>NC_138740.1:27419811-28619811 GCF_965113295.1 Leuciscus leuciscus | reverse complement strand
TTATATAATTCTCATGGACAATGACTACATTTGGAATAACAACATACAGTGCTATGCATAAGTTTAGACACCCATGCCAAAGTTGACTAAAAAGAGGAATCAAAAATCATCTTTTGGAAATTTAACTTAATGCCTTAATTAAAAAATATTGGAAAAATCCAACCTTTAAGGACACCAATTTTCTTTGTGAATGAATAATGTATCGTAAATAAATAAATGTTCTTCCTTAAAATACAGGGTGCATAAGTCTGGACACCCCTATGTTAAATTCCCATAGAGGCAGGCAGATTTTTATTTTTAAAGGCCAGTTACTTCATGGATCCAGGATACTATGCATCCTGATAAAGTTCCCTTGGCCTTTGGAATTAAAATAGCCCCACATCATCACATAGCCTTCACCATACCTAGAGATTGGCATGGTTTTATTTCAGTTAGCCTAATAGCTGGTTTGATTTGCATTGAGAGATGATCTTATGGAAAGTACTCCATGCCAGTCTCTAGGTATGGTGAAGGCTATGTGATGATGTGGGGCTATTTTAATTCCAAAGGCCAAGGGAACTTTATCAGGATGCATAGTATCCTGGATCCATGAAGTAACTGGCCTTTAAAAATAAAAATCTGCCTGCCTCTATGGGAATTTAACATAGGGGTGTCCAAACTTATGCACCCTGTATTTTAAGGAAGAACATTTATTTATTTACGATACATTATTCAGTCACAAAGAAAATTGGTGTCCTTAAAGGTTGGATTTTTCCAATATTTTTTAATTAAGTTAAATTTCCAAAAGATGATTTTTGATTCCTCTTTTTAGTCAACTTTAGCATGGGTGTCTAAACTTATGCATACCACTGTACATGCAGCAGAAATAGCAAAAGTACCAAGTATACCCAGTATATGGCCATGTGATACTATATACCAAGATTGGATTGGGATAGAGGGAAGGACGGATTGGGATGGAACATGGTAAGATCATACTAACATTGATCATACCAAAGAAATATGCTATTTTATCATATACCCATTTGATCTATTGTATACTTTAATTTGAATGTCAGTAAAGTCTCAATTGCCAATAGACCTGCAATAACAGATATTACCTCAGAGTGGAGCTCATCAACAATAAACTGCATCTTAAATTTCTCTTGAATATCCACAAACCATTTTTCTGATAGATTCTTGCTCTTGGCCTCATTGCTAAATAAATGTGGACACTTGCTTTTTGATTTTGTTGCTTGGCACCAAACATTTTTTTTATTAATGCAGGCTATAGAATAATTAATAGCAAATAAATTTCAAGTGCTAGTGCCAAGTACTGCAAAACTTCAAGAAGTTTTAGATATTCAAATGGAATATTTAGAAATGACAAGAACAGTGTGGGTCTAAGGAAAGAGACCTGTCTCATGAGGATCTGAGCTCTCTGGATGAACACAGAAGGGCTGGACACGTCACATCTCTGCTGGAGGCCTTCCAGGTTCAACGTCTCCATCTTCTCATAGCAACTCTGCATCTTCACCGGATGGAAGGCCAACATGGAGAGCTTGTCCATATGCTAGGAATGAGCATTGAGAGGTTTTGGGGTTAACTAATCCTTAAAATGCATAGGCTAATGTTGTTAATCAATGTCTTGTCTCACCTCTCCCAGTTTCTCCCTGCTGCAATCGTTCATTGAGTTCTTGCTGATCTCCACCAGCTCACGGAACAGGATGTCCCTCACTTCTGAGAATCCTCTGCTTGTTGGCTCCATGAGGGCCTCTAGGATGGAGTGGATGTAGGGCTGAACTTTGCTCCTCACTAGCTGTTCAACACGGGGTGACACCGATGCTTTAAGAAAAAGATTAGACAGATATTAGCACACTAGAACTTCCCTTAAGAGGTAAAAACCACATGAAACAAATTTCATGTGTGTGCATATTAAATTTGTGCACTTTAGTTTAATAAGCTTTGAATTTGCATGTGAAATATTCGGTGCACATGCGAAATTCACGTGCTTGTTTGAGAGACATACTGACCTAAAAGGGACTTTTATGCTTAATTATGTTATGTCTCACTTCTCAAATGATGTGCCAAAACAAAGAACACCATAGAAAAAGCTCAATTATAAAAGCTTAAGACTGATCACAATGACTCTAGGTCACATAAAAGGGCCCTGGTATCTGTGAACAGGTGATTGTGGGAAAGCACCTGTCCTGAAATGTCAAAACAACCTCTATTATTCAGTAAGAATAAAGGTGGCACCACAAACACACAGATGGACTGTGTAAAATCACACAGATTATGAGAATCATTTTGCTTATGTTATTTGAAATGTGCTTTTTCATTGGAACACAGTCCCAGCCACAAATGACAAGAAAAATTTAGTACTCGAGCCTTGCCAAACCTACATTATGGCAGGACGGTCAGGGCTTTTAAGGTTATAGTTGAACTAAGGTGCGTGAAACTGAATTCCAATGAAAGAGGGATCATATGGAAGAATGAGACTTTCACGCTTGAATGTTCAAAAACACATTCATTTTCACACATTTTACATTATTGCAGCACATGGCCGGATCTTGGCATAGGCATGGACATTAATCTTGCCCACCCAATCTGAATTTAGGCAAAGATAGTTTTTATGGTTTGTGCATTGATTAAAAGCAATCTGAGGCTGACTGCATGTTGAGAAGTTTTATGAAGGGCAACCAACTTGACATCTGAGCTTCGGGGGCCAGACAGAGCCAGTCGCTTTAATCGATCACCATTTTACTAAGAAGCCCCTCCTTCCGAAAAGAGCAATATGCTCTGATTGGTTGGCTAGACCAGTGTTGGGGAAAGTTACTTTTAAAAGTAATGCATTACAATATTGCGTTACTCCCCAAAAAAGTAACGAATTGCATTACTTAGTTACTTTTTATGAAAAGTAATGCGTTACATTTTACTTTTTCACACCAAAAGTGAAATGAATAAGCCTCAGGCTGAAAGAAAAGCATATTTACACCTGTACAGTAGAGGGCGCCGCTCAAACAAACCTTTCAGCTGTGCTGCCATTCTGGATTAAAGAACAATAGGATACAGGAGAAGGAAGTTCAACACTCTTATTTCTAAATCTAATCTTAAGTAATTTTTGCTTATTAGTATGGTTGAATTAGATCATTAAAGGTCAGCAGTAAAGACATTGGTTAATAAAGTGAGATTAAATACATAAAGTATATTTGTGTCATTTAATAGTTATTTATAAAAGTTTAGCATAACATTGAGATTGTATTTTATGGTTTTTATTCATTTTGAGGAATACTGAATGTTTTTGTGTTAGTGAGATGAGTAAATGCATGTTCACATTTAGTCTAGAACAAAAATAATAAACAAAAAAATGTTTACACAGCGCACACACCTCCTACATTTATTTCACTCAACATGGGGACAGGAGAGCTCAGTCAATAAATGTGAAAAAGTTCTTATTTAAAAAAGTGACTTAGATATTTTGTTGTAAATTGAAAAAGTAATGCGTTACTTTACTAGTTACTTGAAAAAGTAATAGGATAAAGTAATTCAAGTTACTTGTATTGAGTTATCCCTGACACTGGTTGTGATTGGTCAACCACTTCGAGCAGAAAATGACACACCTTTTACCAGAACCATGAGTTCACACACAACTAACAACCAGGCCTTGTCTCTTTTTTTTACCCATGTCTTGGGTGGATAGATATTTTGTGATGTGTATGTTCCTGGAAGAAAACTCAAGACTACAATCGAGGCGTTTCAGAGAGTTCAGAAATAGTGCTTACTGATATAGAGAATAACTCCCTTTGGAGAAGAATTTGTGATTTGTAACTTTGCAGACCAATTTTAAAGCTGTTGAAAATGTAAAATAAGCACAATTAGGTCCCTCTTTAAGATCTTATTTGTGATGCATCAGGCAATATGTTCTCTCTCATTTTTGCTATTGCTTTTTTGTGTGTGCATGCGTGCGTGCGGCCTAGAGGGAACGTTAGTGATTTCCACATAGTAGGCAGCTTGGTTCTGCTCTTACCGCGGATCTTTCCGGAAACATGCTCTTTGGATGTGATGATTTGGTCCATATCTGTGCGTAAAGCAGCGTCCAGACGGGGGCGCTCCACTTCACAAACCTGAACCAGAGCTTCGTGTTGAGTTCGTGTCTGTGACAACACCTGCCTGTATACTGCATCTGAGATCTGACAGGGTAAACAAACAGATGATAAATAAACCTCATACAAACTGCAGCAGATATTCATACATTCATTCCTTAAATATTCTTAATACAGTGACAAAAATGCAGTTGTCTTAAAAAAAAAAAAAAAAAAAAAACAAAAAAAAAATAAACACCTTCATACATGATCACAAGCATTTATCTTTAGGTCTTAAATTTTTGGCACATATATTATATTATATTATATTATATTATATTATATTATATTATATTATATTATATTATATTATATTATATTATATTATATTATATTATATTATATTATATTATATTATATTATATTATATTATATGTGAACCCTAACACCAATGTATACTTCTCTATAGCCTGAAATGGAATCAAATTTTTTTTTTAAATATCTATTATAAACTAATAGATCTATTATCTATTGCCAAGAAAGTATGATACAATTATAAATAGCATATATTTGTGTAAATGATTTATTTTTTTTATTTTTTTTACAGCTTTACAATTTACATATGAGAACTGACCAGCATCCAGTCCTTCTGTCTCTGTTGTAGTTTTCCTTTTAGCCGAGGTACGATCAGATTCCTCAGTTCAGGGTGCAAAGTCTCCATCACCAGGTTGGCAAGAATCTAGACACACAAACAGATGCGAATGAGAAAAAGCATTTGAAAACTAGTGGTAACACAGCAACTGGAACTATACCGTTTACTTAATGATGGCATGACAAAATTTGAATACGGCTTTAGAAACCAATCAGACAGCTACGAGGGCATCATTAACTTTATGCTAACAGCTTTGTAGATTTGCATGCATATCTTCCGTAACCATGCCATCATAGACTGCAGACTGTAGGCTACAATGTCAAATGAATAATTCTTTAAGCGTTCACACAACATAGACGCCCATCACAGATGGCTGCTTTGTTTATGTTCACTTCAGTGAATGCAATGACAGACAGAACAGAAACAACCTTTGATGTGGGGAAACGTGTCTGTGTGAATAAGTCTTTTCATGTGTGTTTTTAGGGATGGGATAATAGTTTTATCATAAATAATACGCCACAAACATGACACGTTTACTTTCTAAATATTAGGATTAGCTCACACCTTAATGTTGCCTGAGATCAACCAATGTGTTTGATAGTGTGAGAGAGAGGAAGGGGTCAAGAGGTCAGTAGAAAGGGGCTTCTTTATGACTTGTTGGTGATGGTGTGGCACAAATGACTGGCATTTATTAGCTGGTCACCTGTGAAGCTTCCACCCACACCATACACATAAAATTGCACACCTCTAGGTCACACTAATATATGCGAGTAATGGCTATATGCTAGTAATTTAACTTAAATTAGCCAATTATATTGTTGCAGCTAATGCAAGGCTTGGCTGAACAAACTAGGATCAATAACTAAGTTGTTTGATGTTTGTGTGAATGGCATTTCAAGTTCTTCTTAGATCCATGGGCTTACAATTTCATCCAATGGTAAATAGTACAGAATGGCTTTCACCCCCTCCACTCGTCCTGTTTCCACAGTAACGCAGGGGCCAGGTGGGCAGTAACACCCTGCAGACCCCTCACAGAAAAACAAAAAACAGACGGCCCACACCCAGCAGTAATAACAACCCACGCAGCAGTTTCCAGCATGGTGTCACGTCCAGGCTGACTGTGACGCCCTGTATCACTGTACTACTCTCGCACACACAAATGTCAATACCTTCTTTATTTGCAATTCATAGTACTTTTCCCTGGTTAAAGTGTAAGAACAGAGGCATTAATTGAGTTTATACACACAAACAGCTCATTCATTGGAAACATTTCCTGGGTGTGTTCTGGCAGGGAGCAAAACATAACATTTAAAGGAAGGTAGGAAGGTGCATGTGTGCGCTTTTAAAGGAATATTCCAGGTTTAATACAACCTAAACTACAAAACTTAACACTTCTGATGCGGTCATCTTTCTGTTGGTAAAAATAAACCCTTAAAAATAAACTCATTAACAATAACGTACAATAAGTGGCGTCAAATGTCATTGATTATCGCATGTCTTGGACGCACCAGACTTCAGTGTGCACAAATTTAATGCTATAGAAGAGAAGATATTCAGTGGTATTTAATGAAATTCAGTTTATGCTTTTGAAGTAAATAACTGATATACAGTATTGTCTGATATTTGATATAAAAATTCATTTTGAAAGAGTCATAAAAAAATAAAATAAAAAAAAACGCTCTTAATTCCATATCACGATGTGCATTAAAATGACACTTAACGTCACATGCAGGTGAGAAATACTTTTAATTTGAATAATATTCTTGAAAACCAAGGAAAATGTGTATGAGAACATTCAAATTGCTTAACACTAAAATATCAGGTTAATACTTATCCTAAATATGTAAATTATGTAATTTTATGAAGAGAAAGGAAGAATTTGAAGGGAAAAAATATTTAGTAATAAACGTTCATTTCAAGATTACGGTTACTACCTTCATTTCGTAAACGTTGTTGCTGGATTGTGGAAAAGAAATACAAAATGAGAAAAAGGAACACCATTTTGTATTATAGGTCCTCTTTAAGGGCACTGTATGGGTGTGCGTGTGTGTGTGCAAAGGAGAGAGAAAGAGTGAGGAGTGAGGGCAACCAGAACCCAATCATTTTAATGATGGCTTGTTCGCATTTCATTCAAATCTGTGCACACACGTAAGAAAGCGAGTTAGATAGACATTCCTAAATCTATTAGAAACTAAATGTTATTTCCAGCATATTATGACTAAAATGAGACAGCAGGATAAACCACACAGACCTGACCATAACTCACTCCTCTAATGACACATTCTCAGCTGTCTCTCTGCTCTGTGGTTTAGACATTGAGGGTTTGTGCTGCTCCAGAACAGTAGAGATCTTAAATACAGAGTGATCAGTCTGACTTATCAAGATTAAGCTTAAAAAGAGCTAGTCTTTTAAAAAGTGGCCTTCAGGTCAGATAGAAAGATGGAAAACATTGTATTTTGGCTTTTTTTTTTTTTTTTTTATGAGTTTGGGAGGGAGAAATGGGTAATTCGGAAAGCTGTTATGATGTCACAAATATTAGCAAATTAACATATGATCAGTAACATTCAATACTTATTCAAAAACTTGGTCCGCCCAAATTAACGATGGTTTTAAGTACATGGAGGTTGATTATCTAATTTGACCTAACCTCCATGTACTTAATACCATCGTTAATTTGGGCGGACCAAGTTTTTGAATAAGTATTGAATGTTACTGATCATATGTTAATGTGCTAATATATTTGTGACATACATACATACATATATATATCTGTATCTCATATCTATATCTTATATATCTATATCTTAAATATCTACATCTATATCTGCATCTCATTTCTATATCTTATGTATCTATATCTATATCTTAAATATCTATATCTCATATATATCTATATCTTAAATATCTATATCTATATCTGTATCTCATATCTATATCATATATCTATATCTATATCTTAAATATCTATATCTTATATATCTATATCTATATCTTAAATATCTATATCTGTATCTCATATCTATATCTTATGTATCTATATCTATATCTTAAATATCTATATCTCATATATATCTATATCTTAAATATCTATATCTGTATCTCATATCTATATCTTATATATCTATATCTATATCTTAAATATCTATATCTTATATATCTATATCTATATCTTAAATATCTATATCTGTATCTCATATCTATATCTTATGTATCTATATCTATATCTTAAATATCTATATCTCATATATATCTATATCTTAAATATCTATATCTGCATCTCATATCTATATCTATATCTATATCTTAAATATCTACATCTTATATATCTATATCTTAAATATCTATATCTGTATCTCATATCTATATCTTATATATCTATATCTTAAATATCTATATCTTAAATATCTATATCTATATCTTAAATATCTATATCTTATATATCTATATCTATATCTTAAATATCTATATCTGTATCTCATATCTATATCTTATGCATCTATATCTATATCTTAAATATCTATATCTCATATATATCTATATCTTAAATATCTATATCTGTATCTCATATCTATATCTTATATATCTATATCTATATCTTAAATATCTATATCTTATATATCTATATCTTATATATCTATATCTGTATCTCATATCTATATCTTATGTATCTATATCTATATCTTAAATATCTATATCTCATATATATCTATATCTTAAATATCTATATCTGCATCTCATATCTATATCTTATATATCTATATCTATATCTTAAATATCTATATCTTATATATCTATATCTTATATATCTATATCTTATATATCTATATCTGTATCTCATATCTATATCTTATATATCTATATCTTAAATATCTATATCTTATATATCTATATCTATATCTTAAATATCTATATCTTAAATATCTATATCTATATCTCATATCTATATCTATATCTTAAATATCTATATATCTCATATATATCTATATCTATATCTTATATATCTATATCTTAAATATCTATATCTATATCTCATATATATCTATATCTATATCTCATATCTGTATAAGTAAATTACAAAAATTACAATATAATTTGGTTCATGAAATCATGACACATAAGAAAATAAGGGAAAAATAAAAGCTACAAAACTGTAGAATATGGCCCAGTCTCAGCAACAAAGCCAAAACGAACACCCTTCCACCTGTCTGCTTGTAATTTTTTTTTTTTTTTTTTTAACAAACATCTGATGGAAGTTGGTTTGAAGTGGTTTCTAGCTGGTCTAGGTTGATTATTTATGGTAATTAGTTGGTCTAGAGATTCATTACAAGTTTAACCTGGTAGACATGACTGGTTAGGACTGGTAGACAACTTTGAAATACAACTTGACCACCTTTAGCAGGTAGACCTGGGTTTTGACCTAGATTCTCCATTGCCAAAGTTCTCAGTGAAATAAATATTGTTACTTTGAGAGAGTCAGCCACACCTGAGACAAAGTTTGGGTGCCCTCCCACCTTTCTGGGACATAAAGCCAAGATTGAGGACATTCAGAGGGAACTCAATCCGAATGATCCAAGGAAAACAGAAGTGCTCAGGGATAAACGCTGTCTGTTCTGTTCTTTCCTCCTCTCTCTCTCGTTCTTTTCCAGGGAGGCTCTGATTTCTCCTCCATTCTTATTCCCATGAGTCAAAGAGAGTGTCTGAGGCCCACTAGACAGTACCTTGACTCACTAAATATACTGTACAAGTTGCAGTATGAAATGAAACCATCACTGGAACAATGCATTTTATATGCAAAGCATCCTGTTTTGTATGAAGGATGTTTAATTATGACAGCTGTCAGATTCTCCAAACATGAATGACCTTCACTAACCTGTGCTTGGTTTCCACACATCAAGTCCCAGGTGCCGTAGTGACCCTTAGCCTGTCTGTAGAGCCGTAGGGCATCCGTGAAAGCCGGTGTCGATACCTTGGACTCTTCTGACAGTCCTAGAGAGGTCAAGAAACATGACATGTTACAAATCAACTCCCTGTTAAATTCACATGGTTTAAGCCAGCGGTTCTCAAAGTGGGGTCCATGACCAATAGCCAGGGGGTCCGCGTAATAATTTGCTAGGCTACCTTATTTTTTCAGACTAGCTTGTTACGTTTTTTATCATCTGAAACGTGCTGCAACATATTCACAAGTGACTTATAGCCTAATGCATTTAACGTCAAACAAGCAAAACTTAAGGTAGACAACTTAAGGTAGACACTTAAAGGTTTTTATAGACATATCTCATGTTCGTGCTACAAATAGGCTTTACGCTGAGTCTCGGTAAATTTGTTTAGGCTTTAAAAACAATGTTCTTTGTAATGAATGCCACTATAACTTGTTTATTTTATAGGCCTTTTTTCTTCTAAATAGGCTACCGTTAAATATTGGGAGAGGTTCTCAAAAACAATGCGACATTCAGGTGCAACTTATTTTCTGGAGGTCAATAATAAAATTGTGCTGTATTATTTAAAGGTGCAATGCGCAAGTCTCTGAGTTTTTGCAGAACTATGCCCCCTCTGGCGACAAGCGAAACTGCAACCAGAGGTATGCACGCTCATTCCATCCTGAATCCCTCTTATTTATTTTACTGTACAGGATTATAGAGGCAATCGCAGTGATCAGAGAAGGGCTCATTCAGCCCATCAGGCAATTGTTTAAGCATGTATGGGTTAGAAAAACGGGTATTTCTAACATGAAATGTTGCGCATTGCACCTTTAAGTGTTTTTACAGGGGACCATTTGCACCAATAAAACAAGCATATGATAAAATCAACCAGCTTTTGAGTTTTTTTGCTGGTCCAAGCTGGTGAAAAATGGTAGACCAACTTGGACCAGCAATAAATCACTTCAAAAACACCATTAAGTGGGTACGGCAAGGAAGAGAAATGGATTACTATATTAAGAATGAGTTGTGCTCAAGGAAAGGACCTGCACTAAAAAGACCTCATCTTTACTTGGAGACCTCAACATTTAAAGGCTATTGCAGTTTCTGTTGTTCTCAAACGGAGTACTTGCATTTAACGTTACTGTTGTAAATACCACTCCTGCAGAGCCGTCTCTGCACTCTTCCGACCGCACTGTCTTCGTTTTCTTCGTCGACTGATTCATGATTCACGTCTGAAATGCGGGCTAGTGTCTTCCATAGGGGCTACTTCATATGTTGTTGATGTATGTGACATCGTGCTGTAAAGCAAGTTGTGATTCTCGCAAGATTTGGCGGGGCGCCACCTCATCCCACCATTCGCCGTACTACGAGTTTGTTTACCATCTAAATGATTTCGAAGCTGTTATATTAAGGTATAAATCTTGCATAGTGTGCCTTTAATAAGAGTATATGGAAACTACAGCTACCACCACTCAAGCAGAGAACTCCACAAGACCTAATGTGACAAGGCTTTTTGGAAAAACACTTAAATGATGATATAATTATATGGTACTGAAGTGAATATGGATGGACTGCTCCATGTAGGACCATTTACGTAAACGCTGTGCATCAGATCTGCTGAAAGGAACCCAATTTGCTATGTAGATGACAAACGTCAAACAGTCACGCTCTCTCGCTGATACTAAAAGTCAATCTGAACAGCTGTTATTTGGGGAGATTTGAGTCTTTTGGAACATTGATAACCTTTTAGAGCTGCTTTCCTGATGCCAGCAGGAAGTGAGTGTGATCCATAAAGTTACACAACGAAAGACAAACACAGATGGACATGAGCAATGTCAAGCTGCACAAACACTCACAAGACAGGAGCTGATGAGAAATGTGCGTGTATTGCAGTGAGTTTCAGATTGGCCGACACAAAGACAGGAAGTCAGCAGTGAGAGATGGAGCGTAACAGTCTGTCAGGAACAGGAAATCCACTCAGCGTTCATTTTCCAAAACTCCAAGAGAGAAAGAAAGAGAAAGAAAGAGACGGACAGAGACACACACAGAACGGAGGAAAGTAGAAAATAACTAGCTTTTCTTGGCATAAGCCCCATGTGAAAACACTAGATGCGTTTGTCAGCAGTCTGTTTGGAGAAAGTCCCTAGAGTTCTGGGCTCCATAAAACAAAACAACCCAAAAATCTTTATCATACCCCCTCGTCCCCAAACACACACAGCCACTGGTAATATCACCAACAGTCCAAGATACAGCTTACATCAAAAGTTATCTTGTCTGTGTGTCTGTGTGTAAAAAGAGCTGCCTGCTCTCGTTTTCTCCAGCGAGCTGGCAGGCCTGAGAAACTCAATGCAAGAGTCTTGAGCAAAAATAGTACATATGGTAGAGTTTAGCGTGGGCTTCCTCTGGCACGGGACTGCGCGGTGGTTAGCCGAGACTCCTGGGATGGCTGGTTCCCAGGGCTGCTCTGCCACAGCATGTGCGCGTGCTTACCATTACGGTTTCGTTCACTGGAGCATTTCTTATTTGGGTCAAAAGCACAAGAACTACACGAGTTTCAAAAGAAACGTCTCATGTCTGAATCAATAAGACAACATATTAGCTTTTAAAATGATTTCTAAATCTTTAGGAAGCAAAAACAAATAATCCCACCATAGACTGCATGGCTTTTACAAGTAAATATTGACTACTTTTATATTAAAGTTTTTTACTTTTGGTTTCAGTATAAATTCATAGATAAATATATCTATATCTATAACTAAATCAGTTTAAAGGGGCCATACAATGTGTACATCAAATTTTAGAAAACTTTAAAAGTTAAAATGTTCTATGAAAACTGTAACTTTCAGAATGTAAAACTTCCACCCCAGGAAAAAAAAGGCCCACTGAAACAAAGCAAAAAAAATTAGGAAAATAAATAAATAATAAAAAATTCATATGACATATCACATTTTTACACCAAGACACCTACTCACTGTACATAAACTTGTCCTGCCCAGTAAAGGTGAGGTTATAGATAGAAATAAGAGAGAAAATAAAAAAAATTCTCTACACAGATGTGCATAGTTTTTTTAATTGAATGAAAGTGAGAATAGAAAACGTTCATGCAAAACTAAATGATGACTATTTTTTGCACAAGAAACCCGAGTACGTCACCTTAGGACAGCGGTTCATCAGCAAACTTTATAATAAATTATTTCAATAAAAATACTAAAGAAAGAAAAATCAATATGCAAACTAAAATAATATTTCTTCACAGCCTGAAAATAAGCAGCATTATCATAATTACAGCAGAAATGGCAGAACTATCTTAGCATATATGGGAAGCATCATACTAGCATATCTAAGTCACTGCTCTTCAGGTTCGCATGTGGGCGTTAACTAAACAGATGGTCAAAGGGTGCCTATTACTTAGTGCAAAGGACTGTTATTATATTTCAGCTGAATTCAAAGTGTGCCGTTTGATGGTGTATTGCATCTGTCAACAGTGTCAACAAATCCATATATGAAACTGAAATTCTCCTCTACTTCAATTTTAAAAACCTGTTTGTTTTCTTTCTGCCATGGGTCTCCATGCTATGATGTCATAATGGGTGTGATGATATGATTGATTACCAACTGTCCCAGTTGCCAAGGAGACAGGTATGACTTCAACAAAACAAGTGACTAACCACCACCACAGGCCGTCAGAACAATGACTAGAATACAGTTACTAGATAAAAATGTTCAGAATGCAAAATTTGCACTGAATCACCAATGGTGTAAGCTTTCCATTAATTTTGTCCCATTCCAGAAGGTTAGACAGATCAACTTAAACATGTATTGGGATCATACACAGCCTTAGTTCAAAGTCTGATAGCTAAAATAGTGTGCATCTGTGGTTTGCTTTATCTTAGCTCTATGAAAGGCCTTTGTGTGTGCGAGATAGAGTATAATTCACCTGGATTTTGTCAATTGCTGCAATATAACCCAAGCATAATAAGCACCTGCTGTAACACCACAGCTTTGCATGTGGTTGATCTCTGCCCTCTGGTAACCCCCCAGCCAAAACACAGAGCTGCATTCTCACGTTTGCAGAGCAACTACCTCAAGTCATCTCTGTCCTCGGCTTCAGGGATTTCGCAGAGCCCTTCCCTGCTGCCTTAAAATGCAAATGATGTTCACTGTAACTTCTAGCACTCATGACTGTCTGTTTTGGCCTGTTACCGAGTCAGGCGCTGTACCTCACCTTAAAATTTTAAAAAGCCTGGAGGCAAACTAGAGATCTCATATGTTTGCCGTACATATTGATCTGGGATGAAGTCCCTAGTTACATGTTAATTTTAAATCAATATGCGAAACGGGATGAGGAACAAAACTTCCTCTTGAAAATGAGTCAACATTCCTCATCTCATTGTGCATGATTACAGTCCACGCCAATTTAAAAAAAAAAAAAAAAAAAAGAAGAAAAGGAAAATAAGGGCTACATAAATCTATCAAAATGTCATAACTTGCTTCACCTATGCTTTTGGTGATGTAAGCTGTGCAGACTATTGAAACAGCTATTGTTTTAGGCTGTTATTTATACACAATTCAGTCATCTAAAGCCAACAGTACAGTTTAATTGAAACGCATTAAAGTAATAATATCAGAATCAGCTCCTAACAAAAAAAAACAAAAAAAACAAAAAAAAACATTATTCAAAAATCAAGTTAACAAGATCAACCTCTGACTGAGGAGAGCAGGAAGGTCTGGGTTTCCTCAAAGTGGATGGACAAGTGTGAAGGAATGCAAAACAATTTAAGTGTCTGTTACATTGTAATTATACATTTAAGTACTGAGTAATATTAAGTATCTTCATGTACTTACTATAGGGTTAGGATTAGGGGTTGGTTTGGTTTAGGGTCAGTTGCATGTAATTATGCATAATTTATAGTTATTACTTTAGTAACTACATGTAACATAAGTAATAATGACAATGTAAAATAAAATAAAGTGTTACCAAAACTTTGATGATTCTTATATGCCTCTTCAGGTCGTGAGCACTGTAGGTTTACGGTTTATTAGACACACCCCTAAATCATTTTCAGCAGTCTCTTGTCACATCCCAGAGAGATACCAAGAGGTATTTGATGTTATATATCTGCGTAAATTGTATGGTATCTGGTTTTGAATCATTTGTGATCCACAAAGATAGTAATTTGCTGTCATGTCTTGACAAGCCCAACTGAGAGTGCCTCTGATATACCTCAGGGCATTATGGGAAGGTGTTGACATTTGGTCAGAGGATATTCAGTAAGAAGTCAATGACTGGCAACATGTTGGAGCTATGCTGCTCTGCAAGTTGTATTTATTGGCCGCTATCTTAACTGCACAATTCCTCCTTTTATTAGTTTTGCAATGTCTACAGTGTGACATTCTTTAGAAACGTAACATTTTTGATTTAAACCTTTTATGCAGCGGTACGAATTATCTTTCAATAATCTTAACCTTGGTGGTGGTTGAGGAGATTCCCCCTTCCATATGAAGTAGGCCTACTCAGAAAAGCGCTATTTAAATGTAACAAATTATTAATAACTACATTTAAATTTTTTTTTTTTTAAAGAAGTCTCTTATGCTCAGCAATGCTGCATTTATTTGATCAAATATACAGTAAAAACAGACCATAATATCTTACTGACCCTAAACTTTTGAAATGTTAGTTATATAGTTTCAACGGCTTCTGATTGGCCTAAATCACTTCTGGTACGAGCAAATTACCGGTAATCTTCATTCCACGTTCACACAGCACATATACCGGTAATTTACTGGTAATGTTACAACTTCGCTCACTGATAAATTGCCGGAACCAATTTACCGGTATAGTTGAAAAGTTCCTGCTCACACATGATCTGTTACTGGTAAGTTACCAGTAAAGACTATATGTGTGAAAGGGGCTAATATCAGCGCATTAATGATGAATCAAAAAATTAATAATAATAATAATAATAATAATAATTTCATAGTTCTTGCATGGGATATTTAACATCAGTTAAAATTCCAAAAGGAACATCCTCCACACCTTAAAGTAATTTCAAAGGCATTCAACATTTCAAACTGTGACAACCTTTTTCCCCCTCACAAACACAGACACACACCCTGTTGTGTGATTTGAAATATGACAATGAGCCAGAAGATTTGTGAGGGTGGAGATTAAGGTAATATAATACTATGAATTATTACAAAGGCATTCAGGGAATTCTTTAAATATTTAGCTAGAAACTCTATAGATTATGTTTGATTGAAAGGGGGGAAGACAGTCAAATCTTGTTTTGTTTTTGTTTTTTGTTATTTTGGAGCACAGTAAAGTAGTTAATCTGGCAAAATCTACAGCATTTTTTATTTCCCCAAAACAAACTACAGGAACATTCTCATGACAATGTGCATCTTTAGTGCGCACAAAACACCACAAGAACATGAACCACCGTTTCCTGCAAATGTGATATAAATGAGTAAAGTAGATAAGATAAATCTTTTTAAACTCAGCAAAGCAGATACACTGAAAAAAAAATTAAATGTGCGTGTTTTTGTCAAACAGCAGGACTTCTTTGTTTTGTCATTGTTTGTGATAGTGACTCACCGTTGTTGGTGTGTCTCACACAGTCCTGGAAGACGGCATGCCACTTCGTCTGTTCTTTCTCTGTCATCACACAGAAGTAGTAATGGCGGGCATATGGATGCCATAGGATTAGGGGAAACTGTGTGGGGCACTTCAGAAATGGGGCACTTGCCACTTTGGCCTTTGTATCTAAAACAACAGACACAATACAAGAAGATGAACACAAATTACACTGAATACGCTGTATACAGAAGTATAGTCTAATCAGAGAACTCATTCTGCAATTTATCCTGTCCATACATAAATAAAATGATACATATTATATTATGAGATCAAATAAGAACTTTCTGTAACACTTCACCTAAAGCCTTTATATTTACTGCATTATAAAATTATTAATGCATATAAAAAAATAATGCATTTAATTATGCCTTATGCACCTTATGATGCATTTTATGGTCTCATGAATATCTGTAACCACAGTTATAATACTTCTGTCAGGACCACTATCGTCAAATACGATTCGCAATTGCATACAGTTAGGATTGGCGGTATGGTTCTGTTCAAGAACTCCCATGCAGCCGAGCATGGATAAGAGCAGGGAGAGCAGCAATAACCCCCCTTAGGGTAAACCCAACAGAACCAACATGAATGTATTGCAGATATCATTAATTCAATATTTTAAAGTACAACATAATTCAAGAATTTATTCTGAGTCAAGGGGAATCAGAATGCCATCCTGACGGAGCTGGGGATGGAAGAGGGTAATTCGCTCCTGATAAAACACGATAGCTGTTGATAATACTGATGGAGCTTATATATGTATACAGTGATAGGCATCGTATTCCTATAGGTAGACGTGGATCAGCAGAGTGTCAGCTGATACGAGCTTGACTTACGGGACCTGCCAGAACTGACGCTACGCTTAATTTATCGAATTATTGTTAAACCTTTAGATGAAAACATGACAAAAACAATTTAGGAATGTGCAAATCTTATAAAGCATTATAACTTTGGTTACAATTATCTAGAAATTATACATTGCATTTTAACAAACATTATAAATACCTTTATATGTATTATACATAAAAGCCTAACCCTAATGTATATAATGTAATTTTTAAACCCTACTTGGACATTATTAAAATAATTTTGTACTACATTCCTATAAGAATCTTTAAACAATAGGACTTTCTAAACAACTTTTTTTTTTGTATCATGTTATTTATTTATCATATTAATTCATTTCTCACCACTCAGGCTATTATTGAGAAGCTCCAGGTACTCCTCCATAGAGGTTAGGGCTCTGTACCCGGCACAGTTAATGACCCCTTTGGAGTGTAGACCTCGATCATGTGCCTGTAGAGGAAACAGACTTTTCAGAATGCATCTGCAGCTGAGGAAATGACATACAGTACATGCCCACTAACAGCAATGCAATTTAAGAGAGGTCCAATAATGCAAGATTAACATTCAGATCATTTTTCTTTTGTTTACATTTAATTATCTGAGCTGGGTGTGTTTGTGGTGAACATAAAAAGATAAATAAACCACACTCAGCGGTTTACACTCACCGCTTTGCTCTCATACAAGGCGATGTTGTAAGAGTCGCCCACGTACAAAAAGCGACTCCTCCATTTCTTGCTCTCTTCCAGATACTGAAACAGACCTCCGGAGAAGATGGACTTGTTCTTCAGAGGGTCCTGTGGTGGGAACAAACACATTTTAAATGAATGCGAATCAAAATCATTGTACTAGATGAAAGCATGACTAAACAATACAATGAATGATGTTTGGAAGACCAACATGAAACACTCCCAACAGTCTGGAATAACAAAAAGGCTAGCTGAAGATGTGTTTATATAACATTGATCTCAGTGATTCAGCCTAAAATAAGAAATGGGCAGAGCAACTGGTATATAAAAGGCATTCAAGGTTGTGTTATGTCTACAATCAAAACCACAGCTTTCTGCTAATGATGACAAATTTACCGCCGGTGAGTGAACATGCCTTTGAACATGCTTAATCGGTTAATCTTTGAAACCAAATCCAAAAATTGTTTTTAAAAAATAGACAAATATTTTCAAGTCCAGCTGTCTTGGCTCATAACAATTAAGGGACTTGAAAAATTATTGTGCACAGTTCTTGAGAAGCGTTTTTCTTGGCTGTAGTCTCGATTTCTGTGTTGAGTTGAGATCAAATTACATCATGGACAGTTGATAATTGGAGAGGTAGGGGACTTTGTAGAAAGTTTAAAAACTCAGCAGCCTTCAATTGTGAACATTTTCCTTTCTCATTGGTCTCCAGATTAGTTAAGATAACGGAGATAACCGGGGGTCCCAATTCAAACTGACAGTGGCTGTTTACATGCGCACCTTTTGTTTCAATCGGAATGTATTCATTACGATTGATGAATCCGAGCGTAGTGTTTACATGAACGATAAATAAAGTGATCGGGTTGATGTATGTGTTTATATGCCACAAGCTTCTAATCAGAATTGATTATTAGACATGTACACACTGTACGAATGTACAGAGTTTCCCGCTGTTTGAGCAATTCTCCTAAATTGCTTTTTTCTTTGTTTTGAAGAGCAGACTTAATATTTATCTATTTTGGGTCCAGATTAGGAAACGACGAGCACATGAACCGTTATGCCACGCTGCTTATATTTATCAAACAGTAAAAACACCCCTTCCTGCGCCCCAAACAAAGTGTCTGTGGATGAGAGTATGAAGTGAGGACTGATGGGTCATTTTTTACATTTATTTTATTTAACAACTGCAGCTCGTTCCGCGCATCATACGTCATTATGCCATTACTAAGGATTACCGATCGGATTAGAAGAGGAATAAACCACCCCTTTGAATCCGAAATGTTTTTTCATTCGGATCGAGCTCAATTGGATCAATTAAGGTGTTAACATGAAGGCTTTTCAGTCCGACTGAGCTGTCAATCCGATTACTAATGGATTATTTGGTGGTTGCATGTAAAAGTAGTGAGTGTGCTGGTGTCTGATCAGAAACTATTTGAAGCATTTTTCCACTGCCGAAAGCTGGTTTAGGCTCCTTAGACCTGCTGAGAGTAATAAACAAAGAGAGTAATGCTCAAAGATCATTTGTGAGCTGGTTATGTTGTTAGTTATGTCAATATTCATCACTCAAGTCAGTGGAAATGTGGGCTGGCATGATTTATCAGTTGGTGGAATGGCGACTGAAGTCTTTATGTGCTTTGTGTGTGTGCTATTCGGGTTTCTGTTACGGCTATTTAACTTGTGCGAAATTTGTTCCACTTCCTTTTTACCGACTCCATGCCGATAAGCAAGACCACAGAGAGCCTTCTAAATGAGGAGGGAAAATGGCAAAAAAAAAAAAAAGGAAAGAGCCTTATTTCTTACCTCATTTTAACCTGGGGTGGGGGGTTAACCTGGTTTCTTTGCCATTTCATTTTCGTTCTGGGATGTAAAGGTGAAATTCATGGAAATATGAGGGCCTTTACCTTTCTATGTAGTAGTTGTGTCTGGACATTCCCTCCTCCTTCGATCTCAAAGCGCACACTGTTGAACAAAGCCACGGCGTACTGCTGCTCGTAAAACCTCCCAAACTCTGCCATCACGGCACTGGTGCGGGCTAGGTTGGAACAGACACACAGGAACGTTAGATTTTAAGCAGGACCGCAGCAGAGGAAAGAAATGATCACCTTTCAGCTGCAGAGTTTACTGAAAATTGCAGGTTGCATTTGTTGGAGGTTACTTTTATTGTTAAATGTCTATACCACCATTTCATCCAATCACAAAATGTTAGAAACCTGTTGAGTTAGTTAAGTCTTTTAGTTGTGAATTGTTCCCAATAGCAATTAGGTAAGATAACAACAAAGATGCAAACACACACACACAGAGTGTAACTTGATCCAAGATTCTTAGTTATATAATAATAATAATAAATTCCTTTAGGCCTATATTCTATTTAAAAAACAATACAAAGTCATTTAGATAATAAATTATCAAAATAAATAAATAAATACATAATAATTTATAAAATACACTGCCATATGAAATATAAGGGATTATAATATCACGGTTCAAATGACAAATAATAACATTAACCAAAATAAACATGATTTTTGGGACAGACTGTGCAATCCTCACCATGTATTCTGTTGCGACATCATAACAGTTATGTGGAAATATATACATGTGTAAATGCTGATCCAAGCTTTCCAGAAATTCAATAGGGTTAGAACACAAAAGGAGGTCAACAATTAAAGGGCGTTCTTGATAAAAAGAGAAAGTTGCAAAAACAGTCAAGTGTGGAAATACACAAACAGACACAGTATGAAAATACACATTAAAAATGAAAAGACCTGAGCCTGCAGGCTTATCGAAGCTTTATGAAAAGAAGATGGTGCTATTAAGAATAATTTGCTTATATAAAGGGGGCAATAAATGGAAAAAGTGACGCATGATTGGAGGCGATCACATTTGAATGCCATATTCAAAGTATCTTGGTCTAGTTTTACAGCAAACGATAGGCTATCCTTGGTATTTAAAATGAACTTGTTAAAGGGATAGTTCACCCAAAAATGAAAATTCTGTCATCATTTACTCACCCTCAAGTCGTTTCAAACCTGTATGAATTTATTTTTTCTGCTGAACACAAAAGATGATATTTTGAAAAATGTCTGTAACCAAACAGTTGATGGACCCCAATGACTTCCATAGTAGAAAAAAAAAAAAAATACTATGGAAGTCAATGGGGTCCATCAACTGTTTGGTTACAGACATTTTTCAAAATATCTTCTTTTGTGTTCAGCAGAAAAAAGAAATTCATACAGGTTTGAAACAACTTGAGGGTGAGTAAATGACAGAATTTTCATTTTTGGGTGAACTATCCCTTTAAACAATCTCTTGAGGCATGTTCGCATGCATGTGAAAGGAGATGCTTCCATAAGAACAGGAAGGAACAACCTGACAAGGACGGAAAAGGAAGGCGGCCACATCTGATGTCAAACTAAATTTATAGTACAGTGCTCCAAGTACACATGGCCTTCTGGGTATTTCCGTTTACTGTACCATGGCCTATGTCTCCAACGGAAAGAATCTTTCCACTTGCACCTATTTTTCTTAAGAAATCCATCAGATTAGAAGCTTCTTGTTACAGGAAATTTGAACATGAAAAGCATGTTGTTTTGTTTGCATGAATGCAGCAGCCGACGCGTCTGAGGTAGACCGTCCTCTAGAAGACCCACTATTGTATTAAACTAGAATAACTTGTAGACTCAGTTTGCTTTGGCTCAGTGTTGACTATTCATTCACATGTATATTTGCAGAGAGCGTTTATAGACGTTCAATCGGCACAGGAGGAACAGGTATCGGTGTCGATTCGCAGGAAAACTACGTTATCTTCAGAAGCGCTGAAATTGAATTCCATTGCGAACACAGCACATCACGTCACTCATCACATCTCAAGATGGGTTTCACTCGGAGTGTGGACATTAGAACAGTGGTTCTCAAACCTGGAGGGGCTGCAAGGGAATGCTAGAGGGTCCGTAGAAATGTTTAGAAAAAATAAATAATAAAAAATTTATTTTAAGATACTTAAAATTCATTTAAATAAATAAAATACTGTCCCAGTACAGTACTATAGGGAGTATAAAAAGGTAATAAGTTAATAATAGCCACTAAATATTTTCCAAATAATATTTACACGCGTGTATACACACACGCCTTTGGGAAAGGGTTCCCTCACATAAAGATCATAACAGCTGGTTCATGGCATCTAAAAGATTTTTTGTTTTTTTAAACGCACTAGATCAACTACCTGTAACAAAGCATAACATTTTTTTTTAAAAAAGAGACAAAAAAAACCACGCATACAGTTGAGACTAGTGGCCATTTTGCAATCTTAAAAAATACAAATAAATACCTGGTAAAGTGAGGTTAGTAGGTCAGATTTCGCTCATCCTAAAAATATTTTCACTCTTTTCAAATAAAATGTATGATTTTATATTTACATAAATTCAGTTTTTTATGATTTTTTTTTTTTTTTACATTTGACCTGTTCCTTTAAATTATTACAAATATATTATTTTTCATAAATTTTTACACAAAAATGTAATTTTACATTTTAAGTTAAGTTCTTTAAAAACTAGCCTTAAAAAGCATGCACTCTTTTTCTGAAGAAAAAGTACATACTTTTGAGTGTGTATCAAAAGAGTAGACAAGCTTTGGGACATACTATCACGTCATTAAATTGCATCTTTAATGGACACTTTGTCTCACATTTACACACATCCTGTCACTTTAAACTGTCCTGTTAATCATCTTGTCACAGTTAAAATCCGTCACATTTAATTTAATACTTCTTTTTAATAAAGTAGCAGCACATTGATGTGCCAGTTGTGTGTCTTTCATGTGGAGAACTCTCCTGTTTCTATAACGGATCTTTATAAAAGTCCACACTGTTGAACCACTATTTATCCGGTGGTAATGTTTGTATTGCACACCCGCAATGTTTTTGTTTTGTTTTTTTGTAGTCCTGAAACGAATCCTCCTTCAAAGTAATGTGTTGTGGGTGATTTTTATAGAAGCTTGTTTACGCCACAGAATAAAAAAAAAATAGAAAATCCTTATTTTTTTTCTGAAAAATCGGAATTGCGAAAAAAAGAAAGAAAAAGAGTCAGAATCTCGCAATAACTCACAATTGTGAGTTTATATCCCAATTCCTGAGAAAAAAAAGTCTGAATTGTGAGATGTAAAGTCACAATTCAGAGAAAAACAATTCTGAATTGTGAAATAAAAAGTTGCAATTACCTTTTTTATTTTGTGGCGGAAACAAGCTTCCATAGATATTAGCCGTTATAGTGTGCACGGATCTACACTTCGAAAATCTACCGGAAATACAAAACCATCCAGGGACTTTTGCCATACTCTTTTCAACATCCTATGCTTTGGGACACACTTATCTCACATACTATTTAGGATGGATATTTAGGATGGACAGAATGCACATAGGGATGCAGGGATAGTTGTTTATGCAGGTAACACCAAGACAACTTTACAATTCAGACACTTTTGCTGAAAAACAGTAGCATACAGAAACACATTATCAATTGGTTTATAATTTTTCAACTCACTCTTATTGATGCTACCTAGAATACCATAAGTCATTCTTTGACAAAACTTCATCTGTTTGCCAGTTAGATAATTGTATCTCACTGCTGGCTTCTACAAGTCCAATAATCCATTTATCCATTGCACCATAGCGAACATAAAGACCAAAAGATGACAAACATCCCCTCCCGCATGCACAGTCAGCAGATTGACCCTGCACTGTCCAGGAAATTGATAGAGGGAGTGATAGACAAGGGGGAGACAGATGTATGAGGGCATAAGGACACCTTGAGAAGATCCTCCCTATTACTCCAAGACATGTTCATACTTGATCTTACTCTAAGAAAACATCCAGCCCTATTTGTCAAATAGTTCACGAGGGAGGTCTAAAGAGGAATTTCCTGTGTTCAAACCTCCTGTCAACCTGCTGACCTCCTGTCCATCTACCACAAACATCTTCATAACTGCTCTAGGCCTCATTAAGGGAGAGTATGGGGGTGGCTCTTTTGTCATCTGAAGACCAAACATCTTCCCACAGTTCATTTCAGAGCAGTGGAATTTCAGGAGGGCTGAGTCAGCAGATCGCTTTTTATGACATCAGCAAAAGCGTCTGCATGAGATCCACCTGCATTGATCTCACGGAAATATTTCTCAGAAATGAGCTTAGAACGGGACAATTATTTCATGAAGTGGCAACTCCTCAAGTGACTCAAGCCTATCATCATCAGTGAAAGATCCAGACTCGTACTTCAAACCCACACAATGAAACCTATACTTGTGAACCAGTCCTGACTTGTTCTAAGAGTGTGTGTGTGTGTACATACAAGGTTGTAGTGATCCAATATTTCCAGTCACAGGCAAAAGAGCTTTTGTTATATCCGAAAGTTATTATGGGAACATAGCCTATATCTTTTGGATATTATTCCATTTAACTTTCTTTGGCGGCTTTCCACAACTAAAAGAACTTTGTTCTAAAAGAATACTTAGGCTTTATTTATCAAGACTGTTTACACTCATAGATCTTTCTAGGATTGACATGAGGGAAAAATGAGGGAAAAATGAGGGGGGGAGAGGAGAAAGCTCCAAAGCACAGTAACCACCACATACGTCACAAATTATGGACTGGTAACATTTCCTTTCCCACGTGTCAGTTTGGTAGCACAGGATATCTATGAAATGTTCATGGAAGTTTCTAGAAAATCCCTAAAAGCCTTGTTTAACAAAAGCAAATGTAAACATAATTGCGGTTTTCCAAATGATATCTTCGGATAAAAACCTTTAATGAGAAAAGCATAGGCCTATTTCTATTAAAGAACATAATTATTTCCCTTCATATTGGGAGAGGAATTAATATATGGTTCTAGTGGAGCATGTCTCTACAGGTAGAGGATACTAGTTCTCTAAACCAACTACAGGAACCATAATGCAGACAAAATACTTTATTTATTTATAGTTTTAGCTATTTTATTTTATTATTATTATTATTAGAGATATAGCCAAAAAAAATATCATTTGTGGACACAAAACTATACTATTACAGGGTTTGAAGATAATATTAAATCACTCATAGAAAAACTGAGTGAAGTTTACAAAGAGGAAAAACAGTTTTTGCCAAAGGGTTAAACGCTAAACATGGCACGGGAAGCCGATTCGAAAAAGGATTAGCAATATCAAGTGTTTTTAATATAAACATTATTACTCAATAATATCTCAAAATGTCATTAAACCAGTATGTGTATACTTGAGGCATTAAGGGGCGTTTACACACGACGCGTTCTTACATTCCGGCGTATTTTTTTTTCTAAGACACCGCTTCAAATTCAATTCTGTCATAATTTACTCACCTTCACGTTCTTGCACAATTTTGCATGACTTTCTCTATTCTTTCCGTGCAACATAAAACGAGTTAGGCAGAAAGTTATGAACTGACAGCCACGGATGATGACAGGACTGTGATTTCTAAGTAAAAAACGCGTCTCGCGAATGAGTCCAGGTTTTCTTTGTTGTACTACACGGTTTAAATAAGCTCTCTTAACGATTGTCGTTGTTGTGTCCACGTTCACTATAAGCATTTAAGTTTTAAGTATTGTACCGAGAATGGCTTCATCCCTTTGTAAAGTAACACAAACGCGTTTTACCTGTAATCATCTCCCGCTTGCCTTCGTCCAGGTTGGAAGAAATCACATCACCCATGATGGCGATTTAAATGACAATCACAGATATTGAGGAAAGTTACTTTGTATCCGAAACTTAGGAAACACTACAGAAATGTGTCTTCCAAATTAACCATCCCTGGTCACTCAGAGCGTGGCGTTCATTTTGCGTTGACGTGACTGTGCGAGAAACAAGACTCATTTAAACTTGTTCAGTCAAATGAGTGCCATTCAGAGGGTGTGGTTTACACACACTGACACACCCAGCTTCACAACAAACCGTGTTGTATTTTTAATCACGGCTGATTAGCCTATTGTGATATGATCAAATCGCATACAGCTTTTGTTATATGATGGGATTTGCTTTATTTATTTATTTATTTATTTACTCAATAAGAGTGGAAACCCGTCTTGCTTTTGAAATGACTACTGAATATGTTTTAATATAGCTCGCCAATAATTAATTAAATATTTTTTTCCCACATTGAATTCTTCTCCACAAACATCTTTAAAACTTAATTCCCAAACTGATATTGTCTCCAGGAAATGCAAACTACTTTTCAGGAATTTGAATGGAGCCATTGAAGCTTTCTCTTTAAGTTAATATTAAAATTTTAATATAACACACACACATATATATAATTAAAATAAATAAAATAACATATTGCTTTGTAGTTTGGCACAGAAGTTTGATAATATAATTTCCTTAAAACCACAGTTTAAATATTTGTATTAAATTTTTTTTGCCATAAAATATTTTTTTATAGTTTTTCATGGTCATTTAAAATAAGTTACTAAAAAGTTACAAAATATTATTATTAAAATGAACTTTCATATAACATTAGGATTTAATATGATTAAATTATGATTATATGATGAAAATGTTTAGATATATTGATATAATAATAGCCTATAATTTTTATATAGGCCTACTTGTATTTTATAAAAACTAAATAATATTGATGAAATAATATAATTTATAAAATAAACAATTTAATTGTAATATATTATTTTAGCGTGACTGTTTAAATAATTATATTTTGCAATAATTATTTTAATTAGAAAGTCATAAATATTATAAAATAAACAAAAAGATCCCAAAACACACAGTTTTTTATATATCATCGCTAAAGTTAACCAAGTTAAATGGCGTTACGATAAAGGGTTCATGTTTAGTAGAGTTTTGACGCCCTCATGCGGTCAAAATTTGATGATGATCACGTATGATAACTACTGTGGGCTACATGACAACAGTAAAATGTGTAATATTGTTACAGTTTGTCTTTTTTATTAAATCATTTTTATTTGCATTGGTCATTAATAATAGCCTATCTTTAATTAATAACTTCACAATGTGTACACTACAAGTAAAAAGTTTTGGATCGGTAAGATTTTGAATGTTTTTTTAAAAGAAGTCTCTTCAGAAATCATTCTAATATGCGGATTTGATGCTTAAAAACATTATTTTTATCAATGTTGAAAACAGTTTCAAAAAAGAATTCTTGTGATGCAAATTTAATGAAAGTTCAAAAGAACAGCATTTATTTGAAATAGAACCTTTTGCAACATTATAAATGTCTTTACTGTAACGTTTGTATGCTAACTTGTAACTTTTGATCAATTTAATTCATCCTTCCTTCATGAATAAAAGTATTAATTTCTTTTATTTCTTTCCCCCCCAAATTCTTACTGACCCCAAACTTTTGAACGGTAGTGTTTAATGTTACAAAAGCTTTCTATTTCAGATAAATGCTGTTCTTTTGAACTTTATTCAAAGAATCCTAAAGTAAAAATGTAAATAACTGTTTTCAACAGTGTTAATATTCATAAATGTTTCTTGAGCATCAAATCATCATATTTGATTTCTAAAGAATCATGTGACACTAAAGACTGGAGTAATGTTGCTGAAAATTCAGCTTTAATACCAGGAATAAATTACAATTTGCTTTATATTCACATAGGATACATCTGTTTTATATTGTAATAATATTTCACAATATTACTGTTTTTTTTTGTTGTTGTTGTTGTTTTTTGTTTTTTAATCAAATAAATGCAGCTTTGGTGATCAGACGATACTTCTTTTAAAAAACGTACCGATCCAAAACTTTTAACTGGTAGTGTATGTCTTTAATTGAATGAAGTAAACTAAAACGGCTTTGTTTTAGTTTAGTTCTAATATTAAAAGTCAATGTAAAATATTAAACCTTTAGTGGCAGCCAATGAACGCCATAGAAACAGGTGCAATGATATTTTAAAATCTCCATTGATCATGGCATGGAGGGGGAAAAAAGAAAGAAAATCAGTATGAAATCAAGAAAGCATTCACTTTTGATTCAGTGTTTGCGCCCTCAGCGTTTGGCGATCTGTATCATGAGCTCATGTGGAGGAGAGAGGGGCGCATGCGCAGTGACGGATCTCCGCAGTCAGTTGCCGTGAGGAGTGCGCAGCATCGCTCAACCAGAGACAGCAAGAGGAGGAGAGGGAGGAGAACACACTGCACACGGGCGAACACTCACGAGCATCATGGCACCAATTGGATTAAAGGCGGTCGTTGGCGAAAGTAAGACTATAATGTTAATTCTCCTCGGCTACTGAGGTTTAATGTTCAACCATGTGAACGTGCTAATTTATGGTACCTTCCCATTGCATGTCATTAGTGTTCCTCAGCGTTCTGTTCCCCTGGATGCGGCTGGTTATTTCCCTGCCATTGTGCTGAACGGGGAGGACATTACTCTCGGGATGTTGCGGATACGCATTGTGCATCAGTGGAACATGACATGAATAGGTTTTATTCCCATTGCATGTTGTTTAAATTATAAATATGTGGCACGAGAACCAGACTAACAGGGAAAAAAGCTTGCTAAAGATGGTCCAGAACAGGAACGCCCTTGTTCTGCACGGACGTTTGGGGAATTACGCAGGGAATTGTGTCGACAGACCACTGCGATGCTATTTTATTATACTCCTATTATTATCTGTATAACTAATGAGAATACAATTGAAACGATGTTTGCATAACTCTACCTGCCACATCCGAAAATTAGCTTAATAAATGCGTTTTGGCACAGCCTCACCCATGTGATTGATCACCAGTGCATTATATTCCATTGCGTAAAGCTCCAGCTGGTGAACTGCTCTGCCCAGGAAGTGCCCGTGCTTTTAACATGAATGCAGCTGGCTCGCATCTCCAGCTGGATGATCGTTAAATGGCGGAGTTGTTCGTGTTCGGTTGAGTAGTGGAAAATGAGAGCACCGAATGCGCATCCGTCAGATGTGGAGCTGGATCTGTCATGTGTAGCGCAAGAGAATGGCGTTTAGTGCAGACAGATTGATGGCGGTTGTTGGTGCTTTCGTTTTTTAGAGATTTTGCTTATGCGACAGGATAAGAAGACAATCGTTTTGAAATGACCTGTTTGAAAGGTTGATGAAATCAATTGTTACGACTCTCACTCTCTCTTTTAGAGATCTCAGGGCTTGCATGCTTATAATTGGGAATCGAAATTTGAGCTTTGCCATGATCAAACGCATCTGGTCATTTATTAAAAATCATATAAACACATTAAAATGCAAGTTATAAAAAACTGTGGGGTTTATATATATATATATATATATATATATTATATATATATGCCAAACTACTTTTCCCAACATTTGTTTTTCTCCACAAAAGCCCCACAATTTTTTATAACTTGCATTTTAATGTGTTTTTATTATTTTTAATAAATGAACAGATACGTTTCATCATGGCAAAGCTCAAATTTCGATATACATATCGTGTGAACCAGTGAAGCAAATAAAGTATTAATATATGAAAAACTTCAGTCCAACACATTTAAATCAGTTTTGTTGTAACTACATTTTGTAGTTACGTGATAAAAACTGATAAAACATGGATTTCAAAGAGAACCCCTTTAGGTCATCTAAAAAAACCTTTTCTGACAAGACACATTTTGTTCAGGTCAAATGGGGGGAAAATATTTTTTTACCTTGAAAAATATGTTTAAAAAGGTTTTAAAATGATGATTATTTTGTCTAAATTTGATTGAGGAACACATTAAAGCAACATTTTTAATATTTATTATTTGTCATTGACCCATGTATGCCCTCATCATTCAACAGAATCATATTAAACATTTTGAGTTTGTTTTATTTGTAATAGATCAGTTAATGTTGTTTAAACACCTGCTAAAAAACTGAAAGCATGGAAAATATTACATCATAGTGAAAATGCTGTTGCATTGTCCAGTCCAAATGAAAGAGATACATATAATCAATATTGACTGAAACCTGATCGTTAGAGCTCCGAACACCTGCACTGGATTCTGTCTTCCGAACATGCAGGATGATGGATTGGTTTTCCTGTGGTCTCTGGCGTGTGTGTGTACGTGTGTGTTGGTTTCACTGTCTTCTCGTGGGACATGAGATACACATCATCAGACGCAGGGTCAGATAGAGAGCAAAGAGATGAGAGTGGACTGGCCAAATGCACGTACATCATTGCTTAGATTGTCATAGTTTTGTCTTTATTTTTAAAAGATGTAATATTCACAGGGAAATGTTGGATGCAATGTAAGGGGAGTAGATGGAAAGCATGTGTAAATGACTCATAGTATTTGTCTAAAGGGTCTTTCATAGGCATTAGTCTAGTTCTGAATGAACCAGTTCTTTTGTTAGCCTGCCTATTTGTTGATCCATTTTCATGAATTGAGCTTATACTATGCCCTACTTACCAGATTCAGCCTTACATTACATTCAGTATTCAGGGAAATATATTTCCTTTTTATTTCTCCACAAATTTTGATCCTGCATACTGCAAACACATTAACCAATATAATCTTCTTTACCATGTTTGATAATTACATATAGTTATTATATAAAGAAATATATTGATATATTTATATATAATTGTATATTCACACACACACATATATCTGCCACGCTTATTTTGCCAATACAATGAGTCATAAAGAACATCTGGAGGGATTCTCAGATATACATCCACAAACAAAACCTATATGAAGGGTATATGACACCCCCTTAGATGACAACACTTCTCTGTTCTCTTAACTTGAAGCTGAATTAAAGGTGCAGTAAGTGATTTCTGAGAAATGCTGTTGAAGGTGGATCGGACCGAGCAGCCAATCAGCAGTAGGGGGCATATACACTCATGATAGGGGAGGAGAGAGAGTGAGCAAGAGGGAGATTTAAAGAAAGACTGTAGAAAGAAAGATGGCTGAGAGACATTACAAAAGTGATAAGGCCAGTGGAATATCCAAGTGCTACTCTCTGCAGAAATAAATGACGTTCAGCTCCTCCTGTCTGGACGTCTAATGGGGTGGAGGGATAGAGTAGTGGGTAGGGTTAGGGTGTGGTCGGATATTCTAGCTCCACCCATTAGGCCCAAGTTACATTCGCTAGACGTAAGCTCCTCCCATTTGCTCTGCGGTCAGCAGCCTCTCAGAATATCACTGGAAATAGAAGGGTTATGATCAGGCAAGCTAATTAGGACCCATGTTAATATTAGAAAAGCTATCCAGCGCTGAAAGAGGGGAATGTCTGAAAATGGAGGTTGCGTTGTTTCTGCTCCATACGTGAGTGAGATTGGTTTTGCTATGTCTCACAGAACCAAGATATGCTGTTGTTGTAATGTTAGCTATAGCAGCGGGAGCTGGTGTGCTGCTGGTACAAACAATGAACTCTTGCTTTTATATACTCTTGTGTATATGTTCATTAATTGTTCTTCCTTCTCATTCGTTCATCATCTTCACTTTATTTTTCACAAAGCATTATATTGCTTCGCTTCAGCTATGATAAAGAGACATCCACTCTTGTAGGGGTGAAGCAATGAAGGGAGGAGAGTGTTTGTTTGGGTTCATTTCAAATATCAACAGTGTTTCTCAGAAATTCCTTACTGCACCTTTAAGACGAAAGTCCTTGTGTGAAGAAGGACTTGCTGTAACGGGGATCAGCCAATCAGTGGCGTTGTTTCGGGGTCACAGGGAGAACGCAGTTTTCGCGCCGACAGTTTTTAGTTTCGTTTTTGAGTTAGTCGTGAGATTGGCTGGGAAATGCATCGTAGATATTTCTGAGGTGAAAAGTTGTCGTCTGTGTCGCTATCCGTGCATGTGTGCGTTCAGAGACATGTGAGTACCCTGGTTTAAATGTTTACGTATGTGTATTTCGGTGCCTCGGGTTGTTAAAAGAGTCTATTCTGAGTTACTATGTAGTATGTTAGTATAAAGTTCGCTAGCATCATGCTAATGCCTAGTATTATTAGTTTTATATTGATATTGTGCTTATGTGTGTGCTCACCTGAAACGGTATAGTTATTATTTGAGTGTAATTATGGTTGAGTAGTAGAGAACTATGTTTTTGGTGGATAGTATTGAGAACTAGCAGTATGTTAATTCAGTTCAATTCAATAAGAAGATAATGTGTGTTACCTGGTATTTTATTTGGTTATTTGATATGTATAAGCAGTTAAAGCTACTTAAAGGGGAAGGTATAATAATTATAATTTATTACCTTTACTAATTGAATCATGTCAGCACTGTTGTTTAATTATATGCTAATATTTTCTTTTCTTTTATTGTTTATTGTAGAACCACACACACATACTGTACATTCATGACGACAGATAATCCTCTGCTGACTAACAATAAACCCATTGAAGAGATTCAAAGCATCCAATTGCATTCTTATCGATGCACCACAGTGGTCACTTATCCCCAACTAGTTACAATACAGTCCTATCAAGTCATCATTACAAATTGGTCCTTCGAGCCGGATCTTGTGTGTGACCGCTGTGCGTGAGGATGTTCCCATTTGTGAGAGAGGAGGCAACGCCACTTCCTGATACCCGCCCGAGACGTCAGATACGTCCGCCAACCTGGTTTGCTGACTATGAAGTCTCCCTGCCTGTTGTGGAGAGACCCCCCCAGGCTGCAGCACTCTCCCCACAGCCCCACCGTCAGATGCAGGAGCCCTACTACGGTGGTGACAGGATCGATCAGCTGTACACCTCCCAGCTCTATGATCCGTGGAACCAGACTGGTGCTCGCCCTAAGTATCCCAGAGAGTCAGTGGTCTCAGGACCCCATTATCAGAGCACCCCAGACCCACTGTCTCACAGAGTAAACCCAGGGGTTTCACCTGAAATATTAGATGAGCTGCAAAAGGTTAGGGAGGATAACCGGAGGCTTCAACTTATCGTAATGGAGATGCAAACACAGCTTAGTTCATGCAGAGGCCTAGATCCATCACACCACACGGCCCTCTCCCCTGCGGAGTACAGCCCGCACGCGCAGTTGGGAGTGATCGCCGCGGCCATTAGCCCACCAAGGCCCACACCAAAGGCTACGGTCCATAACACATTAGCACCTGTGCAGGTACCCAGTAAAGGAGAAGTGGACGATGAAGACTGGCCCCTTCCCCCCCCTCCAGTGGCAGATGATGAGGAGAAGCCACCGCTATCCACTACCACACTGCCCACAGAGTTAGTGGCAGAGCTTATGACATGCCTTAAGAAGATGGGGATCACTCAAGAGCAGCTTCCTGGAATGCCGGCATTTGGTAATGATAATCGGGTTGCATCTGGTCGGATGGGGAGGTCATACCAGCCAACGGATACGCAAGTCCGTCCACAGATGTCACCCCATTTTCCTTCTGAGCCAGGCACAGCTGATGAACAGAGACACGAGGACTTTCACTCCCGCCGAGCTACAGAGTACATATATCGGGGTCCTCAACCCACCATCCCAGACTTTAGTAGAGGGGACCCACGTGAGTTTGCTAGGCTAAAGACCTCCCTGGAAAATCTCCTCCCCCACGATGCTACGGAGAGGTTTAAATATCAGATTTTAGTTGATCATCTTAAATTTGAAGAAGCGCTCCTCATCGCAGATTCATACACCAACTCTACACAACCCTACACTGACACTATGGCCTCCTTAACAGAACATTATGGGCAACCTCACCAGCTAGCATTAAGGCGCATTGCAGACCTGATGGAGGCGCCTAACATCCGTAGCCAGGACATCACTGCCTTTAAAGGATTTGCTCTCAGAGTGAGAGCCTTAGTTGGCATGCTCGACCAACTTGGAGAGAAAGGTCATATTGAGCTTCAGTGTGGGTCTCATGTCACTAGGCTTATGTCCAAGCTTCCACAAGACCTGCGGTCTGGGTTTATGAGATACCTACATCCCCTCAGCATCCGTGTCCCTACGCTGTTAGACTTCGCCCGCTGGCTGGAGTTTGAGCTGCAGATTCAGGAGTATGGATATGAGTCTCGACCCAGAGAGAACCCAGACGGTAAGAGGGATAGACGGAAGGACTCAAAGTTTGGCAGGCTAACCACAGTCCTCCATGGAGCTGAACAATCTTCAAGTTGCCCGACTGTCCCAGTAGTCTTATCTACCAGTGCCAATCCACAAGGCAAAGTCGCCCTACCCTGCCCATACTGTACCAACGCCCTGCATTACCTGAACCAGTGCACTAAATTCAGCCAGTTAACAACTGAGCAGCGGAGAGATTGGGTTAAGAAAAACAGGCGGTGCTGGCGTTGTGGTCGTTGTCACCAGGCCGCACAGTGCAAACTAAAGGCCAGGTGCAAGAATTGTGATGGCAGACACATGGAAGCTCTCCACGACCTTAACATTAGACCAGCCATAGTGACACCAGCCACAGAGAACACATCATGCTTAGTGAGTACTGCCAATGAAGTTCTCTATCTGGATAGGCCGTCCGGCAGCAGTCAGGTGCTCCTGAAGGTGACAAAGGTTGTGCTACATAATGGGGAGCAGGCCATGGAGACCTACGCGATACTGGATGATGGGTCAGAGCGGACTATGCTACTTCCAGCCGCTGCTAAAGAGCTTAAACTTAAAGGGGAGCCAGAGAACCTTGCTTTAAGGACAGTGCGCCAGGATCTTAGAGTTCTACATGGAATGTCTGTCTCCTTCTCTATTTCTCCTGCCAGGCACCCCCAAAAGACTTACAAGATCCGGAGAGCCTTTACTGCAGATCAGTTGGGCCTGGCAGAGCATTCACAACCAGTGAAGACTCTTCAGCGCAAATATAAGCACCTGAGAGGACTTCCCTTGCAAACACTGGAATGTGTTCACCCCATGGTCCTCATTGGGTCAGACTATACGCACCTGATCACTCCAGTAGAGCCGGTTCGTATGGGTCCGCCTGGAGGACCAGCTGCTGTAAAGACCAAGTTGGGCTGGACTATTCAGGGCCCAACCAAAATTATCCGACAGCATCTTCAGCCACAGCAGTGTCTGCATATATCCACACAGTCACCCTCTGCAGAGCTCCTTTATCACGTGGAGAAGCTGTGGAAAATGGACGTATTGCCGTACAGGAGCGAGAAGGTAGTGATCCGCTCAAAGCAAGATCAAGAGGCAGTTCGCATGCTGGAAACCAGGACAGTGAGGGTGGAAGTTGACGGAGTCCGTCGCTACGCCACCCCCTTGCTTCGTGTTAGTAACATGCCGCATCTCCACGCCCCCAAAGATGCTGTACTGGCGAGTCTGCGGAGCACTGAGAGACGTCTGATGAAGGACCCAACACGAGCATCAGCCTATGCAGCAGAGATCCTGAAATTGGAGCAGGCGGGGTACGTGAAAAAGGTAGCAGATGAAGAGCTGGATACGTCAAGAGAGTCTTGGTTTATACCTCACCACATGGTGAGTCATAATGTAAAAAACAGACTCGTATTTAATTGCTCCTTCGCCTATAAGGGCTACAACCTAAATGAGCTTCTACTACCAGGCCCCACATTGACCTCCAGCCTGCTAGGTGTCCTGCTGAGATTCAGGGAGCATTCTGTTGCTGTAAGCAGCGACATAAAAGGCATGTTCCATCAGATCAGGTTGCTGCCAGAAGACAGATCCCTGCTTCGTTTCGTCTGGAGGGACATGAATAAAGAGGCGCCACCCGGTGTCTATGAGTGGCAGGTCCTCCCCTTCGGAACAACATGCAGCCCCTGCTGTGCAACGTTTGCACTGCAAAAGCATGTGACAGACCACAGCCAGCTAGAGGAGGATGTCCGGGTGGCCGTCGAGCGTTACTTTTATGTGGATAACCACTTACAGAGCCTCTCCTCCTCTACAGCAGCAAGACAGCTGGTTGACAAATTGAAGATGTTGTTGGCCTCAGGGGGGTTTGAGCTGCGTCAGTGGGCTAGTAATGTCCCAGAAGTTATCAGCCACCTTCCTAAAGGGGCAAGATCCCAGAGCAGCGAGTTATGGCTCACAGAGTCAATGGAGGATCCACAGGAGCTTGCACTTGGACTCCGATGGCTTTGCGCCTCGGACACTCTGGCCTACAAGTGCAACATCACTGACCGTCCCACACCGACTATGAGGAACATATATAGTACACTGGCACGGCTTTTTGATCCGCTAGGCTTTCTCGTTCCCTTCGCCACGCGGGCCAAAATCATTGTGCAGCACCTATGGAACAAAGAGAGAGAGTGGGATGACCCGTCGCTGCCAGATGACGCCCTCAAGGCCTGGCTAACTTGGGAGAATGAGCTGCAACACCTTCCAGAGATTGTCTTGCCACGCTGCTACTCAAGTCCCCCTCTGGACCACCCCAGTTCTGTCAGAAGCCTCCATATATTTTGTGACGCATCTGAAAAAGCGTACGGTTCAGTTGCGTACCTTCGTACGGAGGGTTCAGGTGGTGAGGTGGAGGTGGCTTTTCTGACTGCACGGTCGAGAGTGGCCCCCAAGCGCCAGCAGTCAATACCGCGATTAGAGCTATGTGCAGCGGTGACTGGAGCTCAGTTAGCAGTGCTGTTGCAGCGTGAACTTACCCTGGTACTTCATGAAGTGGTGCTCTGGACAGACTCCACCACCGTTCTTACGTGGCTTCAGTCAGACTCTTGCAGGTTTAAGGTGTTTGTGGGCACTAGAGTCGCTGAGATCCAGGAGCTGACTGAGGCACAAGTATGGAGGTACGTGGATTCTGCAAATAATCCCGCAGATGACATTACGCGTGGAAAGACCCTAAGGGAGCTGGCAGGGGAGAGCCGGTGGAATCATGGCCCAGCATTTTTGCGCTTGTCACCTAAGCATTGGCCTGCTAAGCCAGAGGCTGAGCAGTTGGATGCCACAGAGCTTCGCAAGGCTACTTTTTGCGGCTCCATCATCACCGCTACTCTTCCGCCCTTACTTGATGCCAGCCAATTCAATGGTTTCAGGGACATGATAGAGGCAGTTGTGAGGTCCCGCCATGGGGCGGCAGGTAGTCAGTCAACGCCATCTGCACAAGACTATCGAGATGCTGAGATAGATCTACTGAGACGAGTTCAGGTAGACTGCTTCGAGGAGGACTATCAACACCTTTCAGAAAGGAAACCTGTCCCTTTCACCAGCCGTTTGATTACATTAGCTCCTGAATTTGATGATCGACTTAAGCTGATTCGAGTTGGAGGCAGATTGCGTCGCAGTGATGTGCTGGACACAGAAGCCATTCATCCCATAGTTCTGGACCCAGCTCACCAGGTGACTAAACTCATCATTCAAGATGCTGACCGAGACCTCCATCATCCAGGCTCAGAGCGACTATTTGCGGAACTTCGCCGACGGTACTGGATCCTTCGTGGAAGAGAAGCTGTGAAGAGGCACCAGTACTCCTGCCCTGATTGTCGGAGATGGAGAGCGAAGCCTGCAGTGCCACAAATGGCAGACTTACCTCTCGCCCGCTTGCGGTTGATGAAACCACCTTTTTTCTCTACAGGAATGGATTGTTTCGGGCCCTTCATGGTCAAGATCGGACGGCGTAATGAGAAGCGTTGGGGTATATTATTTAAGTGCCTTACTACCCGAGCTGTCCACATAGATGTCCTGACTAGTCTCGACCAGGATTCCTTCCTGATGGCCCTCCGCAGATTTATCTCACGCAGGGGAAAACCAGCGGAGCTCCTGTCGGATCAGGGCACGAATTTCAGAGGAGGTGAGAGGGAAATCCACGAGTCTTTCAAGGCACTGCACCCCACTTTACAGGCAGAACTGGCCAAACATCAGATCCAGTTTAGATTTAACCCTCCAAGTGCGCCTCACTTTGGTGGTGCATGGGAGAGGGAAATCAAATCCATCAAAGCTGCCCTGTATGCTACAATCCAGATGCAGACTGTGACAGAAGAAGTCCTGCGCACGGTCCTAATCGAGATAGAGGGCATCCTAAACTCTAAGCCCTTGGGATATGTATCCAGTGATGTTGCGGACCCTGACCCAGTAACCCCCAATCTACTTGTGATGGGGCGGCCCGACCCATCGCTGCCCCAGGTGTTCTATCCGGAGTCCGAGCTGTTGAGCCGCCGCCGCTGGAGGCATACGCAGGTCCTTGCCGACCAATTTTGGAGGACATTTATCAGGCACTATCTGCCGGCCCTGCAGACGCGCACCAAGTGGCAGAAAGAAGTGGCCCCATTACAACCTGGTACTGTCGCCATGATCATTGATCCGCAGCTCCCGAGGGCGCTCTGGCCTATTGGTCGCATCACAAAGGTTATCCCAGGTGCAGATGGGAGGATAAGGACAGCGGAGATCCAGGTGAACGACAGGAACTATACCCGGCCAGTTGCCCGTCTTGTTCCACTTCCTGCCATACCTGAGACAGCACCTGAGACCACCAGTCCTTCTATGGGAAAGCAAATTTGACTGTGCAAATTTGGGGGCGGCTGTGAAGAAGGACTTGCTGTAACGGGGATCAGCCAATCAGTGGCGTTGTTTCGGGGTCACAGGGAGAACGCAGTTTTCGCGCCGACAGTTTTTAGTTTCGTTTTTGAGTTAGTCGTGAGATTGGCTGGGAAATGCATCGTAGATATTTCTGAGGTGAAAAGTTGTCGTCTGTGTCGCTATCCGTGCATGTGTGCGTTCAGAGACATGTGAGTACCCTGGTTTAAATGTTTACGTATGTGTATTTCGGTGCCTCGGGTTGTTAAAAGAGTCTATTCTGAGTTACTATGTAGTATGTTAGTATAAAGTTCGCTAGCATCATGCTAATGCCTAGTATTATTAGTTTTATATTGATATTGTGCTTATGTGTGTGCTCACCTGAAACGGTATAGTTATTATTTGAGTGTAATTATGGTTGAGTAGTAGAGAACTATGTTTTTGGTGGATAGTATTGAGAACTAGCAGTATGTTAATTCAGTTCAATTCAATAAGAAGATAATGTGTGTTACCTGGTATTTTATTTGGTTATTTGATATGTATAAGCAGTTAAAGCTACTTAAAGGGGAAGGTATAATAATTATAATTTATTACCTTTACTAATTGAATCATGTCAGCACTGTTGTTTAATTATATGCTAATATTTTCTTTTCTTTTATTGTTTATTGTAGAACCACACACACATACTGTACATTCATGACGACAGATAATCCTCTGCTGACTAACAATAAACCCATTGAAGAGATTCAAAGCATCCAATTGCATTCTTATCGATGCACCACAGTGGTCACTTATCCCCAACTAGTTACAATACAGTCCTATCAAGTCATCATTACACCTTGATCATAGTCTACGTGTGTATGGCAAGCGAAGAGAGGACAGTCAATGTGCCTTGCAGCAAATTGCAAGCGTGTGATTCATGCTTGACTTGAACGGAGGACATTTATATCTCCCTTAATGCTCAAAGAGAGCCCTGTGCCTTTCAAGTATTTCTCATGTATTGAGAACCATTTGTGACAATGGACAAGTTTTAATATAATGAGTGTATGACTGAGCGCTGGAGAGCACTGATCCAGTATGTGGCTCTTTGTTTCAGAATTGCCTTAGCAATTGATCCAGGTTAGCTTTTGCTTTCTCCTCCAATTCTAATTCAACACACAAGCAAACCTCCACCATATTTAAAGAACCCATGGAACAGACACACCATGATAAAAATAGCAGCCAGATAATGATGATTAATTCTAGTGTGAATGAAAAAAGAATGAGGGGTTAAATGAAGGGCAGAGTGGAAATGAAGAAGGCAGTAGCCATACAAACTAGATCTTATATTCTGAGAACAGTGTGATCGGTACTAAAGCTTAAACCAGCCTAACGTTGGTTTTATAAGGGTTTTGAACACTTTTCAGGTCAAGAAGACCACTAGCTAAGACCAGACAAGCATCTTAGGTTGGTTTAAACTAGGTTTTCAGGGTGCTTATCTGTTCAGAACACATTGTCACAGTCATAAGGGGGATTTTAGCATGTTGCTGAGGTGATTGCTTTCAGACTGACATTGTTTTACCCATTACATCGTCTGACCAAAAATGGTCTTATCTGTTAGAAAAGTCTTCAAATCCATTTTCATTTAAGCAGTTGTAATACAGATGCTTGCATTATCAAGCACCACTAATGACAAACCAACCAGAGAGAAGTAGGACAAGAATAAATTATATGAAAAAAACAGGCTTCTGTAGTCTTCTAGATATTTTAGATGTTTCACCTCATATTTTGCAATCCCAAAATCCATTTGGAAAGCCATGAAACGCATTGAAGATGTTGCTAAATACATCACTGTGTATTAGTCTACTGTATTTCTCCAGGTCTGAAATGCACCACTAGCCTGTCATTATCCATGATTGCTCTCGCCCTGACATTTGGGTGTTGCATTAGCTTTGTGCAAGGATGCACTGACCGGCGTAACATTTTCCAATCTCTACAGGCAAATGCAAAATGTACCGACAGTCGAAATGAATTATAGATTTCTATTAAGATCAGCCATGAGCTTGCAATCGTTCATACAGATTTATAGTTTCTCCTTGGGTTTAACCAATGGCATGATCTAATTCGGGATGCTTTTATTAGACATTATATTCAAGGTAATATTAAAGACTTAAGATGTTTTGTTCAAGCTCTCTGCTGACTCTCCCGGAATACATCATCCAGAATCCCGTTTAGCCTGGGTTTATGGCTTTCCTATGAAAATGAGCCAGAGTGGAGAGCTCTGGGGAAAAATATAAATCAGACCTGAGGATAAAAGATGTCGTCCCACTGAGACAGACACAGTGCTAAAATGAACAGAATAGTACAAAACATAAATTCTTAATAATAGGTTCCAAAAGTTTTTTTTTTTTTTTTTCATAGCTATGCCATAGAATAACCATTTTTGGTTGCACATAGAACCTTTCAGTGAAGAGTTCTTAAAATAACCATTTTTCTTAGCATGAAGAACATTTTGCATTATGTAAAAATTCATTGAATGTTAAAGGTTTTTCATGGAACGATCAATGGCAATCTTATTTTTAAGAGTGTACAGTAAGATTACAAAACATACTGATATCTATGAGGTAAGGAATTAAATCTGAGATTTGAAATAAAAACATTATTTTGATTTTGTAATTGAAACATTTAAAAATGTCCAAAAACACTTTTGAGATTTTTGAGATCACACATATTTCTGGACAGTATATCCTGTTGTATTAAAATACTTATGGTTAGGGTTGCACAACATATCAGTACCATATCGATTATCAATGCTTGCATTTTAGAGATTTTTGCATTTATTGGTATCGGTTGATATTGGACATGTGACTCATTTCCCCTATTTTGACAGATTTACTTTTGCCATCATCTAAAAAGTGATTATCACCAATAAAGTGAACATTTATTAATATTCAATAATAACACCATATAAATAAAAACCAAAATAAAAGAAACAAAAACAAAATGTTTCAATTTTTATCATTTGTTAAAATAATTTTAATAACAAATGTAATCTGCTGCAAATCTCAAAATGAATTTATTTTTATTTTTATTTTTAATTTAGACAAAATAGTATAGACTAGAGTTTTAGTCTGCTTATTCTTTATTAGCCATAACATAATATTTACGTATAACTAGTGGCTTTCTTCCACAAGAAGCTCTTCTGCACATTCATTGAATGGATAATGACTCAGCATGCTGAAATTCTATACCAGTAGGACAGCATCTGAGTCAATGTGTGTGTGTGTGTGTGTGTGTGTGTGTGTGTGTGGGTGGATGCTCTGTCCTTGGACTCTGTGACGTTGGTTGGGGGTTAGCAGAGCATCTTCTGTCTGTTATACAAGGACAATATTGGATAGTCACCTTCTCAGGGGCATTATATGACACTATGCGCATAGACTACTGCAGTGTGGACGAGATGCTCTGACAACAACAATTGCCTTAAAAAGCTCTCTATAGAACTCCTCAAGAAGAAATAAATTATTCAGATGCTGTTTGCACTCCAACTGAACAGATATTAATAGTAAACCATGGCTCAATAATAAGAAAAACAAAAACAAAACAAAAACAAGGTCACTGATGCAATCAAGCATCAATACAAAACATGAAACTTGAAAATAAAAGGTTTCTAGGTTTAGTTGTCATACCAGAAAATCAAATCAGACCCACCAGGATAAGGAAAACCACAGACTGTCTCTTTAAGGTAAATGGCCGTAAAATTCCCGAGAGACTGAGCATAAAAGTGGGTCATGAAATGAGAGTACCCTGAGGGAGCCTGGGAATATGGAGGGTTAAATCTGCTGTTTTTTTACTGACCAGTAGTACAGCTGGGTGATATTGCCTTTGAACATATTTATCTCAATATGTTTTTGCAGATTGGTAACACTGTAAAAAAAAAAGGGTCTAATTTGTTAACAGTAACTATGAGCAAGCAATGCATTTTTTATTAAGTAGATCTATTAATGTTAGTTAATAAAAATACAATTGTTCATTGTTTGTTCATGTTAGTTTACAGTGCATTAACTGACTTTCACAAATATAACTTTTGTTTTTAAAAATGCATTAGTAAATGTAGAAATTAACATTCACTAAAGATTTTTAAATGCTATAGAATTATTATGTATCATTAGTTCATGCTAACTAACGTAGTTAACTAACCTTAACAAATGTATAGTAGAGGAACCATCATTTTGAACATACAGCCAGTAAGATGCAAAGTAAAAATAAATGAAAAAGGTATATTTTCTATATATTGCATAGTTGTGCATAGTCAATTGTTTTATTTGTGATAACGCAATGAAACATGCCCAGTTGTGTAGACATAATTTTTGACTAGGCTGTTGTACAAAACCAATTATGAACACATGCAAAAACAAGAGAGAACCTAAACCAGGCAGCGATTGCATCATCCTTGCTTAAGCCATCTTAGATTACAGCTGTAGATAAAGCTTAATTTAACCAAAAATCTACTTTTATCACAAACTACAGCTCGTGCTTAATTAAGACATCTACATTAAGGTTAAATATATGAAGAGCTGGTGTGAGATGAGACTCAAGTCGGTTTACTCAGGAGAGAGGTTCAGTGTTTAAGTGAAGGAGTGTGAGACAGAAACAGCGAGGCGCTCAAACATATTGTCACTCTTATATGAGGTAATCTGCACTGTCTTTTACCATTTCGTGATCAGTCTGACGTGAACCGAGAGAACATGTATATCTGCAATGCCTGCATGGTTCAGAAATTGAACATGAAACAGCATGAAACAGAAATTGTGATAGTCTTTTCTTCCCTAATGTGGTGTATATTCAAATGGAACGGCTTATTGAACAAGAACAAAAGTAGGGCGGGACTTGATATTGTCCATTGGGAATTGATTGGATCGTTGTGGTTTGCTATTGGTCGATCTCATGCGAGTGACAGGTTGTCCCGCCCTTGTGCCAGTAAGCACATCATCAGAAAAGTCGTTGCTAGGAGGGGAGGTTATTTTGATTAAAGATTACGAGGCCACATCATAAATAAAAAAAAAGAAAGAAAACGATGTGCACGGATAAATTATTTAGAATAAATACTGCACTATTCAATAGAGTAGTCAATTTTGATTTCAAGTTGACTTTAATTCCGAGTGGAATCTGAACTGAAATGCTTATCATCAACACATACTGTACAGATGAATGATTCTGCTGTCGGCAAATTCGCCAGATTTGCTTCTTGCACATTCACGGTTCTACTTTAGACCGCAGTAAATGACTTTGTTATGTGACCCAGAAGGGGAAATGGTCTCATGCAGCTGTCCTTTGCTTTCTTCTGTTTGACACCCCGATCACACACCCTTAAATGTTTGACTGCATGTAACTGCAGTGTCCTTTTCTACTTTTAATTTAATGCACATAAATGGAATTACTGTTACTGTAAACAGAATTTTGTTTAATTGAATTATAATTATCTTGCATTAGTGTCACTTTCCAATCCAGTTGATCTGATAAAGCAGTCAAACTCAAACACATTATCCAGCACCTTACTGAGAAAATCAGTGCTAGAGAGATCTAGCCTGCTGTGACAAATAGCTGATAGACTGCGGTACATTTTATTACCCAATATGAGGAGAAATAAAAAAACGGAGTTCATTAACTCAGACCCGGCCTGCAGTCTGTACAGTACAGCATGATTTAATACAGTATAGTTCTGCAGCACTGCAAAAATTCATATCTTGAAAAGGCTACAGATCAGCGATGAAGCAAAATCAATACATTGAGAAGAAGCTAGAAGCAATACAAGAAGCTAGGATTTTTTTTTCTGATGATGTTTTAAATGCATAATGATTAGGATTTTGAGCATATTCCAGAAGTCTTGGATGAGGTTGTTTGACATTCATCTTGTCCTTCTCTGTATTTTTCCCCTTCACTCGTTCAGTAACCCCCATTTGTACAGTAAAATGGTTTTTACCTCAGTCCTGGAGGCTGAACATTGGCTGAAGTGAAGTGAGGCCAATGGGGGTTGTGCTGATGTCACATGACTGGATGAAGTGTCCTCTGGAGACAGCTGAGAACGACATGACCTAGGTCCTAGCGTATACCTCTCAAAGGGTGTGCGCTTGCTGTTATAGTTTATTATAGCTTTTATTTGTATATTTTCAATTTTCATTTTAGTTTTTGTAGTAATTTTGTCATGTGCCCTTGTCATTTTTTAAATATTTATATTTAGCTTTAATTTATTTTTATTAGTACTTCAACCTAAAATTATTTTATTTGATTTCAGTTGTTAAATTTTTTTAATCTAATATTACAATTATATTTATTTCAGTTTTATTTCAGTCAACAAATATTTTTTTTAACAGTTTTAGTTAACTATAACAACACTGGTCACATGGAGTGAATATTTTTGAGTAGTAATATTGTGTGGAAAAAACATGTTTTTTGGGGGTTTTTAAAAAATAATTATCGATTTAAATTGAATTATTTGCTACATTGTGTAAACTGTACTTTAAATTCTCTTTAGATATTGGTTTTGGCAACAGCCATTGACAAACCCAAATCGATTGACCTCTAGACGGTATCTGCAGAATCATAGCTATTCTAGACAGGATTTTCTTAGCACAAAGCATTTAGGTGAAAACTACAAAGAGAGCAAGAAATGAGCATTGAAATGAGACATTAACGAAGCTCTTCTGAGGTTTTGAATTACATAAGCTACTCTGAGTTCTGCTGGCTACAAACAGAAGCATCCTGCACTTTTTCTTTTTTTTTAAATTGGATTTACTTGTATGAGGCTTTCTAGTCTTGGCATGACCATTTATAAGGGAAGTCATACTTTGTTTTTTCATTATAATTACAAATAAATATTCTCCCATCAACAGGTCAGAAATTATGTTTTCATTGGCACAATGAAAGTTTGATTAGCTTTGACCCTCGTTCACATAAATGATTATTATTGTAATCTATGTTAAATCTGTTTGCTAATCTCTTCACATTTACTAAAACATGCCCTGTGTTTAAACACCCATAATCCAGGCTGTTTTCATCCACAGAGGAGCTTAACTCTGTATCACGGCACTGGCACAAATGTGAAAACCACGAAATCACCCTGAGCGCCTTTATTCTGATACTACAACCAGATGGCTAGCAGTGCAATCATGCTAATATTGGCCCCAACACACAAACATGGTTGCCTCCACCCAATCGTTGCATGATGGGATTACTTACATCAGAGTGAATAAGAGAGATCAGCCACAGAGCAGAAACAGTTACACAGAAAGAGACTCTACATACTGTAGATTCCATTCTCAATGATTTGCTGTGTTCATTTAACATTGTCTGTAAGCAGCACAATCTTGGCATCTGAACAGAGGGAGATTCCGAAGATATACAGATTCAATTTGCTGCCATAGCAAACGCTGTCTCTGCCACATCTGATAGCGCCACAGCTTCAGTCTGCAACTAATGCACTTTAGAGGGAATGGCATGGAAGCTTGTTTCCGCCACAGAATTACTTTTTTTTTTCTCACAATTCTGACTTTTTCTCTCACAATTGTGAGTTTGTATCTCGTAATTCCGACTTTTTTCTTTCAATTGAAAGCTGATGTCTCGCAATTCTGACTTCTTTTCTCAGAACTGCGTGATATGAATTCACAATTGCGTGTTATAAAGTGCAAGAAATAAACTCACAATTCTGAGAAAAAAAAATCTGAATTGCGAGGAATTGCCATTTTTTCTTAGCCTGGCTAAGGTCTGGGTCTGGTCAGGCCTCTTTCTCATTGAGACGTGGTCTGGGAACCACATGTTAATTTTCTCGTATTTGAGGCGAATGTCTATCAAATGGGCCTGTACGTACTGTACTGTGCTCATAGCCAATCGTTTCAATTATACCAGATGACGTATGTAGAGCGACAGAAATTCGACGAGGAAGAAGACGAAATAAACTTGCGTTCTAAACTACTTAGAACACTATCTAAGGCTGCATCGAAAGGTAACTTCGCGTCTGATGCCATGTTGGATCCATAGATATAAACAAACTGCTTCGGTGTGTCGCATAGACGTCGTCATCGTCTTGCTGCTCCCTCCCCGTTCTGTGATTGGTTCCCTTTTTGAGGGGAAAATCTGGTCCATGGTGTCCAGGCTGCCTAGCAGCGTGAATAAAATCACGCAAGGCAGCATGCGGAAACCCAGGCTATGTTTTCTAGTCATTGTGATAATAGCTCACAATTTGACTGTAACTCACAATTGCTTTTTCCCCCTCCTAATTGCTATTTTATATCTCACAATTGACTTTATTTCTTATAATTGTGACTTTATCCTCCGGTTTCACAGACAAGACTTTAGATTCAAGATTAAATTCATGTTTGAGCCGTTTTAACTGAAAGCAACTTGCACTGACTTATCTTAAAATATGTCAGTGCCATTGTTTTGTCTCAAGATGCATATTTTTTCTAAGGGACATTTATAAAAGCTACTTAAATGTCCTAACTGAACTAAGGCCTAATCCTGGCTTAATCTAAGCCCTGTCTGTGAAACCGGGCCTATATCTCACAGTGTGACATTTATTATATCTCACAATTGCCATTTTCTCTCATAATCTCTGGACTTTATATCTGAGAACCTGACTTTTGTATCTCCCAATTTTGTCTTTTCTCTTGTAATTGCAACTTTACCTCAGAATCTAACCTTATTTCTGTAATTGGGTGGTCAATGTTTCATAAGAGCCATCCAGTCCCGCCCACCCAGAGTTACATTCCTGATCACAATGTTAATTTTACCCGCATGACCAGATGAGCTGGATTTCACGAATTCCTTTTCAGAAGTCAGAGTGTTTTTATTGAGAGACAGAGGGCACAGTCAGGCTCAGGTGTGCCAGGGACAGAATGGGCACACACATACAGTACACGACAGTGCTAGTGGCTTTGCTTGGCAACAGAGCAGGTGATAAGAGGATAAATGGAGTGATAGAATGATATACCCTGTCTACACATTGTGTCATCACCAATACATTCATTTTTTGATTGTATAAGATATTTATTCTCCAACACATCAACATTCAATTTACCAACACGAACACACAAGCTGCTTCCTGTCAAATATAACAGTGTTTTTTGTATGATGCAGACACCACCACAAACATACAGTATGCTGCCCTTAACTGTCTCATGATTTAATGTCCTATGCTGTTCTAAACTGTCAAAGAACTATTAAATTAAATTAAGTACACTGGAAAAAATTATTCGTTGAATTTAATAAAAAAAAATTATCGTAAGTGGTTGCTCACAATTGATTTTAGCTACATTTAAACAAATGCATTAAGTTGAACTTAATCAATTTAAGTTCAACTTAATGCATTTGTTTAAATGTAGCTAAAATCAATTGTGTGCAACCACTTACGATAAAAAATTTATGAAATTCAACGAATCATTTTTTTCAGTGTAATAAATGCATAAGTTTGGGGTTAGTAAGATTTGTTTTGAAAGAAATTAACACTTTTATTCAGCAAGGATGCATTAAACTGATCAATAGTCACAGCAAAGACATTTGTAATGTTACAAAAGATTTCTGTTTCAAATAAATGCTGTTATGTTCATCAAAAAAAAAAAAAAAAAATCAAAAAAAAAAAAAAATCACACAGTTTCCACAAAAAATATTAAGCTGCACAACTTTTGTCAACAGTGAATCATCATATTAGAATGATTTCTGAAGTATCATGTGACGCTGAAGACTGTAATGGCTGCCAAAAATTCAGCTTTGTCATCAGAGGAATAAATTACAATTTAAAATATATTAAAATAGAAAACTGTTATTTTAAATTGTAATAACATTTAACTTTTTTAACTGTATTTTTGAATTTTGTTAAACGTAAGAGTCTTCTTTCAAAAACATTGAAAATTCTTACCAACCAGTAAGTAGATGCTACTTACACTAGTTTATAGTGAGTATAAAGGTGTGAATAGTGATAGATACTATTCACATAAAATGAAAAATTGAAGTTATTGTTTAATTGCACATATTTGCACTTAGTGTAAATGAATAATGACAGATGTGATAATTACAAAAATTTGAGATGTGTATGAAATGCTAATATCTGAACTTTTCTCTTCTTCTGCAGAGATTATGAATGATGTCATCAAGAAGGTGAAGAAGAAGGGAGAATGGAAGGTAAGGCAAACTCATTCACCCTATCACCATAGCAACCACACTCTCTTTTTGTCACGGCAACACAGTTTTGATCATTCATTGAGTCCCTGAGTCGCAAACCAGGAAGTCTGTGTGAATAATTTATCCATTTGTATTGTGTTACTCCTGTATCACACCGCATGCATGCTTTTCACTGCCTGAATAAGCAGCGTGGTACTACATAGACGTTGTTGCAGGTGAAACGGGCCTTACTGTTTCTGAGACTCTCTCATCATTTCTCAAACCAACCTACAGTCGCTATGCACATTACAAAAGAGAGCATCATTAATAATGTTGGATATCATCGGGGCCGATGGCATCGTGGGCAAGTGCGCCGACATCTAGCGCCGTTGTGCTTCGGGCGACCTGAGTTCAAGTCCCGGCTCGTGGACTTTTCCTGATCCCGTCCCTCCTCTCTCTCTCCCACCTCACTTCCTGTCTAGCTACTGTCCTATCCTAATAAAAGGCAAAAATGCCAAAAAAAAGAAATCTTTAAATAATGTTGGACATCAGGATCAGACCATTTTATAATTCTTAAAGCACATATATTGAAGTTCATTGATATGGTTAAATTGAAGACCGCACAAGTCAAGTTCAAAGCAAGAAGTAATCGACCTACGGGAAATTTACAAAAAAAAATTATGGAAAGGCATGTGGGTATAGCTTGAGAGAAGAATTGAACTTTAAAAAGCTTATAATAAGAATAACTCGAAAAAGTATGTGCATCACTATTTGTGGGGTGAGGTTGTGGAATGGTTTGGAGCAGGTGGTAAAACATTGTACAAATATTAAACAGTGGCTAACTAAGGGCTAAAAAAGTGGATTTAGCATGATATGTCCCCTTTAAAAAGTTATATAAAAACACTTTATTAAAAGGATATGAAGAGGACCAGAGGTGATTATGAGTGTGGGTTATAATACTGATTGCATTGGGATATGTGAATATAGGGTGAAGGGTTGTTTGGTGCAAAATGTAAAAGTTTGGTTGGTGTTAAAAATTATAATATATATTATAATATATACGGAACTATTTAGAGTTATATAAGGGGTGGGAAAAATAATAAGCTTCTGCTTCATCCCGCTCCTTTTCAAACATATTGTAATTATTGTTCTAATACTTTATAGATATTGTTTTTTTCTTTCGGTATGTTCCAACATACTTAATGTATTTTTACATTTTATTTTCTTTGTATCTTTTTTGTTGTTCGAAATAAAAATAAAAAAATAAAATGAAATGAAATTTCTGCTCTCTATTTTTGTCTATAGGCTTTGATAGTGGACCAGCTTAGCATGAGGATGCTGTCCTCTTGCTGCAAAATGACTGATATTATGACAGAGGGGATCACTAGTAAGTCACTTTATTGAATTGTTTTCTTACAAATGAAGATAAAAAGTGTCGCTTTGTTGCTAACAACTAGCCTACACAAAAAGATTCTGAAAAACTCGATTTGGAACTGATCTCTTAACCTGAAACCTTTCATATAAACGCTGGGAAATGATGGCCAGATGGAAATGAACCCAACCTTTCATATCAACAACCCAGCTAAGCACTCACATGTCACTGAATATGTCTTCAAAAGAACGGATCTGGAATGCATCACATTAGATTTAATTAAGGTTACAAGTTGTTGTGCTATATTATGAATAAGTCCTAGCTAAAGGGATTTGTTAGGCATGGCACACAGTTGCAACCCCCTTCAGCTCTGAATATATTCATAATAGTTGTAAAAACATCTGATTAACATTTTAAAAAACAGAATTACATTCTAAATCATAAACCTTACTACCATCTGCTAAACAGTGTTCTGAAAGGAAACAGTTTAGCTAGGCATCGTATGTGACTCGACTTCTGAGCGAGACTCCATTTCAATAATTTGGCTAAAATGAGGTGTGGAAATGTATGGACGCTTTCTTCCGCCACGGAATACAACTTTTAAAAGGTTATTCCGACTTTTTATCGCACAATTCTGACTTGAGAAGATATAAACTTGCAATTGTGAGGAACAAAAGTCAGAATTAACTGTATCTTTTTTAATTGTGAGTTTGAATCACAGTTTTGAGAAAAAAGTCAGTACCAAACGTTTCCACTAGATGAAATGAGCTTCCCATTCATTTTCAATGCAGTCATTTTTGACCGAGAGCAGTACAAGTGTGACTATTTTTTTCAAGACCATTTTACCTTTTCGAATCATGTCCATAATTTTTTAACAAGAACCTTTACCAAGTTTGGTACCATTCCGATGAAGTAAAAGATTCTAAAAAACCAAAACCATAAAATAAAACAGCACCAGATGGTTAATAAAATTACTGTTATTACTAGTTAATAATACTGTTATTAATATAATACATTTTATTACAGTTTAATTTTATTACATAGTTAAATTTTTGTATAACATTTAAATAATTTTGTTATTATTTAAGTTGAATTTATTTTTATTTCAGTTTTATTTTTAGATTAGTTTATTTATTTCTAGATGATGCCAAGGCAACATTTTAGTTTAGTTTAAGTTTTTCATCTAATATTTATATTTTATTTCTGCTTTATTTCAATTAATGTTTAATGACTTAATGTTTCTCTCTTTATCTCTGCAGTTGTTGAAGACATCAATAAGCGAAGAGAGCCTCTCCCCTCTTTGGAGGCCATTTATCTGATCACCCCGACTGAGAAGGTACTCAAACATGATGATTTCAGAAGATACTAAAGCAAAATAACAGCTCCAGAGTATACGTTTGTCTCACAGCATGGAGGCGGAACCTTCACACTGTACACACTAAACATATGTCACTCTCTAACACATACACACACCACACAGTACTATTGACACAGCCTACACAAACAGCTGAAAATCGTGTCATTTTTATTAGCCATTGTGGTTGCTATAACAACACACACACGTACACACACACACTCTTATCTAAAGCTTGTTGTATTTCTCTTACCAGTCTGTGCAGACTCTCGTCAATGACTTCAAAGATCCCCATTCAGCGAAATATAAAGGGGCTCATGTGTTCTTCACTGACTGTGAGTATCTGAGGGTACTCCACTGTACATCAAGGGCCCTGGAAGCATAATATACACTGCAGTATTAATGGGACCACGCTCAAATCTAGATTACCACACAAGCACTCAGCCTGACACTTTCATAATGAATCTTAATGAAAAACAATGTTATGTAACGTCAGATATAAATGTGACTCATCTGAAATTATTTGTTTTGTGATCATATGGATTAAACAACAGATAAGTGTATAGTCTCACAAGTTCATTTCTTACTCTGTTAAAAATATAAAATAAAAATGATATAAGATAAAATCATAAATGAAGTTCTCAATAACACATATATACACAACTTAATAAATAAAATAAGTAAAAACAGCATACATCATACATTTGTTTAAAAAAAAATTACATATAAAATCACATATATTTGGGTGCAATATTTACACACAGTACATACACACACACACACACACATATATATATATATATATATATATATATATATATATATATATACAGTATATACAGTAGTAATCAAAATTATTCAACCCCCATTGCAAATCTGGTTTATTGGCCCAAAAAAACTTTTAGCTGTTAATAATTTCGCTTACAACTGTATATATACAGTATATATGTATGAAAATACTATTAGGTAATGTGTAACAAAAATTGTGTAATGTATAACAATTATTGTCAGAATTCCAATACACAGCTTTCACGGCTCAAAATGATGTCAACTACCCATGTGTTTCTTACAGCTTGCCCAGACCCGCTGTTTAATGAAGTGGTGAAGAGCCGTGCCTCCAAAACCATTAAAACTCTTACTGAGATCAACATCGCCTTCCTGCCCTATGAGTCCCAGGTGAGCAATTTCGGGAGTGGAGAGGATAAGAGAGAGAAAAAAATCTAGGAGAATAATGGCAGTCCATATAGAGACTCCAGAAGCAACTCAGTGATTGTAGAAATGGAGTGTTCCAGAACAGCTCTTTGGCTTGAGGGATGCGGTCTGGCCCACAATGCTTTGCTGCTGAGGCTGTCTGCTATGATTAATTCAGTGGAGTCAGAGGAGCAGTGCGTGATGCTGCAGCTCAATGCTTCGTGAACACGCCTCGTTCAGCAGCACGTAATTGGCCGATGCAGCATCCATAGAGAGCCTCGGCCAATCAGAGGAGGTTATGAGAGGAAACAAGCGTGAAGGGGAACCCATCTGCTGAGCAGAAGGATCGTCATGTGACCTTGTGTGTGCCGACAGGGGGTGGGGAGGGGTGGTTGTGAAGACCTATACAGATAAACTGTCTGCCACAGTCAGAGAGATAAAGCACAGATTCGGCCTGAGGAAAGACTGGACTGAAGCTCAACCCTCATTCCAGTTTGGTAACACTAAGTGGCATATTTTGTGGCATTTCTGTCACAGGTCTTCAGCATGTGACATGCATACAAAAATCACACGGTCATTAATTCAATTATTTAGAAATATACTTAAATTTATTTATAGAAAATGGAGGAAAAACATACACTACTGTTCCAAATACATAATGCAAATTAATACTTTTATTCAATAATTACTTTGATCAAAAATAACAGTAAAGACATTTATAATGTTACAAAAATATTCTATTTCTAATAAATGCTGTTATTTTGAACTTTCTGTTCATCAAAGAATCCTAATATATATATGTATATATATATTTCAACAAAGATAATAATAAGAAATGTTTCTTAAAAGCAAATCAGAATATTAGAATGATTTCTGAAGGATCATGTGACACTAAAGACTGGAGTAATGATGCTAAAAATTCAGCTTTACCATCACAGGAATAAATTACATTTTAAAATATAATGTAATTAAAATGTAATTGTTTTATGGGCCCCTAAATGGCCCATAAAAAAAGCAAAAATAAACTAAAAACATCAAAAATGACAAAATGTAATCTGACCAATTAGCTTGTCCACAATACTGTAATGAGTATGTGTGTGTGTGTGTGTGTGTGTTTAGGTGTTCTCCTTGGACAACCCTGATGCCTTCCAGAGCTTCTACAGCCCTCATAAGACACAGCTGAAGAACCCTGTGATGGAACGGTTGGCCGAACAGCTTGCAACTCTGTGTGCCACGCTGAAGGAATACCCCGCCGTCCGATACCGAGGGTAAGGCACGAGGGGCTGCATTGGTGCCGAGTCTTGAACTAAGGCTCTTTACATCTGACTTGTTCCTATATCTGACCTGATGTTTCTGCCCTTTCACATATGCAATCATATTTATCCAACATATATAAAGTTACAACAGGAACTAGTGGACAAGACAGATAGCAGTCATCTCTGGATCAGATTCCAGGAAGTGGCTGCTTGTCAGGATCAACAGAGCTGTCTAAAGTTCGGTCTATCTGCTCTAATGCTCTGATTCTCTGTGCACAGGGAGTATAAAGATAACGCCACTCTGGCTCAGTTGCTTCAAGACAAACTGGACGCCTACAAGGCAGATGATCCCACAATGGGGGAGGTGAGCGGCACATCACCCTAACTACACTGCAGGAGATAATGCATGTACCAATGAATATGCTAATACACGGGGTAAATGCACAGGGGGGACAGAAGCAGCTTCCAGCGGGTTCTTGGAAAAATTTTGATTTTGTTAAACCCATAAATTAAGAAATGATGACTTATAAATATTAGGGCTGTCAAAGATTAAACTTTGACAGCACGCACAAAATTGACCAATATTAACCCCTCACTGCCCTGGTCTTGCTGTGAACGGATGGCCATGTACACACTGTAAAGTTTCAGAAGTGACAACCACATTTAAATGCGGTAAGTTATCGTGTGTGTATATATCAAGACTTACTCTCGAAACTGCGATGATTGACAGCATGGAAAACCATATCAACCTTCTGGTGTTTCGTGTGTTTGGTATCCGCTATTCTGACCATATAGTGACAAAAGACTCTTTATGTTCAGCAATTTTAAGAAAAGCATAGTCGACGGAGGCGTTGTGTTTTGCTTATGCTTGGAAAGGCTGCTTCACAGAACGCACTCTTGCAGTGTTGCCATGTTCACTAATTATACGCCTTTTAGGGCTTGTTGTTTAAACTTGGCTCATAAAGCAATCGAGTTTGCGGAGTTATTAAAGTAAAGTTAGCAGGTACGGATTGCGATATTTTTGTATTTTCAGCATAAAGCATTTGTTTGGCTGTTTTTCTAGCAAGATCTGGCAACACGAATGAGTCCAGGCTCATATTGCTTTCCCTGTGATTTCTTGCACCGCACATACAGAAGAGAGAAACATTTCTGATGCACGTTAAAATACATCATTAACAGTTTGTTCAGTTGAGTTCCGCACACTTCATAGGATGTTTGTCACTACCTGGATTTTTAGAATGCGAATGTCACTCCTGTAAAACTGAACTGTGTGTGTACAGAACAGGATTAGGCACTAAAAGCTGAATTGACAATCGAATTTAGATGCTGCAGGTACAGGTAAATTGATTTGGATTGGAATCATGTAATGCCAAATAAAAAATTATTCCTTTGCATAATATGTACCAAAATGTAATTCTTCCTCTGAAGCGACTTCACAACTTCCATATTGAGAAATTTTAGCTGCTTATGTCAGCTTCATTCCTGCCCACATAATTATGTTTGTGGGTGGCTTTGTTAATCTAAAAGCATCTTGTGCTGAACATGAAACAAGAGTAGATTTTTAGACATATTCTATCTCTCTGCAGGGACCAGACAAGGCTCGCTCTCAGCTCATTATTCTGGACCGGGCTTTCGACCCTGTCTCTCCCGTCCTGCACGAGCTCACCTTCCAGGCTATGGCCTATGACCTGCTGCCCATCGAGAATGATGTTTACAAGTGAGTAAAATAAAAATAAATATTTTCTTTTTTAGATATAACAAATATTTTTGTCAATCTATCTATATATATATATATCTATCGGTGTATATATATCGGCGATCGGCATACGGCAGCGTGTTCCAGGTCCTGCCAATATCCAGCAACTTCGCACAGCCATTGAAGAGAAGTGGACCAACATTCCACAGACCACAATCAACAACCTTTTTTTTTTTTGGGAGGGTCCCCCCCAGAGGGAGGGTATATCCCCCATCTAATATATGGGGGGTTGCGTTAATACAGTAAAACTGCAGATTTTAGAGTGGACTTTTATATTGTGGCCAGCCTAAGGCACACCTGTGCAATAATCATGTTGTCTAATCAGCATCTTGATATGCCACACCTGTGAGGTGGATGGATTATCTCGGCAAAGGTAAAGTGCTCACTAACATAGATTTAGACAGATTTGTGAACAATATTTGAGAGAAATAGGCCTTTTGTGTACATAGAAAAAGTCTTAGATCTTTGAGTTCAGCTCATGAAAAATGGGGGCAAAAACAAAAGTGTTGCGTTTATAATTTTGTTTAGTGTATATATATATTAACATGTATTTTCAAATAATATTTACTAAAATATTAACCTATTATATTATTATAATACATTCCATATAATACATATAATACAATATAAAATAATTATAAAATATAAATCATTAATATATATTAAAGAAAATTATACATTGTGCAAATGTATTATTATCATAGGATAATTATTAACAAATATGTTATATAACCAATCCTAGGTCGATTAACAAGAGAATACACTGTGTAACTGTATAAATATCTAATATACGTATAGATAATCTATTAATACCTAATATATAATATATAAATATTTGTTTGATTTGTATCTGGTAGGTATGACACCAGTGGGATTGGTGACTCAAAAGAGAAGGAAGTGCTCCTGCATGAAGATGACGACCTTTGGGTGAATCTACGGCACAAGCATATTGCTGAGGTCTCTCAGTGAGTAAAACCTTACATTTTCGACCGTAAGCTCTGGTTTTCTTGTAATATTCTTGGTCTGTTAATGTTCTCTCCCTCCTTTTCTCATTTCCCTCGCTGGCAGGGAGGTGACACGCTCCCTGAAGGAATTTTCTGCCAGTAAGCGGATGACTACTGGAGAGAAGGTACGCTGGAGTCTGGCTGAGGGGGGGAGGGGCCTGGAAGAGAGAAAAAAAATGAGGAGTAGAAAAGAGAGAATACTGTCGTGTGGGCGAGGAAGGATAGTCTGGTGGATGAGATTGCGTTGGCAGCCGAATCTAAAGCGTGATGGCTGACTCATGTGAAAGCACTACAGCAGGATTAGTATTGATTGACTTACTGACACAGCACAAGCAAACAGACATGAACACACACATTTCTGCTGTGACGTACTATCTGCAATTACAGTGTATAATAAGGGTGATCAGATTTCTCATGGTGGAATACGGGATGGGATGGACAGGGACCACAACACACGCATGCACACATTAAAGTATCTATTGCTGATAAGTGCTGATTTCCTACACATGCTACAAGAAATGCTAACCCTTAAACCTACCCTACACCCTAATCTTAACCAATGAAATTGACTGCAGGGTGGGATTTGCGCTGAATAGCGTGCTAAAGAAAATGGCAGTTCAGGAGATAAGCTGTTAAGATGATCATACAAAATGAAATCGCAGAGCCGGGCCGTGTGTAACTCCCCAACCTGACCTCACCTGACAATGGGCCTTTTTAGTTGCACCCTGCATCACTGCCCCCTTATACCCTGTGAATCTCGAACCCTGGGACACCCCCATCCAAATTACAACTTTCCCACATGTAAAAATAACTATTTTAGATCAACGTTGTAATGTACAAATTTTTATTTTGAAATGTAAGTCAATGACAATCGGCATGAAGCCAGAACCAATGGCTCAAGTCTTTGTGTGTGGAGACCCCGCCCCCTTTTGGAGGTTCTACTCACTTTTGGAGTTCACGCCCCATTTTGGAGATCTGCAGCTATACGTACTTGGAAATACGGGACTGTATTGGACAGGACGTCTGGTCACCCTAATCTAATATAGCATAACAGCTTTTATATTGCACTGTATTTGGCTCACTGGATCTGAGTCACGTCTGACCTCTGCTTTGCTGTCCTTTCTGAGAAAGTCCTTTGTTTCTTTCAGACCACCATGAGGGATTTGTCTCAAATGCTGAAGAAGATGCCGCAGTATCAGAAAGAGCTCAGCAAGGTGAGAGAAGTCACAGGAGATGTGCATTCAGCCAAACAGGAGACACCACATGGGGATTGCAGTTCCAATATTTACCTTATTGACCCCTTAAAATGTGTCCCTTTAGTACTCAACCCATCTGCAGTTGGCCGAGGACTGCATGAAGCACTACCAGGGAACCGTGGACAAGCTGTGCCGTGTAGAGCAGGTACAACTTTACCCCCAGACATCACTGCCACAGAATAGGGGGGTCTGTGAAAAATTTGAGAGAAAAAGAGTCAGCGTTTGCACTTCAGAAATTAGTAAAAATATGTTTTCACAAAATTATTTAAACATTCACAGTCACCAAATGTGATAATATTGTTACCATTTCATTCTGAGATTTATTGCAATGATTTTATTATTTATTTAATTCAAAACTAATGCTGTCAAATGTAAGAAAAAAATATCTACATAAAAATTATTTATTTTATTTTATTTACCAGATTATTTTAGTACAATAAGCCAATTATTGGAAATGTATAAACAATTATTTAAATTTGTTGCCTTTATAATATTAAACTTATTATTGTTGATTTTTGCCATATATATATATATATATATATATATATATATATATATATATATACACACACACACACACACACACACTGCAATATATGAACTATTTGAAAACAAAAAAATGTGCATTATCCACATGCATTATTACAAATAATAATACTTAATTGGGCTAATACTTTTGTTAATTGTGTGGTTATATAGAGTATACAGTTTACTTTTGTAAACATACGGTCCTGTTACTAGTTAGTTAGTTAATAGTTATTTGGTTTGCCTGCTTGCTGCAGTCTTGTACGTGAAATAATATTATATATATTTACACATAATATTGATGATTGTTGCCATAAGTGACAAAGATCCTGATTTGAAATTGCCTAATAAACCAGCTGAAATTGCAACTGTATATTTGTGAATATATTTTAGGAGCCGGGTCACATTTTATTTAGTCATTTGATTGATTAACTTGACTGTAATAGGACTGTACAGTGCTATAATCATCTATGCCTTCTCCGTTTATGGCTTCTAGCAGGTTAAAAAATACATTTTTCATGGGCTGTTCATTGAATTTCTATGGTGTAGGCTGAAAGCAGCCAAAGTGAGAGGAGGTGGCAGGGAGGGAAGTATAACACAAGAGCTGCTCGGAAAACTTACCCACTAGCTCACGATTCATTTTCAAGCAGAGCGAATTGCGAAGCAATAAAACTGCCACAATGAGTGATAGAATATGAAGTGCGTGTCTAAAGCTGTGTGCCAACTTGACACGCCACTGGTTAAAATGATCTAAGATAATGAGGTGCAAACCATGATTTTACCTGTAGTTATCTGGTTAAACTAGGGTTAGTATTCAAGAACTATGGGACATTTATTGCAAGGGAAAGTACAAGTATCTGCTATTTAGAATTTATAGATTTAATTATGTAATATTTACTACATGGTTCTAAATTTATTGCTAAATTTAGTACTTGAAAGCATCAAGGTTATTTATGTTTTAATTGCCGTCCTTTGAGCATAATTTATTAACTGCGCTCTATCACCTGGCAGGATCTCGCTATGGGAACAGACGCAGAGGGGGAAAAGATTAAAGACCCCATGAGGGCCATCGTGCCAATCTTGCTGGATGCCAACGTCACCACCTATGACAAGATCCGCATCATCCTGCTCTACATTTTCCTGAAGAATGGTTAGGGAGTCTTTGGCGGCCATTTTATACCTCGGTTTGCATTTTATTACCTTGATCAGCCATTTTGTAACGTGACTTGTGTGTGCGTGTGTGGTAAAACAGGGATCACGGAGGAGAACCTTAACAAGCTGATCCAACACGCCCAGATCCCTCCTGAGGACAGTGAGATCATCACCAATATGGCTCACCTGGGCGTCCCAATCGTCACAGATGTACGCTATCCGCTTCCTGTTTTAAACAACGATTAAATCTCACTGGCTGTAAAGCATTTTACAGTTTATCTGACCTGCCATTGACGTTTTTTTTGCTTTGTTTCTGTATGCTGCAGTCTACTCTCCGCAGAGGCAAGAAGCTCGATCGTAAGGAGCGTGTGAGCGAGCAGACCTATCAACTCTCTCGCTGGACCCCGCTGATCAAGGATATCATGGAGGTAAATCCTGATCTATAGAATTTGAAGAAGAAAAACAATCTGTGTGTAAAAATGTGATCTTATTTTGTGAATCTTGCAGGATGCTATTGAGGAGAAGCTGGACACCAAACATTACCCGTACATCTCCACACGCTCATCCTCTTCCTTCAGCACTTCTGCAGTCAGGTACGCATGCTCACCAGACTTCAGAATTTAAGGCTCCCTTTAAATAATACGTTGGAATTTGAAATGACCACATCCCACAGGAAGTTCGAATGGAATGACAGAAAGAGGAATTTACTAAACTCCAAATAAAATATATTCATTGAACAAAATGAGCAAGAACAGACGATTACCGCTTCATGTTGTTTGGGTCCATTTTGAAGACTTTATTAGACATAAATTAGATATACTACAGCATTCTGGGAAAATAAGTGTTCTTACATCATGTTCTATAAAATAAGTAAAAAAAAATATTTACAAAAAATGTATTAAAATATCTAAATAAAGTACAATTTTATAATATTTTATAATAATAAATAATAAAAGTTATTACATATTATAAAATGATTTAAAAAAAACTTTACTAATAGTATCTAATGTTTCTTGGAATACCTTATTTTGTGTATATGATGTATATTATGTTTATAGATAATTCACTAATGGAAAATTCGTAATTTTATTGGTAATGCTTTACAATAAGGTTAACTACATTAGTTAACATGAACTAACTATGAAAAAAAATTTGAAAAGCATTTATTATCTTAGTTAGTTAATTTCAACATTTACTTAATTAAAAAAAAGAAGAAAATTACTATAGTAATTTTTATATATTATTACTATAGTAAGAACATGTAGTAATGTGTAACTACGTCACATTAAAATAAAGTGTTACCAAAATGTATTAATAATTGTTAAATGAATAAAAACTATACTTACAGCAGTTAAATTAATTCCTTTAAATTTACTACTATTTCAAAACCTTCAAATCAAATTCACAAATTAGAATATCAATGGCAATTCTAACACACACACACACACACACACACACACACACACACACACACACACACACACACACACACACACACACACACACACACACACACACAAACCCCAATACACAGGTGAAAACATGCATTTTTGTATTGCACAAGTCGCAAGATAGAAGTAACTTGGATCGATAATCATTTGTACAGAAGGGTGGGGAGAACATTGAGATCAATACCGCGATTGGTGGCTGGTGCGATATGTGGTGGGGGTGAACATCAAGTCGCTTTTCAAAAGCAGTGGAGACTGGGGTATTTCCTCAGGGTCAGCAGTAATGATCCGCTGTTCTCCTTTCAGGACAAACAAACCAGCACAGCTCCTGTAAACAGTAGCAGAGACAAAGCAGAAAGTCCCCGACTCCCACAGAGGGAGAGCTGGGAGCTGGTGGGTCCCATTGTGTATTTATTGATTGGACTCGAGATCACTAGTGTTCACTACGCAATTTCCCCTCTCATTATGCTTGCTAATTACGAAGCGCCTCCACATCCTTCCACTGTAGAAAAATAAAGGCAAAATGTCCCAGAAATACTCGCTGTATCAAGGTCCCGCCCACATTCCCAATCGCAAACACAGCTGTCAATCATGAAGTTACACTCCGTTTTATAGCATCAAAACTAAAACCAAACTTGAAGTGAACACTTGAACATTCGTCTGCGTGATAAGAACTAGCTAAAATGACAGAAACCATCTTTGGAAAAAAATTATTTGAAGTGTAATTGGATTTTTTAGTTTGGCTTGCATCCCATTCGATTATATGGAGAGGGCGGGGTTTATAACCTAGACTCCAGCCAGCCACCAGGGGGCGATCGAAATGTTTTTGCTTCACTTTTCAGGACGTGTGCGGCACACTTGCAGTACATACTTTGATATATGCCATAATTCAGTGGGCAAGTGTGGTGAAGATGAAACATTGTGTAAAACAGCTAGAGCAGTCTCTAACTGCTGCCACTAGAAGGCCATAAATGGTACTGCAACAACCGATACCTTCAAATGACAATGCAAAAGCAATGTTGATTCCATCTTTTGGTTTGAAAAAAGAAACTGTACCTTGATGTTGACATGCTTGAATGTGTTTTTCCCATGGCAGTGCCCGATATGGCCACTGGCACAAGAATAAAACCCCTGGAGAGTACCGCACAGGCCCTCGCATCATGGTCTTCGTCATCGGGGGCGCGTCCTTTAGCGAGATGCGCTGTGCTTATGAGGTCACACAGGCCAATGGCAAATGGGAGGCCATCGTTGGTGAGTCTGCAGAGGATACTGCTAAAAATCGCTGTAAATTCTAGAGTTATTAAGCAACCACCCTTTAATGCCTTAGATTGATACCTTTAGCTTTAACTACTGTATACATGTGTTGATATGTGTAATCAGACTGGCAAATCTGTCTTGTATATTTTTCCTGTGCTCTTGTCTTGTATTTTGTGCTTTTCATGTTTTAACTGCTTTTAAATTGCAGTCGTGAGCCTCTGCTGTGTTCATAAGTCTATGTTCGTAAGTTCTTCTGTGTGTCTGTTTTGTGTGCGTGTGATAGGGTTTATTCTTAAGATGTGCAGTTGTGTTTAGAATCGTCTTTTTATCGTACCTTTTAAGGATTATGGCAGCCAATACAAATATTTGTGGAAGTTCACATTGAGATCGATTCAGTCGGCAAGTCGCTAATTGGTGTGAGCTCCACCGTCTGCTCTCCTATTGGTAGTTGCCGCATTACATTTGCATATAAATTCTCAAATGCTCACTACATTAAAATTATCGCCTTTTGGTCACTCTGTGGCTGCAAATTACTGTCAGTGTGAACGCCCCTTTAAAGATTAATTCTGAAGTAAAAAAAAAAAAAAAAAAAAAACTGTTGTTGTTTTCCAGAAGAAAACTCGCATTGAATTTCTAATTGTTGGTATTGTACGAGTTTTACAATTTTGTCCAAGCATGCGACCCTTATCAGTATCTGAAATGAAAAGTGCAGTTGAAAGACCTCAGTGAGACAATTGGTTACTAATTGTGAATCTTTGTGGAAAAAGTTACTATACATTTAGTTGATATTTTGAGGCCTACAAGTTGCAGAGTCTTCCTTCAACGATACATCCACCCGGAGCTTCCAAAAACATTTTCGTCAGGGTTCTAGGTTAATATTTCTGAAACATCAGGATCTACAGATTTTAACCCTCTTTTGTCCCCATAAAGATTAGCGGTGGTGAAAGAACGTGAGGTGCGGTGTGAGATTAATTCTGAGCGTGAAGCCACCTTTGTTCCTCCGCAGGTTCTACTCACTTGCTCACCCCAACCAATTTTCTAATGGACCTGCGGCACCCCGACTTCCGAGAATCCACTAAGGTGTCCTTTGAGGACCCTGAGCCCTCAGAAGAGTGAGAGAGAGAAAGAGGGAAGGGTGGGAGAAAGAAATCACACTCTGACAAAGTAAAGGCAGCCGAACAAAGAAACCCTTTCTGAACCCCCACAGCACAAGGGCTTTCTTTTCTTGCTCCTGTTACCACACTCTACCGTTTTATAACGCCACCACGCCTCAGGGATGGGTGTCCGGCCCCTGCCCCACTGAAAAGCTGACCTGCAAGTCTCATTCAGGCTCCGTCTTCTATTGGGACCAGCCAATATTAATCAGTCTTGATTGGCTGGCTGAATGCCCCATTCAGAACTGCAGTGGGCGGAGCCTTTTTGAGTGACAGATGCAGTAGGGGTCCTGACCCCATCCCTGTTGACCACATCCTCTCAGTTGGGTGGATTAAACTGCGTTCTCCTCACTACGCGCCTTTTAATTCAATGGAGCCTCCTCTTCCGACGAGGAAGGGCTTCCTCCATTTGCCCTCCCAAATTTTAAAGCTTAATTTTCCCGCAGATTTAATCTACCCTCAAGACTCACCATATTCCGATTATTTCTGAATAACAATCCAAGGCAATCACTCATATTAACTTTGTTTTGTTTTTTTCAACTATGGAGAGGTAATTGTTGGAAGCCAATTGCAGGATAATTTGTTTTTGTTTTTAATCTAGTTCCTCAAACTACCTCACATCACGTCTACATGACCAAGTGGCCGTCTGCAAAGAATATATGTTAAAATGACTTCCGCCAGAGAGCGACTGGCTCTTTTCTTTCAGTATAATTCTTCTGCAGATGCCAAAGCTTGAAATGTAGCTGTGCTCTTCAGATATGCTTTAGCACTAACGCTTCCCCCAAACACTAACCTTTTAAAACTAACTGGTTTGGGCCCTGGCTATGTCATTTCATGTTATGCCTCAGGTACTGTTTTCTGCATTCCAAAAATACTGTAGTAAATAGTTGATTATAAAGCTGACCAAGTCATATATCATAATCAGTCATTGAGACTTGTGGTTTATGACTGATACTTTAAAAATGATGTTTTAAACAAGCTTAGCAACACTTTATATTACAGCACTGTAATTCATGTGCAGGCTTGTGGTTACATTAAGTGTTATAAATTACTCGTTGTAACTTGTAAAAAACCTACAATTAGTTGTCTTCGCTCTTATAAGAATTTTCTGGGTTAAATACAAGTTTATTTCTGGCTTTTGCGACTTGTTTGTAAGAACTCGCTAAACAATGTTTGCAATGGAACAATGTTCAAATACACACAGTCATGAAAGTATAGCCATAAGACTTGAACATTATATGTGTACCTTTCCATATAAGTTTATGTACAATATTTTAGTTTTTAATTTAAACCCTTTGGAATACCTTGCCCCATAGACTTCATTGTAAGAGCATTGCTGCAATTTTTTGTCTGTTTTTACAAACAAATGGAGGAGTCAAATTATTTTCTGTGGTAATCACAGATGCTTGTATTGAACCCGGCATATTCCTTTAACCCAACACTGATCTAATCCGAAGCATTGCAAAGAGTAGTCCTGTAATACAAAGTGTCCTTCTATATACCTTTACTGACTAAACCATTGTACAAGAATGATCATTGATCGACCCTAGCAAGTATCCATCATTCAAGTGTCAGCCTGCTAAAGCTATATCCCTTTAATTTCCCCCTTTTTCTGTTGGTTTTTCGTGTTTGTAAATGATCACACCATATGCAGTATGCCAGTCCTAACCCATACTGCAACATGAAACACTTCTTGACTGTTCCAGCCATTATCGAACAATAACATGGTTTGTTTTCATGGATCTTTAGTTTAGACCCGTTCATCTAGTTGAAGAGCTACAAACCACATTGTGTATCTAATAAGCCATTAGCAAAGCTGCATGTTTGCATTTAGTTGACCTAGTAGATTATATCAGCTGTGTACTGTATTTGATTTGTACTGTATGTTCAAAGCCGAGCGTGCAACTACACATTCAGTTCTGCTTATTCATTGCAGGCAACCCTTGCTGAATGTAAAGGTATAATGTTACTCTCATTATCAACTGTTTTTAATCAATTGATCTTTTTATTGCATTGCAGTGTAAACATGCAGCTCTGCTAAAAAAAAAAAAGTAGTTTAACAGGGAGTAGACTAAACATTTGTTCCACAGGGCACCACAAATCAGAAATTATTTCAGTGGGTTTAGCGCCCTGTGCACAAATGTTTTTGGATAGTTTGAACTTATAGTATCTGTAATGTGTTAGAAATGTGTCTTCAGCTAAATATCTTTATGTAATTATAATATTTTTAGATTCAATGCAATATATACACACTACTGTTCATATGGGTCTCTAAGATTTTATTTAATGTTTTTGAAAGAAGTCTCTAATGCTCACCAAGCATTCATTTATTTGGTCAAAAACAGTAATACTGTGAAATAATTACAATCAAAAAAATAAATAAATTATATTTTAATATATGTAAAGGGTCCGCTTTAGACATTCTGTTGACTTGCACCTACATGTCAACTAACTCTTATTAGTAGTCTGTAGTAGACAGTTAAGTTTCGGGTTAGTAGAGTAAGTTGGCATGTAACGTTAGTTGCAAAGTTACTTATAGTCAGTAGAATGTCTATTGGTGGATGATCACAATAAAGAGTTAGCAGATATTAAGCAGATAGTCTAATACTCTTAGAGTCAGTTGACATGTAGTTGCAAGTTAGTGGATAATCAAAATAGTGTTGCCTATTTTAAAAGTGTCACATGATCCTTCAGAAATCTTTCTAATATTCTGATTTGCTGCTCATGAAACATTTCTTACTATTAACAGTTGTGCTGCTTAAAACTTTTGATTCTCGTTTTCATGGTTATTTGATGAACAGAAAGTTCCAACAACATATTTTTTTCTTTTTTGGTAACAACGTAGTCTTTACTGTCCATTTTGATCAATTTGATGCATCCTTGCTGAATAAGAGTATTAATAAAAAAAAATAAAAAAAAAACTTTCTGACACCAAACTTTGTAACGGTAATGTATATTATGTGTGCGTGTATATAGATAGATAGATAGATAGCTGAAAACACATTTTTACAACTAATCTAAAGTAGGCCTATATGTACAAATATTTAATTTTTTGTTTCTCTCCTCGGTGCTCATCTATGCAGGTTCAACCCATGTCGTCGCCCCCACCCAGCTTCTGGACGCTCTCAAGGCTATGAACAAACCCGACGAGGAGCAGACAAGCTAAAATCACAACTTCCTCCCCCCAAACCCCTCGCCCAGATACCCTCTCCCTCCCTTCATCCGTCGCCCTGTAAATCTCACCCGCTCCTATATAAATTGTGTATGCATCTTGCTTGAGAGTAAAAGAAAAAAAAATAGATGATTGGTTAAAGTTAAAAAGAATATTCTATAAATTAATATATATATATATCTATAAATATATATATATAATGTTGAAATAAAAGAATCGCTGCAAGTATTCTGTTTTACAATGGATGCAAATGATTAGACTGTCAAACTGAGTTTTCATTATTAATTGCAATTTAAAAACCTGAAAGTACCAAATGTAATATTGTATGTTATGGAACCTGCTAGAATATGTAAATGTTAGATCACTTTGTTCCTTATTTAACTGTTTTTTTTTTTTATTTGTTTTTTTTTTAAATGGCTTAAAGTGGTTGGGGGAGGGACTGGTTTGTATGCAAATAGACCAGTGAGGCAAAATGATGCATATCACTTCCTACGCTGAAGGCTAAACTGACGCCCGGTTTAGATGCTTGGGTTTAATTGTCGTCTCATTTTAGATGTGCATGCCATGGACGTGGCCCATGTGGCCCTTTTGACGTGTGAAAACATTGAAAAATAAAGATTAAAACATGTTAAGATGTGTAAAAATGTAACATTGAGCATCTTTTGGGACTCCAGTGATGAAGAGGAAAGGAGGCCAAAGGAGTAACAGATCAAAGCCTCAAGCTGTAAAAGTGAAAGAGACACTGTACATAGATGGCGAACGTCATCCCTCCTTCAGTCGAGATTCCGGGAGCATTTACTCTCCATATCCTTTTCTTTTCACGTCTCCTTCTACAGAGACCTCATGATTTAGTGTGAAGAAGGCCGTTGCTTGCAGATGTTTAAGGAATTCAAAAAAAGGGCCAGTTGTATTTCAGTATTGTATCTCGTCCAATTAAGTCTCATCATTGGTTAGTAAACAATGTTTAACCGGGACATGCACTGAGTAACGTGTTGTTGTATGCCATATGTTACTGTTTTTCCGTCTCACTGTTGACTGGTGAAAATTTCTGACTGTGAAGTAGTAAAACTTTCTTTTGCCAATGTGAAGCCACTGTGTTTGTGACGTATTAGCTGTAGCTGTAGTGTTAAACTGGGAATAAAATAGGTTATATCTAGCTTTTGTTTGACTGTCTTGTAGTTTCTTTCTGATGCAATGTTTTATCTTCCACTGGTGAACGGCTTTGCAACAAAAAGCAATCCCCCTTTTTTAACGTTTTGGTTTCCGTTACCTCTATACTCTGTTTTGGCAGAAGGTTGTATTGCACTACGCGTTTTCTGTGATGCAAACGCTTCTATGGTTCTCTTTTTATTTATTTATTATTTTTTTAAATGATTACCCTATTTTGTGTTTGCTGTTGTATAGCTGTGTCGACTAGATTGATTTCTATTCAATTTATTTTTCAGAGACTATATCAATAAATAAGAACGTAGTCTGTCTTAAACCTGTTGATCTTACTGGGATTATATGTTTGCGAGTGTTGAAGCACAAACTAAAGTATACTTCATGTGTACCGATGTAGTAAGGCTGTCTAATAAATTGGCTTCTATTACAAATACGGAATCAGTACATTTTTGTGACACTCCTTACGTGACTTCCTCTATACTTCCGATCACACCTCTAGACTATGATAATCTCAGATTTTCTTATATGAAAAATATTACGTTGATTTATATGGAAATGTATGATTTATAACAGGGTTCCCAAAACATTTTAACCATAGACCACTTTCATTACTTTTTCATAACTGCAGATTTCTAGCTGATATAAAACGTACAGGGGCTTGACAATGAAAACTGAAACACTGGCTAATATAGTGTTGGAGGTTTTATGCCTTATGTGCGGCCTGGTTGCCAATCTTTGCGGATTTTACATTCCATCAGTTAGAGCAGAGTGCGAATTAGCAGAGCAATAGCACAGTTGTACATAAAATATTGCAATCCACACAACTTAATGGGAGACATATCAGAGTTCAAAAGAGGACAAATTATTGGTAGATGTCTTGCTCGCTCATCTGTGACCAGGACAGCAAGTCTTTGTGGTGTATTGAGAGCTATGGTATCCAGGGTAAAGTCAGCATACCAACACGTAGGACGAACCACATCCAACAGGAGTGACTGTCGATGCAAGAGGAAGCTGTCTGAAAGGGATGTCTGGGTACTAACCCGGACTGTATCCAAAAAACATAAAACCACAGCTGCACAACTCACTGCAGAATTAAATGCGCACCTTGACTCAACTGTTTCCACCAAAACTGTTTGCCGGGAGCTCCACAGAGTCAATATTCAAGGTTGGGCTGCTATAGCCAAACCTTTGGTCACTCGTGCCAATGCCAAATGAGTTTCAGCGGTGCTAACACCACAAATCTTGGGCTGTGGACAATGTGAAAGATATTGTTCTCTGACTGAAAGAAGTTTCACACCTGGACTGTTGCTGCCCAGAGTGAAGAACAAGGGTGGATCAGTGATGGTTTGGACTGCAATAGCATGGCATTCCCTACTGTGCTTGATGGTTGCGTCACTGCCAAAGACTACCGAATCATTCTGGAGGATCATGTGCACCGCCAGACAGAATGGTTTGATGAACATGAAAGTAAAGTTGAACATCTCCCATGGCCTGCACAGCCAACAGATATAAACATTTTCGAGCCACTTTGGGGTATTTTGGAGGAGCAAGTCAGAAAACATTTTCCTTCACCAACATCACAGTGACTTAGCCACTGTTCTGGAAGAGGAATGGCTCAAAATCCCTCTGGCCACTGTGAAGGACTTGTATCTGTCATTCCCAAGACAAATTGATGTATTGGCAGCAAAAGGAGGCCCAACATCATACTAATAAATTATTGTGGTCTAAAACCCGGTGTTTCAGTTTCATTCTCTAACCCCTGTATATAAAAAGTATATATTTTATTATTAATAAAAAAAAAAGACTAATTTTATTTTATTCATTACAGGTCTGGTAATGGCTACCTGTTATTTCCAGGTTTTCCATGACTGTGGGAACCCTGTTACATTGAACAAAATGTTTCAAAATGGACCATTTGATTAGCCACCAACCTTGATCACTGGATTCTGAATGCATGATACACTAGCTGACTTTCAACTCAGATTTCTCTCCATACAAACACCTGCAGCACATCAAGAGAAATGGAGGAGGAGTGAAAGGTCCAGTTCGTTACTTAGCTGTAAGGAACAACAGTAACATGACACGGGTCAAATATAGAATCATTTATAGTAGCAAATAAAGTACAAAAGTACAGCTCTATAAATACAAAAACACATAAAAGAAACATTAAACAAATGCTACCAGAGTCAATAAAAACAAGCAGCACTAAAAATACAGTTTCCCAAGAAAACTATATATCAAATATTTAGTAACGATCAATATCTCACAACCCAATAAAACAGAAAAACTTACGCGCACACCTATTCCATTATTGGTTCCACGAAGTGAAATGCATGTTGGTCTTTTCATACTCATCAATGCTGCTACAAACACTTGTGGGACTCCGAATTAAGCTGCTGTTTCTGACAAGTTAAAAACGGTTATCCAGTTTGAAATTTGGAAATTCCAGGTAAACAAATGCAGCACAAAAGTACTGTAATATAAATACAAACACAATCACAGCTTCAAGAACAGCACTGTACCTATCCCCCCCATTAGAAAAGATAAAGATTTAAAAGCCTGTCACTAACATATGAAAAACAAATCCATTTCACATTCATACTGTGAAAGTAACTTTTCTTATTTGTTAAAACAAATATAAATCTACCACAATGTGGATATTTGAAAAGCTTAACAATGACATTATCTGGACTTGCCAGAAAAAAGGTCTAGTAGAGTAGACTCAAAAAGCCTTTGGACATTTAAACATGCATGAAAGTATTTTCATTATATAACAAAATATAAATCCAACTGGTATCTGTAAAACTAATTCTGTAAAATAGTGGATGTCCTCAAGTTCTACGAATGTTTGGAAACCACAATGTATCCACAGCTTTATCTTCATTTATAACAGTATATTTATTGTTTTTTCCATTTCCAAGTTTTCACTTCCAAAAACTAAAAAAAGACATTTTTAGTTCAAAAAAGCAATATTTCTTGTATTTTTTGCTTTCTAATTCAATGACATACATACATCTTTAAGTGTGGATTAAGTTTCCAAATATTTTTTTTGAGGTCACTGTATATACAAATCTGTATTGTTTAAGCTACCATAATGCAGCTCTCAATCTCTAAAAGTCACCTGAGACATTTCACATTTTCCAGCATTTTCTGCTGCAGCGTTGTCGTCAGTCACACTGCTACGAGAAAAAGTTGTATTATGTAAACTAATAAAAACGAACAAACATTACTTTCTTTATGCGAAACAGCTGAGCAGCAGAAATGTATTATTCCTCATTTGAAGTCACTTTGGATAAAAGCGTCAGCTGACTGAACAAATGCTGGTGTCAGTAGGTGCAGGATGTGGTGAGGAAGCTACTGCAGTGCAGCCCTGAGGACAGAGAGTGAGCCATGCGATGCGAGACCTCTTTCATGTTTCTAGCCGCTGTGAGGGCGCGGGTCAGAGAGCTGTCCAGAGAGAGCTGCTGATGGTCCAGAGAGAGAGAGCGTCTGCGATGACCTCTGACCCCATCTCTGCTGGGACTTGCTGTGATGTTAAAGGGTTGTGAGTAGGCCTGTGTCTTCACAGGGCTGGAGAAGTAACTGCAGGAAAATGACACAGAGCGTCACAGAGGTTCAATCAATTTTATATTAATTGTATAATATAAATGTTATATAAATATATTATATATTATTACACTGTTCAAAAGATCAAAAAAAAGAAAAAAAAAAGAAATGATTACTTCTATTCAGCAAGATTAAATAGTCATTACATCAAAGAATGCTGAAAAAAATGGCAGCTGAAAATTCAGCTTTGCCATTGCATAAATAAATTCCATTTGAAAATATATTACAATAGAAGACAGTACTTTTAAATTATAATGATAATACACACTATTAATGTTTTACCATATTTTTGATCATATAAATGCCGCCTTGGTGAGCATAAGAGATGTCTTTCAAAAACGTTAAATAATCTTACCAACATCAAACTTTTGAACGGTAGTGTAAATCAGCATATATAAATCAAATCATCAGAGAGCAACTGGTTGTTCTAATGGAACAAATAAAAAAACAATAATAAAAAAAAAGAAAAGAAAAGTAAAGTCCAAAACTCAGAGGGAACTATTTTTTTTTTCACTACAAATTATATAACTTCAGTCAAATCAATTAAAAGGTATAGAATTATTTGGGTAATTTTGTGCTTCAAATTTCCACAGTGATCTCAGACTAGTTTTAATAAAGCTTGCAAAACTCATCCATTGACAGGAAGTTGAGATTGTTGAGAGTGTTCTCATACATTTTTCTAGAGTCTGATTCATTGTCCAGGCAGCAGCAGAGGAAAAAGTACTCACAGAGCTGAAGGATAGACGGGCACATATGGGATAACTGGAACACCTTCCTGCAATGTGGGGCGAGGAGCCACTGTCACATTCATGCCTCCTCTGTCCCTCTGTAAAGATCTCATTGGCTCCCTCCTCCTGGGGGTGGAAACTGGAACCTGATTGGCTAAAAAAAACACACATGAGAGTCAACATGATTCTTGGTGATATACAAGTCATATTAGGTGAATATATCAGCAAAATATTTCACATCTTCATTAGTTTATATAGTGCAAACCTGTTTGAGAGGCTCTTAATGCACCACACAATGGGCACTGGCTACAGGAAGATTGCGTGAGACGTGGAGAGCTCCTGCTCCTCATTGGACCTTTAATTAATAGTGTAAAGGACAGGAGGATAGTTCATGAAATGTTAATCTCAGTAAGTTTCAGATCCCATTATCATGATAGAGGGAGGATGCTTACGTGTCGAGGCACCAGCGCGATCTGATATGCAGTGTAGACATGTAGGTTCCGGTCCTCGGCTCGTTTCCATTTCATCGCTATTATCGGATCTGCCTGCTGATGTTCAATTAAAATGACCACAAATTGTTCTTGACTACCATATCAAAACCTGGTCATCTATGTTAAATTATAACAAAGATCTATTCTTACAGGCACTGTCCTCTTTGTGACGTTCAAATCCTCTGGTTTGTCTTCTTCCTCTTGATGTCATAGGGGACATCGGGACATGTCTTAATGTTGATGGTCTTGGCTCAGATTGGATTTCCTCAGAATCAGTTGCTGCAGCAGGGTTAATGATGGAAAAATTAATATAATCTCTCTATCAGAGCTTAACTGATTCAAACTTGGCATCCAAGTGTTTCGTTATTCAGGGCCGTTGATAAAATCTCTTTGCATCCCTATCTTACAACAAAGACATGTGGCATATTTATCCTACACTGATTTGGAAAGATTTGCAAGTAGCTAAACATACTCAGGTCAGTTTCAGGTCGATGTCGAGGTAAAGATGCTGATCTCTGCCTCAGGATGGGTCTTGGTGAGTATCCTTTCTCTTTTTCTCCATTCCTCTCTCTCTCTGTCTGCCTTTTCCTCCTCTCTGACCTAATAAGAAAGAAATATGGTCAAATCTTTTTGAAGTTGTAACACATCCGATTATTAACTACAAGTTCAAGGCAACATATATAATATTTTGATAGTCTAATTACCTTAAATGAAACCACTGCGGTGTTGTTGTCTGTGGGTGTGCGTGATTTCTGGTGTTTTCTGTGGCAGAAGGGGGCGCTCTTACAGGACTAGCAGGTTCGGAGAGTCTCAGATTTCCCTCTAGTCTCTCCTTTAGTCGGTTCACTTCTTGCTGTAGAGATTCAAGAGCCTCTCTGAAACATACACAATGCATACAAAGCAGTTTTTGTAGTTTAAAGAGGCAACAAAACATGAAATTCAATTAAAATCAGTCACTATCTGGAGTTCCAATTTCGATGCGTCAAGTTAATGCTGCTTTGACCTTCTGTCCATCAAAAAATAAAAAATAAAGTAACATGGTTTCCACAAAAATATTAAGCAGCACAACTGTTTTCAACATTGATTATAAGAATAAATGTTTCTTGAGTAGCAAATCAGCATATTAGAATGATTTCTTGAAAGATCATGTGACACTGAAGACTGGAGAAATGGATGCTAAAAATTCAGCTTTGCATCACAGGAATAAATTACATTTTAAAATATATTACAATAGAAAAGAGTTAATTTGAATCGTGATCATATTTCACAATATTACTGTTTTTACACTACTTTTGATCAAATAAATGCAGCCTTGGTGAACATAAGAGACTTAATTCAAGCTTCATTCAAACTTTTGAACCGTAGTATACATTAAAAGTGTACAAGACGACAGAGCATGTCAAATATTTCCCTTCATGAACAATTTGAAGTTATAGTAGCAGGCCAAGTGTCCTCTTCAAAAGTCATGTCATGTCATGTTGGGTCAGATGACGTCAAGAAGTCATTATAAGTTTTAGTGTGGACCAGGCTGTTAAACGTCACAATTAGTCTTAAGGTGTTTAGATGAAACTGTTCATGTTGGCTCTAAAGATATTTTGAGTCTGTTAGAGTTCAGATCAACACAAGGTTTAGAAATAACCACTGCAGTGAGAAGCGTTACAGGCACTGCCAGAAGTGGTGGGTGTGTGGATGTGGGTAGGTGAATATTTCAACCATCAAAAACACACAAGGGGTTTTATTAATAGCTAATGGTGATTAATGCTGGTCTCTTGATGTGGAGCAGAATACATACCAGCACTATCTTCAGCTAGTCTATTTGAGAGACAAACTCCTGCTGAATCAAAGAAAGGAAAGAATGAAAATGAAATCTAATTATCCAGATGGAACTCTGGCTGCCATAAAGTGAAAAATGATTTTATAGAGACCACTTAACACCACTGGATTTTTTCCCAGAACACCCTTACAGTAGAGCCCTGGCTCAAAAGAGCAGCCATAAATCTCTGCTTGTTTGTGCTGAAGTGGCCATGTCAGCCTTTAGGAAACTCACTGGTGATTTGTTAGCTGAACGGAACTTTGGTCTTCGAGGTGGTCTTCGTGGTGATAAGGCACATGGAATGAGGGGCTTCTGTGAGAGCGGAGCTGCAGATTGGCTGGTTGTGGGTATTGGCTATCCTGTGCTTTTTCCTCCCCTGATAAGAAATGGACTGAAAAATTATGGATGAAAGCCGGATGCAGAGAGAGAAAAGGATGAAAAGAGAAATGCAGGATCAGTATTAATGACGTGTTCAAATATCAGCCTTATTCAAGACAATAAATGTTTTCATGGTAATGCTGTAAAAATCATATATATATTATAGCATATATTACAACATTTATTATACCAGGTTAATGTTAAATGATATTCTATTGTTAATTTACATGAAACATAAAATGTTCAAAATGTATTAGTGTATGTGGAAATTGACATTAACCTTAATCTATCTTCATAAACACTGTAAAAGTATTCACTTAATGCATTTAGTGCAACTATTTATTATGATTTCATAGAGAGAAACATAAGACAACCATATTAATACAAATGGACTCTTAGAAGTGAGAGTTTTTGTATGAAAGTCAAACCTATTCTAATGCTGACACCCACCATGATCACTCCCATGATCTGATTGGCTGGTCAGACTGCTTGGCCAGGGCGGGATGGCGCTATTAGGCCAATGAAGGGGGGAGATTGATCGAGAAAGGCTGGAAGAAGAACACCTTTCCTCCTCTCCTCTCTTCCTAACCGGACCTGTGCATCCTCCAGACATGCTGAGGTGTTCTCCTGGGGTATTCGGAGAGGGTTGTGAGCGAGAGGTGGAGACAGCAAAAGGCTGCCGAGAAGGAGGAGCAGACTCTGGTCTTTCTGTGTTCTTCATGTGCGAGCCAGATGGCGTGGAACTGGAGAAGATATCAGACAATTATAAAAGCGTATAAATTCACTAGTATTTAAATCAAATTTGAGGGGTGTTGCCAGACTTTTTGCCCATTTTATGACCAATCGGGTGGAAATTAAGTCTTGTCACTTAAAAAGTAAAAGTACACCTCTCCTCATGTCTGTAGCACAAATAGTGCAGGATGAGTCCCTAATCCGAAGTATGAGTAAGTTAAAGTGATGCTTGTTTTACTGAGTACCACTAAAGCATTATAGATCACTGGTTTCTTGTCTAATTAAGGGTCACAGAATCAAAGTTGAAGTGCACTAGATATAGTCTGGTCTACACAGGCGCTTCATACCTCACCACTGCCCTCTGTTGTAGAGGACTGTGTACTGCAGGAGTGAGCTGACTGCTCTCAGATCCCATAAAGCCACTGTCTGTCTCTGGAGACATGACCCCATCCTGCAGTGTAAAAATAAATGCAAGAACTCTATTAAAATAATTATTCATGCACATAAAGAAAGAATTAATCCTTTAACTATAATATATAGTGTTGTTCATCACAAATAAAGTACAGTCGCTGACCAGAAGGGGCGCTATGACAGTCTTGGCCTTCGCTTTCAAGCCCATAGTTTTGGGCTCTATACTCTCCGCCAGGCTGGTTAGGCTACTGCTTTGAGTTTTCCTGCTTCCTGTCATTTTCTTCTCACTGCCCTGTTGCCCTGGCAACACCGAGGAGTGGCAAAGAGCCTCTGGGTGAGTTTCCATAGAGTCACACACCTGTGACCTAACAGATGGGCTGGAGCGAGGGACACAATCTGCTGCTGGCTGCCTAAAGAATGAGAGAATGGAGAGGTGAATGAGAGAGAGCAAACAGCCAGGTGTTGATAATAGTGCAGTGTGGATTGAACTGCTGCTACCCTTAATTATCTTTCAAAATCTGCTAACAACATACAGCTGATGTTTAGATCACAGACACAGAAGTATTCTTATTACATCTGTGTCAATTACCTTTATTTATATCATTGAATTAGAATAAACTGATAGAATCTCAGGGTGGGGCTTATCAGCCAAGATGTTCTCTAATTGGTAGGATACGATAGTTCTAATACTGTCAATTTTCTCAAATCGGTTAACATGGCCCAAACAGTGATGTCTGGATAATGAAATATAATAATATAACACTCTTTACTGTCTAAAGTTGCTGATCCCATAGATCTTCTAAACACTGCAAAAAGATACAAATATCTAAACATTCTTAAATCAAGATACATTTTCTTCAGAAGCAAAATTGTCATGTTTTTTGAAAACATTATCAAAATTAAGTGAGTTTATACTTAAAATGAGAAAATATCTGCTAGTGAGGTAATAAATATAATTCAAAGGGAAGTTAATTTTTCTTACACCACTAGAAGATATTTTTCTTGTTTAAAGCATAAAGTCACTGAATTTTAATAAGATATAAAGTGTGGTTTTCTGCAGACGCGGCTCATAAAAATGTTGGGGTGGAAAAAGCGAGAAGGACGATCTAATTTGAATCAAATTCCCAGTTATTCATGTAATTTCATGTCTCAGAATGTGAATTTCTTGTTTGTAATTTCACCATTGTAACGGCATAAAATATTACTGAAGTTGGAACCACTGCTGCTTTTCCCAGAGACATAAATTACGTGATATAAGTTTGAACTGCTCCCACTGATAATCTAGCAACTACCTTAATTATGGAGAGTAAATATTTGATCGCCAACAAATTTACCAAGATTAAAAATGAAGGAAGACCCTGCCACACTGAAGTTGGATACAGGCTACTACAGCAATCAACTAATCAAAACAATTCCCATTTTAAAATCCACCAGCAGCCAAAATGTGCCATTTTGCCTTTCAAATTAATGTACCTTGATTTAAGAATTTAGATATTGTACTGGAAAACAACAATACTGAGTAAGAAAAACATTGCAGTGCATCTGTGAAGCTGATGTACTGAAATATTATGTGAAATAGGCTCAGGACTCACTGCTGAGCAGGTTTTGTCATCTCACTCTCATTAATAGTCCTGTGTCGTTGTCTGGCCATTACGCTTTTTTTCCCAGAGGGAACACGGTGTCCAAAATCCAGCAAGTCACGGCTCTTTAAAGTCACAGCTTGGTCCAGCATCCCAGGGAGCTCTTTAAAACTCTGATAGCTGGGTGAGAAGACAATAAGAGATAGAGTCTGACATTTAAAACTGTATATGTATATATATGTATATGTATATGTGTAAATGTATATGTATATGTATAAAAAAATATAAATATGTGTGTGTGAGGTTCAAAGGTCACTCACCAGCCCATGAGGTTACTGAAGTCTTTCTCCACATGCTTGTGTTTGTCATAGAGTGGATGAAGAACAAATGGGAGGATCTCTTCTTCCTCTCTGTCTGCATCACTCTCTCCGCTAACTGAACTGACCTCCACACTAACACAAGCCTCAGGATGGACAGCTGACAGTGGGCTCTGAGAAAGAATGGAGGAGAAAATCAGTAATTTTCTGTCCTTCATATCTGTGAGCTCGTGAGGTCAGAGGTTAGTGAGGTGTCGAGGTTAAGTTTGAGGCACCTCGGGTAGAGGTTCAGTCTCCAGCAAGGACACAGAGAGCACATCTGAAGGAGGGAGCGGGGTTAAAGTAGACTCAGAAATGGGTTGGTTCTGTTCTGCTTGCTCAAGCCACTCCTTCATCTCATCCAATCGCATCCCTGACCTGAAGATCTGACCTTCTAGGTCCCTGTGTCACACACAAACACACAGTATGCATAACCTGTACATGCACAAACCAGTGTCACAGGAAGTAAACAGGAAGCACAGCTTTGTCAATATTTGCATCGGCATCAAACAACAATGACGTTTATCTGTGAACTAATAAAAAAATTCAATAAAAAATAGGTACGTTTTTTAATGTTTTGAAAGAAGTCTCGTATGCTCACCAAGGCTGCATTAATTTGATCAAAAATCTATTAAAAATTGTAATATTGTGAAATATTATTGTACAAAAATTTTGCTTTATATACTTTCAAAAGTAATTTATTCCTGTGATGACAAAGCTGAATTTTCAGCAGCCATTACTCCAGTTTTCAGTGTAACACGATCTGATATGCTGATATTTAAAAAAAAAAATGTTCTGATTAATATTTTTGAAGATTTACATTTTTTGTTATGATTCTATGATGAATAGAAAGTTCAAAAGAACAGCAATTATTTTAATTAGAAATATTTTGTAATGTTATAAATGACTTTACTGTCACTTTTGATCAAATTCATGCATCCTTGCTGAAAAAAAAAGTATAAAATTATTTAAAGAATTGTCTATAAAAATCTATTGGTAGTGTATATACATATATTTAAAACATATGCTACCTGTCTGGGTCAAAGGTGACATGCCCGCCTTGTCGCTGCTGCAGCATCTGATACTGGGCTCGTGCATCTAGGTAAGCCCTCTCAAGAGACTCTTGCCCCTGTGCCAGTGTGGAGAGACCCTGTAGAGGATTCAGACTCAGTCAATCTGACTTCATGTCTTTAAAAATTCACGTTTTATTTTTTTAAACAAGCATCATCATACTTTTATCTGTTCACAGGGCTTGAGTTTCCCTTTCTTTAGAAGTGCCTCAAAAGCATCAACCTGAACAAGCAAAAAAAAAAAGAAAGAATTTTTATTATTATTTAGGATTCAGTGCACTACTTTTAAAATAACAAGATTCCAGCTGATCTGAATCTTTTTTCTTGAGTTTGACATAATGATGGTCATAGTTACAGACACATTTAAAAGATCTAAATAGATTTTTTAAAGTTAGTTACCTGTAGCTGAAATCTATGGGTCTGTTTGGTCAGAGTCTCTGTTAGATGGTCTGCTGTGACAGATCCAGGGCTGACGGAGCTCACAGAAGAAGGGCGAGGTGCTGTTTTTCTGGAGTTTTCTGCAATGCGAACAAAACAATTTACCAATTTAGAAGAGTCCACATACCCATAGCTCTAGAGAAGCTAAATATATGCACTCATATTCATTATAATTTTACGTAACCTGTTAGTGATGTCTTATTTAATGTATGTTTGTTATTACAGTCACCATTTAAATGGTTATATTTCAACAATGAATTAGAATAGAAACATATAATTGAAAAAAACTTTATCATTAAAACGTTTAAATGAAAACTGCCATTATTTGTAAAACACTGTAAATAAGTTCGAGTCAAATTTTTAAAATAAATTTCATGAATTAATGTATTATTAAAGCTGCAGTCCATTTGGGTTAAAAATGATCCAAATTAAATTTTTGAGCAAGTACATAACCAGCCAGTGTTCAAAACTATCTGCTTGCCTTAGCTCGATTCAAAACGGGAAGCTTGTAATAATGTTTTTGATTCCAGTGGTATCTGGACTGCTGGACTGCAGCAATTGTTAAATGTTACATTGAATTGGCTCTATCACTCTCTCTCCTCTCTCCACCTATAGCTGGTGTGTGGTGAGCGCACTGGCGCCGTTGTACTGTGGCTGCCGTCGCAAAGTTATAATAAAATAATTTCGAAAAATAATTTTAGTGCATCACTAGAAAAAAAGAATCACCCAAAAATAAAACTTCTGCTGTTTTCATAACTATTACAGAAAATGTTACTTCTGTTTGATTTTGGTCAGTGTGCAGTTTATGTACACTATACAATCACACTGTCTCAAAATGGTGTCAGTGTGGTGTACCGGAGCCATTCTTCTGCTGGGTCAGGTTAGCAGATCCTGCGCTGAACTCTGCCCTCTGTGCTTGAGGAAAACTGAGGGTTATGACCTTTGACCCTTCCTGAATAACACCTGACAGGATAGCTGTACTGGGCTTTGGGGGTTCAGAACAGAGACCAACCTGAAAACAAACAGCACATAAAAAAACAATCATGAGTTGACAAGTAAAGAGCTACTTTAAACAAAAACTCTTCATTTTCTGTCTGAATTTGGAAAGGCCATTTCTTAATGATGCCATTTCTAGAGTTGTATTATTTATCACCCACCCCTATTTCTTCATCTAAGAAACCACAACTAAGTCAATAAGGGTTATCATTGAAGTGAATGAAACCTGTCTTTCTCAAGCTGTTGTTTCTGTTAAAGCAGAAGCAGATGGCCAGGTCATGTGATGGAAGAACTTAATGAGGATTACAGCAAATGCAGCAGAAGATGCAAAACCGAACAGAGAAATGGCCTACAATTATTGGCCTAAATAATAACCAACATTGCTCTGTAAAAGGTTACGGACGGTACTGCTGAAATTAGTTCAGATGAGGTTGTGACATGTAACACTGACCTCTTATGTAACAGCGAAGGTATGTGACATCACATCCTGTTTTAATTCTGGCTCAGGACCAGATTTGTTTCAGGTCACTTTGTCACTTGTTTAGGTGACAGTGTTCTGTGTTTATTAACCGTTTTCAACACTGATGCAATCTATGATCTTATTAGACACATAAAATAGAGCTCATTTCATGAGAACGATAATAATGATGATAATGCCATTCAGGTTGTTAATTGATTTCAATATTTAATCATAATAAATTCCAAAAAATTGTTTGTAGATAACGTGTTGCACTCAATTGCTTTTAAAGGAAATAATAAACTACCAAGACATGTAATTACTGTATTTGTGCAACAATATGTGCATTTATTGGCGTAAAACAATGAAGTTAATAGTATTTTCAGTTGCATACATTTACCCGTATAATATCAAGTATGCAGATAATTGAACAAATTGTGCAAATAATGCTTTTGTATGTACACTGCTTATTGCCTTAGTTTGTTTGTTTGCTAGTTTGCTTTTCTCTGAAAGTGTTTGTCCTCTGAGGTAAACCTTCTTGGCAGGCCTTTTTATTTGAGGAAAAACATCACAATCAGAGAGAGCCCTCAGTTTGAAAATGAGCCTGTGCTTTTGTATGGCAGTACTGCTAAACAGAGGGCTGTGATTATGGCCGTCACAAAAGAGATTCTGAATATATATTGTGTTGACTCAGCCTGAGGAGTCTAAAAATAGCTCTCGTCAACATCAGAGCAGACGGAGAAAGGAGACAGCCCTGCTGATATGAGGGAGAGCATGGCACTGAATTCACGTCAGCCTTCAAATGAAGGGAAAAAAGCACATAACCATAAATACAGTCTGTGAAGCCAACCTTTGCTTTAAGGCGAAGTCGATCGATAGTATTTTCAGCTTCTGCATACTTGGTAAGCAGCCTGTTATAGTCCTCCTGTAAGAATAAGCGAGGTGAAAAAATAAGAGATTTAATGCTTCATCTTTCAATTTAGCCTAAATGAAAATAAATCAGTATAATTTCAAGTGTGTCAGTATGTTTAGAATGCTATGCTACCCAATTTTTTTGAAAAATAGTATGCAGTATGTATACTACAGCTATAACCTACTACTTTTGTCAAAACATAGTGCAGATGTAGTGCACACTGCAAGGGAAAATGTTTCCCACAATGCAATTCACTTATACTTCCCTATTTAATGTGAACAAACTATACTATCAACCAGGATTTTAACATCTCAGACTACTAACAGTTAAGATACTTTTACATAAAAAAATGCAAGAAATGTATTTCCAAAATGATTAAATGTCAATATAGTGAGACCATGTGACAGCAATGTAGCATATTATAGCTTAAAATGTTTATTGTGGTATTCAGTTTCATATAAATACACAGAATACATTATTTAATTGATTTAGTTAAAAAAATGTTTTAATAGAAAACAAAATTTTTTATAATATTTAACAATATTACTATTTTACTGTATTTCTAATAAGATAAATGCAGCCTTGGTGAGCATAAGAGACTTTAAAAACATTTAAATGGGTCATGGAATGGATTTTTTTATTATGTTAAAATGTTCCCTGAGGTTCACTTATAATGTTAAAGTTTTTTGCACAAAAAAACCCAAAACAAATATATATGAGGAAAAACAATTATTTTCAAGCCTCGTCCTCTGTCTGAAATGATCTGTTTTTAAAGGGCGGCTCCTGTAAGGCTTGTCAGTAAACGGCCACTGTTTATGAATTGCCAGCGTCATTGCATAGGAAACAGTATCAATGCCCACTCGCTATTGCACGTGAGTAAGTGTTTTGAAAACATAAATTCATATAAAACCGTAATTTACAGACAAAGCATTATGAAATCATTTACTTACGGGTTGTGATGCAGCTGCTGTCAGATTCAATACAGCTGGCTGCTTAATCTTTTTCAACAAACGTTTCTTTGCAAACTCTCCATTACACTGTGCCTCGCTTACAAAATGAAATGCTCTGAACAAACATATAATCCTCCGACGTGATCTGGGATGCCATTAAAATAAAACATCCACTTGTTCCTGACACTGGCATCCTTCTAAAGTCGGTCCAGAGACGCAAGCAAGCTGTTTGAACTGGACTGGTTTAAACATAGTGAACATTCTTTCACTCTTCAATTTGTCCTGTTGTCGACAGACTCAAGAGCATGGAGTATGTCAGAAACTGAACGGGCATCTGTATAGTGTATCCAGTGTAGACAGCGTCAATGATTATAATGGGTTCTATTTGCTTTTGACGCAACGCTCACATCCAGTGCAAGCAAGCAAATGTCATCTGTTAAGAAACTGAATGCCAGTGGCGGGGCCTATGGTGAGATGATAAGAGGTGGACAGTAACGAAGTACATTTTCTTGAGTCCTGTACTTAAAGGAACACTCCACCGTTTTTTGAAATAGGGCTTATTCACTTTCTTTCCTACATTTAGATAGGTGGGCAAATGCATTTTTGTCTCAGTGCATGCATTGTTTTAGTTTGACAGGGTCGGCGCTAGCTTAGCTTAGCACAATGAATGGAATCCTTTGTTGCCAGTTAGCATGTCCTGAGTAAAAGTGATATAAAATTTTTTAAAAACCCACCTAATTACTTCTTGTGGCCTACGTATTCACAACAAGTACAAATAGTGATGCAGATTAACACTAGGCGATTTCCTAGGCAGATATTGACTTATATATTAAGGACTATATTAGGGGGAAGCACAGGCGAAGCACTGCGTGATATCTCTGCGCCCAAGTAGCAGTGCTTCACCTGTGCTTCCCCCTAATATAGTCCCAAGTCAATATCTGCATAGGAAATGTGTTAATCTGCATCGCTATTTGTACTTGTTGTGAATACGCAGGCCACAAGAAGTAATTAGGTGGGTTTTTTAATTTTTTTATATCACTTTTACTCAGGACATGCTAGCTGGCAACAAAGGATTCCATTCATTGTGCTAAGCTAAGCTAGCGCCGACCCTGTCAAACTAAAACAATGCATGCACTGAGACAAAAATGCATTTGCCCACCTATCTAAATGTAGGAAAGAAGGTGAATAAGCCCTATTTCAAAAAACGGTGGAGTGTTCCTTTAAGTAAACCTTTTGAGTATCTGTACTTTACTTATTATTAGAGTATTATTTTTTCTGGAAACTTGTTTTAATATGTTTTAATGGTACAAAGACCTCTTATATGTCAAAAGGCTAATTTGATATCTCGTGTCATGATGACCCCTATAAAAAAATCTTACTAATCCCAAACTTTTGAACAGTACTGTATACTATGCAGTGTGCAGGAAATAGTATACTAGAATTTCATTGTGAACAGTGTGTTCACTCCTCTTTACGTACCTGCAGCTGCTGCACCAGTGTGCTGGCCTGCTGGGGGCAGCGGAACTCCTCTGGTACTGTACTGTGCAGGCGCTTGAGGGTCCCACTGGTGGAGGGACTTCCTGGAGACCCATCAGAGCTGCTCAACAGGACCGCTCTCACAATCTCAGCAGGGGATTTGAACACTACAGGAAGATCTGGGTGTGAAGTTGTATCATGAGGGGGTCTACTGCTTTTAGGAGGTTTGTATCCACTGTTTTTCGGGAAACGAACCCTCGGCTTCACTTTGGAGAAATCAGGTAAGGGGTGACTCAGCTGTCCTTTCCTAAGAATACATACACAGCAATAATTGATACAATTCTAGAAAAAAAATTATACTTTACAACAATACAACAAATTCCTTTTTTAAAGTTTATATTAAATAAATAAATGCACATTTATTTTTATTGACTATTTTTTTTTTTTTTGATTTGTTTTCATATTATTTGCAGAGAAACTTATAAACATTTTTTATACATTTATTTTATTTATGGGCCAAATTATTGGGTCAAAATGTTTTCATATGAATTTGTGTTAGTCCATTTTTCTTCTGACCTGATGTCATCTGGATCAGTGTGAGAGGTTTTGGAGGTTCTGTGGTTCTTCATTGCTGAAGATCGGTGAGGTGTAGGAGGTGGCGTGTGCTCTGAGGGGGAGACGCTTGCTTTAGAAATGCACTGTGCTGGAATGGAAACCTGATCGTCACAGGAAGCAGGGTTTGTTTTTCTGGGAAAGGTCGTTGGAGGCTGCAGGTTGTGGTTAGGACTGTGTAACCTTCTTTCTAATTCTTCTCCACTCGTACTATCTTGGTGCATTTTTCCTTGTCTGATTTTCATCGCAGGGCTTCTTGGTGAAGCTTGAGGTGTGATGTTGTGTTTAATCTCCTCCCCCTTTGATCTAACAGTGTGGTACGTTTTAGGAGCGGGACTCTGGTAAGTGCTAAGAGATGACTCGGCCCTAATGTCTAGCTCTGGAAATGTCTCCTCTTCAATATCACAGTTATTCATCATTTCCTCTGAGGACAAATGGGGAAAACTGATGGGATCAGAAGCGTTTCTAAAGGAACGATGTGAGACTGGGAGAAATTGCTCATTGGTTTCCTTGAGTTCCTCGCAATCACTTTGCTCGGATCGCTCAGGGACTCCTGAAATTGGAATGTTTTGGGGGATCTCAGTCATTTCGTGACTGAAATCAAGGCTCTTCACCATTCCAAACATAGATACCATCTCTTCTGTGACAGGAAATGTTTGGTCCATGAATCTCTGAGTATCTTCACATGTGTCCTCATCCGTCATGTCTAACGCTGTCTCTCTCTCTGGGAAAGTGTTTAATTTGTGCCTTTGGATTGTTGGGCTTCCTGTACCATCCTCATCATCAGTCCAATCTTCCAACAAATCACTCTGGTCTTCATCTGCTCTGTGCTCTTCCTCTAAAAAAAGACAGAATGTGAATGAAGACCATATTACCATTTTTTATTATACTTACTTTATAAAAAGTTTGGAGTCTGCAAGATTTTTTAATATGCTTTTGAAAGAAGTCTCTTATGCTCACCAAGGCAATAAAAACAGTATTGTGAAATATTATTACAATTTAAATTGAAAATGTAATTTTTTCCTGTGAAATTGTGAATACTGGAGTAATGACTGCTGAAAATGCAGCATTGGCATCAGTGTCACATGATCCTTCAGAAATCATTCTAATACGCATTCGATATGGTCACTGTTGGAAACAGTTGCTGCTTAATATTTCTGTGAAAACTGTGATACATTATTTTTTCAGGATTATTTGATGAATAGATAGTGTACTTATGTACTAATTATCCCTGTTCACAAAATTAAAATAATTTCACTACACAATTACTATAGTTTTATGCTGTTAAACTGCAGATGTTTAAATGAACTGAGTCCTTACGCAGAAATGCAGAGCGGCAGTCGTCTCCAGTGGCCTGAGAGAGCGGCTCAGAGTCCAGCAGCTCACTCAGGTGATAGCTTATCGCCTCTAGTGCAGGTGGAGGCCCATACTCCGGCTCGGGGGTCTTCACGTCCCATAACAGGTCCTCCGCAATCTCCTCCTCTCCTCCCTGATTCAGAGAATCACGATATGCTTATTAAAGAGTTTTAAAAAAAGTACCATTATTCAAGAAATAAGGCATAAAATGGATAAGAAATGTTTCTAATTAAATGCATTTGTCCGCTGACAAGCGTTTTTAAGAGTAATGAGACACTTCTGATGAAGAGTCCTGGTGGGCCTGCTCTAAATGACCAATAAATGGGCAGATATCAGTCAAATATCTCTGATGTCCTCACCTCCTGCTGCCCTTGACTCTCTGCCAGACCGATGATGCCATTCTCATCCATCTGGCTTTGGAAGTCCTCATCCAGTTCTTCATCCCAGCTAAAGTCCGACCCCTCTGGGCTCGAGGGAGAGGGGTATGCTGGGGCTGGTGTCCACACCAGAACTCCTGCAGTGGTACGGCCACTTCTCCGCTCCATTACCTTGCTCTTTATCTCTCTCTTTTATTCCACCTTGAGCTCCTGTACCACCTGCACCTCCTCCACACTGACACTGAGGTTTTCTCTCATGGTTGACCAATTACGAATGTTTTTATGGACAGGTGTAATGTCCACTTATAGGTCATCAAGGTGATTAAACACAAACTGAAAAACACAAAAATAGCATGTTTTTATTTTATTTTATTATTTTTTTCCATTGAATGATTGATGAGTTACTTTTCATGATTTTCTGAGACATAAAACAGTGTTAAAGGAATTGTTCGCCCGAAAATGAAAATTGTCATAATTTACTCACCCTTAAGTTGTTCTAAAGCTGTATGAATTTCTTTGTTCCGTAGAATACAAAAGAAGATATTTTGAAGAATGTTGGTAACCAAACAGTTGCTAGTCTCCATTGACTTGGAGATTGACAATAGGAACCAGAAAATATCTTTTTTTGTGTTTGACAGAAACTCATACAGGTTTAGAACAACTTGCGTGTGAGTAAATAATGACAATTTACATTTTTGGGTGAACTATCCCTTTAAGAAAAAACACTGAAACTAATTTAATTAACAAAGATAAATAACTGAAATCCATTCAAGCTGGAGGAGAAAGAGGTGACTAAAGAGAACCGTTCTAAGTGAACATACCCTTAAGCATTTGTGTAACTCCTTACACAATAATTAATTAATTCTGTCATTCATGTACTGTAGCTCAGTGCTAATTGAGCATGATGAAAGGCTACGCAAAGTCTGTAAACAGCTGCTCTCAAGTGGAACCACAAAACATCTGAATAAATAAGCTCTTCACCTGCCTTATAAGCCCTGACACACAGCAACCGAACACACACACACACACACACACACACACACACACACACACACACACACACACACACACACACACACACACACACACACACACACATATATATATATAAGACAATAACATTATATATATATATACAGTATAATGTTTATTTTTTATGCTCAAATACTTTATAACTGCCCTATCAGCTTGTTTAATATGTGTACAGTACATACATTTTGAGGTCAAGGCAGAAAAAAAAAGTTACTTCTTTTTTAAGTGCTTAGTTACTTACTTATAACTTATTACTTAAGTTTATAACTTATTACTTGAGTTTATTACATTACTTAGTTAGCCTACTTTTTATGGAAAGTAAGTAATGTTATGTTACTTTTGATTTGCCTTTTCTCATCTGGGCCGGGGGTTGGTTTATCGTTTATAAAAAAAAAAAAAAAAAAAAAAAAAAAAAAAGTCCTAAATTTGGCAAATGTTAAGACCAAAAGTGAAATGAATAAGCCTCAGGCTGAAGGAAATGTAAATTCACACCTGTACAGTAGAGGGCGCAGCTCAAACAAACCTGTGAGCTGTGCTGCCATTCTGCATTGCAGAAGAATAGGACGCAGGAAAAGAAAGTTCAACACTCTTACTTCAGCAATAAATAAATAAATAAACACAAATATAGGGTATATGTAAAGTCATTATTGCTTTATATGGTTGAACTGGATCATCGAATGTCAGCAGCAAAGACATTGGGTAATAAAGTGAGATTAAATTATATTTGTGCAGGGGTGGTTGAATATGATTTCACTTTTCTAACTTTAATTAGTGCATAATATTGCTGTTTGAGCATAAACAACATCTGCAAAGTTACGACGCTCAAATTTCAAAGCAAAGGGAGATATTTTATTTGAAAGAAATCGCTTTTTAAGGACTACAACAAACGGCTGGTAGGGACTACACAACATTCCTCCGGGGTTAGTGACATCATGAATCCTAAAATTTACATAAATCCCGCCCCCGGAATACGATCTATAGATTATCAAGACAGAATATGCTAATCATTGACTAGAAGATAACTACACATAGGCTACATAAATTCACCAACTAACCATTCAGAAATGTTGTCTACATGTTGACACCTTCTTTAGTCACTCCATCTTTCTGACTTCGGATTGAACATAAAAGGCTAAAAGTTTTTACATTTTCAGTGCATGTCTGTGTGAGGTAAAAGGACTCAAGTGTTTGAAGCTCCTTCCCCTGTGCTGGGAGCAGCAGCTCATTTGTATTTAAAGGAACAGACACAAAAACTGTGTTTTTTTGCTCACCCTCAAAAAGTGACGACTTTAACATGCTATATAAAAATACATGTAGGGTATTTTGAGCTTAAACTTCACATACACACTCTGGGGTCATCAAAGACTTATTTTACATCTTGTGAGAAAAGGGCATTATACCACCCCTTTAAACATATTTAATTATTACAGGTTTGCATAATATTCTAAGTTTGCAATTCACTGTTCACTTCACTTTGAGGAATACTGAATACCGGTACTGTTTTTGTGCAAGTGATATAATCAAATGCATGCTCACATTTAGTATAGAACTACAAAACCATCATGTTCATGCAGCAACACCTTTTTCAACATGATACTAATAAGAAATGTTTCATGATTAGCAGCAAATCAGTGCCGAAGTAGTAAAATCCGAAAACGGCCGTTTGCCTGAAAAATTGCCTTCATTTGACCTGAAGGCAATTTTGCAATATCAAAATGTAAGCTTCACTTTCGTTTTATTGATGCATATTATTGCGGTAAAACAAAAAGCAAACAACGGTGTGGGATGTGAATGGTGTGAGGTGTTCTTCAATCTCAAAAACAACCCACAACCTTCACAGGGCCCTTGGTTGCCATGGTGACCACACAACAACAATCTCTGCCATGCGCTGCCGGCCACAGGCATCATTCTAAGAACAGCCAATCAGCATTCAGAACACTGCTTCATGGCAAAGATGAATAGCTGGGGAAGAACTTTCCTTTAAAAGAAAAGCACCGTTTAATTTTTCTAGACTAAATTTGGTTTACAATCCTTTAAATTGTGACTCTGCCACATTCAGAGCATAGTTGCGAACACTTGTCATTTTAAAAATCAAGACAAGGACATTACGTCTAAAATACAGACTAATAATCTGAGAAATGGCAGTGACCCTAACAAGACACATTCATGCAGTTTCTTCATAAACTACAAGTACGGATGACATGTCGTCATGTCCTGTGTGTAGCGGACCTATTTGTGTGGGTGAAACTTTTGTTTGTAGCAAGCAACTATTCCATAAAGACTCACAAACCGTAGCAGTCTGTCAGCAGCATCCTCTGCCAGCATGCACACAAACGTACTCGCCGAGGGAGTCTGCTAATCTCCTGAGTGCAGTGCATTCTGCAGCATACGTTAATTAACCGCTTGTCTACATCTCTGCCATCCATTCAGCGAGCCTGTGGTGAGCTCAGCCAAAAGCAACACGTATCCTATATATATAGATCATGCACTGTTACTGCACTTAATAGGCATAACAGTGGCCACACACACACAGCGCTGAACAGGATTAATAAAACGAACAGTGAGCCGTAAAGCTCCTTATGGGCCAAGAAGATCCACAGTGTCTGAGGAAGAATATTTGTGTTGTGATCATACAGGCCACAAGACTGACTGTAATGTCAGTGCAATGAAATGAATGTGTCACTTTCAAACCATGAGCATCTCTTTCGGGTTGACTTGGAAGGATTTGACCATCATTTGAAAAAGGTTGTGTTAGAAGACATTTTTTAGCACAGAAACACCTGACCACAGCCTAGAAAGTATTATCTTCCATTTTTTACTGTTTATTCTTGTTCAAATGGTTGATTTTTTTAAATATAATATATTAATATTATATAATAAATAAGATATAAATATTAGGCTACATTAAATGCTAATAATTCAACAATAATCCTATCAGCATATATCACATCACATAATAAATGTTGAATTCATTGTATTATATATGCTTATAAATTAATTAAACAATAATCATAAATGTTGTTTATAATAGTTTTATATAAGGTATATCACATCACACAGTAGAACCATTGTCACTTCTTCATGTCATGTTAACTACCATTTAATGTTACATACCTTGTTTTTACATAATTATCCAGCTTTATTTAGCATATTAGTTACGACAAAATGTTAGCATACAATTTATATTTTATAATTCTGTCAGTCTAGTAGGCAAAATGATGAAACATATCCAGCTTCTATGAAATATATATATATATATATATATATATATATATATATATATATATATATGAAGAGTTCAGATGCAAAAGCCTCTAAATGCCATCTGAAACTTTCTTATAGAAATATCATTTTTATCAAGCTCGTATATTTAAGTTCAGTAATTTCACTTAAATGACAATTAATAGGTCATCTTCATTGCCATTTAAGTGAAATTATTCAATTTAAATATACGAGCTTGATAAAAATGATCATTCTATAAGAAAATTTCAGATGGCATTTAGAGGCTTTTGCATCTGAACTCTTCATATATATTGTTCTTGTTTCTGTCTAGTTAATATACATTTTTAAAACTTAACTAACGAGCAGAAGGTGGTTTAACCTGTTGATCAAGAGCAAAAGCCCTTTGGAAAGTTGCGAATTCTCTAAATACAAGCACTGTTCTGAAATCTGTTATTGTGGACTTTAATTAACAAGCAAAGCTCCACTGACTGTAGTATTGTAGGATTCCTTACCTTTGACATCTAAAAACAGCCCTCTTCATGTGAATACATAAACTTCAGACTGTTTCCATGAGAGCAGCACACAAACTAGCACCACCAGCCCGTCCCTCCATCACTAAGCGACGGGGCAAACATGGACTTCTCACCTGCTTCTTGACAAAAGTAACTCAAGCTTCCAGGTCCCCTTTACTTTTGTTTTCGGTTCAGCTCTTCAGCTCGAGCGGGTCTCGCGTGTTGTGTTGCTCGCGCGAGCCAAAATCTCTATTACTCACTCCACGCGACTAGTTATATTTCACTTCATTCCTAAGAGTTCAAGTACAAAGCGAAAAGTGTATGTTTTTTGTATTCTGGAGTGGAAAACTTTATATTTACTTTCAGAAAAACCCCAGCAAGCTACAACAAAGACGCAGGATTAATTAATTATACAGTTAAGAAGAGCGAGGCGTTGATTTGAGGGCGGGGCTTCGTTGTCAAACTCAACAGAACGCTGGTTTGGACGTTTTGATAGGCTCAACAGGGAAGAGGGCGGGGTTGAAAAGACCCAGACGATATGGTCCACATAACAGCATCCTTCTCTTTAACTTTACCCAGAGCCGTTAAACAACTTAATGCTGCTGAAACTACGAGATAGTATCTATCTTTGGGATGTCATCATGTAACCGAATACTGAAAGAGCAACAAGCTTATTTTTATAGTCATAACTCACTCATAAGTCAACGCACTGCAAAACGGTTGTTGTGATACCATTATCAGCCACATGATGGAGCCATATAACGGCTTTTTAAACTATGTAGCTCTGTGGCTGTCTTTAGTGGAAGAGCCATTCCACCGAATGGGTGACATTTCTGTCTCCAGGACATTATATTTAATTTTGAAGAGTCACAACATGCAAATGTCACCCATTCGGTGGAATCACCCGGAAATATTCTCACATAGGCCTATTCTAAATATGTATCATGGTTACAGTATTCTTGGAGCATCAGTAAATACCATTGTGAAAGAATATGGTAAACATAGATGGTAGATATATAGCCTACATCAAAGTACTAGTATTATTATTATCAGTAAACAAACATGAACGTTTTTATCCATATGGAAATAATAGTGTTTTTATTTATTGATACATTCTTAACAATCTCATTCTGATATTTTACTTTTTACAGTTATTTCAATTTATTTTAAACACAAACAAATAGAGACCTATATGCAAATTGAAGCCTGCAATCAATTATTTCCTCATATGTTTTATTCATTCAGCCATACGCTATATGGTTAATGAGGCTTTCTGCATTGTACACCTCTAATGGTTTTTCTCTGTGCTTTGACACCTAATGAATGAGAAACCACACGATGCCTCCTGTTTGCAGATAACTAACCAGTCCAGATAATCATGTGTTTGTGTGTATGAATTGGTTTGATCAAATGGGTTTCAAGGCACGCTACTAGGGAATTACTTCATATTTTAGTGAGAAGTGAGGGCCTATTAATTTTACATTATCTCACTGATTATAGTTAATGAGATTTGTACCTGCCACAAAGCACCATACATTGTGGGGAGATGAAGAATAGAAAGACAAAGGGGTTATTTTTCTTTCTTTTTTTTTTTTGCACTTTATCTTTATTGGAAAATAAAACACACTTTCTGTATAAATACCATGGCTGTGTAGTCTTTTCTTTAAACTGTACAAGAGGCAGGCAGACAGAGGAACAAAGGCAGCGGGTTGTTCAGGTAAAACAACTTTTGAAGGAATAAAATAATAAAATGACTAAACACATGATTCTGGGGAAAAGAGGTTTCAGCATAGTGTCTAAGTTAAAACATGAGTGATGCTGAGTGAATTATTTTGAATGGAGCTCAAGCAGAAATTTCTCTCAAATGCTGTCAGTCACTTACAACACCAGCAGATATCAGCAAGATGAAGGGTCTCAAACTTTATTTTCTTCACTTACGACTGCCAAGACAAGTCACTTATGAAGTCATAAATGTAGTTTTGAAAATTCATCTAAACCTGCATTTTGCACTCTCCACAAATTCACTTCACTTTGACTTTAAAAAAAAAAAGCATTACCTCTATTTGCACCAAGTGGTAATTTGGCCAGTCCAACACCTCAGAGGTCATAACCTTATTAATGGTATCCAAGAATTAAAAACATAAATCATAATTTTAGCATGTTCAATCAATCAATCAATCAATCAATCAATCAATCAATCAATCAATCAATCAGTTCAATCAGTTTAGTACAATCATTAAATTCATTGTACTAAATATATTTTTAATTAACACATTTTAAGGACAAAACCGTAATATTTAGCTGTTTATCAATTACAAAATGTAACATTCTTTAACAATCTAAAGTCCAAGTAATCTCATTCAATTTTCAAAATTTTTATAAATATGTTGAGTTGACTGTATTCATCAAGCTCAACCTTTAACCCTGTAACCGTAGTGAATATAATTTTATTAATAACATTTAGTTCCAAACTAGCATGACCTTTTAATTTTAGGGTAAATCTGCGATGCTGTTAATAATTCTGGTGTATTTGTTTTATTTTTTTATTTGATAATTCCTGTTTATTAAATCATGAAATCAAGGTTTAAAACTGTACCAGTGTTATTTTCTTATCATTTATATACCCTTATAGTATATATTTTAATATTTTCAGTTTTCTTCTTCAATTTTAGTATTTTTATGTGCTTTCTGCATTTTTTATTCGTTATTTTCACTTTAACTTGTTTTAGTTTTAGTAAATGTAGTACTTAACTTACAAAGTTTTTCATCAAATATTTCAGCTTTATTTCAATTACTCAAAACGATTTGAACAGTCTTAGTTACTGATAATAACACTGAACTGTACTTGTACAGTTACCAAATTTTGTTTACAAGGTTAATAAGGCGAACCTCAGTAAAAATGGACAGAGAATAAAAAAGCTAGTTTAACTGAAGTTGGCAATCAACAAATAAGCATCATTTAATTTTTTAGACTTGGAAGCCGAATCCGGAAAATGCGATCTTGATTCTGTAAATATGTTTGGGGACTTGTGAATACATGTTTGTATGTATCTGAAGGTCGGTACGGTCAGACATGTTCTGCTTTGTTCTTTGATCTGTGTTCCCATCCACCAATGAAAAAACACAGCAGCTCCACATATGCGCTACACACGAGTGTTCTCCATTTGAAGAGCTGCTTCGGTGGGATGAGATGCTGGTGCAAAGACCCCTCTCTCTCTCTTTCTCTCTCTCTCTCCTCGGATGCCTTTCATACTGATGCCTTTGAGCACTGCAGGTCTTTGCCGTGAACGTTCTCCGTGGGATGAGCACTGAAGCAATGCTTTGACAAAAGAGCACATGTCATTCCTAATGCTGTCAGACAGGTGTGTGCAGAACTGAGACTTCAAGGAAGAAGATTTCACTGGATAAATTCTTTACTGTTTTCAGATGACTTATTTAAGTGCACATTTACCCAACTGCGGGAAGTAAAAGAGATGAGGATAAAACGAATATGCAATAAGAAAAATAAACAAGAGATAAAATCGGAGCAGCACATATTTTTTCTTTTTTTACTAATAATTTACCTAAAATATATAGATATACCATATATTATATACACTGTTCAATGTTTGAGTCTAACAAGCAATACACTGTGTGGGTTTGTAGAGGAGTAAAATGGTGGCGTATGTGATCTAGGTGGGCTGTCATATTAGAGAAAGTGGGCAGGTGGGAATGCTGTGCTTGCACTAGTCAATATTTCAAAGCTTCAAGTAGATCTCTCTCTCTCTCTCTCTCTCTCATACACACACACACACACACACACACACACACACCTCGGCTCTGTTGGACTGTTTCACACACTGCCTCTGCATTCAAAGCCAGACACACTTACACACACATTACAATAACACCATTTCTCAATTTCCTCTCCCACTCGTCCACCCTTATATAATATGACTGACACATTGTTGCTCTATGTCACCACCTCTTCCCAGTCTGTTCTTTTTTTTCCCCCCTCAATGCATCAATCAGATCCCTCACGGAAGATCTAAACTTTTCATTAGTTTCGATGGCTGCTTGTCTCTGATTGCAATGTCAAGTTCCTGCTTCGCCTCTCATAACTGGATAAAGGGTCTCCTCATTTTCTCGCTCCATTTAAATAAATCTGAAAGGATTTTTCTTTCTGAGACTCTTCACAATGCTGGCATGCTGTCAAAGGCTCTTCTCAAAACCTAGTGAGCAGCCTTGCTGTCTATGGCCTATATAAAACACATCCTTACTGAAACCTAAAGGGACAGTTCATTCAAAAATGAAAATGTTGTCATCATTTACTCACCCTTAAGTTGTTTCAAACCTGTATGCATTTCTTTATTCTGCTGAACACAAAATAATATATTTTGAAAAATGTGGATAACCAAAGTTGATGGACCCCATTGACTTCCATAGTATTTTTTTACTCCAAATACCATGGAAGTCAATGGGGTCCATCAACTGTTTGGTTACCCATATTTTTGGGTGAACTATCCCTTTAAATGATTTGGAGTGGCACAAAGTCAAATAGCACACAGTGAGAGACTCGACTTGCAACTGACTTCTATAGTAGGTTTCTATGCTACAGTAAATGTTTTTAAACAATACTGAATTAATTCGATTTTAAAATATCAAACATTTATTGCTTTGTCCAACATTTGTCCTGCTTTCTCAGTGAATTCTGAGATTGTCTTCTACATGAAGGATAAATCAGAGCTCAACAGTAAGGTTTTTTTCTGCTGTCCAGGTCAGGTCAGTAGTTCAGATTTTTACTTGCCCTGCTAATGCTTTCACTGGCCCAAACACAAAAAATTACAGTTACTATAACATCTTTATAATAAATATAATATAATTATACAGGAAATGCTAAGACAACCATAAATTCAAATACAATTTACTGGAAAATAATGATATACCCTACTATTCAAACGTTTGGGGTCAGTTTTTTTAAAGAAATAATACTTTTATTCAGCAAGGATGCATTAAATTGATCAGAAGCGACAATACAGATTTTTGTATTGTTACAAAAAAATAGATTTCAAATAAATGCTGTTCTTTTTAACTTTCTATTCATCAAAGCACCCTGAAAAAAAAAATGCTTTCCATAAAAATATTAAGCAGCACAACTGTTTTTAACATTGATAATAATAAAAATATTTCTTGAGCAGTAAGAATGATTCAGCATATCTGAATGATTTCTGAAAAATCATGTGACACTGAAGACTGAAAATTCAGCTTTACCAATGATATTTCACAATATTAGAGTTTTTACTGTATCTTTGATCAAATAAATGCAGGCTTAGTGAGCATAAGAGACTTCTTTGAAAAATATATTTTTTTAAATATGACAGCACATTTTTTTAATGGTACGGGACAGTGAGGAATCCTTATTGTTGAGCCGTGATGCACGCGTTGCTGCCTTCAAATTTGGCCAAAACAAGCTCTTCTCTTCACATCAGAAGTGCCAGCTGTCTTAAAATGCTGTCTACGTAGGCAGCTCACTAGGTATTTGAACAGAGCAGCAATCTCTGAGGACTCCAGCATTTCTGTCCTAATGACTGATTGCCATGGTTCAGCAATTACTGCATGACGCAAAAGAAAACAGCACAAACAATAATAAAATATTAAAATCGGCTGACTAGTTAAAAAAAGGCAGATGACAGATGTTTCAGCAGTTCTGCTCACAGCAAACTGTAATGAGAAGCACTTTTGTTCAAATTTCTAGTTAGTCACTATTTACTAGAATCAGTAGTTATGTCCACCTCATAAACTTTACACATATATTTTAAACACATTTTATCCATTTGCACATATTTCTTATAAAATAGCTATGACTTTTAAAAAAACGACAATGATTTCCATGACACGTTCGCGCAGACTCTCACACCAGGACATGGCGTCATATCGTGTATCAAAAACACTACACAGATCCAAGCCTAATGAAGAGTCTCTTGCCATATTGCGGTCAGGTGACCAAATCTCACTATATTAGAAGCTCAGGGAATAAGCCAACTGAAAAGATGGTCCAATCATCTAAAACAAACCGTCCAGAACCGACTGAACTTTTGCTCTATTCTGGCATTTGCAGCGGGAAAGGTCAACATGGGGTTGGTCCACACAGAATGGCCTTTCAAACAGTGACTGGTTTCAAAACATCACAGAAGAGGATGAGCTGAAGTGTATGAAACGTAACAGGATTCTGGGGGTTAATCATGGCAAGACATGTCGCGGTATGTCCCAGTGCTTTTTATACAATTTCCGCAGTCAGCATCATGGGACTCGTACGGTCCTATAGAGCCACGTTGAACTCTGTGATCAAGAAGTCAATGTAGTCCTTCTCTTTGGTTTTAAAGGCCTCCGCTATGAGACGTGCAGCTTCCCGATGTTCCTTTCCTCTGAGAGACACTCCGTTCACCTCTAGGATTACCTGACCCACCTTTAGCTGTCCACAGTTATGAGCCGAACCACCTCTCTGTGGGAAAGAGAATGAGAGATAGTTTGAGAAACTTTCATTTAACACAATGTGACAGACTGGCAGAGTTCACAGAAGCAAAAGTCGGTTGTCGGTCGGTCAGTCTATTTTAGCTCTAAATACGGTTACAGTCACACACAGTTTGGTGTGGCTGGTAGTTAGATTAGATTTGGCACTGAAGAGAAAGTAAAAAATGGATTTCAACTGGGAAATCACAGAAGGATGTAATCAGCGGAGTTGAAAATTAAACTATTATATCAATTCATCACTGAGTGATCCCAGGTGGACAACTGATTGATAATTTGCTGAAAACCCAGTTTTAAACATTAAAGAGATTTGGGACATTGTTCGACTCTGAAATTAACTTGCTCATCTATAAGTAAACATTAGGGGGTACTGATGGTCCCATACTGTAAATTCAGAGGTAGCTATCGCTGCTCTCTGGACACTTCAATCTGGTCAAGAACTATCTAAGAAAACACTGCACAACCACAAATAACTTATTGTGACTTTTAAAGGGATCAGTGTTGTTATTGTTAACTAAAACTATAAAAAATTAAGCATTTCACCATTTCACTTGATACAACTATTGTCAGAAGTTTGGTTTAACTTGAGGGAATTATGACAGAAATATATTAGTATTGTACAGTAGAATGTACTTTTTTAAAGTAATAATAATATTAATAGTTTATTAAATCATGATTTTTTTTAGGGAAAACTATCACGCAATTTTAGTTTTAATTTAAACTGAACTTCTATTGAGCAGAGCTTTGTTTGCCAAAAAAATGTAAAAGTACAGTTAAAGGTAAATTACAAGTATAAAAAATAATACCTAAATAGGAACATAGTAGTATACTTAAAGTGCAATATATATATATAGTAAACTATAAGTACTAGTAGTTTAATGAGAGCACACTTCAAAGTGTACCTACAAGTTCACTGTTGTAAACTATCTGTGTACTCAAAAGTTTACTATTGTTACACTTAATAAGTAGCCATGTCTATATTAAGTAGAACTTTACTTAAATACCCCCTGTAGTCAATAATTGTATCCCTTAAAACACATCTTTGATCACCAAAATGTGGGAAAAAAAATGTGAAAAAAAAATCTTCATGCCTTAGAATAGCCTAAATGAAACTCTACACCCTTGCTTCATTTCGTATATGCAGATCTATGAATATGCTAATTAGCCCCGCCTCCACCCCCGCCAGCTCACAGATTCACTCGGTCAACTTACTGAGATAAACGCTGCACAATGGTATCGCTCTTTACAGCGTCGATCACATAACGGTGATTAATATGATCAGCCTTTTGCTTGACTATGTTATCAAACAGCTAATTAATGTGTTGCTAATGTTACGCAAACTATGTTCCCGTTCGCCATCTCAGTCTGCCTTCTAACAATCATCAGAAACACTTTGAACAACTCAGAACGTTAGTGGAGAAAGGCATGTAGTTCATTATAACAGCGTAATATACATCATAGACCTGCCATATTGCTTAATTTACCAGATTTTTCATATCAACAGAAAAATATACCGGGATAACGAGAGAGAGACTCCCCTGCTAGTTCGGTGTTAAAGATAATATGCTAAAGCCTGGCGGTACGTAGACGTGATTGGTTACAAGGTAGTTTGTGATCTAAGAAACACCAGAGATTTCAAACCGCGTTTTTGAGACCGTCTTTGGTTCACTGCAGTTTTAAAGAGAAAATACTTAGCAATGGTGTTGACTTATGAATTTGCACATGGTTTGTCTGAAAGCACATTAAAAACAGCACATAAACATATAAACAACATTAAAAGCTTGATTTTCACCAAAGGGGGACTTTAATAAAATGAACTTGAGGGTCAGAGCATGACATCACGTATGCAACAGGAAGTAGTAAACTAATGGAGGCTAAAATGTCAGCCACTTAGATCTCACCAGCTTCTTCGTCTTCTTTCATTCAATGCCTGATATTGATCGGAACAAAAGAGCACCACATTATCTAATCCACGGCTGCTTTTGTTGTTGGATTTTCATTATGACGCTGATGAACCGCCTGGTGCCGGGGAATTAAAACCCATTCATTTCTCTTATATTCCTTTTTCTGCTCAGTCTCTCCTGTTCCCCTGCCCCTGCTCTTCGTATCTCAATCTTTTATTAAGAAGATGCTGATTTGTTGCTAAATCAAAGGCAATCAGTTGCACTGTTATTTCAGCCGTCCCCTCCTTAGAACGCACTTCATTTCCTCTCCAGCACAGGTGGACACAGAAACACAGAGAGCCTTTCACATATCATCAACTCGGTCTACAAATTGCACACCTAACTGCACGCATTCCCACAAGCCTGTTCAACAGAGTGCTCGAGATTTTTAGTAAAACAAAACACAGAATCAGGAAAAATCTGCAGCCACAATGGCATCAAACATTAACACCAACTTCCTGCTCTACACTGGCCCACAACTGGAGGTCCATGTACTGCTGTGCTTCTGTGCTCATTATTTAATTCACTCATAGACCTTTATATGACTGACGGCAGTAAACTCATGATTGGGACTCATTTTGTTTCTGTCATAGTCTCAGGCTCCGTACAGGCTTCAGACCTGAGGGTTTTGAAATTGTACAATCAACTGTAAAACCTGGCAGCCGCCCAATATGAAGAACCACAGGGTACTATTGTGATTCATCAGATTCAGTATTGAAAATGTGTGGCGCTTACACATACAAAAACCATTGCCATGTTGCTAGGATGTTTGGCAAGGTGCTATCCTGTTGCTAAGTGACATTTAAATTGCTATGTGGTTGCTAGGGTTTTCTGGGTGGTTGTTTGCTAACCCCAGTAAGAAATGCCCACCAACAAGTTTCTATGATATTCTGGTCCCTAGATATCCTTGCTCCCATTTTACCATTCAGGTGACAATGAAACAAAAAATTATTGGACATACAGTACAGGCCAAAAGTTTGGAAACATTACTATTTTTAATGTTTTTGAAAGAAGTTTCTTCTGCTCATCAAGCCTGCATTTATTTGATCAAAAATACAGAAAAATAAATATAATATTGTGATATATTATTACAATTTAAAATAATTGGTTTTCAATTTATTATACTTTAAATTATCATTTATTTCTGTGATGCAAAGCTGAATTTTCAGGATCATTCCAGTAGTCTTCAGTGTCACATGTGATATCCAGTCTATCACATGATCCTTTAGAAATCATTCTAATATTCTGATTTATTATGAGTGTTGGAAACAGTTCTGCTGCCTAATATATTTGATGAATAAAAGGTTAAAAAGAACTGCATTTATTCAAAATAAAAAAATATTTTCTAATAATATAAATCTTCTTTACTATCACTTTTTATCAATTTAACACATCCTTGCTGAATAAAAGTATTGATTTATTTCAAAAAAAGAAAGAAAAAAAATTACTGACCCCAAATTACTGACCAGTAGTGTATATTGTTGTTACAAAAGATTTCAATTTTTAAAACATTTGCCTTTTTAATTTTTTTTTATTAAACGGGCCGGTCTGAGTATTTCACAATCTGCTCAGTTACTGGGATTTTCACGCACAACCATTTCTAGGGTTTACAAATAATGGTGTGAAAAGGGAAAAACATCCAGTATGCGGCAGTCCTGTGGGCGAAATTGCCTTGTTGATGCTAGAGGTCAGAGGAGAATGGGCCGACTGATTCAAGCTGATAGAAGAGCAACTTTGACTGAAATAATCACTCGTTACAACCGAGGTATGCAGCAAAGCATTTGTGAAGCCACAACACGCACAACCTTGAGGCGGATGGGCTACAACAGCAGAAGACCACACCGGGTACCACTCATCTCCACTACAAATAGGAAAAAGAGGCTACAATTTGCACAAGCTCACTGAAATTGGACAGTTGAAGACTGGAAAAATGTTGCCTGGTCTGATGAGTCTCGATTTCTGTTGAGACATTCAGATGGTAGAGTCAGAATTTGGCGTAAACAGAATGAGAACATGGATCCATCATGCCTTGTTACCACTGTGCAGGCTGTTGGTTGTGGTGTAATGGTGTGGGGGATGTTTTCTTGGCACACTTTAGGCCCCTTAGTGCCAATTGGGCATCGTTTAAATGCCACGGCCCTACCTGAGCATTGTTTCTGACCATGTCCATCCCTTTATGACCACCATGTACCCATCCTCTGATGGCTACTTCCAGCAGGATAATGCACCATGTCAAAAAGCTCGAATCATTTCAAATTGGTTTCTTGAACATGACAATGATGGTGCGTTCAAGTCCTCCTGGGATGTTCGTACATACGAGGTGGGAAGTCGTGCTTATAACGGCATGTGCGTTCAAGTCAATTTCGTCGGAGCAAAATGGCGGAGTACTTTCTCTTAATTAATTACACAAAAATACAGTAAGATTCTTAAACTCTTGTACTAGAAAATGAAGAACAAAGAAATGTGCATCAGGTGTACTTTGTATTTTTACGTTTTTAATTAATTTATGAAGCCACTGCCAGCTCATCGTTACATGTTGCATTGTTATATTATAATACTATCATATTCTGTGTTGGCGATTAGCTAACTGCTCTGTAAATAGAAAAGCCTGACAATATCACAGCTAAATACCTTTACGTATTGTGTATTCCGCCATGTTAATCACTGACACGCCCCCAACTCGTACAGATCGGGGCTTAAAGAAAATCCCGAGCTCCCCACTGGTATTTACGACATTGTGGTGGCGTTCATGTGCGTTCAACTCGTAAATACGATCTATACGAGATGACTTGAACGCACCATGAGTTCACTGTACTAAAATGGCCCCCAAAGTCACCAGATCTCAACCCAATAGAGCATCTTTGGGATGTGGTGGAACGGGAGCTTCGTGCCCTGGATGTGCATCCCACAAATCTCCATCAACTGCAAGATGCTATCCTATCAATATGGGCCAACATTTCTAAAGAATGCTTTCAGCACCTTGTTGAATCAATGCCACGTAAGGGGGTCAAACACAGTATTAGTATGGTGTTCCTAATAATCCTTTAGGTGAGTGTATCTCTCCTCATGCTTCACAATTTGAGGTGTCGTTCATGTTTGTAGCACAAACGGTGCGAGATTAGTTAAGTATAATACTTAAAAGTACATCCAGCAATTTTAGAAGTTCTAAACAAATGCATATAAAAGATCATGTTCACTCACATATGAGTAACCTAATTAAAGCAGTTTTATTTCACATGCAGTGGGCCTTCTCATGGGAGCTACCATGTTAAGATCACATGACCAGCTGAATATTACCTACTTTAACCCCGTAACCTCTTCTATCATTGGACACTTTAGCTCATGGAATAAACTGAACATAGCTGAACAAAAAAGTGAATTTCTTCAATGCCACCGGTATCATCTGTACATTTCTGCACAATGCTGCATCCATGTCATTAGGTGTCAGTATAAATCCAAGACGAAGCAAAAAGAATAAACAAAAAAGAGAGATTTTATATATTTAACAAGTATAACCTCATATTACATTCACATTTATGAACATTAAAACGCCTGAGATAAAAACAATCAACATGAGCCCGTTCACATTCACAGCTCTGTATGTGTGTATTTGCGGTTCTCTCTGCTGTCAGAGGTGAGGGGGCTCATGATCTTATCGACCCCAAAATTATATTATTTCATATAATATAACCCTGTATATAATAGAACACTGTAAGGGCCACTCACTTGTATGGTAACGATGCGTGGGAGGGGCTGCCGTGTGTTTGCCCCGCCTTCTATTGCAATGCCCAGAGTGCTGGCACTTTTTGCCACCCTCACTAGAGAGGAGGTCGGCTCCAACAGACCCGGCTGCAAGGTAGATTTAGAGACAGATTAGAGACAGGACGGGAAAGATGAGGAGAGAGCGAGAGACAGGAAAGTAGCAGATCAAAGAGAGGGAGAGAGAATGAAAGAGAACAGATATAGGAAGACACATTTGGCTTTGATGATAGACATTGCTTTGTGTCTGACAGCCTAAAATAAGGCCACAGGAAGTGGCTTGTGCCCAACCGCACTGTCCTCAGATGGCACTATTCGTTCGATCCACGAGAACAACAACACAGCTCATGCGTATAAGAAAAGCCGAGAAGCATATAGCTAAAGGACGGCCAGAAGGAAGACGGACGCGTCTTGACTCAGCACATTGAGATTGGTTTTTCAGAGAGCTGTTGGATCAGTGATATGAGATGAGATGAAGTGGACGAGTCAACAAATAAAGAACAGAAAAAACGAAAGAAAATATATGTACCAAAAGAAGAAAAGTGAAAATTAATTGGTAAAAGTCAAGCACGCTCAGTCACAGGGAGAGGGAGGAGACAGATTTACGTGACTGCACTCTTCTGTCAACACTCTTTCACTCTCATTCACACTTTTAATACCATCCCTCTGTCACTGTCATTAACTCTCACACACCCATCTCTCTTGCTCTCTCTCTCTCTCTCGGTCTCACCGGTTTGGCAGATGTTTCTCCTCCACCGTGCCCATCCCGTGGGGCTCTGGTCCGGGCGGGACGTGGGCTGCTATCCTTACTTAGACGTCCAGATTCAGCAATATCCACACCGCTGTCCTCGCTGAGGGTCTGTCCGCTGTCTGAGAACTGGGACAACGTCCCTCCTGAAAGAAGACAATAAGCAAGTTTAGATGCAGTTAGAATCGAGCTAGCAGGTTTTTGTGTAGTCGAGCTGCAGTCTCCATCTGTTTGTCCAAAAATGCATGACAACACGTAATGGAATATATATATACGCATTGTGCATCACCTCTGCCTTTCGGAGCATGTGCGCAGCGTCAAGGCCCGATTAACTTGTACATGCTGGATGAAGCTGAGCTACAATCACATTATCTAGGTCTGTTAGTCCAACATTGGAAAAAACAGATTTATGTATGAATACACTACACTTTTGCACAGCCTGTTTTGCAGTCTGGACTGGAGGTGTTGGATTTGAGTTGACAGATTTCACAGAAAATGATTAGTATATGATGGGCACAGACTCAGGTTTTTAGCTTCAGGCTATGATTCCATCCAGTTGGAGGATATCAAACATGTTTTATATTTTGAGCTGATTTTAAAACACCTATGCAGCATCCAGAATCGCATACTGTCTGAGTAGGACTACTTGTTAAAACAGTGTGTTATATATAGTATGAATGTGTGTAGTATAAATGAAATTCAGACGTATACATCCGCCATGTTGTCACTGTCATGTGACCTGCCAGCATCAGTTGCATCGCTTCACTTCTTTTCATAAATCCTCTCCCGTGGCCTCATGGAATAGTAAAGTGTCCATCGAATATGCACTTCAGAATTTCAGTGGACAGGTCATCCGGGGACTTTTTGCCTAGTGTTTTTCAAATAATATTACTGCATCCCAATTCGCCTGTTTATACTATGCCCTAAAAGTATACAATTATAAAAGTACTGTTTTTGTGAAGAAAAAGAAAATACTTTTTGAGTGTATAGCAGCTTTGGGACATACCACTTCGTCATAATTGCGTCTTTAATGGACAACTCTGACGCTTAGTTACGCGTATTCTGTCACCATTTAAACTACCCATCTTTGTCACAGTAAAATCCTCCACATTCAATTTAATTTAATTTCCTACAGTTTAGGACAGAAATGTAGTAGCACGTTAATCTGCCAGTCGTGGGTCTTTCATGCGGAGACTCTCCTCATGTGTTTGCAATTTGCATAATGATGCATTTAAAAGTTAATGACCAAACGTATCTTTATCAAAGTTTACAATGCTGTTGCAGATGAAATATAATGTGGAATTGTGGATAACACTGAAAAAATATATTTTCGCCAGGTTAGATACTGATTATTAATCACTCAAACCCCTTTATCTAAACCTCTTTACTTGACCATCAAACTAGTTTTGTTTAAAGTTTAAACCCTGTGGTGAAAATCAAGCTTTTAATGTTGTTTATGTGTATGTGGTGTTTTTAATATGCTTTCAGACAAACCATGTGCAAATTCATAAGTCAACACCATTCCTGAGTATTTTCTCCTCAAAACTGCAGTGAACCAAAGACAGTCTCAAAAACGCATGTTGCTGGTGTTTCCGACGTCACAAACTACCCTGTAGCCAATCACGTCAATGTGTGGGCGGGCTTTAGCGTTTAACTGCTGTGAAGCAGGGGAGCCATAACGGTATATTTTTTTTATATGAAAAATCGTGTACATTCAGCAATATAGCAGGTTAATCATGTATATGATGTACGTATATTATGATGTTATGTCATTATGAACTATATGCCTTTCTCCACTGATGATCTAGAATGTTCAAAGCGTCTCTAAGGATGCTGATTTTTAGAAGGCAGATTGAGATGGCGAACGGGAACATGGTTTATGTAACATTAGCAACACATTGATAGCTATTTGATAACGTAGTCAAGCAAAACCCTAATCATATTAATAACTACCGTTATATTTAACTGCTTCAACTGATTTAACGCACATCAACTGACCACAGGGGTTCCTCAGGGTTCAGTTCTTGGACCCCTCCTCTTCTCCATCTACACCACATCACTGGGACACATCATACAGGCACATGGTTTCTCTTACCATTGCTATGCTGATGACACTCAGCTCTTCCTCTCATTTCAACCAGATGATCCCACAGTAGCTGCACGGATCTCAAGCTGCCTGGCGGACATCTCGGCATGGATGAACGAACATCACCTGCAGCTCAACCTGGCAAAGACTGAGCTTCTCTGCCTCCCTGCCAATCCGTCTCTACAGCACAACTTCACTATCCAGCTAGAAACATCATCAATCACCCCATCAAGGTTGATCAGAAATCTTGGAATAATATTTGATGACCAGCTGACCTTCACAGACCACATTTCAAAGACAGCTCGATCATGCAGGTTTGCACTGCACAACTGAGCATGCAACACAACTTCTCGTCCAGGCCCTGGTCATATCTAGGCTTGATTACTGAAATGCTCTTCTGGCTGGACTTCCATCATGTGCAACTAAACCTCTACAAAAAAAATCTGAAAGCTGCAGCTCGTCTTGTCTTCAACGAGCCAAAAAGGGCCCACGTCACTCCTCTATTCAGCTCTCTGCACTGGCTACCACTCGCATCAAGTTCAAGGCATTGACGCTTGCTAACAGATCTACCACTGGGTCAGCTCCCTCCTACTTTCACTCGCTCCGACGAGTCTACATCCCTACCAGAAGCCTACGATCGGTCAACGAGCGACGGCTCGTGGTTCCATCACAGAGAGCCACAAAAATCACTTTCCAGAACATTCTCATTCACGGTTCCATGCTGGTGGAATGATCTCCCCACCCTCATCCGGAATGCAGAGTCCCTGACAACATTCAAAAGACAACTGAAAACTCATCTCTTCCGTGAGCTCTTAACCTCATAAAAAAAATTAAAAAAAACCTTATCAGGCTTATGCTACTCTGAACAATGCCTAAACTTTGTATTTTGAGCACTTCTTGCATTGCTTTTGCCTCTTTTGCTTCGCCTAGCAACGAAGCACATGATTCTGCATTAGTTTGCTGTGTTAGGGAAACTCCACTTTGTAAACTCCATTTCTAAAGTCAGCAAGTGGAAGATGTAAGATAGTGTAGTCTGTTCAAATTTTAAAAGTGTAGTGTATTCCAGCCATTATATGATTTCAGTTGGACTAAAGTGCTTTACATGACATTTTAAAAATATATTTTTTTGCTTTGGTTAGACTGAAATTGAACTTTTAAAGTGCATGTAAAGACAGATAATTCATAAGTTAATAAATGCATAAACTTAAAGAATCTGCAAAATGTTAAGAATATTAACAATCATAAAAAAAAACATTTTTTAAGAACCAAGTGTATGTAAACTTTTAAATAGGGTCGTTTTTATAAATGCAGCTAATATTTTGTATTGTGGACAATGCAAATCTGTTATGTGAAAGAGCTTAAGCAAGGGTCACATTAGACTCTATGGACACTGCAACGGTCATAATACTACAAAACATTATGCTATCTTTTTTTAAAAACATAATTAAACATAATGGGCCCTATTTTAACGATCTGAAACGCAAGTATCAAACGCGAAACGCAAGTAACTTTGTGGGCGGATCTCGGGCGCTGTTGCTATGATACTGGCGAGATAAATGACTCTTGCGCCCGATGCAAATCTTAAATGGGTTGGTCTGAAGTAGCTACATTACTCATAGGTGTGGTTTGGGCGTAACGTGAAATAAACCAACCAGAGTGTCATCTCACATTCCCTTTAAGAGCAGGCACGCTTGTTCCATGCTATTATAACGGAATTGTTTTCTGGAACTGCAAAATAGCACCAGGGAACATTTGCGCCAGAACACGCCTCCTCTTTTCGCTGAACCGCCCCCGGGAGCGCAAATTCATTCACTAATTTACCGACGTGCGTCTGTCGAGGGAAAAGTCCGCTGTGCGTCGGGTGCAAAATAGGAATGAAACATGCGTCGGTGTACAAAGTCAATTGCGCTGGGTGCAAGATAGGGCCCATAACATTCAAAACAAAAATATGCAATCTACTCCACTTTACTGCAATCCTGCAGCAATTGTGTTTCCTCTCTCGCAATTGTAATGCGTATGAATGAAAGTCAATGGAAGTGCAGTGTGATTGCTCCCTTATTCAGGACAGCACAACATAAAAAACAAGCAGGTTTTTTTTTACAATCCCTCTTATTTTGTGAAATTTAACATCGCAGATTCTGCAAGGTGTATTTACATTTATGACCGCAACTGTAATAGTTCTCCAAAAAATCAATGTGGTTCCCAAACCATGTGGTTATTTTATACATGTAAAACATAAGGAAAGTGATTAAATTATTGAATTTTGATACCTGGTTGACAGAAGTGTAAAGTCCAGGGGTCAGAAAGTAAAAGTCCTGCCATATGTTTATTCCATCAATGAACTCAGCCAGCTGATTTCACTAATTAGTTCTATCCCCTGGCTGAAAAACTGTGCTAATTAGCAAATCCAGGTGATTGGAACAAAATACAGAGGAGGACTTTTACTTTCTGAACCTGGGCTTTACACCTCTGCTGGCTGAACTGTTTCCTTTAACATTGTCGATAATGACTTTTTAGCCATAAAATGAGTGAAAATAACCAAATTGAATAGAAATCAGCAGCTGGTTAATGACATATTAAATATTCGCAGCTGTCCCACAATGCATCAAATCTGTGCAGTCTCACCTCGTGCCTGTGGCAGCGGCCGCACCTCGTTCACATCAGGTTCTGCGTTGGGCCTGTGCACCTCCACCATGACAAAATGCTGATTGGATGCTGGGGACGAAGGGGCGGGCTTATCTGGGCAGGGGGGCGGAGGAGGAGGCGGCCCAGGCGGTGCAGGTACATTAGGGGCGGGTGGAGGATTCGGAGACGAGGCCTGGACAGCAGGCTTCCCCTTACTAGGAGACTGGACCCGAGGGAACGGTCCGATAGGGTGCTGGCTCATGATCTTGAGGGTGTCAGGAGGAGATGTGCGAGGTTTGGGAGTTTTTGGGTGTTTGGGTTCTTTGGTATGGGAACGAGAAGGGGCGGTGAAGTACAAGCCCGATTGGGAGGAGCTGGAAGAGTGACGTTTACTAAGTGTGGATTTTCGACTGGGACGGTGCTGAAGCCCTGGGGGAGGAGGAGGTTTAAAGGAAGGAGGGGAATCTGAGGTGGAATGAACCTCATCCTAGGATGAAAGAGGAGAGCGTTAGTGATGGCATATTTCAGGTTATATTTCAAAGGAGATCAAGAAAACATTCCGCATTCAATAACAGTCATCGCAACTTACAATGCATCATATTCACATACTTCATACACACACATACGACAATTACGCACAAGTCATCGATTTGAGGACAAGAACAATTGGTTCATTCAGACCAAGAGGCAAAGCAAGAAACAAAACAAAAAAAGAAAAGAAAATGAACAAACTAAGGCTGAAGAGGGTGAGCAGAAGCCAGATGAATGAGGTGTCAGTGCCATCAGAAAGTAATCAAACCAAGATGTGAGTCGTCTGTGTTGGGGTTTTTATCTAGGCCTGAACATTCTTTGGAAATGTTACTTTCACACGCTTCTGACTTGTTGGCGTCTGCGCCTGATAGAGCTGTGCTGGTGCTTCATCAGTTTATCAACAGCAAACTCTCTGAGAAAGACCCTAATCTTCCTCAGCCATCTCTCTCACAACGAGCAGCCATCAGCGACTGTGTCATCATCTCCTCTATTTCTCACCTTCACTCTTTCCTTCAAACAACCATCAACTGTCTGAGTAGCCAAGCCTTTAGAACCGTTTGAGATAGGGCTGGGCGGCATGACAGTATAAAATGTGTCAACCGGTAGAGATTTTGTGGCACTGTAGATGTGCAGGACTGCTTAATGTACATTCTCTTCACAGTGACAACAAACATGGAGTAATGTGAAAATAAGGATTAGGACTGAAGGATTAATCATTCTGGTGCATGCAAAGCACAGTTTAGCTAGTTGAATTTATATAGTCATGGTCAGAATTATTGGCACCCTTGGTAAATATGAACAAAGAAGCCTATGAAAATATAAAAAAATATAAAAGACAATCATTTTGACCTTTTATTTAAAAGATGTTGATACACTCTCCTCTTCAGTTTTCAATAGGGTTCAGGTCAGGGGACTGGGATGGTCACGGCAGAACTGGTGTTTGTTTTTGGATGAGAGCAGATTATTTTTTGTGAAACCCTCCCATTCTTTTTTTTTTTTTTTTGGCTTCCTGATCCCGAAGCCTTAACTAATTTCTGCAATTCTCCATCTGTGATCCTTGAACAGTCTTTGGCCACTATTCTCCTCACCATGCATTAAGACAATTCTGTCAGGACCACAATCGTCAAATGCGATTGACAATTAGCATCCAGTTAGGATTGGCGGTATGGTTCTGTTCTGGGCAAGAACTCCCTGCGCATCCATGCAGCCGAGCATGGATAAGAGCAGGGAGAGCAGCAATAACCCCCCTTAGGGTAAACAGAACAGAACCAACATGAATGTAATTGCAGATATCATTAATTCAATATTTTAATGTACAACATAATCAAGACTTTAGTCTGATTCAAAGGGGAATCAGAACGCCAAATCCTGACTGACGAGAGGAGGAGCTGGGGATGGAGGATGCTGTCATAGGCGTCGTATTCCTATAGGTAGACGTGGATCAGCTGAGAGTCAGTTGATGCGAGCTTGACTAGCGTGACCTGCCAGAACTGACGCTACCCTTGATTATAGACACGTGTCCTATTTTCTTACAGCTACTTTCTTTTTTATGAAGCTCAACAATCTTTTGCTGCACATCAGAACTGTATTCTTTGGTTTTACACATTGTGATGGATGATTAAGGGAAATTTGGTTTTTGTGTTAAACTCATATTTATACATTCATAAATATTTACTTCGTCAGTGCAAAAACTTGTAAATATGAAGGGGAATAAACTTCAGATATATTTCACTCATAATAATTAGTATTATGTCCAATGGGCCAATGTGTATTAGAGAAAAACATTTATTTCATAATGTGATTTCCGCTCCACATTGATTAGTTTTACTTCAATGGAAGGTTAGATTTTTGTTATTTTTTCTTTATGAAAGAACAAAAGGATAAACAATGCAGATTTATTTTCACAGCCTTCTTTGATCATATTTGCCAAGGGTGCCAAAAATTCTGACCACAACGGTAGGTATTACAGTATAGACACATGCAAAATTACTTGAATTACTCTACCGTGACATAACATTGGTCATACCACCCACCCCTACAGTATGTTGACAGTTTCATTCAAAAGCCATCATCACACTAGTCAGAATCTGCCCATGGTAATTTTCAAGGTGTTCAGTGCCAGTTCTCGCAATATCATCCATTGCACACCTATAACACTCTCCTTTTTCTCTGTTCTCCCTCTTTTATCTTTCCTGTTCTCCTCAAACTGAAGGGCTTACCAGAGAGATGTCTGGCAGGGCATTGCTACGCTCGAGAGACTGTTCCCCGTTGTTCTCTGCCACACCGTCGTTCTGGGAGAGAGAAAAACAAAAGAGAGAAAAACGAGAACAAGAGACTATAAACAAATGAAAAACACAGCTGTGTGTTTATCCCCTAAACAAATGTTCGATTCAAATTGCATTTTGTTGAGGGCCCATTTCACAGAGCGGCATCAAAACAATTGCATTTACAGTCCTACATTTCAATCTCACATCCAGCCTCATTTTCAGTCCAACACTCGTGTCTCACAAACAAACACGTATCGCACAGAGAGCAAGAAAAGCCCTGATTTAGCATGTGCGTGTGCTCAGTTGCAATAAGAGAGAGGTGATTTCATGACTTCGGCAGTTCAGTACATTCAGACATGTGATTCACCTCATTAAAACTCCCCTCGACCAAAACAAAAGCCTCATCAATTCACTTTATTTACTTGCACACCACTTACAAGGCTAATTTGTTTGCTACTTGATCAGCTTTGTATGTTTTGGTTGTCATTCTTGCAGTGTTTGTGCTTTTTTTTGCTGTGTATTTGTATATTTCATAATTCACATACAGTATAACACCTCTGTATTTAACATTTGAAAACGGTTGAAACTATTTGTAAAAAAGATATTAGAAATAATGGACCAGAATTATTTTCACATTTATAGGCCGTGTATTGTGAAATAATAGCAAGACACGTCTTACTATTGAGTTGTCTTCATGAGCTGCACGGAAAAAAAATCAACATACAATGCGAACAAATGACTCTTGTTATGAGTCGGTAGAACAAAAAAGTTAAGGCCAATTCACACAAAACATGTTTTTCCATTTCACTGCGCAACTTTTCCATAGTTTTTCAATGTTAACATGCGATAGACGGACATGCTTGACCTTTGTGCTTGCGTCTCACGTATGACCCGGCATTCTAAAAATGCAGAACTCAAGTTAGAAGAAGTTCAACCTTACATTATTTTCGTTACACTTGCGTCTTGCCTTTTTAATAGTGGTCGACCGATATATCGGCAAGGCCGATATTTGGCATTTTTTAAATATCGTCATTGGCCGACTCGTTTTTCTGTTTGGCTATTGTGTCAGAAGCTGAACTTTTGAGCACACAACGCCTCCATTCTCCATCTTATTAGTTCATGGTCTCTGTTTAACAGTCCTATCTAATACGTTATTATATAGAACTGTTAAACAAAGAAAATAAACAGCATACAAAAAAAGTACTATAGCATTTGATTTTATATTTATATTTAAATATTTTATATTTATATTTTAATACGCTTTTATATCATTTAAACAAATCTTTGAACATTTTATTTTCAGACGCTTGATTTCAAACTATGCTGCATTATATTCAGTTGCCCACTCTGTCATATTGATGTCATTTTTACTGTGTGATGTTTGTAAAATTAGTGTTACCAAATCTTTATTTTAAAAAATATGATTCCCAATGTGCACAAACTTACCAGATTACTGAGTGCCTTGGTTACAGTGTTTACTTCCTTTTGATTCATGTATTTTTTCAACAATTTCTTTATTTGTGAAAAATATTGTAATAAGATCTCAGAATCAAGAAGTTGAGTAGAAGTATAAGTCTGTTTATATAACAGATTTATTTTTAAATTCATTTTCAAATGATTCATATCTAATTGATTAAATATGAAGTAAAATAAATATAAATTATGAATATATCGGCTTTATATTGGGCACCCTGCTCTCTAAGATACCAGCATCGGCCATCAAAAAATCAATATCGGTCAACCACTAGATTTTACCGTCAAAAACATGTTCAGTGTGAACCGGCCGTTACCATTTTAAATCAGTCTGATGAATCCTTTAATGAAATTGATCCATTACAGGATTTACTGAATAAGCAACAAACTCATTTACTGAATATAAAATAATCAATTTCTAAATAAATAAATAAATAAAATAACTTAAAAATCCGCAACTTTTGAATGATATTTGAGTGACCTGTGCAACATTTAGCCAATGATATCAAACCACTTTTGACCCATATGACAAATCTGGCTGGACGCAGTCATTCATTTCTTCTTCAAACTAAAACAGACAGAAGAGCAGACTCAGAGAGCACAGACATTGTACTGTGCTGGCTCAGGTCCTTCACCTTCCCACAATCCCCTACTGTGCTCCACTAGAGCATAAATCAGGATGCTCTCTGCGAGACTTTTTTTTTTTTTTTTTTTGTCTGGGGGGGCTTATCTGCGGTGACAGCTCTGCATATGGCTGATGAGGTGCGGTACCAGGATGAGAGTCCCAGAGCGAACGTTTCGTCTGCGGTGCTCCGCAGGGCTGCAGTGTGGGCCGCCGCTGCTTCTTGTAATTACTGGAGCCAGAGCTGGCAAGCTTACAACAACACCGATCCACAGAGGAGGGCAACGAACAAAGCTTGCATACAAATATGTTCGCTCATTTCCAAAGTGCACACACACACACTCATACATACAGACAAATGACCCATGATGAAGAGGTACAAAGTCACAGCGGACACATTTTTGATTTGCAACATGCATGCACTTACTGTGTGTCTGATCACTGCAACCCACACATATACACACAGACAGACATCAGACGTGAGGGACTTTCAGAGGGATCAATCCATGCAGAGAATGAAGAATGTGCTTCCTGTATGTGTGCGTGAGTATTCAAAAGAAACCAAAGATAGATAAAGCAAACTCATTCTTTAATATGTGTGTGTGTTTGCAAAAGAGACAAACCCAACCCCAAAACGCACATACTATATACTATATGCATGTACGTTTGTGATCATGCATGTTTACATACCCTTACAAAATTTTACCATAGTAACCATATTTTCCACTAATATTTTATAGGTGTTAAAAAAGAAACTATAATTTGAGTGTCGCTGAATCAATTCTAGGGTGTTGTGGGTCGTTGCTAGGGAGTTAATAAGGTGGTCTGGTAGTATTCCTTTTTTTCTTCTTTTTTTTTTAATGCTTTTGTTAACAAGCTCACATATTTTTTGTGTTCCTATGTAGTTCTGTTTGGTTGGTTACTTGACAAAAATTATCCTCATCATAAGGCTCTATGATATTCTGGTCCCTAAAGATATTGTTCAAGTACCTCCCTCAATGTTAATAATATAAGTGAATTTTTCAACAATTTAATTACTTACGTTACGCTTTGAAATTTAATAGCACACTTCTCAGTATTCCGTATCATTCATATTTGCCGAACAAATGATGCAGGACAAACTGCGCTGAATATTACTACAGTACCTAGTTATGGGGTTACTAATGGTATTTTGTATGGTATTACAGTGGAAACGATGGTTACTATGGTACATTTTGTAAATTTAAGTGAGAGATTATTTAACCTACCTCCATCATATCTATCAGCCAGAGCAGTCTTTCCTGTTTTATTGAAAGGGATAGGGAATTGGGTGTTAAACTGTTCCTGCAATTTACACTGGGAGTCAGCAGGCTTAAAAATCCGTCACAAAACACTTCTCCATCTGTCACACCAGCACCCCTGAGACAAGTACAAATCTAAACAGCTGCACTTTCACAACGAGACGTAGATGAGTTGAGGTGAGACATGCCCAGACAGAGTGAGACAGGAGGACAGACAGGTTTCGAGCGATGGGCATAAAAGCCTCCATACGAAAGGACAAAAGCTGTTTCCCACAGCAACTTTAGAGCCCTTCATCTTGTATCCTTGTAATCTGCACACACCTTCTTTGTGCCCAAATTGCCCGGCAATTTTGTGAACAGTTTTTTATGTCTGTCACACACATACCCAGACACACACACACAAAAACAATGCCTTCCACTCATCCCACACAAATACAGATGCAGAGCCTTAAACACTTATTGATTATAGATTATAGATAGGCCTACACACACTGGGTCTTATTCAATAATAATTGCGGCACAAGTGTTCCTGCTTATGTGTGAAGAAAGTTGTTAATCTCATTGTAAATGTGAGTGCCTGCTCTTACCCGTGCAGAGCTGAGAGTGGTGTTGGTCATGAAGCTGGCTGAGGAGGAGGCCAGCGTATCAGGGTACGAGACCATGGAGAAGGAGTCCTGAAATCCAGCTCCACCCCCTTGCCTTGCCTTCAGGGCTTCGATCTCTCGTTTCAGAACCAGACCGTCAAATCTCTCCACATCCTGAGGGGTCACGAGCCCCCTCACCTCTGACAGCAGAGAGAACTGCAAATACACACACGTACAGAGCTGTGAATGTGACCGGGCTCGTGTTGATTGTTTTAATCTCAGGGGTTTCACTATCTTCATAAATGTGAATGTAATATGAGGTTATACTTGCTATAAATCACCAGACAATGATGGCCCATAATACTGATAATGTCAGTATAATGTGTTTTATTAATAATAATTCATTCAGCCAATAAAAGTCTTTAATAAAAAAGACTGCGTATTAAACGTAGATATGCTATCATTAAAAATTTTGGGTCTTTTATTTGATCAAAAATATGGTAAAGACATAAGTATTGTAATATATTATTACAATTTAACATAACTATTTTCTGTTATAATATATTTCAATGTATGTCATTTATTCCTGTGATGGCAAAGCTGAATTTTCAGCATCATTACTCCAGTTGTTGCATGTCTGTTTGTTTTTGGACTCTATTCTTTATTTCTGTTGTTCAGTTTCCCGCCATTAATTTGTTCCCATGGTAACCCTCCTCATTAGTTCTTTTTTTTCCAGCTGTGTGTCATTTATCTTGTCAATCAGTTCCTCCTTGTCACCTGTGTATTTAAGTCTTAGTCTTGTACTGTCTAGTTGTCTGTCGTCATCTTTGTTGGATGGTTGTTTTTGAGTTTCTCTTCCTGTTCCTTGTGGGTTTTGATTAAAAGACTATTTCCTGGAATCATCCTTCGTCGTGTGCTTCATTGACACAGACATTACGTAACAGAACGACAGACCTAAACCGAACGATGGATTCTGCAGTGCTGCTGATTCTCCTAGAGCAGGACCGTCTCTGTCTCTGTCTCTGTCTCTGTCTCTCTCTCTCTCTGTCTCTCTCTCTCTCTCTCTCTGTCTCTCTCTCTCTCTCTCTCTCTCTCTCTCTCTCTCTCTCTCTCTCTCTCTCTCTCTCTCTCTCTCTCTCTCTCTCTCTCTCTCTCTCTCTCTCTCTCTCTCTCTCTCTCTCTCTACCATGGCCTTTCTTGACCTTGTGCCCTTCCCCGACCTTACATTAAGTGTTTTTTTTCCACACAGGCCTCAATGCGGAGACGAAGGCACGCCTGCCCGGTGTGGGACCTCGAGAGGCTTTTGTTGAGTGGGTATTATCCCACCGTGGTTCTCAGTTCTCCATTGGCCTTTCCAACAACCGTGAACTTGAGACCACTTCCAGAACTGGATGGCCGCCGCCATTCCAGAGCCTCGTCCCAAAATGGCAGACGCCCTTCCAGAGTCTCGTCCCGCCGAGACCGCCCTTCCAGAGTCTCGTCATGTCATGCCTGTCAAGCCTGAGCCCTTGTTTTCGGCCAAGATGGCCGCTGCCTCGGAGCCCAAGCCCTCAACCAGGATGGCCGCTGCCACGTCAGAGCCTATTCCTGTCCCAAGACCTGTTCCCGAGCCTGTGTCTGTTCCTGAGAGTAAGCCCATGGCCATGGCCGCCTGGACCAGTACCGTCCTGAGTCCCTGAACTGCCTACTCCGCCCTAGGTCCCTGTATCCCTCCCACCCTTGTGTATGGATTGCGGCGCGAGGTCGCGCTTTCCGGGAGGGGGGAGTAATGTGGAGTAACGTCGTCTTTGTTGGATGGTTTATTTTTGAGTTTCTCTTCCTGTTCCTTGTGGGTTTTGATTAAAAGACTATTTCCTGGAATCATCCTTCGTCGTGTGCTTCATTGACACAGCCATTCCGTAACACCAGTCTTCTGCCACAAGATCAAATAATTCTAATATGGTGATTTAGTGCTCATGAATTATTAATTATCATTATCAATTCTAAAATGATCAACAAATACATTTTTATCACTATTCTTATTCTGATGAATAGAAAGTTCAAAAGAGCATTATTTACTTAAAGTAGAGATGTACCATTATAAGTCTTTACTTTCACTTTTGATCAATTTAATGTGCCCTTGCCAAAACGAGGTATTAATTAAAAATAAAAAAAATACAGAAAATTCCAAACTTTTTAAACGGTAGTGTATCTATATCACATAGGCCTACTTAATTTTTTTTTCTGCCATCGTTTGTACAAAAAAAAAACTATACATTTTGTTACTATAAAATAACTATAATAACATGGTATTATCTAGCATTATCAGCATAAAAAAAAACAAAAAAGATTCATAAAACGTGTAGTTTTATCACACCATATAATTGTAAAAATAATTAAAACAACATTAAATAAAGTTAAAATGTGTAAATATGCTAAAAAATTAAATAAAAAAACTACTAAATCACTAATAATAATTTATTATAATGATTCTGGTAAAAACTATGACCATTATTTAATTATAATTTTTTGTGAAAGGTAAACATGGTTCTAAAAATTAAGTCAAGAGCAAAACTGTTGGTGGAATATTATTATTAATTATTATGAATATGTTAAGTCCGAACAAGATCACATGCATGTTTATTGATGAGCATGATGCCAAGTGCTCGATTCCCAGTGAATGCATTAACCGATAAAAAATATACAGTATACCTTAAATACTATGCAAGTCGTTTTGGATGAAATTGTCTGCCAGATGCATAAATGTAAAAGTAAAAGTAAATGTCTCCACCTTGGCATGTGTATTGAAGAGCTCAAAGAGGGCCATGACGAGCTGCTCAACACCGATGTGTCCATCACGGTACTCTTGGATGTAGTAACCCATGGTCTGCCTCTCTGGTTCGGTCAGCAGATGTCTCGCCTGTTCCTCCAGCATAGCCCTGCTCTGGTTCACCAAACTGGACAGAGTCACCTGAGATCCCGCCACACCTTTATAAAAGCCACCCTGAGGAGAGGGAAAGTGAAAAGTGTGAAAAGAAGAAATGCAAATATTTTAAGAGCAGACTAATATTAATATTAATATTAAACTTCAGACACCTGTCGGTGGCTCACTGAGTCTCAAAGCACACACTTTAAATCTTCCATCTTTTTTTTTTTTTTTAAATGAGAACATGACTTCATTGCTACTTCAAATCTCCATAACCCTTCTCCCTATTTTCTCTCTCTCTCTCTCAGGTTTCAGCCTCTCTTCTCGAGAGCAGCTTTCCCTTTAATTAGTCTCCTAATCAAAAAGCACTGCTCCAGAGTCAACATGATCATCGATCTGTGTTACGCTCAGCTTAGGAATGGCATGCTCTCCAGCCAAAGGATGAAACCACAACACTTTTGCAAACCAATCTGGAAAACTAGATAACCAAACTAACTTGCTCACTACATACTAACCTATTCAGGATTGCACAGACCAGTTGATTAGTTTGATGTTAATTTTGGGTCAATTAGAGGCGTATCACATGCCTTAAAATCATTTGATCTAGTTATGTCTGCTTGAACAGTCTATTGACGGTTTTGTTGAGTGGAGATGTATGTTTGTCGGCTGTCTGGTTTGCAGATGCGGTCGAGCAGCACTAGTGTCTGTTATCAAACCGTCTAAAGCCACAAGGATTTAAACTCAGCTGGATCATTACAGACAGAAACAGTGGGTGAGGTGAGTGAATGCTGATAATGCCTGAACTATTCTTGCCCTTATTCTTTTCTTTCTCTTTAGAACAATGTGTGAGTTCGATGAGAGCTTAGATGAGCTCTTTTGTAGAGCACTCCAACAGGAACTAATACATTTTGGTTGCATCACACGACAGACCATTTATTTTCACAGTATTTCTGAGGAAAACTCCCTGACCGGTTTGACCATGAGGCTAATGCCCTATACTGGACATTGAGGAATAGCTAGTCTTGAAAGTTGCTTGCAAACGCAAGGAAGAGACAGAAAAAGAATGAGATTGAGAACAAAATTGGCAAAGTGAACAAATATATAGAAAATTATTAAATATAATTTGATTTTTTTTTAGAAAGTTCCACAATGCACTTGGCTAAATAAAAAAATAATAATATGCTGTCCTGACCTAATACATTACTGTCACCAGGGCCAGAGTCCAAGAGAGTAACTTAAGACTATGATGTATGTGATCCATTTACTTTATTTCCTTTTTCTCTTCCGTTTTATTCTGAAAATCCATGGATTTCAGATAGATTCCCTCGGTTAGAAACTCTTGAGGTTGCTTTACATTTGAACTCTAATTCATCCTCACCTGGAGTACAAACTGTTTCTGATAAACTCCTTAGACTTACTTCTGCAGCAGAGATAAATACTGAGCCCTCAGATCAGTGTTGGAGTGGAACTAACTAAAAGCCATGCAACTAACTTTACTAAATCTTTATTTTTTCATACTATATATACAGTATATAGATAAATATTAAGGGCGATAAGATTTTTAATGTTTTTAGGCTGCATTTATTTCTTTAACAAAAATAAAACTGTAATATTAATACAATTTGAAATAACATTTTAATATATTTTAAAATGTAATTAATTCCTGTGATGAATTTCAGCATAATTACACCAGTCTTCAGTGTCACATGATCCATCAGGAATTAATCTAATATGCTGATTTTGCGTTCAAGAGACATTTCTTATAATTATCAATGTTGAAAACATTTGTGCTGCCTAATATTTTTGTGGGAACTGTAATGCGTTTTTTCAGGGTTCTTTGTTGAATAGAAAGTTCAAAAGAACAGTATTTATTTGATTTTTTTTGTGTGTGTAAATTCTTTACTGTCACTTTTGACCAATTTCTTTTTTCTTAATTTTTTTTTTTACTTTTGAACAGTAGTTTATATATATAAAACACTTCCTCAGATGAGAACACAAGTGTCTTTGTCTAGTTTGATGATGAGAGGTTCAAAAGCTCTTTCCTCCAGAGCACTCTGGGATATTAGCATCACTGCTCAACTACAAAAAAGCAAAAGTTGTGGAGAATGTCTCTAACAAAAGATGATCAATAAAACTAGCAAGAGAAAAATGTGTCTTTATAATTCTTTAAGAATGATAGCGACCAAGACGGGATCGATCATGCGGCATCTCTGGTGTTACAACCTCCATGAATACCCATTATGACATAACTCGACTGACAGCATCTTTAATCACGGGAACACATAATTGCTGATCAATATCATAACTTTAAGACAGCACAATCAGGCCAAGAGTATTGTCTGCCAGAACTTTGCAGCATTGTGTGACAGAAAATCCAGCCGTGTCCCCACACATCACAGCCCAGTGAATTTGAATAGGGCTTGAATGAGATCATTTAGCCCCAGATTGAGCGTTATCTTAAATGAACTGGAGATAACTCAGCTCTAAAAAAGGGCAGAAAGGCACTTTCTCTTCAATCAAATAGACTACAAATATAAAAATTAGAAAATAAAGTGTCATAGGGGATATGCTTCTGGACTAAAAGGAGGCTTGTCCTTGCAGTGATTAAACAACATGAAGGTCAGGGATGTGCAGTAAAGGGTTGGGGCCAGGAAGAAATTGTGTCAATAATGTATAATAATCGATACAACCAAAAACTGCACTTAGTTAGATAGACAGACAGATGATTAGATAGATAGATAGATAGATAGATAGATAGATAGACAGACAGACAGATGATAGATAGAAAGAATGAAAGATAGATAGAACAATATAGATAGACAGATAGATAGATAGACAGACAGAATGATATATTAGAACGGTAGAACAAGATAGATATATAGATAGAATGATAGATAGAACGATATACATAGATATATAGATAGATAGATAGAACGATAGAACGATAGATAGAACAATATAGATAGATAGATAGATAGATAGATAAACAAACAAACAGAAAGATGATAGATAGATAGAATAAAAGATAGTTAGAACGATAGAACAAGATAGATATATAGATAGAACGATATAGATAGATAGATAGATAGATAGATAGATAGATAGATAGATAGATAGATAGATAGATAGATAGATAGATAGATAGATAGATAGATAGATAGATAGATAGATAGATAGATAGATAGATAGATAGATAGATAGATAGATAGATTGATAGATAGATTGATAGATAGTGTGACGGAATGGCTGCCCCTCCCTTGGAATTTGCGCCACCCCGTCCCTTAACTCTCCGCCCTTCGCCAGGTTCCCGACTGGAGTGGGTGTGATTGGAGAGGAGGGGCGCTGAAGAGGAGAATTGGCGGCGGGTAATGAGGCACACCTGAAGATAATGAAGCCTCATCACAGCGCCTCTCCTCGGGAGACCGGCCTCTTCCCTGTGCATGCACACTGGTGTCCTTGTGGGTCCAGAAAGGGAGCGCGGAGGGATTCCCGCGCCGATGGAGTTGTGAGACGCCGGACCCGCGGTCCGAACGGAGAACCATGCGTGATGCCGGGCCGCTATTCTCCTCAAGTTGTCATGGATAAAGAGGACAAGCCACGATGCTGAAGCCGCCGCAGCGCGTGCGACCACCGGACACCGCGCCCTTACCTGGACCCATCCCATCTCTTCACTACCCATCCTTCACGATTCCCTGGCACGACGAGGACACCAGATCCCTTTTGTTTGAACACTTTATTTTTCCCCCATTTTTGGACATTTTATGTTTATTTATGTTAATAAATGCCTCTCCGACGCCTGACACCACTCCCACTGTGTCTGTCGTTTGCTCCTCCCGCCACAATAGATAGATAAAATAAGATAGATTGATAGAACTATAGAAAGATAGATAGAACGATAGATCAATATAGAAAGACAGACAGACAGACAGAATGATAGTTAGAACGAGATAGATAGATAGATAGATAGATAGATAGATATGTAGGTAGATAGATAGACATAACGACAGATAGATTGATAAATAGATAGATAGACAGCATCCCATATGGTGTATGTGTTTTAATTAATTACTTGCTGATATAACTTGAATGTATGATTAAAACCTATTTTTTTTTATAAATAAAAATGTTGGCTCTATTTATTAATTTTATAATTAAATTTTTTCGTTAGATATCATCCATATTAAAATGAAATGAAAGCATGCCAAAAAATTGGTGCACAAATGGTAGCTCAGGTAGGTCAGGAAAAACATGAGGAGAAGTGTTAGCATAATATAATATCAGAAATCCCAGACATTCGCATTTGGACGGGATTAGATTTCTCAGAGGACCGTTGAGTTTGCCAAAAAACACTATGTAATTTGGCCTGGAATTTTTACTTAGGTTGTGTGAGAAAAACACAGACATGGCAGATTCGGACAGGATTAAAATTTACATGAAGTTACATGAATGATGAATTTCTCTATTATGTCCTCCATGAAAACTAATCATGTCCGAATAGGGTTTATGGCAGATTACTAAAACTTTAGCATTGTGTTTTAAAGTCATTCTGCTCCATCAAAATGAAGCAAAAACAAATTAATTTCACTCCTCCTGTCACATTACCTCTAACTACTAAAAACATAAGGCCATTGAGCAAGAAATTAAATAATTAGATGATCAAGATGAGTGTCACCTTGGTTAGACGTTAATTAAAATGACAAATGTTTGGGTTCGGGAGCTGCTGTCGGTTACAGCTCTATCCGTCTCATTATCAGAGTTTTAATATGCTAACCGACAACATGGGGAGAATGACTAAGCTTTTCAACAAGGCACAAGATCTCAGTTCTCAGACTATATCACCGTCCCAGCCTGACTACGGCCCATGTCGAAATTGGATCTTCATTTCCTCCCTCTTGAGCTACATTAAGTCTTGCGCTTAGAAGAGCACGTCTCTCTCGAAGAGATGATAGATTTTTACAGCTCTTTTTAGAACAGTGGCAGAGCGGAGCAGTCAATAGATGTCCTAAAGGCACACCGGAGATAAGCTCTTTGAGATAAGCAATCTTTCTTATATACAGACCAAACCAAACATAAAAACAACCTGTGAGTGCAGGTGTCAGTAGAAGTTTTCAAACAAATCTCAAAATGGTGACAGTGTTGAAGACGACAATTTGGATGGAGGGAAGATGCACTTTACAGCCATTACAGCTTTACAGCTATTTACAATCATTCTTGTTTAAGTTAAAAAATATTTATATTATAATATTTTAATTATAATATAGGAATAAGGAATATAATTGTGGCAAGGACAGATGGACGAGTGCTAATAAGTGTCACCTGCGCGCCACACTGGTCTCGAGTCCCACTGAGGAGTTCCAGAAGGATAAAAGGAGGAGTGACAACAGTGAAGGACGAGAGAGGACCAGGCCTGGGCTTTATGTTGGTGTTTTGTTTTAGTTTATGCGGCAGTCGTCCGTGAGGGGCTTTAGTTTTGTTTTGTTTTCTTTGGGAAAGTCTTTGGGATGTGCTGGAGTAGACTTTACAGAGTGCATCACAACAACATAACATTTATTTCCACCAAGAGGTCCATACATTTTTGGTCAAGATCTTTAATTGTCAATGCAAGAGTCAAGCTTTCTGTAAAGTCTATTCCAGCTAGGGCTGCACGATTAATCGAAATGAAACCGCACGTGATTTGGCAAAGGCTGCAGTTATTTTATGCCCATCTTGTCAGTCCAGGACGCCTGATTGGTAGTAAATGCTGCTCCATCTAAAAGCCAGAGGGCGCTCTCGCGCAGACACGCCAAATATGCCGAATAAACTAGCGGAATAAACAGAAGATTGAAACTCTTTGATTGATTAAACATGACTAATAAACACACGACTGCCTTATTCTGTGTAAGAAGCCACATCATCTCACAGAAGGATGCTCAACTGTCATTACGAAGTGAGTTTGGAGTAAAAGCATGTTATTAAATGTTCGCTTTTGTTGGACAAGAGGTTCATAAATGCTTCTCATGTTTGGAAAGATGTTTTAACGCCTGTTGCTTTTTCAAATGCACGTTATAAGTGACTCAAACTCACAGTGCTTTCAGATGGAGCAGCGTTTACAGAGCCGTACATCAGTGACAAGCTGTGCATAAAAAAAATAATCGCAGCCTTTGCTATTTCAAAATCGCGATAAGCCAAATCGGTTTAAGCGCGATTTCATGTACATTGAGATTAATTGTGCAGCCCTAATTCCAGCACATCCCAAAGACTTTCAATGAATTTAAGGTCTGGACTGAATTGGAGGTGCCAATTCATGTGTGAAAATCATTCTTCATGCTCCCTTCCAACCGTTCTTTTACAATTTGAGCCTGATGAATCTTGACATTGTCATCCTGGAATATGGCCATGATTTGTCTTCCTACAAGGATGTTTAAGAAATGAAAAGCTACACACTCCATCAATTAGGGTTAGAAGAACTGTTATATAACATATAACATGCTAGAAACATAATCATCACTGCATTAATGATCCAATCAAAGAGACTCGTAAGCATTTGCCTATTTAAATCCAAACAGTGACTTTTTATGGTTGGGCAGTGATATATATATATATATATATTTGGCAATTTCACTTGGTGTCAGTAGTGAAATATAAATTATAAATGCCTTTCACCTTTAGGTGACAGAATTCCCCAAGAGACCCTCCAGACACCAATATCCTGAAATATTTTCAGAAATGTTAAATCTTTTTTGTGCTTTGTTTACTTGGCTAATGCCGTTGTTCTGAGCCCCCTAAGGGCCACCGTAGTTCTGGTCTTAAAAGGCCAATGTCAATTTGGAGAATTCAATCAGCTTCAAAATGAGGGCCGCTGAAATGGGTTTAAGCGGCAATGAGTTGGCAAGGACGGGCTGGCGTCAAACAACGTAAGCCTCGCTTGGGATATATAGAGATTTCACATCAGGCAAAGTGCCTTACTCAGCGAAGATTCGACAAGGTCACACAGCAAGGAATTTAGGCCTTTAAATAAGCAAAAAAAAACTTCAGCACACAACAGCAGAAAACTTCTGAGGCAGAATAATTATTGCAGAATACTTTGCCAAGTTCTCTCATATGACCGAGACAGACCGCAGTTTGAGTCGTTTCTACTTTGTGAGCGTTGTGAGTGTTAAACTAGGCAGAAAGTGTCAATTACAACCAGACGTGAACTCACTCTCAAATATCTAAATCAGAAATAAGTTTTTACAACAGTTTCTTAAAAATAACTAACCAAAACATAGCAATTTTCTGTGTTTGCCCTATTTATGCTTAACTTGCTCCTATGTGACCTACAATTAATCAACGCCTCTCGCCCCCCCATTGAGCTACGAGCAATTACTTTCCCAACTATTAAGTGTTTACAGGGAGCTTTAAATGTATACTGATGAAAACATAATGAAGCATTTATGTGATTATCAATTTACACGCTTGGATCGTTCTGCAGACAAACACTGGGAAATCTTCTTAGTGAACTGAAAGACTAAAAAACTATTTGATGTATAACCACAAAAATATCATTAATATATATAAATATTCCTGTTAAGCAATGCACGTTTGATGCAACGTGTGCTTTTATACTGCAGACACTAAGACGAACTCAAGTAATTATAATAATAACTGTAATTTGAATGTTATTTCATAGGAAATGCATAACTCACGAGTGTCCACGTACAATTACACACTTCTGTCTACAGATCAGGACTGATTTATGGCTGACTGTGCCTTTCTCGCAAAAACTGATGTATGCAACTTATCAATGTCCTCCGAAGCATCGCAGAGCTGTGAGTCTTTGGAATACAAAGTAAGTAGTTTACAGCAAAAGCTCATAGCCTACAGACATGAGCCCAGACACTTCATCTAAGGTTGTCCTTTAGCCTGTCATTCCCACTGTATGCAATAATCAGCCCATCGTAATAAGTTAGTGTTCATGCACTGCTCGCGCTTTATAGGAATCCGTTGTTTTGTGCATAAACCTCGGCTTACAGAGGAGGACCTTGTAAAACCCTGTCCATCGGATGGGTCACCTTGCTGTTTTTATTCCTCTCCTCACTCTCACCGCCTATTTCTTATCCTGTCTTTTTATTATGTCTTCCATTCTTGCAGTCTCTTCTGTCCATATTTTTTCATTCTCCTATTATTAATTCCTGCTATGCAGACAATTTTCATGCCTCTAACATATACTGTAGCTTAAAGGAAAAGTTCAATCAAAAAGGAAAATTCTGTCATAATTTACTCACCAAGCCGTTTTGGTTACCATTGACTTCCATTGTAAAAAAAAACAAAAAAACAAGACATTTCTCAAATGATCTTCTTTTATGTTCCACAGAATAAAGAAAATAATACAGGTTTTTGAACAACTTGAAGGTTGAGTGAATGACGACAGAATTTTCATTTTTGGGTGAAATATCCTTTTAATATACTTGGTAAAATATTATACTAACAATGTTTAAAGATGGAAATCCTATTAGTTTGTTTCCATACAATAAAATTCACTAATATTTTTGCCATGTCCTCAGGCTCTGTACTAATAACCTGACAATTTAATAAAAGGTGCTTCTTCATATTTTGTCTTTTTCCAAATGAAGGTTTCAAACAAAACAAAGCAAACCATGTTTTAATTGATAAACAATTTATACATGCCCCCAATATCTCTTTACATTCTGTAAATCTTTTGCAAAACTTTTTTTTTATAAATACCTTTAACAAAAGCCAATTCATTTCATCATCCTCTGGGAAGTGACTTTATTTTTGGTCTAAAAACAACAGCACAATTATAGAAATCAATATGATAATATAACATTTTTAAAAGATGGTTAATGTAAAAATTTAATAAAAAAAACGTATTCTCAATCTGTCACTTGCAATGGCTAAGTTTAGGGCTTTATTTAATCAAGTTACTTTTAATAATAAAGTTTAAGATAACACGCATCCGAAGGTGTGGTATATGCTTTTCTGGAACTACTTTCTTATATTACACAAGCATATTCATTTTCATCAAGTCATAGTTCAAAAGATACTGCATAACAGAAATGACCCTTCTATTTTTTCCTGTTCACTCATATATATTATAATTTAGCTCTACGCCAGTCACACACACACACACACACACACACACACAGGGATGGTAAGAATGTTAAGTGCATAAGACTTTTGAGGAAACCAGTCTGAATACAGATCAGCGTGGATACCATATGCCCAGGGGATCAAAGCCTTCTGGCAGCATCTACCTGACACACTCTTTACCCAGACCAAGACGAGAATTTACAGTGATACCACCTTCCTCTTTCATCCATTCTCTTCCATCTCTTGCCCTTCCTGTGTCTTTCAGTTCTCCTGCTTTCCTCATTACGTACGAGCATCCCCCGTCATCTTTCCTTGTGGCCCCGGTACTGGAACAGGTGCATGATTGCCTAGCAAGAGTGGTTCGGCAATAATGATAGCGACTCTTTCCAAATATGATATGATCTGTAATTCTGACTCATTTTTTCTTTTGATTAGTCTGGCTACGATAGAAAAAAGCACACAAGGACTGGTTCTTTAGATTATCAAAGTAATGCAAATACATGAGTCTGATCCATTATGCAGCTTAATCGGCTGACTCATTTGCATAACGACAATATATATATATATATTCATTATGGAGGACAAAAGGGATATTCTTTGAACATAAATGGACCTGCAGAAAAGATCCTGGAGGCATTTTATTATGTGGAATTCCTGTTATGCAGTACTTTTTTAACTCTGTAACTTTTTAAGAATGAATATTCATTTTATATAACGTAGGGAAGCGTTCAAAGAGTACACCATACTTTCAGAAATATGTTTTGGTCAAGCTATGGCACTTACCAAGTGTCTTGGTGTGAGTGCGGCAATCCTGAAGGCACTTTTCCAATGTCTATAATTAATAATGTAATGTCTTTGAATTTCCTTTATTTAATGACTCTGCAAATAATTACAATTTTAATTAATGTAATATAATTCATACATTTTAAATGGATATTTTATATGCAGTTGAGCACCAGTGGCCGATTTCTGTCTTTTTTATATTAAGCTATTTATATTTAAGTAAAGTGGTCTTTATTTAATCTCGACAAACTACATCATTAGAAAGGTCAAAGTCTTTCTGACCTCTGTTTTGTTATAAATATCTTATAGTGACAATATTTTCTTAATTTTTGTCAGGAGGTATGCAAAATGAAAGTACATGCCTTTAATATGAATTATGTACATGTAATATATGTAATATATGTTATTTATTATTTATTTTTCTGTAAAGCTGCTTTGAAATGATATGTATTGTGAATACATACAAATAAATTAATACAAATTAATTAAAAACTATACAAATTAAAAACTATACAAATTAAAAACTATACAAATTAAAAACTATACAAATTAATGTGAATTGAATTGAACAGAATTCGTCAAATGATTAAATTTGTTTAAAATGTAATCATTTGACAGGCCTAATTAAGACAAATATGATATGGATATGAAAATGTATGGCATAGTAGAAATGACCCTTATGGGTTTTCGTGAGCAAGACTCTATAATGACAATAAAATGGGTACAGTCTGAAGATCACCAGGATTTGCCAAGAGTACTTCAAAAATCACCTTCACGATTTAGCTCACTCTTTTAACACTGCTGAAACCAAACAGTTGAGAACATCCTGTTCAAATATAGAAACAAAGTACTCACCTTTCCTGATGCTGATGCTCCCTGGTCCAGAGAGAGGCTGTGAGAGAGAAGTAAATATGGAGAAATCAATAGCAGATATATGCTCTACAGCCTCTTCAAGAATCCACAAATAGATGCAGAATCATACAGAGACTCTGACTCTGTATTCATCAAAGGATCCTAAACAAAAAATGTATCATGAAATATTAAGCCGCACAACTGTTTTCAACATTGAAAATAATAAGAAGAAATGTTTCTTGAGCAGCATATCAGCATACTAGAATGATTTCTATATAATTGACCATTGTGTCAGATAGTCTAACATAGCTGTGCTAGTTTACATTCACTCTGTAGCCTTTTTGCAGTCAAATCAAGAATAGCAATATATCAAAAAGTCAATTTGTTCTGTAACAATGATAGGTGCAAATACTTCCCTGTGCCAGTTCTGCCCTTGGCTTTAACTTGAGTTCGTACCCCAGACCATCAGAAGCTTGATAATAAGCCTTTTTATAAAATGCCACCTTGCATTTTTCCCCTGGCATGAGAGCAGAGCAACCGGCTCACTTCATCAGCTAACCTCCATTAAAGAGAAGGTCCAGAGAGCTGGCACAAGACACACCTGAGCTGCTTTATGATCCTGTTAGTGTGCTGCGCGCACACACACACACTCGCACACACACGCACACACACACACACACACGCACACACACACACACACACACACACACACACACACGCACGCACACACACAGTCTGGAATAATACCATGAACAGACTCCTTACAGTTTACAGTCCAGTAATTCCACTAAGAGCGAGTGGAAAGATGCTAATATTCAGAACAAAATAATTAAAGCTCAGCTATTGTGTAATCTGCTCTTAAAACAATAAATTGAACTAAGCCTGGAAGCGTCACCTCAGTCCTAATTAAATTACTTTGGCTGAAATACAGTACATTTTTAATTTATTAAACAAGAATGTTAAGTCACACCACCAAGGCATGATTCGTGCTATATTTAAAAACAAATTAACAAATCAGTAACCATTTGTCAGTATTATTTTGCATATTGCTTCATTTACAAGACAGGGACATGGAAACATGTCTAGAAATATATTATAGCCCAAAGCTTACTCATAAGCCTGTTTTAGAAAAATATGAAAAATATGTAAAAAAAACCCTATTTCCTCAGGCTTTTCAGTTATGGCACTGCTACTTTTGGTGGCTTCACACTTCTTCCCTGCATGGCGGATGTTGGAAACCATCAAATCGGTCTATAAATGACATGCCAAGACCTTATGAATCTAGTAAGAGACCTTGGATATTTTCTTTTTCATTATTGTTTTTCCACTGCTCCATTAACACTAGCCAGATAACACACAAAGAGACCAGTGATCTCTTTGCTAAATCTGACAAACTAGATTTAACAAAGCCCAAATTATTCTATATTTTTTAATCATTATTTTTCAGCCTTTTGGCATGATTCAATATATCTAACTGAAATTACTAGGGTGATTTAAAAAAAAATAAAAATAAAATAAAAATAAATAAAATAAAAAAATAAAAATAAAAAAAAAAATAAAAAAAAAATAAAAAAATAAAAAAAAAAATAAAAAAAATAAAATAAAATAAAATAAAATAAAATAAAATAAAATAAAATAAAATAAAATAAAATAAAATGTTCCAGCCAAAATGTTTAAAGCCATACATATGTCAAAAATAAGACGTCAATATTTTCTGTTTAACATGTTCAAAATATTCAAAGCAATTAATGCAGCATCTGTTTTTTTCTCTTGGTAAAGTAGCTGTGCTAATGTCCCCCCACATTCTTTGGCTAGCTTTACAGTACTTGGTTATGCTTGCTGTGTTCCGCTCACCAGCTCCGCAAAGTGAGAGAGCGTGGCCAACCGAGGATGGTTCACATGTAGGGCTAATCTATAATCAGCCACGCTCACCTCCACGTGCTTCTCTTTGGGAGGCCGATGAGAGGTTCGTTGCCTATCTGTCTCCCTTTCTTTTAACCTGTCAGTAATGTGCTTGTCTCAATGATTTAAGACACGCAAGTGTAAGTGCGAAAATAAGTGTAAATTCTTGGGATGCTCACATTGTATCAACAGGATCGATCCTAACATAAGTACTTATTGTGAAAATTACTGTACAAAAAATAAACTGACAGCTCTCATTCAAACAGAGAGAGCTGATATTGACTAGGGCTGCCCTCTAATAGTCAACTAAACGTTAGTCGACGAGAAGAGGCTTAGTTTGATACTTTTATTTGTGTTAACTCACAATAACAACGCGTCACATAAATGAACTGAAACTCAGCGTTTAGGCTACTTGCCTCGCAGACATGAGACATATTGTATATCTATAGAAAGCTTGAAATGCCAAACAAACCAATTCAAATAGAAAACAAATAGAATACTTCCTGATTATGTAATCCGTGTCTAAAAGTACAACACTGTGGAGATGGCAAGTCAGCATTAGGGCTGGGAATCGAGTTCAATACTTTTTAGGCACCGACCGAATTGCCTCGATACCATAAAGTATCAAAAAATGTCTTGTCGTTCAGTGCCAAATTTTGATACCCAAGGGGCTAATCTCGTCAACGTTAGTGAGCCAATAAACATGCAGCATGATTGGCTGTGGCGAGGCATCAAGGAAAAGACGTTGCTCACACATCAGAGATATTTGACTGATATCTGCCCATTTAGAGGCTATAGTGTGGAAGTGTCCCAACCTCCATAGATGTAAAAGATGTGGAAAAGATCAAAAGTGTGGCTACATTTCACCAGGCTCGATGCCAACAGAGCACGATGCAATATTTGCAACAAGATAATTGCTGCCAAGACCAGCAACACGACAAAACTGATGAAGCACTTGACAGTGTGGACGGAATAAACTTACGAGCAGAAAGTTGCATGGTCTTCGACTACAAGAAGAACTGGATCGCGTCACAAATGAATCAAAAGTCAGCGTATACTTGCCTAACAGACATGAGAAATAGCCATATATAAAGCTTGAAATGTCTACTTTTAAACAAACCAATTCGAATCGAAAACAAATACTCAATAAAAATACAACAAATAATCCAAATGAAAGGTGCATTTCAATATACTGCAGAAATGACAAGTCAGCAACGTCAACTTCATCTTTGTAGTCAACACTGACTCAGAAAACACTAGTTTATTAATAAATAATCTCCTTGCAATTAAGAGAATAAATGTCTCCTTGCAATTTTCCTGACACATTCATAATCATTATGAATTATGAATCATTGCGGCAAGTATGCATACGTTTGAGCGCGGAATAGGCTATATATTACACCTATATATATTAAAGGTTCATTATGGTTTAGTATTAACCCCAGTATATATCTAAGTAATTAAATTAATATAAACGTGCGATTAGTCAAATAATGGCTAAAATGAACGACTAGTTGACTAGAAAATCTTTAATCAGGGGCAGCTCTAATTGATAACAAATGTTTTAACTAATAATTTTCTTCCTTACTGTGAAAATGATTGCACCAAAAATAAACTGACAGCTCTCATTCAAACAGAGAGAGCTGATATACAGACAGAAATGTCACCAGTGTTGGGGTTAACACATTATAAGTAACGTGAGTTGCGTAATCAGATTACTTTTTTCAAGTAACTAGTAAAGTAAAACATTACTTGTAAATTTACAACAAAATATCCGAGTTACTTTTTCAAATAAGTAACGCAAGTTACTTTGTTTTCCCATTTAATGACTGACAGCTCTCCTATCCACATGTTGAGACTGAGAGAAATCGAGAGTAAGGTGCAGAGGCGTTGTGTGCACTCTGTGAACATGATGGTTTTTAGTAGTTATATATATAATAACTATATATATATATATATATATATATATATATATAACTATACTATATATAACTATATTATATATAGTTCTAGACTAAATGTGAGCATGCATTTACTCATCTCACCTGCAAAAAAACAGATTCAGTATTCCTCAAAATGAATAAAAAGAGTGAAATGCAAACGCAGAATATTACACAATAATTAAATATGTTAAATAACACAAATATACTTTATGTATTTAATCTCGCTTTATTAACCAATATCTTTGCTGCTGACCTTCGATTATCTGAATTGGATACTAATAACTTTCCAATCTATTCACATGACTCCCTTCTCTCTCTTTCTCTTTCCTTATTTCCTCACATTTCCGTCACGCCTTCACACTCACCCTGTGACACTGCTGCTGGCAGAACTCTCTGTGATCTGCGAGCTTGCGATCCACTTGGTCTCGCCCACTACGGTGCGGGCATGAGGCAGTCGCCCGACATCCTTCACCGTCATCATCAGATGGTGTGAAGACTTCAGCACTCGTACGGCTTCATCGTGTGGGATGCCGAGGAAACTCCGTCCGTTCACCTCAAGGATCTGATCTCCCACCTGTGGAAAAGACAGGGCAGAGAGAGGAGAAGGTGGGTGGGCCGGTGGTGGCAGAGCAGGCCGGGAAGTAAAGGGGGGTCGTGATGAGGCCGGAGACGGGGCAGTCTGGACACCGAATATGGTAGAGTGGTGTGGTCAGGCCAAATTTGTGGAACAATAGAGAAGGTTTTGGTGAGATAAACAGAAAGTCAATTATGGTGACTAACTACAAAGAACACATCAATAGACAAACACATTTTAAATATTCATACCCACTTTAAAAAGAGAATACAAAAAGAGCACAAGTAAAAAAAAAAAACATAATGAAGAAATTGCACAAAATATGCCTTCTCCAAAATAATAGCTGCATAGCCTAAATTTCCGAATACAAAAATAAAGACCATAAAAAGCCTAAAGACTAGGGTTTTTTTTTCAAGCATTGTTGTTATTGTTTAATACAACTACAACTATTAAAAATCATGAGGATAGCTATGCTCTTATTCAACTTAAAAATAATTTTATAGGAAAATAAAAAATATATAATAATACTAATGACAAATGCACATAACAAATATACAACTTCAACTAATATTACAATTAAAACCGAAAAATAATAATAATTTTTTTCTAAATATTAATAAATTCTATAATAGTATATAAATTATATAATAATAATAATACTCTTTTTCCAAGGACCCCCAACTATGATGATTTCCTTGTAAGATCCCCTTTCCAAAAATATAAAGCCACTAAATTTTAAATGTAAAAAACGTAAATAGAATGAAAACTGTAATATTTTAAATGTTTTATGGCATGAAACATATTGAATCAATATCTTAATGTGTTAATGTTAAAATATACAATACTTAAAAAATACATTTTGTAAAAAAAAAATTATAATAAAAAAAATATATATACCAAATTCTATGTTAAATTTAAATACACAAAATACATGGCATTCCAAAAGCCTTTAACCTAGAAACTGGATTTAAAAACACTGGATAAAAAGAGAGAGAGAGGATTTTCCCTTCTTATTTCAGTCCACCACATGCCACTGAAATCAAAAGATTCAATTTAGATGGCAAGGCATGTAGTCCTGCTTTTACTGTATATTTAATACATCAATCACTTCATTTCTCAGTATAGGATGAGAAACTGAATTGTTGCCAAAACGCAGAGACATGCTGCAGCTTTAGTTCAGTCCTGAGCGAACAAAAGTGTCACATTTCTTCTGCATCGTTCTGACAGTCTCCCAAGCCAATCTCCTCATCTCATCTCATCCATTCATTTATCTCACTCATTGTTTTTTCTTTTGCCAGTCTGACTCTGAGTAAAATATTTCTATTTGTGAAGCTCTAACTGTGTGATTAACTCGTCAAAACAGCAAACTTGCTCCATTTCTCTTTATCTCACTCTCTTTCTGTTTTCATCACTATCTTCTTCTTTCAGTTTCATTCCAGGTCTCTTTATAGATCAATATCCTTACCGCCCCTCCTGCCCACCCAAAGATGCTTGAGGGTAATTAAAGAGGCTTTGGAGTAATCATGATATTAATAAATTATGCTGTTGTGCAGCTTTGCTTTCCCAAAGAACACAAGAAAGGTATTTGAAATCAATGCGACAGATACAAGCTCTTGCTTTCCCTAGCGAAATATCTGATCATTAGCCTCAGGTTTATCTCCCGGTGTTTCTTTTCAGTGTATCACTCCACAGAGTGTTCAAACACCATGAGATACCAGATATGGTTATTACAGGAAACACATCAAACCACTGAGGAATGTGAGTGAGGACTGAATGAGTGAAAAAAAAGACTTCACCCCAAAATTAAATGTTCCAAACCTGTATGACTTCTTTCTTCTGTGAAACACAAAAAGAGAGATTCTCAAGAATGTCCACGCAACAATATATATATATATATATACCCAAAAAGGACAACAACAAAAAAACACCTTAAATTCATTGGAATCGCATACATTCAAACTTGACTTCAGTCTGTTCCTCTCGCAAAGCAAAAATAAATAAATCTGAAATAAAATAAAATAAAATTAGATCTAATTAAAAATTAAACTAAACTGAAAATTAGAACTGAACTTTAAACTGACCTAATAAATGAAGTTGAAGTACAAAGATTACTAAATCTAAAACTATTTAATCTATTTAATTTGTATCTTTGTTCTATTGTATTTATTTATTTGTGCTATTGCAATTTTTTTTATTGATGACTGTTTACTTGTCTGTAATAATCTTTGAAATTTATATTAGTAGTTTTAGCTGTGATATCGCAATTTGAAGCATTAGGAATCGAATTTTTTTTAAATTCACTGGTATGTAAAATTGTAGGTGTCATGACCTTATTTTTTTTTTTACAATACAAGGATACATGGGTTGAAAACAATAACTATTTTATTCATTTATTACTTATTTTTGTGGTGGGGCCAGTAAAAATGTAATCATTAAATTCATTGAATCGAAAATTAAATCGAGATTCGAATCGAATTGAGAGTTTGTGAATCGAAATCAAATCGGGACACCTGTATTGGTGAAATAAAAATAAATTAAAGCTATAGAGACTAAAGCTATAAAATGAAAAAATAAAAATGACAAACACAAATAACAAAATTACTTAAACTTAAACTAAAATTAAAATGAAACCTAAAAAAAAAAAGCTCATTCAAAATATGAATAAATACTATAGAATATAAATAATACTAAAATAACATTGCAATGGATGACTTTTATGATGCCTTAAAGGTCACTGGTTTGATTTCATTGTGTTTCAAATTGGAAGATGTTGATTTGGTTAACTATATTAATAATAAGGTTACTTAAACTGAAACATTTAAATTGGAAAAAAAGAATCACATGACAGGACTAGACTGAAAAACCTGGAAAGTTTTAGGAAACATAAAAAGCAATTGCAAGACTTTTCATCTAATCCAAGAATTTTAATTGAGCATTTTAAATACAGTTTTGCTTTAAAAATGTAATAAAAAGTAGAAAAAAAACATTAATTTCACATTAATTACTATTAATTAAATCTAAAATATTATGTAAAATCCATGGTCACGAAAGCTTATCGTTTATCGATATAGTAAATATCATTATTTACGTTTTCAAGCCTTACAAATTTTAAGCATTCAAGCGAAAGAGAACTAGCGTGCGCTGTGTGAGAAGTTTTGTGCGCACACACCCGAAGCTCCGCCTCTCAGACAGCGTACAAATAATAAAATTAATTATTTCACGCCTCTTTGCGCTTAAACGAACAAATTCACACAGATTTACAATATCTTAAAATGCCCCCTTTTGCGAGTATCCAAGTAAACATAGTCGGTTATGGTTTAAGTAAGCAGATCAAACGCATGTGTATCATTATATTGGATCCGTGCATTAGTCTTAAAGTGACAGCAGCCCAATATTCCTGCTGCTGTCTGTGTTTTTAATGTGAATCAAACTACAAAAGACAAAGAAATCAATCACTGCTCTTCACTGAATATCGCTTTGCAACTTTAATAAGGATTAACATTTATTTAATTTGTACAGTGAAGATTATATGCAATGTTATTTTACATTTGATCACTAATTTCTGTACCTGAAAACTACTGTTAGACCTCCCTGAAAAACCTTGAAACCTTGTATCTCTGCTCTATTGTATTTATGGTAACACTCTATTTTACAGTGTCATTGTCACATAATATGTTACATGTACTTACCATAGTAATAACAGTAAATTATGCATAATTACATGCAACTAACCTTCAACCAAATCCTAATCCTACCCTAACTCTATAGTAAGTACATGTAGTTACTTAATATCACTCAGTACTATATAATTACACTGTAGCAATGACACCTTAAAATAAAGTGTTACCGTATTTATTTATTGACCCAAATAACAAAAAAAAATACATTTTACAGTAAACTACTGGCAACAGTGTTGCCAGTATATACCTGTTTTTTAACTTAGAGTTTATTACTCTTAAAATACATTTTGTGGGTGTGTCTTTTTATCTTACACTGACTTATCTTCAAAAGTCCTTATTTTCTGCAATAATCCAAAAGTACGTGGAAAAATTCTATTGGATTTTTGTTGAGGGAACCAGGGTGATGCTAACTTCTGGTTTGGCCCACAAAAATACACCATCCCTGCACCACTCTATAATCTCTTTCTTTCTTTTTTAAAAAATTCCTCCATCACTTTTCCTTTCATTGCATTTTGCATTTCTTGCCCTGAAGGAATGACGGCGATTTGTAGCCTCAAAGCAACCTGAAGTCATTCATTTTCAATGAGAGACATCGATTTCCAACAACATGAGAGACAACTTAATGCAAATGAGCAGCGGGTGATGCTGTGACTACCAATGGGAAAGCATGCAGTCGACTAGAAAGTTGAGCAGTCAACAAGAAACCAACAGCAAAGACTCGAAGGCCTCCAGAGATTTCATCGCTGTCAGTGCAAACGCCCTCGAGAGTGATGAGAAAAATGCTTGGCATTTGGAAAAATGCCTGCCCCGACCACGGCATCCCTGACATTTCTCTCCTTCCCGCATCTCTATAGTGATGGAGGATGAAGAAGATGATGAAACAGAAGAAGGATGAGAAATCAGCTTGGCTGCTTGTTTTCCCCAAATGACTCCAATATCCGTACAGCAATCAGGAACAGCGGGCTAATGCACACAGCAATCACGCTTTGTTACAAATCCAGGTCTGTGAGAGGAATAACATCTGCTATACGTCAAACATCAGTGCACAGCGCATCATTCATTCTTCATTAAGCAAAGTAATTTAGAGGTTACTGCTGTAAGCCAAATACAAGAATATAAATATCTATCTTTACACATATTCACTTTGTCCCCTTTGTCGTTTTAGGCCTGGTTTCACAGACAGGGCTTAGATTAAGCCAGGATTAGGCCTTAGTTCAATTAGGACATTTAAGTAGCTTTTTTAAATGTGCCTTAGAAAAAAACATTACTGGTGTGCATCTTGAGACAAAACAATAGCACTGACACTGACATTTTAAGTCCGTACAAGTTGCTTTCAGTTAAAAGCAAAGCCTTGTCTTTGAAACTGGGGGTACATGTTTGGGAATGTGTAAGACGTGCTGTCACACAGAGGTTGTGTAAGTGCATTTATTCAGCAACCGCAATTGCAAATATAGTCGAGATCCTAGTTTGGATTTATAACAGTTCATCACAAACAGCTAAAGAACACAGACTGACTTAATGACACTTTAATTTAAGCAGAATATCTCAAATGGAGTTTGCTGAACTCCAGTTAACAAGTTTGTCTGTGTTTTCAGATCATTGGCGGAACTTCCGCAGCATTTTAAGCATGAAAGCTTAAAAACAGTCTGTAATATTTTGTCGCCTCTTTTAAGTCAACAAAAACAAAGGCTACGTTCACACTGCAGGGCTTAATGCTCAATTCCGATTTTTTGAAAAAATTCGATTTTTTTGCAAGGCCGTTCACATTTCCAATTAAATGCGACCTTTTGTGATCTCCTGTGTGAACGTGAAATGACCCAGAAGTGACCCGCATGCGCAGAAGAGTACTCAACGGTCAACGACGTCACTTGTTGTTTGCGGAAGTAGCTAAACTTTAACTGTGATTCTCTCTCACACACACGAGCGCGCGCAGCGACCGTTACGCAAGAGCCAGACAGCAGCCGCTGACCTATCTAATATAAGATTCAGCACAAATAAGTTAACATAACGTATGGCCGTGGGCTTTTATTTTATTTATTTTTTTTATTAACGGGCTCGTCGAGGTCGACCCGTTCGGCAGATTTACCTCAGCTCGACGAATATGCAGTCCGTTTTCAAACCGACGACTACTTCAACGCAGAATTATGACGTTTTTCGCGTATCAATGACGTGCGGGTCGGATAAATGCGACCTGGCCGTTCAGACTGAAGTCGCATTTCAAAAGATCGGATATGTATCGGATTTGGGACCACATACCCAAGTGGCCTGGGTCGCATTTGAAAAGATCGGATCTGTGTCGTTCAGACTGTCATGAAAAGATCAGATACAGGTCGCATAGGGGCAAAAAAATCGGAATTGGGTCGTTTCAGCCTGCAGTGTGAACGTAGCCAAAAAAGAGAGGTTTTAGTAAAGTTACATTTTAGTCTCGTCGTTTTTCCATCAACGATATTGCATGTTGATTTAGTCACAGATATCGTTCAGTGATGTTGGTCTCGTCTCATCTTAGTCGTGGAAAAAAGGGTTGTTTTTTATCATAGATTTTGTTAACGAAATGAACAGAATACATAAAAAGTCCCAAGTTCTTCACTAGCATTTGTCGGCTAGAATTATTACATCAAATGCAGCAGACAGGTAAAAATATAGGCTAACTGTAAAAACGGTTTTAAAATACTTTGTACTGTTAAAAAAATAACAGTCATAAAATAATGTGTACTTTTGAAAAATGTCATGCTTTTAAGAGCCCTCCAATCCACCTTATTCCTGCGCCTCATGACGCTTTGCGCGAATTATGGATGTAACTTCAACTTAGCTGTAAACAATCAGTGAAAAGGCTCGCTCTATGAACGCAATACGTTAAAAAGTGTCACAATGAGATGACATTAACCTACTCACCCTTCAAGCATCGGACATTGAAAGGAAATTTAAAAGTGTAAAGCATCAACAAGTTACTTTCAACAGACCAAATAACCCCAAAACCCCAAAAGTCTTTCCACAGCAATAACGGATGGGTTAAATATCACTGTAGTAATATACTGTATATCTGTATTATGTAATTTGCCTTAAATCAAAAATTTTCATTAACTTCATCATAACGTGATACTATTTCAAAGTGATTTCCGTCAGTTTGACAGATTATAAATTGCATTTAACGTTACCTGTGAAAACAAACCTGGAAAAAGACGTGAGGATTTGAGGCGAATAACGAGAGATTCTTCGTGCATTCCAGTGAATTATTAATGGAATTCGGGAGAACAGACCACAAATATGCAGTAAATGTTGCCCTTTTTCATATTTTTTACAGCGGATTGCAAAATAATAATAATAATCATGAGGAAAAGAAAGCAGTGACTGAAAAGAGCTCTTGCCATAGATATTCTTGTTATAACATGTCATGTTAAAATAGCAAGTATAACGTTATTCTCATGATGTCTGAAAATAAATTGACAGCTCATCCAGTCAAACTGACGGATCAGCTTTATTTGCAGGGGAACCTTATGATTTGAAATGATTCGTTTCAGCCTTTTTGAATGGAAGTTCCCCAAACTGGAAGTGCCACCCATAATTCAAAACGCAGTAAGGTCGTCAGGAATAAGGTGGATAAAATTAGTTCTCCTATAAAGCTTGACAAAATTGACTGCAGAATACTTCAGAATACAGTTTAATAACAGTAATATGAAAAATTTAGATTTTTTCAATCATCAGATTCACCTGTGAAACACATTCTTTATACATTCTATATATTCTTTATCTATTCTATGTATTTTTCTTTAGTTTTTCTATATAGACAACTATTCTGCATTTTTGTTCTTTATGTTATTGTTTTAAGTTTAGTTTTTTTTCTTTTCACATAAGGTTATAAAAACGTTTTTAAATCATTTTTTTTCTTTTTTTTTGAGATATTCAGAGATATGGACACTAATAAGATATTTTTTATTCTCTTTTGTCTTTCAATCTGTCATGTCATTCTTTTATATCCATTTTAATCACTGTCTGTCCTTCTCACTCTCCATCTTTCTTTCTGCCATTCTCTGATGACCTGCCATGCTCTGAATACGGACATAGTGGTGCTTAGCCCATCCGTTCATTCATTCATCATTGTACTTAATGAGCTTTTTAGACTTATGGCAACACCAAGAGTACTTAAAGTTTGAGTAACACTCACTCACAGTGGCAGGAGCAGCAATACAGACAGATCTGCCCACAGTGCAGATGCTTCTTCATTAAAACTACCATATTTGTCAATCACACCGACGCGTGACCATTTCAAAGTGGATTACAAATGTGCAAAAGTAGTCACGTTCACAGTCTAAAAGGCTTTTTTTAGTCCGGAGGGACTTTTCTTATGATGAACAGCCTACTTTTTCTGAAAGACTGCCTATCAGTCTGTGGATGTGGCTATGTGCTTCAAGAGTTGAAAACTTAAAAACTGAAAAAGTCCCCAAATATCACAGTAAAAGTGTACGACTCCCCTGGGCGAAAGTTTCCACGGCAAATTACTTTCTTCTAAAACTCCTCAAGGACCAAAGTGAATTGGCTTTATGTGACGCAGGGTGGATGGCTGAATAGAGAAGGTACCGGCCGCTCAATATGACTGATAAAAATCTCGACAGCTTTAAAAAGTACGGGCTATAAAATATTATTAAGGTGAAAAGCGCATTGGGCAAAGGTGAGGGGACATCTAACTGCAGATCATAGATATTCAAGCAATTTGCAAGTACAAGACAGCACCGTATAAAAGTCTCTGAGGTCCTGCGATTATTTTCAAGGAAACTGGCAGGGAAATGTTATATGATTTTAACTTAAAGATCAGCTTCAGACTTTTCAGAATGTTTTTTTAGATCTCGTCAAAGAATTTACTTGACAGTAAAATAAATAAATAAATAATTAAAATGCAATTTATCTAGAAGGAAACCATGGATTCTAAGAAATAGATTGCTTTTAAAACCTAAACTTATTTTAAACTATATTTTAAACAATTTCAAAGAATTGTATTAAATGTAGCCTACTTGACAGTTTAAAAAATTATGCATTTTATCTAGAAGGGAATGATAGATTCTAAAAAAATTTAATTATGAGAACCTATGAGAGATTGAGAGATATGAGAAACCAGAGAAAGAAACAGGGACAGATTTATTGAATGAAAAATAATTAGTAACTGTGTCTGAATCTCAGGCCTCAGGTTGACAATATCAGCTAATGGAGCAGTGGCTCTTCAAAATGCTGAGTTTCACTAAAAACTGTGTTAAATGAAGTCCTAAAAAGCCTTTATCCTTTTTAAGGGTTTAATATGACCATTACAGCGAGTGCACACTGATTAACTGAAAAACAACCTTTTTTTCCTCGACTAAGATGAAGACGAGACCAACATCACTGAACGATATCTGTGACTATATCAACATGCAATATCGTTGATGAAAAAAGACAAGACTAAAATGTAACTTTTCTAAAACCTCTCTTTGTTTTTGTTGACTTAAAAGAGGCGACAAAATATTACAGACTGTTTTTAAGCTTTCATGCTTGCGGTTGCCAGATTTTAAGATTTTGAATCCCCCAATCTGAGCTTTTCTGTTAAAATGATAAATTTTCTGTCTTGTGTTTTACTTAATATTTGCAATCTGGCAACCAAGCGCACGTGCTGTTTCTACACTGCGGAAGTTCTGATTAACTCCAGCTCTTCTGAGGTCAGTATGGGTTTTGTGCTGTGAAACACTGAGGACCAGAGACCACTCAGTGTGCAAGCCCATTATTCCATCCAATTAAAACTCCATGAGCTGTATCTACCTCAAAGACCTCAAACTAAACCACAGGGTCTGAGATAAAGATAAATGCAAGGAATGATATAGGAAAACAGATGATGTTTGCAAACAAGTGCTGATGTTGCCTATGGAAGAATGTGCTACTGCGGTCATAATCATTTCAGAGATAAGACTTAATTCATCCATCACCACTATCCTGCGCGTACGATAAGCACATTCCTCTATGGCAGTGTGGAATAAACAACATTGGACCCCATTGTCGTTCATTGTACGGTACAGACAAAGTACCGTTGAGACGTTTTTCAAAATATCTTATTTTGAGTTCCACAGAATATAGAAATGTATGCAGGTTGGACATTTTCAGTAGCTCTTTTCAAAGTTCTTCCAACAAAGTATGGGTGTCACAAAATGCTATGTTGCTGTTGTTAATGTCACGCTGTATTGTAAACACCGTGAGCTGAAGCAATAATCAAACGCTCTCATTGACTATTCCTCTGTCTGATATGTTACAGTGGGGAGTGTTTCATTTTCAGTGAAACAGTTCATTTGGACATGAGCCTGTTCAAGAAAACAATTCACGGATGAATTTTTTTTATTGCCATATATTCAGTGAGATACTGCTGTGCATTACCCTATGTGGTAACACTTTACAATAAGGTCCTATTAGTTTAAGTTTTCCCTTTATGCTTTTTCGAATAATACCAATCATGCAGTGTAATATAGCAGCTTGTGAATGTAAAAGGTCTGCAAAGGCCTGAAAGAGTTTGGTTCGTGTTGTCGACATTATTCATCTTTGTTAATGTTAGTTAATAAAAAGACAGCTGTTCTTGTTAAATCAGCTTGTGTCTATTAAATAATCATTTAATTAACATAAACTTTTGATTTTAATAATACATTAGTAAATGTTGGAATTAACATTATCTAAGATTAATAAACTCTTAATGAACTCGTTAGTTCATGTTAACTATAACGTAGTTAAAGGCACAGTATGTAATTTTTGCAGCTAGTGGTTGCATTTTAAAAACAACAATAAAGGTGTAGCTTGATGATGCTGTGAAAGAGCGTGGAATGATGGGAGTTGTTGTCTTCACCTCCACAGCCAATGGAAATCAATCTGACAAATCTCACAAATCATGTTCATGAATGAACAGTGAACAGTTAAAATTGCAAATTTCTCTGGATTTGGAAACATTTGGGATAATGTAAGTACATACACAAGTCAACAAAATACATAACACTGTGCTAGTGGATATTTTAATGCAAAATCTTACACATTGTGCCTTTAACTAATGTTAACAAATGGAACTTTATTGTAAAATGTTACCCTGTGTTTTTTATAAATTAGGGGGTTTCTACTTTAATTAGCAACCTAATTTAGGACTTTTTAGTGAACTGAATCAAAAGATTTAAGTCACTGGCAAAACCGTAAAATAAACACTTATCGTAATAATAAATTATATCATCTGATAATTATTCTGATATACAGTATATTTATAAAGACGCTGTTCCAATGTAGCTTCAATGTAGTTTTGTTTTGTAGCTGAATTTGACTGATTGTAGTTAAATCTTGAGTAGCTTCCCCAACACTGGATAACAGAAAGCATTTTAACATCAAAATCTGTCTCTGCTATGCAACATGCCATCAAACGACACATATTGGCAAAGTGATTCGAAAGTCTCAAAACTGGAAATTTGATCCAAGTCGCAAATTGAATGGAACAGCATTAATATTTATAAAGTCCAGTAATTCCAAAATGAATAACTTCCTCCTCCTACTTCTTTGAACAAATAGGGATTTGTTGGCAATACCAATTTATACCTCTTTTCTGGCAGGATATATATATGGATATATGGATAAGTAGATATGGAGCTGCACATATTGAAAGCAACCTCTCTACAGACCTCCTGGCCTTACATCCATCTCATGGGACCTGTTGGGAAATAGATGGCTCATCCACCTGGTTCCATTGATCTGTTCATTTGTGTTTTTTTGTTTGTGTGTGTCTATATCGGGGTGTCGGGTCAGGGGTTCATCTGCTGCTAACACTATAATAACACAATCACTCTGAGTGTCGGGCTATTTGGATGAAAGCTATTTTCTCACTCTGAAGTGGTGGCTCAAACTCGAGGGCTTACCTGCCAATTTTACAGTGAAAGTTCATAGCAACCACAGCTGTAAAGCTACAAAAAGGACAAAATAACACCCTAAAAAAAAAAAAAACACTATAAAAATAGTCCATGTTGCACACACAATGCTTCACTTTTCATATTGATGCATGGAAATTAGCTGTGTAAAGATTCTTCTAAAGTTCTCCTTTTGTGTTTCAACGAAAAGCATAACAGTCTACAGATTTAGGGTGAATAAATGATGAATCTTAATTTTTGGGTAAAATATTTCATTATTGTTCAAAAGTCTGGGGTTGGTAAGATTTTTTAATGTTTTGACAGAAGTCTCTTATGCTCACCAAAGCTGCATTTATTTGTGAAACATATAACATAAACATAAAATTATAGTTTTCCATTTTAATATATTTTAAAATGTAATTTATTCCTGTGATGGCAAAGCTGAATTACTCCAGTCTTCAGTGTCACATGATCCTTCAGAAATCATTCTAATATTCTGATTTACTGCTCAAGAAACATTTCTTATTTTTTTTTCAATGTTGAAAACAGTTGTGCTGCTTACTATTTCTGTGGAAACTGTAATACATTTTTTCAGGATTCTTTGATGAATAGAATACAAACGAAATATAAATTGTTTAAATGTCTTTACTGTCACTTTTGATCAAAATAATGCCTCTGCTGCAGAATAAAAGTATTAATTTCTTTCAAATCTTACTGACCCCAAACATTTGAACAGTACTGTATGTGTTTATCATAAATATGCCATGGTTTTTTTCATATATGTGACATGATAAATGCTGCTGCTTTCATGTTTGTGTCCGCTGCTGCCCAGAAATCCATCTCACATCTCTCTTCTGAACAGACATATGGCCTGAAGATAAAACATCCAACACTCTCTCCAACTCCCTCTCTCTCTCTCTCTCTCTCTCTCTCTCCACAGAGCGTATCTGGATCGCCCTCCCTTTAAACTGCCTTCTCCTCTCAATCCCGTCATGAATCTAAAGGCCGGGCACAAAGCGAACTGCCAGATTGAAAAGAGCTTAAAACTTCACATAATAATGATATTCACCACAAATTGAGGCAAAAATGAATAAAGGGAATAAACGCAGGATGTCTGGGCCTATTATTAAACAGGGGAATAGCTGGAGAAAAATCACACAGAGTTCACAGTGAACTCTGATAATTATGCACAAAGACACTTGACGGAATTGCTCAACTGAAAGCAGGTAGAGTAAAACCAGCTGGACACTTTAAGCCGGAATAAACAAACATGTTTTATCAATCAACAAAACGTCGGGTTTATGGGGTGCCTGTTGGATAGTTGGCAAAGGAAGAACGGTACATCTTGGTTGGGACTTTTCACTGACTTCTATTGTTTTTACACTGAGCTAATGATATATTCTAACCACTAACCTTACCCCTAATCCAAACAACAAATACATTGTGAAGTCCATTTACTAAGCTGCTTTCCTCATGGGCCCCACTGGCTGCTGCTCACAAATGTAAGTAAACCCTGATAAAAGACTAAAAGCTTAAATATTTGGAAAGAGAAAATCAGCTTGATAATTAACATGTCAGAGTTGTGGATCAATTAACGCATGAAATGAGAGAGAAAGATAGACTACGGGAGTGTGAAATACTCTCAACAGTGAGACAGTTAGTGGTCACGGTAAAACAAATTAAGGAACAAAAATGCTACAAAAATAGATCAAATAAAAGGATGTGGGTAAAATAGGCATAAATTGTACCTTCAGTCCTCCACACTCCGCTGCAGACCCTTTGTCTACACCTGTAATGTAGATACCCAGAGAGTATTCAGCCCCTCCGCGGATCATGAGACCCAGAGAACGGCCGTCATCCAGCACCAAATTTACCTGAGAAGAGGAAGGCATTGTAAATCAAATTAATACATTTCACACTTAAAATGCATTTTGAACAATATAAACTACTGTTCAAAAGTTTGGAGTCGGTAAGATATTTTTATTTAATTTTTTTACTTTTATTCAGCAAGAATGCAATAAATTGATCAAAAGTGTCATTTTCAATGTTTCAGAATATTTCCATAAATATATGTATCACAGATTCCATTAAAATATTAAACAGTACAAAATTAGCATATTAGAAAGATTTTTTAAGGATCATGTGACACTGAAGACTGAAGAAATGGCTAATCATTTGACATTATTTCCTGTGCTTCCTTTCTGTTGTCAAGGTTTCTAGCACGTGTATCATTGGTTATCATGGTTATTTATTGTTTAATTGATTTCACACACCTGTTCCTCGTTTTGATCCTTTGTTAGTTTTTTATATAATGCGTCCTCAGTTTCACTCACTTATTGTCTGGTGTTAGCTATGCTTATGCACACAGTTTCGTTTACCTTCATTTGTGGATTTCGCTCTTTTGATTTATTTAATAAAGTAACTGCTGCATTTAGATCCGCTTCACCTGCCTCATCTTCAGCCTGAAACATTACAGTTTGTGCTCTGTTTCTTTAAAACGAATGCACATGTTTGACATTGTATCTAATGCAATAACAATCAGACATTTTGAAGAGTGCCATAAGTTACCAAATACATTACACAGGCTGCTTTACACACCCAAACAAATCTCTGAAATGTGGCATTGACATTGAGGTGTGACAAGGAAATTAATATATTTCCCAAACACAATGTGTTGTTACAATTCGCCTCTCAAACCTAGAGCACCCATTACTGTGCCTTACAACTATAATTCTCGACTATAACAACCCATGTGCCATAGCAAATGGCAGATCTGCTGAACCAGCAGAAGGACTAATGTGACTCCCATGACCTCTTAACAAAAGCAACAATAGCGCTGTGATTAGAATGCATCATAGAATCCCAGCAGAGCCAATCAAAGGGGGTCACCGGAGCGCCTGTGCACTCTGGGAGATCAATGCAGCAGCGCGTCGACTCTTCCAAACACCAGAACCCACCAAAAGCATCTGTCACTCACTAGCACGCTGCTTAAAGGTTAGTTCTAGCCATCCCTGAAAGGTCAAGGTGGCGTAGGGCCATACTGTGTCATTGTTCATAATGCCATACATTTATAAATGTCTCTCCCATGAATGGCTCCTTATATTTATGTTTTATTTTTCTTTAGAAGCGTGCTAGAAGCTAAATAGATTTTGGCTTCCAACAGAGCTTTCGACGCAACTTTTGTATCAGTACCCAGGAATTTGTCAGAATTACCCTGCAAATTGCTTCACCGTGATGTGAGACCCGAGCAAGCAGGGTAGTAAATCAGGGCGGACCGATAGAGATTTCTGCTGCGCTGTGCAGTACTGATGAAGCCGCGCGCCACGCTAGTGCTCTCGCTTCCAACGGCCGCAGGGCCAGAGAAGGAGAGCGCGCTCTCCAATAGCCTTGGAAGATTTACACCTGGATGAACAGCTCATAAAACTCTCCCTATAATCACATTTAACAAATTCTGGCACACAGGTGAGAGTATAAGAAAATACAGGGGTGAGGAATAGTGCTAGGGTAAATTTGGGCTGCAAACAGAAAACGGTTCTTATTTAAAATGAGCCAAAATGGACAATGTTCAGTGATTGATTGCTTAATTTATTCGACAAACAGTGTGTGTTCACAGTTCCTTAGGCATATAATGATGTGAAAACAAAATAATTTTTTTCCCTCACCCTTCATTGATTTATATATTTAATTCAGAGTTTAAAATTCATAACAGGGCACCTGCATTCAACTGCAGATGTCTTAGTTTTGTTCAGGTCTGATGGAGACTGAGTAACTGCGGAACAGACTCTCTTGTATTTGCTGCCACTTAATGTTTCATACATATTCAATAATTGTCTGATAAAAAGACATCTAGCCCCAAACACTAATCCACCGGTTTGGATTTGCCCCAACAGACGCCATTGTTCTAAATGGAAATGCATCGGCGTAAAGGGTTTATCAGCAGAGTACACATTGTGTATGTTTACCAGAAAGACTTCTGTAAAATGCAAATCGAACACACAGCCACACACACGCACACACATGCTCCTGGTTCTTAACTCAATCAAATCAAAGTAGCACAAAACGCTTATCTGAAGTACCAAAAAAAAAAATCCCAGGTGAACCATATCAGGGCTAGTTTATAAATCCCCATTCTTAAAGTGCTACTGCCCATTAGTTATGGGAGATGATCACAGATAGTTTAGCCCAGAGATATGCATGCGTGACAGCAGATAAATTATGACTTATAGAAAAGGGCAGCGGTCCAATGGCACTTCAGCATCATTGGGGTTGTCATCAGCTGGCACAAATAAGATAAAGAGCTTTGGTTTACAGAAATAATAGCATAGACAGCTTTTCATGAAAGACAAGGCAAATTCTTCTTTCGCTCCTCTCTTGCACACCAGTGAAAACTCATTTCTGCACTCAACCTATACAGAAGCAGAACACTTAAAATGACATCCATTTATTGAAGCTGGTGAGCTGTAAACAACCTAGCTTAAGCATTGAGTTTTTGAAGGCTCTTGCACATGCAAATGATCAGAAGTTCTCCATCCATACTGTATTTGAACAACTATGTAACTGTCGCCCACACCTTTACTTTATGAACAAGAAACTTCACCAATTTAAATATTTAATTAAGTGCAAGAAGACGCATCAGAAGCGCTTGCCCAGAAAGGACAGTGCACAAATACTAAATTGAGTTCTCTTTCACGTTCTTGCGCTTGAATGGACATATTCACACACAATTAGTAAACATAGCCAGTTATGTCTTAAGTGAACGTAAACAAATAAAGCGCATGTGTAAGGACCGGTTCACACAGGACACGTTTGGGGTTGGTTTCGACGTTCGTCTGTTATAGGACAACTTAGTTTGAATAAACGAGCAGACACTGATTAGCTACTTGATCGCCTAAATAAAAAAATAAAAAAATGTTCAATGTTGTTATCGATAGAGATACGCGGATGGGGTATTATTTCATCCGCAACTGCATCACAAAACTCATCATCCGCACCAACCGTTTTTTGACCAAATTTCAAAGCCGCACCCGCCCGCCATCTGCTGATTGCTTTGCGGTCTATGGACGATGCAATGCTCTGCTGATGTGAGCCGCAAGAAAGCCCTTGTCTGTTCTAGAAAGGATGCAGCAAAGATATTTAATGCTAATGTATGAGGCATAGGCCTATGCTGAGTTTCATTCATTTACGATGAGATGCGCTCTAGTTCACTTCACAATGCAATGCAAGTGAACGCGGTGCACCGGCGCCTCCATGTCACGGTTATTATATTTATTAAATTCATGCAATTGGTTGATGAAACATTCATTAAAATTAAGATACAATTTGTACAAAATGAAATTTGCTTTAAAGAAAGGCTTTTAACAATGCAATGCAAGTGAACGCGGTTATTATATTGTCTGCTATATTTGCTTTTTATTTATTAAATACATGCAATTGGTTGATGAAACATTTATTAAAATTAATATACAATTTGTACCAAATGAAATTCGATTTAAAGAAAGGCTTTCTACAAAGCAAAACTTAATGAAGTGGTAAAAATCATGTCTGACGATTTAAAAAACAAAACTTCATTAAGTGGTAAAAACCATTTCTCTCGATATATTGCGCATCTTATGATCCTATCTTTTATTTAAATTGTTTTTGAGCTAAAATGTAATAAACATCATATAGGCTATATACACACTGTGTTTCTTTTATCAAACATGTTTGGGGCCAGTCAAGGGGTAATTAAACTGCACGATCAGTTATCGGTAACGTTGTTTATTATTGCAAATGTTTATTGCTAATGTTTATTATTGCAAATGTTTTCATTTGTTTAATAAATCTCATAATGATGGCACTATATCATAGTCATAGCTTTTATTTATATCTCAAACGATTGGCGGTCGGTCAGGGGGTAGGTATTAAAAATATTTTAATAACACGGTTTTGGCGGTTATAGAGTTCTAATGACGGTGTTCAACTATAACCGTCGGTCTCACGGTTATATACTAACCGTCACACCCCTAGGTCTTTGCATGTTACTGTCTTTCCTTTTACGCAACACAACAAGATTAAATGAAATACATTTTCTCATATATATTACCTCGTTATTTCATCTGACTCCATAAATGAAAAAGGTTTTAATGATATCTGAGCATCATTAAGTGAGCGAATGTTTGATTATTCTTTTTAACTCTTTAAGTATATTTTACCAGTTCATATTAGAAAACTATGTCGCTTAGAGGTCCTCACGTCTTCTGTTTTTAACACATGTCTCACAATCACAATCTCGTCAGTTTTGATCATCAAACAGAGGTAATTGCTATTTACCTGAGATCGGTCACATTCACGTTTACACAATCAAAGATACTTTGGTATAGCCACCATGGAAATGCATACACTTGAATTTAATTTAAACGTTTACTTCAGTAGAGGAATGGCCACTATTACAGATATAAGTTGACCAATATTACTTCTCTTAAATTAGCTTTGGATTGGCCATGCCGTGGTTTCCCACATACACTTTTCAAAAGTAACATTAAATTAAAACACACCCAAATTTAGATTGGTCAAGCAGCATTTGCTGTTCTAATTGGAAATTCACTTCTTGTCTTTGCAAACAAAGTACACTTAAATTGATGCCAAATATTAGTTGTCACTAATCTGATGCAAAACTCGCGGGAACATACGAATCCGTTTAATCTACTTGGGAAAACAATTGGAGAGTCAGTCAGAATAAAATCAAATGTACCATTTATTATGTCAGGTAAATGTATCATGCCAATTTCATAATCAGTTCAAAGATAATAAATACAAAACATCAAATGCTCTGGAATAAAGAGAAAAGATGCGTGATGATGAGAGTACATGATGTACTGAGAGTCTCGGCCACTCTCAGCATCACGTGCCAATTTGAGCTACAAATCGCCCCAGTCTTCTTCAGCATCTCCCTAAATACTCAGTCAAGGCAGAAACCGCTTTTCAAATGTAAACATGAGTTCACAGTGAGAATTTGCATTAATCACCGTCCCAGACTTACTGGGGACAGCAGTTGATTTACATGGGGGCACACTCACAGCAGTTAAAGGACAAGTTCTGTATTTTACACTTAAAGCCCTGTTTACAGATCGTTTCTGATGAAATAGAACGGTTAAGATTGAAATTTGGACACATGCTGCTGTCTCGAGAATTTTAGGTTTCTTTCGCTTTCCCCTCCACCTCCAGAATGGCTGCATATGTGCACTGGAACAATCCTTCCTAAAACGCATTAAACTTTCGTTTACAAAGACGTGAAACTCACCGAGTGGTCAGGGGTATTCACTGAAATGCTCACACAAAAATCGCTGCAAAAGATGCTTTCCAACAGGTTTTATCGTAGTTTTTGTCCAACTCCATTGACTTGTATCGGATGTGCTGTGAGGTACGGTATTACTCCGCCGCCGGGCTGGAGTGTCTATTATTCAAGCTCTCAACGGAAGAATGTACGGGTGTGAGGCGTTTGGAAAAATAGGTCCACAGTTTTACAACGAATGGTAAAACACCTGTTGGAAAGCATCTTTTGCAGCGATTTTTGTGTGAGCATATCAGTGAACATCCCTGACCACTCGGTGAGTTTCACGTCTTTGCAAACGAAAGTTTAATGCGTTTTAGGAAGGATTGTTCCAGTGCACATATGCAGCCATTGTGGAGGTGGGGGGGGAAAGCGAAAGAAACCTAAAATTCTCGGGACAGCAGCATGTGTCCAAATTTTAATCTTAACCGTTCTTTTTCATCAGAAACGATCTGTAACCAGGGCTTTAAATACCGAACTTGTCCTTTAACAAGATATCTCTAAACTCTTTAAAGGTACAATATGTAAGAATTTTGTAATAAAATATCCAGAAATCACTTGCACAGTGTGATATATTTCCTGCAGTTGTGTACTTACAATATCCCAAAAGTTCCCAAAGATTTTTAATTTCAGAGAAATTCCAATTTTAAATAATTGGCCGTCCCGGAAAACCTGTTCACTTGTCGCCTGTCACTGACGTAATATCCGCGTTATCCCTGGTTTCCGCTCAAGTACTGCCATAGTAACCATGACGACAGACTTGGACTTCTGTGCATAATGAGTGTAGTGCGTAACCTCTGGCTGCACGGTGTTGTTGTTTCGTTCAAACATTATGGACCATGGCAAGCAGACTTTGGGAAAAAAGGAGAACTAAAACGAGGATCAATATCAGCGACTAACTTGGACTTGACAGCGCTTCACGAGTCACGACTTCACAGAGACGCAGCTCTTGTATGTACTTTATTAGACAGGTGAGCAAATGTACATACAACTAATCAATGTTTTATAGCTCAACATGATGAAATGTTAGAATATGATCAGTGTGTTATTCTAATGTTGATCTAGCTCACTGCTAGTCTCATACAGACAAACTAACACATAGAATAACATTATAACTTTAACACACTCAAATGCAGTTTAGTGTGATAGTGTAGAGCAAGTGAAACAGCGCTGCGTTACCTCACAAGCTTCATTCGTCTAATACACTGACCTGTGTGAGCACTAATACAGCACTTACGTTTGGTAGAATGAAATCTCCATTCCTTTATATCCGTGGGACTCGCGTGTGGCGCTGATATCATGATAAAAACATCAGTGTATTCACTCATCCATAAACATTATTAGATCCATCGGCTTGACGACAAGTTCCATAATTCCGCAGGAAATTTTGCGTCATCAACATACGCCTTTGTTATTGTAAGAGGTTAGCGACCCCTAGCGGCGAAAAAAATTACATATTGTACCTTTAAATACCTTATTACCTTTCGGTTTACTTCTTTGGGAAAGAGACCTTTGTACCAATCGCACTGAGACATTTCAAATGATACCAAACATGTATAATACTGTATGATGATTGTTCATATTAAACCATATAGATTTTTGGGTGAATTCAGTTAGGGATGGGTGAAGGGAATGATGTGTAAATTGGGAGGTGATCAACTCAAGTGTGATCGTGTTTCGAATGGGGATGGTAATATAGCAAGAGAGTTCAAATGTTAATTTCCTTTGTTTTCTCGCGGGGTAGCCCAGGACCTTAACTGGCACCCGTCTTACATTATCTTAATCGGAATTGGGTCATATCCTCATTACATAAGCACAATGTAAACACATTAAACTTGCTATAACTCGATTAAGGACTGCTGTAAATGTGAATCTTCACCTTCTTCTCATCTCCGTCCTGCAGAAGCTGCATGTGGCTGCGGCCCTGACTGTTAGACCTGCGCAGAGTGGCACTGCGATGCTCAGCCAGCAGGTCAGGGGGTGGGGACACACTGCGCCCCTGTGGATCCACCCAGGTGTAGACATGATTTGTGACATAACCACCTGGGATACGGCCCACAGAACGCACCGACATGGAGAGCTTTTTGCTGCCCTTCAGCACCTGTGAGAGAGAGAGACAGTGACAGAGAGATGAAGAGGTACAATCAGTCCAGCGTGTCTGCTAAGCGATAAAAGGCAGAAGCAGTTATGGGAATATAAAGATATTCATGTGAAAATGCTAACATTTCCACTCCATATGATAAAGAGCTCCATTGATACTCGAGCTGCAAACAACAAACACAAGAAGCTACCTGGAAACTGACGGTTACCAAGCTACAAGCTACACATCATTTTAAAGCAGTTTAACACTACAAGTTACCAGCTAAAACCGGCTGAATAAATACATTGAAGCTATTTAAGAAGGAAATATCTTAAAAAAAAAATATATATATATATAAATAGTATCTGATGATATGTGAAGTGAAAGTGAAAGTGAAAGTGAAAGTGAAAGTGAAAGTGAAAGTGAAGTGAAAGTGAAAGTGAAAGTGACACGTGACGGCCAAGTATGGTAACCCATACTTGGAATTTGACCTCTGCATTTAACCCATCCAAGTTAATGCACACACATTAGGAGCAGAGTAGTGAGTAGTTAACACACACACACTGCAAACGTGGATACACACACCCAGAGCAGCGGGCAGCCTTTGTGTGGCGCCCGGGGAGCGATTAGGGGTTAGGTGCCTTGCTCAAGGGCACCTCAGTCATTTCCCACCGGCTCTGGAATCGAACCAGCAACCTTCGGGTTACCAGTTCAACTCCCTAACCACTAGGCCATGACTGCCCCCTGTCATATATGAATGAGAGCAATATTTATCTGGCACAAAACAAACAATAAGGATCTTTAAGACTTAACTTGCAAACGTAAGCAGATTTTGATTCATCCCAGTAAATTTCATCTTTTGATTCAGTTCAGCAATAGGACTCAGATTCAAATAGGGTTCAGTTCAGATTCATTGAATAATATAGACTAAATGCAACTAATAACTCGAAACACCCTAATTAATCTAAAACATAGTGATGAACAATGAACTACATATTTCATAAAATGCGATGCAGGCAATTGATGAATTGGTGAATAATTTTAGAAGCTGTTCACTTTCATGAATCATTTGAATGAACTAAAATGAATCAGACTTTCATATGCTACTGGTTAGAAATAACTATATTTTTCAGTATTTCAGCTCTTTTTAAATAACATAGCTAAATTAGCAGTGTTACTCCTTTAACTAGGCTAGTCCATAACACTGCTAAAACGCAAGGGCAGATCTCTTTTCAGAGATATACAATACAGAGGAACATGGTGCGGAGATGAAAGTCCTATTTGTGGTGTTTGCCTCATTGGTCTCTGATGGTCTGCTATGCTCACCGTCACTCCACAGATCAAGTCTAGTGCAACTGGCACTGCGGGACGCCACAAATTCAGCTGAGTGTGAAATGACACCATTATCTCCTACCACACACACACACACACACACACAAACATACACCAAGTCGGCATTAAACACACACATTCCAATGCAACAACTTATAATTGGGCTGAACTCAAAGAACTTCCTGTTCTCAGGGTGGCCTCGCAGTATCTACTTCCCATGCAGCTCAGACTCCCTCGCATTGCACTTCAGAAACGGTTAGGGAGTTTGTGTCCGCAGGCGTGCTCTGTTGCGTATCTCTGACCTAGTTCTGCGGAATGTTTATTGAGTTGCAAAATACAGTAGTCCAGATTTTAAGTGTAACAAAATAAAACTGTTTATTCGTGAGTCACTCCCTCTGTGGAAAATAAACACCAATGGTGCTTCGTTAATCCCCAGAAATGTTTCAAAGCCCAAAGTTTGGATTTATTTAGGAGTTAATCTGGTCCGTAAGCATCTGGTTTCCTTTCTTTCCTGGGCCATGATTTGCCTGGGTTTTTTAAGCGAGTGACAAGTTGTTTTTTGGGATAGAGGAATGCAAAGCAAAGACTAATAAAATGAAGACACATTGGAATGAACAGAAAATAAAAAAATATGAGAAAGCGAAGAGATGCATGACAGAACACAAATTACTTGAAGGGATACAGTAATTCACCCCAAAATGTAAATTCTGTTTTCTCAACCTCATGTTGTTCCTGTATGACCAAGCCTTTCTTATGTGTAACACAAAAAGGGAAATTTTAAAGAACTTCTCAGGATTCTCTTTTCCATGAAATCATAATGAATCCAGACTAACACTTTCAAGTTTGAAAAGGACATGAACTCAAAGGCCCTGTCCCAAATGGAACCCTACGCCCTTGCGATCTTCCTTTGAGTCCACACTTTCTTAAAGCCGCTTTGACTGTCGGGTGGAAGTATCCTGTGGGGCTCACTTCAGTGAGGGCTCGGCAAAAGTGCGCATGTCGGCCGCAAAGGAGGCGCTCGCGAGCACCCTTATTAAAGCTAACATGACAAATGGAACACCCTACAGTCTTGTGGACTTAACGGACACGTGCACTCGGCGGCCATTGTAAGTCCACAAGACCGCAAATGCATATGAAGTGTGCCATTTGGGACAGGGCCAACATCAACTTTTCATACAAGTATCATAATACACTGCCCGACCCCAAAAAATGTAAAAATACGCAGGAAAACACATCATGGCCATATTCCAGGATGACAACATCAAGATTCATCTGACTCAAAATGTGAAAGAATGGTTGGAAGGGAGCATGAAGAATCATTTTCACACATAAATTGGCACCTCTGAGTCCAGACCTTAAATTCATTGAAAGTCTTTGGGATGTGCTGGAGGAGACTTTACAGAGTGCTTGTCTCTTGCATTGTCAATACAAGATCTTGACCATAAATTGATACACCTCTTGATGGAAATAACATCACAACATTTATTTCCATCAAGGTGCATCAATTTTATATTATAATTTGATGATTTTGTTTACTTCTTGAAGCTTGAAAGCCTCATTAATTGTAATGCATGGAAAAAACATTACATACATTTAAATTTTAGTATTAATGGATCAAGTGTTGCTGAAAAAGATGCGTCTTCAGCTGTTTCTTGAAAATGGCTACGGACTCAGCAGCTCTGGTTGAGTTAGGCCGGTCATTCCACCAGCAGGGAACAGTCATGGTGAAGGTCAGTGAAAGTGATTTCGTGCCTCTTTGAGATGTAACAACTAGTACATTCTTTAAAATGCTTCCTTTTATGTTCCACTGAAGAAATAAAGAGATACGGGTATGGAACAACATGAGGGTGAGTAAATGATTTTCCTTTTTGGGTGAACTACTCCTATAGGAGACTACAGGAGAAGATAAAAAACAGCTTTGTCCCTGCTGTGAATACTAACAAATAAAAGAGCGCCTGGCAGCGAGATTCTTAATGCACCATCGCTGCTCTAAAGTGCTGACTGTGACACTGTCTGATGGAGTGTGTCAACAAATGAGTGGAATAACAGAATACTGTTGGATGAGAGAGAGAGAGATGGAGGGATGAAGATAGACAGCAAGCAGGCATCTTATATGATATGCTACAATGTCACCTTAGGAAAGCCAATAATGCCAATAATGTGGGAAAATGCATTAATAGCCCCAAGCAAGAGCAGAAGGACATAATTAAAGAAAGTTTCATGCTGCTGAGAGAGAAGCGAAATGTTGGACTTCTCATCTAGAAGATTTAATCTCAACATAAAACATTTGCAAGCCATTTGACTTCCATAAGGTGATGTTTCAGAAGGTGGAGCAACACAATACAGCAAGGAACTTGCATTAAGAATTCATGTTGACTTTAAAGTCGCATTAAATGGAAGTCTTTTCATCCCTATTGTGATAAATATCCGAGTGAAACGGCTTGAACAAATGTGGGACAAATGTTGATTTTGTCCATTGGGATTTGAATGGATCATTGTGGTTCTTTTACTTCAAATAAATCATCTATAATAAATACTGCAATACTGCATAAAAAAAAAGCAAATTTTCCATTATGATTTCATGTTGACTTTAAAGGCCATGAACACTTAAAGCTAATTGCTCCAAGTAATTTCACATCTGAGCCTGATGGCCCTACCAATTCACATGAAACGCAGCACACACACACACACACACACACACACTCTGAGCTGCCTGGCATTCTGTTTATTTACTGTCATTTCCAATGGGACCGATAAAGCATCCGAGAGCAGAATGAGAAATCAAGTCATAAATGCCGAATGTTTGAGCATGTGAAGCTCAGTGTGCACTGACCAGCTGGCATGGATACTGAAGCAAACAGAAATCGCATACATAAACAGACAATCTGCGATTGTTGCTTTGAATTAGCATTACAAAAAGGGGCCAATTAGATGATCACAAAGGGTAATTGGGTCTGGTTAGCAGTGCCGTGTGCTCAGAATGAGTTTATGAGATTACGCAGACAAGCTCGGAAGGGACGCAGGAGACATTTGCATGTGATTGAGCGATTCAGGATGAAAACCAGGAGGACAATGAATCTAAAAGATTTAAGAATCGCTGTTGTACAATTAGATGGATCTGAGTCAGTTCTTGTGCTCATATATAGCGAATTTGCGTAGGTGTGTTTATTTTTATTTTTAAAGTAGCTAGTATGTGTAGGTGTTCATTTGTGAACAGTAGTATTCTGAATGTCATCGCAACAAATATACAGCTCTTTCATACAGTACTGAGTTATGATCTTTGAACAATTTACACTTTCAGATTGGTAAGATTTTTTATGTAAAAAAAAAAAAACTCATCAAGGCTGCAATTTTATGATAAAAAATATAGTAAAATAGTAGTAATATTTAGAAATATTATTACATTTTAAAACAACTGTTTTCAATTTGAATATGTTTTAAAATGTAATTTATTTTTGTGATGGCAGAGCTAAATTTTTAGCAACCATTACACCAGTCTTCAGTGTCACATGAAAATCATTATAATATGCTAATCAACATAGAAAACAGTTGTGCAGCTTAGTAATTTTGTGCAAACCATTATAATTTTCTTCAATATTTTTTTGGGGAAATAGAAATATGTTGTAACATTGTTTTTACTGTTACTTTTGATAATTTTAGAGCATTCAACTTTATTGTATTATTCTCACAACCCCCCCCGCTTTGCTCTATCGCTTTTATATTTTATCTTCTATACTTTTATAATTTGAGCTCCTTTTATTACCTAATTTTAACTTCAGAAAATCAGCACAGTGCTCAAACGACAAAGTTTGGATTACTACAAAAACGCAGAATTCTTCTACCCGACCAGCTTACATTCCGGGGAAAGGAAAACACAACTGCCTACAAGGATAAGAGAGAAAATGCCTCTTCTGGAATCTACTAGCTGCACTAACTGCCACAGACTTTTACAAAGGATTGCAGTTCTTGAAACAAAGTTATTTACGGGACCACCAAACCAGACGGAACACACAACAGAGCTTCGTCATGGACGCCCTCAGCATATAGCCGGTGAGTCCCATGAAACTAGTGCTCCTCGACAGGTAGAGAAACAAGCCGATCGACTTACAAACCGATGGCACAAACAGGGAGCGAGACCCAAAGGCACTCGAGACATCAGATTGTCACGAGCCTCACATATTACCGCAGTAGCATCCTCTACCCCAGATACAGCTCTGACAAAGATTGCAAACACTGGTCTCCCACCAACACCTATACATCTTGAGAACAGATTTGAAGTACTAATGAATGTAAATGAGGAATCCCCAGACGTGATGAATGTGATCGAACACAGACTGTATCAGCCAGTAGCTAACACTGATGCTAACTGGCGCTCAAGGTCGAGCAGACAGCGGCACTCAGCTCAGAGCGCAGCCGAGCCCAGGACTCTGATAGTGGGGGACTCCATAATCAGAAACATTAGCAGCAGGGATACAACTACATGCTGCCTTCCACAAGCTACAACTTCTGATATAAACAGGGAACTTCAGAACATTCTAATGAAACATAAGACTGCAAATCGACTCATCATTCATGTGGGGAAGAATGACATTCATAAAGAGCAGTCAGAACTCCTTAAGAAGGATTTCAATGAACTTTTTGAAACACTTAAAAAACTGAAAGTTCAGACATTCATCAGTGGACCACTCCCAGCAAGAGGGACAAACAGGTTTTCACGGTTGCTTGGGATTAATACATGGCTGCAAAAAACCTGCAATATAAAAGGAGTAAACTTCATTGACAACTTCAATCTCTTCTGGAGTCAGAGACAACTATTTAATCGGGATGGCCATCACCCAAACAAACTTGGTTCAAGAGTGTTAAAGGACAATATCTACTTCTCCCTCAATCATCCTTCTGCAGTGTGTGCCAATCCACTCAATCAGAACGGCACACACACACCTGGACACAGTATGAATGACCACAGGACTTCACTTCAGAATGGACATGATGTTGACATATCACACAAGGACAATGATAACACCACTGAGCCACAACAACCTCTGCTCACGGACACCATCTCAGCTGAGCTCTGCCCACAGAGCTCATCACAGACAGACACATCAGAACTGCTCCAAGATTCAGCACCCAAGGACGACTTCCTGGAAAACAGCCAGGGAAGCCAGGACAGCATATCACAGCCTCCTATAACACCAGAGCAACAGCCCCTTTCACCAGACACTTTTTCGCTCTCGCCAGCAACTCCACTCCTGTGCTTCTCACAGAAAATGGAAGAACTGGTGCATGCTGGAACCAGACTATCCCACTCTTTTGCTGCAAGCCCCCAGATATCAACCAAAAAACGTCGGGCACCGGTACCACCAAAGCCTGCGGGCCGAGGTCGCCCTCCCCCTCCTTCTGTGAGAGCTCTTCGGCCTCTGCCACAACGCCAGGGCCCACACCCTCCTCCATCTGCTCGAGGTCAACCAAAAACAACTGATACCAGCTCTCAGTGATGTGTGTCGGGTCCCCGCTTTGATAACAGTAACTTTCTCATATGTTTACAGAACAAGCGGGAACCCAGTGTGCCTGTATCTTTCTCTATCGCTGTTCTATTACAAGATAGAAAGTCTAAGGCCTTCAATAGCCGTACAGCAAACTCAACTAATCTGGTGCCTGTTGCACGTCTAACTAAGATTGATGTAGGGAAAAAAAGTAAGACTGTTAAGTTAGCAATTTTAAACATCCGCTCACTTAAAAATAAATCACTTCTAGTCAATGACTTAATAACCACAAACAACCTGGATTTTATGCTTCTAAATGAAACCTGGCTAGAAGACAGCTGCAGTGCAACAATCCTCAATGAAATATCCCCTCCTAACTTTACTTTTATGAGTGTCTGCAGAGCTGTTAAGAGAGGTGGGGTCTAGCTGCTCTTTTTAAAGATATCTATCAATGTAAGCAAATATCATTTGGGAACTACACGTCTTTCGAATATCTGGGTATTGTATTAAAAGGTGCTCCACGCATTTTACTTATCATTATTTACAGGCCTCCAAAATACTCTCCAGCCTTTGCTGAGGAATTTACAGAACTGTTATCAACAATTACCTCAGAGTTTGACTTTTTTGCCATTGCTGGAGATTTTAACATTCACATAGATAATGCAGAAAACAATATGGCAAAAGAAATCAAAACTGTTTTAAAAACTTTTGATCTGACTCAGCATGTACATGGACCCACACACAATCATGGACACACTCTAGATTTACTTATCAGTAAGGGTCTAAACATCTCATCGATTGTTATTAAGGATGTAGCACTGTCTGATCATTTCTGTATTTTCTTTGATATATTGATCTCTCCTGCCACTGAAGCTAGATCTGTGTCTGTCAAGAAGAGATGCTTAAATGAGAACACTAGTGTACTATTTATGAAGGCTATATCCTTAACACCAAGCATATCTGCTGACTCTGTTGATTTTCTCCTTGATTCTTTTAACTCAAAAGTTAAAAGTGCAATTGATGATATTGCTCCCGTGAAAGTCAGGAAGAAGAGTGGCAGACAAAAAGCACCTTGGAGAAACTCAACAGCAGTGCAAAATATGAAAAGACAATGCAGAAAAGCAGAGCGCATGTGGCGGAAGACAAAGCTTGTAGTCCATTATAACATCTACAAAGACAGCCTTCATGCTTTCAATATGGAACTAGGCAAAGCTAGACAGACTTTCTTCTCAAATATTATAAACTGCAATTTAAACAACACACGCACTCTTTTTGCTACTGTAGAGAGACTGACAAACCCCCCAAGCCAGATTCCCAGTGAAATGCTCTCAAACAGCAAGTGCAGTGAGTTTGCTTCTTTCTTCTCTGACAAAATCAATAATATCAGAAAGGTGATCAGCACATCATTGAGTTGCGCTGGGGTCAGACAGATCAGACCACCTGAAAAAGTAGTAACTTTGTCTGATTTAAAAAAAAATTGATAGCAAAATTTTGGTAGAAACCGTACAGCACCTTAAAACATCAACATGCGCTCTTGACACACTTCCCACATCTTTTTTCAAAAGTGTGTTAAACAGTTTAGAAGCAGATCTTCTAGAAGTGGTAAATGCCTCACTTCTCTCTGGGAGTTTTCCAAACTCCCTGAAAACTGCAGTTGTCAAGCCCCTCCTGAAAAAGAGCAATCTGGATAAGACCATATTAAGCAACTATAGACCTGTAATGATTCATGTCTGTGTTCCTCTGTCTTGTCCCATGTTTAGCAGTTCCCCGTTATGTTGATTAGTCTCCCCAGGTGTTTCTCATTTACCACGCCCCCTTGTTATCTTGTTTAGCTTGTTTGCATTTGTATTTAAACCTCTGTGCTTCAGTTGTTGTTTGTCGGTCGTTGTAGCTGTTTCCATGTTCCTGTCCTAGTTCTGTGTTCTTCCTGGATTACCTGTTTGTTTTATTAAAAGTAATGTTTGCAGATGGATTCTCTTCCCGCTTCATTCCTGCCTCATCATAACAAGACCGATCTCAAATCTTCCTTTCATAGGCAAGATCATTGAAAAAGTTATCTTCAATCAGCTGAACAAATTCTTAAGCTCGAATGGATACTTTGACAATTTTCAATCTGGTTTCCGACCGCACCACAGCACAGAGACAGCGCTCATAAAGATAATAAACGATATTCGCTTAAATACTGATTCAGGCAAATTATCAGTGCTGGTACTACTCGACCTCAGTGCTGCTTTTGACACTGTCGATCATAACATACTTCTTGACAGGCTGGAAAACTGGGTGGGGCTTTCTGGGATAGTCCTAAAATGGTTCAGGTCATACTTAGATGGGAGAGGTTATTATGTGAGTATAGGAGACCATAAGTCTGAGTGAACATCCATGACATGCGGAGTCCCTCAAGGCTCAATTCTTGCGCCACTCCTGTTCAACCTGTATATGCTCCCAATGAGCCAAATAATGAGAAAGAACCAAATCGCTTACCACAGCTATGCAGACGATACACAGCTGTACTTAGCCCTATCGCCTAACGATTACAGCCCCATTGACTCCCTGTGCCAATGCATTGATGAAGTCAACAGTTGGATGTGCCAAAACTTTCTTCAGTTAAACAAAGATAAAACTGAAGTCATTGCATTTGGAAACAAAGATGAAGTTCTCAAGGTGAACGCATACCTTCACTCTAGGGGTCAAACAACTAAAAATCAAGTCAGGAATCTTGGTGTGACACTAGAGTCAGACCTTAGTTTCAGTAGTCATGTCAAAGCAACAACTAAATCAGCATACTATCATCTAAAAAATATTGCAAGAATTAGATGCTTTGTTTCCAGACAAGACTTAGAGAAACTTGTGCATGCTTTCATCACCAGCAGGGTGGATTATTGTAATGGACTCCTCACTGGCCTTCCCAAAAAGACCATAAGACAGTTGCAGCTCATACAGAACGCTGCCGCTAGGATTCTGAGCAGAACCAGAAAATATGAACATATCACACCAGTCCTCAGGTCTTTACACTGGCTCCCAGTTAGATTTAGGATTGATTTCAAAGTATTATTACTGGTATATAAATCATTCAATGGCCTAGGACCTCAATACATTGCAGATATGCTCACTGAATATAAACCCAACAGATCACTCAGATCATTAGGATCATATCAGCTAGAAATACCAAGGGTTCACTCTAAACATGGCGAGTCTGCTTTTAGCTATTATGCCAGCCACAGCTGGAACCAGCTTCCAGAAGAGATCAGATGTGCTCCTACAGTGGTCACATTCAAATCCAGACTCAAAACACTTCTGTTTAGCTATGCATTTACTGAATGAGCACTGTGCCGCTGTTCGTCCGACTGTACTGTACGGTATTTCATTTTATTTTTCTAAACTGTTTTAATTATTCTTATTTCTTTTTATTATTTTAATTTCTTCTATGTAAAGCACTTTGAATTGCCATTGTGTATGAAATGTGCTATATAAATAAACTTGCCTTGCCGTGCCTTGCTTGTTACGTTGTAAACACAGTGCAGCGCTTACGGGTTCTACATCAGAACGTCGGCTCAGTATTGGCCGACTTCTGCATCAGTATCACACGCATGTGTCTTGGTGCTCACGTGAACAGCGTCAGAGACTGACACGGAAGAGAAGAAATAGTTGAATAAACTCGTTACTTTTGTTTTTTGCGCACAAAAAGTATTCTCGTTGCTTCATAACATTAAGGTTGAACCACTGTAGTCACATGGACTATTTTAATGATGTTTTTACTACCTTTCTGGACTTTGAAGGTGGCAATTAAGTTTCAGTCTATGGTGGGGTCAGAAAGCTCTCGAATTTCATAAAAAATATCGACACGAGGGTGAGTAATTAATGACAGAATTTTCATTTTTGGGTGAAACAACCCTTTTAATTTGACCAATTTACAGCTATAAAACTAATATGAATAGCACAGCTGAGATAATTAGGTTTCAAAAGAATTCGATGAGAAATGTTTAAGTTCTAATTGAAATCTATAACTTTTGATTGCAGATTTGGCAAATGCGAGATTGCTATGATGTTTCGAAGGACAAAAAAAAAAAAAAAATTCTGAGAAGTCTTCCCATTAAAAGTTACCATTTGCTCTCCATTTAACCTCCTTTTCAAATGTTTTTCATGCTACTTATCTGAGAGTTAAGGCCACTTTTAACCCTTGGTAAAGCAAAGTTGTTTGAGCTTGTATCAATGAGCTTTTTATCCCAAAAAAATGGTGTGCATCGTAAGACAAAACAATGGTACTGACATATTTTAAGATATGTAAGTGCAAGTTGCTTTTAGTTAAGACCGCTCAAACATGCATGTCTCAAGTACACTTGAGCCTTGTCTGTGAAACGGCTTTTCACACTGTGCTTAACCCCAGGTTATCATAATTCTAAACCACAATTTTAACCCCGGGTAGAGGAACATTTCACAATTGTAATTTAGAACCACTTTTTACCCGGGGTTATAAAATCCTGCTCCAGAGCAGGGTTTAGAACCACCTTTGCTGTGTTTACCCAACATTGCAGTGCTAATCTTGAGTAGTTTGAAATGTCTGCGGTGTTAGAATGTTACCAACAGCGCACCTCATTCGGACAGTCACGGACAAAATTTAACATTTTCCTCTTCAAACGCTGAAATGAGCCATGACGTGCATGTCGTTTCAGCGTTTGAAGAGGAAAATGTCAAATGGTGATAAAAACATCACTTGGAGTGAAGAAGAGAATATTCAGTTCTTACCCTTATATCTGAAAAAGTCCATTTAGGAAAAACTTGATAGTACAGTCAGCAATATATAATACAACGATGCACAATGCTAGAGCCTTAAATGTAAACAGGTTGCATGCTGCATTCGTCCAATCAATGCTGACATTAACATTAACCCAGGGTGTACAGTGTAAAACGTCAGTTTATGAATATCCAGGATTAATTGCAGTGTGAATTGTGATAACTCATGATTCCATTTACCTGTGGTTTAGAATAACCCAGGGTTAAGGTGCAGTAAGTAATACTGACAGCTAGCAGCTGAAATTAGTACTGAAGTCCAAATTCAAAATACTGGAGAGTTGTTACTCCCGCCCCCTCTTCCTCAGACTCGGCGCTCACGCAGGTTGCCAAATTGAGGACATGGAACAGGAACAAGCACAGTTGACAATGGAAGGCGACGAGCCTTACATTGTAATTTGATGAGTTTATTTATCCGTGTTTAATAAGTATTTGGACAAACTGGACAGATGGATGCTGAGGCTTTTTAGGTTGGGTAGAATCTACAATCTCTGACCCAGTTTGTTGCGTTGATGGATGAAATAAGCTGTGTTTTCCTCCAACTGGCAACCCAGGGATGTCGAAATACTAATGGATAAATTGGCAGTGGGCGAAATCTCACAGACCAAAACAAAAACAGACATTCCAACACTGAACGCAACGCACATTTTGAATTAGAATAACTCGCTGTAGCAATGTTTTTCAAAGAAACAAGTATGTGAACATAGTATGTGATAAATATCTGCAAACATATTATGGTATTTTTATGCTTTAGCTCAGTCCAAAAATAAATAAATACATACAGCACCTTTAATTTCGAGTGTAAAAAGCCCTCCAGAGGGTTAAAGGTTGTATCAGTGATTTCAGGCCCCCAAAAAAATGATCACATTCATCTTTCCTAACGATCCGCTAGCTGCCGACAAAAACAATTGGTTTCACCAACCACTCAAAACCAAAACAAATAGTGTTCCAACCAATCACCGACAGGGGGAGGGTTTTGAGTGGTTGGTGAAACCAATTGTTTTTGTGTGCAGATCTCAGAGCCTAGGCTGCCTACAGAGACGCGTTTTTTTGACGGCATGCTTATGGGGCGGGCAGCTAGCGGATCGTTAGGAAAGATTAGATGAATGTGATCAAAAAAAAATTGGGGCCTGAAATCACTGATACAACATTAAATATTTCTGCCAGCAACAGACAATAAATTATAAACAAAACAATGCAACCTCATTAGATATTCAAGCACTTTCTACAGCCGCAGAAACTTTCACATTGTAGTGTCTGAGTGGAAGCCATTAAAAATGTTAAAAAATGATGACAAACATATTAACTGGAGCATCTAAAACAGGTTACATGATTGCTGCAAGCTGTACTTCAGCCTAATGTTAAAAAAAAAGAAAAAGTAATATGCCAAGTAACCTTTGTGTTCCTTTATTAAAGCGCTATGCTCAAATTGCAGGGAATTTTTACATTGGAAGTGCGTTCTATGACAAGTAGGCAATGCCATAAAAGAAGATGATGATACCATACCACAATATCGATACTAAAGAGGTCTCATTTCCGATGGGAAATAATAAAGTAAGATACAGAGCTAGCCTGGATGCCAGCCGAACTTAGCCTCGCCCACAACATTTGAGGTTGGGAAGTTCGGTCTGGACTTGATCCGTTGTGGAGCAACTATGCTCGAACCAGAGCTGTTCGGACCAATCAAATTGTCAGGGTGGGCTATATACGATGATGGGCAGATGATCAACAGTAAAGTAATCATCCACGTCACCAAAGAGCGCTTGGGTTGAATTCGTTTACAACAAAGATGACTGCCGCTGGAGAATCGAGATGTGTAGATTCCGCCATCGCATCTGTTATAGAAGATATCGACAGCGCATTCATTTTAAAAGAGGAACAGAGAATCGCGATCAAGGCATTTGTCGATCGGAAATATGAATGAAGAACATACGTCACTTACTCCATTGCTCTGATTGGTTGTAGGTCTATCCAATTGAGTGCAGAGGCATTTTCTTTCCTGGTTCGGTTAAAACACGCCCCATAATCACACCCAATGGAGCAATATCAGACTCATATTCTGACTAGAATCTGAGTATGACGACGTCAGGCTAATACAGAGCACTAACTGGTCACAAAATGCACCTGATTCTCTCTATTTTTGCCTCCATACTGACCATCCACCTGTGACTGCCATGACACATGTTCCCCTTAGGCGTTACTGCATAGGCAAAATCTCAACTGTCAAAGAAATAACAAAACAAATTCTTATTTAGTCCCTTTAATGAGAGACCCTGAGACCAAACACAACAAAGTGAAATTTTAATGAAAGTTTGTCACTGAAGGATATTGAAATACGCTCAAAATAAAGATGTAAAATGGCATGCGTTTAAAGCAATGAGGTCTGATATAGTTTGACAGCTCTGGACAACACTGACATCTTTCAACAGTTCTGTCCAGAGCTGTGGCATCTTATGCTGAAGGGATCGATCGGACTAAAACAAGCAGCTACAGCAAACATTTCTCGCTCTCTCTACACTTCTTTCCATTTATCAGCTTTCCCTGCTTTCCAACTTCTTGTCTCATCTCTCATTCTTATTTATGAGTTATATAGCAGGGGTCGCCACCACATGGGATGAAGAGGGATGTAAAAGGAAAGAGAGGAGGAGTGAGAGAGAGCGCTTTGACTTAAGGGCAGATTTTGTGCTTGAATCAGGGGGGAGATTAAGAGAGATTTTTCACTCTTTGACTGAAACATGAGAGAATACTTTAAGAGGTTTTGCGAACAACAAAAACAGACAAAGCATGGTGGGACATACAAATATAGTACCGACAAACAACAATATCATCTCTCCGGGATTGTTGAAGGCGTCTATGTCAGGGAGAATTGTTTCAGTTAAATCAAAGCTGACAGGAGACCGGATAAACATACTAATGCTCTCCTCAAAATGCAAAAACAGCTCAAATCAGACACATCAAATGCATGCAAATACTGTACAAAGCCTGTCAAAGCACAACATTGCAAAAAAAAATAAAAATCTTAATCAGTATTTTTGTCTCGTTTTCCACTGAAAACCATCTAAATATCCTTAAAACAAGATCAGTTTACTGGGGAAGCAAAACTGCAAAAGATATAGAGACTTGACAAACCTGATGACTAACGTCTTGAGAATTGAGATTGGAGAACTACTTTATATGCTGAAGAACCAGTACAGTTGAATGTAGCATCCCTAGGGAGATTCATACTTGGTTCAGGTGACTTTCTGTGCTGTATGTTACTGTTGCACCATCTCCTGTAATCAACTTCACCCAGCCGCCACTAGCGCTGTCACACTAAAGGTGATCTGCTCTCCCCAACAGACCATAGCATGGCTACTTGTTCCTACATATAAGAGCAAATGATTTAGAGACCCACAAACCAACACATCTACAAGAATACATATACGTATAACGTTTATACGACATTATCAAAGCACATAAAACACCATGCATTCATATGATCATTTGTTTTGTACGAGATACACAATCATCCTTCCCCCTAGCTCAGTTTCAGATCAAAAATGCTTACAAGAAAAGACAGTAATTACAACAGGGGGATGTAGTCCTGTTGGGCAAACTCAAATAAGATTTAGTCTCCGAGATCTTATTATTGTGTTGGCAAACGGTGCCACTGGCAGCGCTCGCCGGTGCTGTATTATACATGTGGTTATGGAATGATATCTGATTTTCTCTCTGCCTGGAAGTGAGGGAAAGATGAAGAAATTGAGAAAGAAAGAAATAGAAAAAATATCCATAACCTGTTCTCCATTTGCTCCCAGACTTCCCGGTTTGTATTTGCTTTGCTGAGGTGAATGGAATCAGAATAGAAAAATGGCCCATCATTTTGGGTAAATTATGCCTTTAACAGTGAAGTCTGTAATTGTCCTAATTTCTGTACATCACCTCATTTCACAAAGAGTCTGAATAACGACTCGTTCGAAGATTATGGGCCCTATTTTAACGATCTGAAACGCAAGTGTCAAGTGCAAAGCGCAAGTAACTTTGTGGGCGGGTCTTGGGCGCTGTTGCTATTTTCCCGGCGGGATAAATGACTCTTGCGCCAGGCGCAAATCTAAAATGGGTTGGTCTGAAGTAGCTTCATTATTCATAGGTGTGGTTTGGGCGTAACGTGAAATAAACCAATCAGAGGGTCATCTCACATTCCCTTTAAGAGCAGGCGCGCTTTTTCCATAGCGGATTGCTATTGTAACGGCGGATTTGCCAAGCGCGTGCCAGGAGCGGTTCACAGCCAAGGAGAGCAACGCTCTCGTCACGGCCGTAAAAGAGAGAAGTTACATTGAAATGGAGAAACCCACCCAAACTAACTTCGGTTAAACAGGCGTATGGTAATTTGGGTAAATGTGTAAGCTAGATGTATGCTTTTATAATAAATTGTCTATCTATCTATCTATCTATCTATCTATCTATCTATCTATCTATCTATCTATCTATCTATCTATCTATCTATCTATCTATCGTAATAATGTATGATTTGCAAAAATGAAAACTGCTGCTTCTGTGTAGATGAGAGAATCAAAGTGTATGCGCGTTGTGCACACGCTACATTGATTATGGCCAAGCATGCGCCCTTAAAATAGCATATGAATAACATGCGCAACGCGCCAATGACTTTAAACAATTTTTTCCTGGTTAGTGGCGCAATTGTTTTCTAAACCATCAAAATAGCATGAAGGAACGTTTGCGCCGGAACACGCCTCCTTTTTTTGCGCTGAACCGCCCAGGGAGCACAAGTTCATTCCCTAGTTTAGCGACGTGCTTCTGAGGAGGGAAAAGCGCGCTTTGCGCGGGTGCAAAATAGGAATGATACATGCGTCGGTGTACAAAGTCAATTGCGCTGGGTGCAAGATAGGGCCCTAAGTCTCTCTAATCCTCGTCTTTCCGAGAGCTACTCTGGTCAAATTGCTCAGTCTGTTGTGATTGGTTGACCGCTTGCAGCACGTGTCGGAAACGAAACGCCACATTCCATAACTGAATTTCAGCTCCGGGGGCTTCCTAAATCCTCAGCAATTGTACACACTGTAAAGACAGTGACAATGGCGTAAGTTCTAACCATATCAATTTGATAAATAAAAAATAGTAATAATAAAAAAGGATTTTATACATGATAAATCACACTTTTAAAATCATGCTACCTCTTTTCCAAGACCACAACAACTAGTTCTTCAACAAAAAAAAAAAAAAAAAAAACAGTTAAGGTGGTCATTTAAAATGAAAAATATCTTGACTTTTAGTAGTTATTTATTTGAATGCTTGTTTTGTATAATTTTAAATCATTTTAAGTCGTCTTGAGGCCCCTGGTTGAAAGTCACTGGTGTAGAGACTACAAGTAAGCCATTTGTAGGCCAATTTCCCTGAAAAGGGAAACACTGTTATTATGTGGTTCTATCAAAACATTTGGTTTTGTTTAGTGGATTAACCAATGGTGTGAATTTTTCCCGGGACAATGTTTAATCATTATTATTTATCACAATCCTATATATCTCACAAAAATATAACTCAAAATAGAAGATACCGCTCTTTTAAGTCAACAACAGCTTGACAGCTTTCCACAGTTCAGTTCACCTCTCTGTTCCCCAGCCCCCACTGCACAGTTCATTATTTGTGCTCTGCTTGTGCTGGCAAGATAGAGTGACCCAAGGACTATACCGCAAGTTTGTGTAAATGGCTAGCTGGGAAGAGCTGTTGACCCTGAGCTCAAAACCATCCATCTCCTCTACCGGGACTGGAGAGGGAACACAGACGCATGGAACTCTTTCTTTATTATGTAAAAAGTGTAGTTAATCACTCTTTCTCCTAATAAGATGAGGAGCGGAGGAGAAGAGAGCGGAACAGCAGTGGTTTTGATAACGCTTAAATCACAGCAATAGCACGAATCAGACTGCCTTTGTTTATGATCGCTGCCTTGAGCAGCCAAACACCGCTGAAAGTTAAAAAAAGAAGCTTCTCAAGGGCCCAATTGTGCTCTCAGAGGAGAATCCATACATACTACTCAGTTGCCTTTTTCGCACATGTTTTTCACTATATAGTAGGGAAGTATTTGAGACGTAGCATCTGTTTACAACTGTGACCAAAACAAGAAGGAAGATAAGAAGAAGGACAATCAAGATGAAGAATAATAAGATGGTCAAGAAGGAGGACACGAAGAAGAAGAAGAAGGAGGAGAAGGAGAATAAGAAGAATGACAAGAAGAAGAATCAGGAGGACAAGAAGAACAAGACTACACAGAAAAAGTAGTAGTAGAATGACAAGAAGAACAAGATCAAGTTGTGATAATTACTATTATTAACTCAGTTTGACAAAACAATAATAAAAACTACTATTATTAATTATTAATAATATAAACTACTGTGTGATATTAGGGGTGTGTAGGGGTGCACACACGCTTGCACGCGTACACACACCTTCGCATGCACACGCTCACACGCTGTAAATGTTAAAATAGTGGGTGCTTTTTTTATTACTCGCTTTTGTGTTTTGCCTCCCTCCGCCATTTTACGGTAGCGGGAGAAGCGCGTACGTGACGAATGACATCAGAGAAACGTAATCGATTATGGTCTATTACTGAATCGATGCAGTATCATCCACATCCTCATATATACAGTATATATATATATATATATATATATATATATATATATATATATATATATATATATATATATATATATATATATATATATGTATATATACTGTATATATTATATACAGAAAATTCAACATACTGTTTTGTCCCTGTCAACTTCTCTTTTTCTTTTCTTATATTTGTTGAATTGTGATGCTGTTCTTTAATGCATTGAACGATGACCTGATTTTCAGCATCTACTGAGGGAGGTGTATGAATTCAGAGTGTGTTTGTGTATCAGGACAGAGATGAAGTGTTGCCTGTGGATCTACACAGCCACAGGCTGCTTTCTCTGGTACGTTCAGTGGTCACCTGTGCGTAAAATTAACTCCACCACCTGGGTCTCCACCAGAAGGGATGCTTACCTACAAAACACACACAAAAGTAACATGACCCGACACAATGATGCAAACAGTGGCCTTGCAGTGGTGTCAGCAATGTAACATTTCTATACTTAATATTAGTTGGTTTCTTTTAACAAACATCAAGGAGTATTTTTTAAATATTGCATGATCATAGAGATAAAAAAAGGGAGTTTTTTAAAACGCTGTAGCAAAAAAACACACAAAAAACACACACACCCATTCATGTCTCAATTTGGTCAGTCCAAAGGAGTCACACCCCTTTTGACTTCTTCCTGTGGAACAAAATGTTCAAGCTGCTCACTGCCTGTTAAGTTCAGTCAAAGTTTTGCTTTAAAAACTTGTTTTGTATTATTACTAATAATAATGATAAAATTTCAGATTACACCCAGCCACAAGATCTCAGATGTAAGTATATAAAGTATATAATTGATGCTTGAGCTTCTGAAAAAGAGACAGCAAAGTATTCGTGTAACTATAACTGCGATTCCTGACTGAATTACATACAACACGTTCTGAGAGATGAAAATACCTTATTCAGAGCAGCGCCATGACAGATATGAAAGTGAGGCTGTGAGGAATAGACTTGCCGTGTTTTCAACGGCATCCGCTGTAAAAGCAGTATAAAGCTCCTAGATAACTTTTTTTCCACAGCGAATGTTGTCTGGTTTTTGTCTTTTGAAATTTCTTGTAAAGATATTTTTCCAGTGTTTCATCAGCAAAACATTATTTATTAATTTTTAAATCAAAGATGGCGCTGCTGTGAATAAGGTCTATTTTGTAATTTGCTCTCTATGGTGAGATTTCAGCATACTCACTACATTATGATTAAATTCTCAGTTGGGGTTAGCATGGTCTAGTTAGCCCCTGCTGGTTAATGCCATTACTAGGCTACTATACATTTGCCATCTTTCTCCATTGACAGCCATTCAGAATTAGTTGTGTATTCTGACAAAATATATTTTCAAATGTTTTATATATTATATACACATTTGTTTTGCAAACAAAATGTATTTAATTTAAATTGATTTAAATAGCAAATTTAAAGTGCACCTATTATGCTATTTCAAAGGTTTCCTAATTTAGTTTTTTAGTCTCCTACAATTGGTTTACAGGCATCCAAGGTAAAGGCATCCGATTGTAATTGGTCAACGGCACTTTAAAGGGGTCATATGATGAGATTTCTTGTATTCCTTTTTCTTTAGTGTGCTATCTGTTAGTGCAAGTATAAGATCTGCAGAGTTACAAAGCTCAAAGTGTCAAACCTAAAGAGATATTCTTCATAAAGTTAAGGCTCAGCCACGCCTTCCTAAAACGCTTTGTTCAAACACGCCCCCACAAATCTACGTCAGTGTGTGGGGGCAGAGTTTCATAACACCACCCAAATGTATACGCAAAGAAAGAAGGTGTAACTTTTATTCTCGCTGTATAATTGTTGCCGCCGGTGTTACGCGATTTTCGGTTTCTGAGATTTTCAGTGGGCGGAGCCGACATGAATATTCATGAGTTTCCCGGGCATGCGCGTGGAACTGAGAATTTTAGTTCGCTCCTTGTTTCTCAGCCGGTTTAATGGATTATTTTAAAAAGGTACATTCAGCGCAAACTTAAACTACAATTGTTTATCGTTTCGTAAAGTTCATAATGTTTTTATTAGTTTGCACGTTTTGTGTGCAGACATTCACTTTGTGTAATGTTAGGATAAAGCAGAAAACTTCAACTCGTTCATTTCGTTGTGCTTTTCCTTTGTACCTTGCAATGCTTCAAAACTGTGTCTTTTGTTGTTATTTATTGAATGTCACTGTCTGTAACAACTGAAAAAACTTGTATAAATCTGTAATTTTATTTTGTAACACAATATTCTGGTATGATGATCCATATGATGTGTTTAACCATATTCGGAGCCATACTATTAAGCTTTCTCCATGTTCTCTGGTTGTAAACTGTCTGCTGTTGTAAAAGTCATAATGCTGAAGCTTTCCATTTCCACAAGGTTAAAGGTAACACTTTTACAGAAACCAAAAATTCCAGAACACCTGAATGATTAGCCTACATGTAGCCTGATTTCCAATAGAAGAGCAGATATAGAATATTCTTAAATACATTAACCAATTGCCATTTAATTTATCTATTGCTATGTTCTTCTGTAACCTTATGAAGCTTTAAAACTGTGTCATCACTGGAAATGACCAAAATAACGTCCACCACCTAATAAACTATTTGCACCCACACTGACATTTCTTTGTCATCTGTTCTTTGACAGTGACAAAAGACAGTACAAGTCATTATAATCAGTAATTATGTCCCCAATTAAATAAATCCTTACCAATCTGATATGATCTGGTCCAGTCGCGCTGGCAAAGTTGATTGATCAGCTTGGTCATCTGCATTTTCCGGTTCAGATTCGGGCTCGAATTGATAAGGTAGTACAACATTATCACCTGTCATTATTGGTTTGGGAGCTGATGTTCCAAATATGATAAGGGTCGTGACATTTCCATCACACGCTTAAGGAATTTGGGCCAATCGCAAGCACTGGATCGCTGGCCAATCAGAGCACACCGCGCTTTTCTTTTTTTATTGAACAGATATAACCGCAAATACATAGTTACATCTCAAAACACACCGCGCTTTTCAGAACGATAAGCTTTGTAAACATCGACGCGTTTCATAAAGGCGGGGCATAGAGGAGCAACAATAATATACAGTATGTGTCAAATTTGACTTTTTTTTTTTACCTAAAACCGCGTAAACACACTGCATTAAACCAAATACACAAACTAATGGGTTTTTTTCAAGAACCATCATATGACCGCCCCTTATTCTGCACGTTTCCACCCACGCGCCGCCATTTGGTTTTCGCAAGCGACTACATTGTAACCAGTTCTAACGCAATGGCAAAAGTTCGAGCAAAGCATGCAAACTGTTGCTGCACTGCACAGACGAGCACAGTACACTATTTGACCAAAAAATGTCACAGCTGTCTTATAAAGACCTCAGGGAACTTTTCAGCTTGTGTAAAAGATAAGCATGACGGTACATGCAAGTCTATTTGATGAATCAATGTAACTCCACAACAACTACATATATGTATCCACTAACTAACCATTCAGAAGCGTCCAGGTGCACTTGACTGAAAATTTGACTGAAATTCGTGTTTGTTATTGCTGGAGTAACCGAAGCTTCTGTAAAGTATCGTCCGTCTTCTGAACTGGGCGAAGCAGCAGCTCATTTGCATTTAAAGGGACACACACAAAAACAGCGCGATTTTGGTCACACCCAAAAAGGGGCAACTTTGACAAGCTATAATAAATTATCTGGGGGATATTTTGAGCTGAAATTTCAGACACATTCTGAGGACACCATAGATTTATAATACATCTTGTGAAAAGGGGCATAATATGTCACCTTTAAAATTATTATTACAAGCAATGTAGGTCATCAGAAGAAGAATGGCTGCCAAGCAACACACAGACGCAGTGGCGCAGAAATGCTCATGTAATTCGGTCACATGTGTATGTTTGAACTTTGAAGAGTAATTTACAAAGGCTTCGAACGTGGCTCAACCAATCATAACCAAGGATGGAACTATCTGTTTTATAACAGATGTTTTACCATAGTCTGATTCTTTTTAGACACTCTCAAAGGCGTGAAACAGACTTTTGTGCCTAATCTGATGTCAATCAGTATGATAAAAGGATAGCTTTGTCCAGAAATTGTAGACCTCTTTGGTTAAATCATGCCTTTAAAGCTGCAGTCCGCAGTTTTTCCTCTTTGTCACCATCTCTGTTCGAAATCTGCAATTGCAGTTATTCGCGGAATTATCAACTTTACGTGCGTTGTGCCTCGGCATGGCACAGCACGGATTAATCCAATGTTTTGAGGAGAATGTGCGGCTGTCAGTCACCGCACTGGGGGTGTGGATACTGTCATTCGCAATCACAGATTCTACTTTTTGGAAGTATGACCAACATAAGAATTTTCACCGGAAAATGTCGTCTGAACAAGTAAGTAACATCCACTTTTGTTCTGACCAACTAATGTTTAGGGGAAAAAAGCATTGCAGTAAATCGCGCCGTTTAAATCTAACGATCGCTTATCATATCACGTCAAACCATGCAAATTATACTTTGTTCTCAAATTGTTAATGATAACAACATCGGCATTGCGTGACTACATTTAATGCCCTTCCGATATTTATCCTTGTTTTCGCATGGGCCGGTTGCAGTCTCTTTTTTCTCCGAAGTCCGAAGTCTTTCGCGTTTTACAACGGGTGAATCTCCAGTTGTCACTGGTGATTGTCGTTTGAACATTTCTGGATCCGCCATCAAATTGATAAGTTTAATTATATCAAGTGCAGTGAGAAAAGGCTATAAATCTCCACCACCAACATCCTCACACGCAATATAGCCTACTAGCCGAGACTCCTTCTTTATGTGTGCAGATGTGACGTAATGACGCAAAGACATGCTCGAATTTCCTGCGGAAATCCACCAGTACCACTGGAATTAATAACATTATTACAAACTTACCGTTTTGAATCGAGCTAAGGCAAGCAGAGAGTTTTGAACACTGGCTGATTATGTACTTGCTCACAAATTTATTTTGGATAATTTTTAACCCAAAAAAGCTACGGACTGCAGCTGTAATTTATGAGAAACAAGAAAGGAGAAGAATGAACATCATTATGCATTGTCGGACCCTGGGGGACAAGCCATGCTCACTGTTGTTTCCTTGAATATCTATATGGGTCTAATAACAGCCTTAATGTCAAAAAGAATGAAAGTAGCTTTTTCCAATGACTTCCTGGAAAAGACTAGGACTCCATGAGGTGCATGTGTTGAATCCAGCGGCGTTGACTTCTCCGAAACCCTCATTTCATTTTTGAACACATTGTGCTTTGTGGGATGTGTTTATGTGAGAAATCAGGCTGTAATTGTGTTTCTAGCCCTGATTTCTGTCTCCTGGAGTGTTATTTCCTTTTCTGTGGGTTCAGCCAGTTAGGTTGAGCACATAAAGATGGGCTGACTGTCCGAATCACTTCATTAGTGGCTTGTCAGTGTCACTTGTGGCCTTTTCAACCGGGTCCAATTATGGTCCACCCACCAGCTCGAGAGAGGAAGGAGCAGCCGTGCTTGAGTCATGCGCGGCCGCGTTAGCGCAGGGAATCAAATCACACACGGCAAATGGCAGCCAAATTTAATTACACAAGAGATAATCTGCTAGATATCTGCCCGCCGTTCAGACACACTTCAATACATATGTCCACCTACTGTACAGGTGCAGACAGGATGCAACAATCCTTATGCAAAACTGAAGTGGACTAATTCAACTGTGTAAGAGGCAATTTAGTCAAGTTAGTCAAGTCCAAATACACACCAGTGAAAATTATTTTCTTAATCTGTAGTTTTATCTTCTCCAGTAAAAATCTCTAAATATCCTTAAAACACAGCTTTAGTGAGAAGCAAATCTGTTTAAGATATTAAGACTTTCAGAGAATACACAATTAATCTTAGGCTATATACAGTCATGGTCAGAATTATTGGCACCCTTGGTAAATATGTTCAAAGAAGGCTGTGAAAATAAATCTGCATTGATTATCCTTTTGATCCTTCCTTCAAAAATGTTACAAAAATCGAACCTTTCATTGAAGTGAAAATAATGAATGTGAGTGTGAGTGTGAGTGTGAGTGTGTGAGTGTGTGAGTGTGAGAGTGTGTGGGGGGGGCACAATTATATATATACCCCTAGAAATTCTTATAAGTAAAATATAGCTGAAGTATATTCTCATTCATATTTACAGTTTTTAGCACACCAACTAGGATCATGAAATTATCCAGCCTTGACTTCCTGTTTCACAAGAGTATAAATATGTGGAAACACAAAGCCCAATATCCTCAATCATCCATCACAATGAGTAAAACCAAAGCATATAGTTCTGATGTGCAGCAAAAGATTGTTGGGCTTCACACACACACACACACAAAAAAAAAAAAAAAAAAGAAATGGCTATAAGAAAATAGCTAAAGCACTGAAAATTACCACCATCAGGGCAATAGTTAATAAGTTCCTATCAACAGGAAACGTTTCAAATCTGCCTGGAAGGGGATATGTGTCATTAATGCACGGCAAGGAGAATAGTTTGGGTGGCTAAAGACTGTTCAAGGATCACAGCTGGAGAACTGCAGAAATTAGTTTCAGTCTAAGGATCAGAAGGCCTAAAAAAAATTGACCAGCATCGACATCACCACAAGTTGTTTGGGAGAGTTTCAAGAAAAATCCTCAGCATATATTCAGTTGTTAGACACGACTAGAACTTCAAACTGGACTGGGTTCTATGGTCAGATGAAACAAAAAAATTAAAAAAATTATTTTGCCAGCAAACCCCTGAAATGGGTCTTGTGCACACACAAGGTTAAAAAAAGTACCCCATGAGTACAATTAAATATACTGCTTGATCTTTAATATTGTGGGCCTATTTTTCTGCTGGAAGTCCTGGACATCTTGTTCAGATACATGGCATCATGGATTCTATAAAATATCAACAGATAAAAAATTTAAACCTGAATGCCTCTGCTAGAAATCTACTAATGGACCCTGGTTTGATCTTCCATCAGGACAATAATCCAAAACAAACATCAAAATCAACACAAAAATGGGTCACTGAGCACAAAATGAAGCTTCTTCCATGACCACCCCAGTCCCCTAATCTAAACCCTATAGAAAACTGAAGAGGAGAGTGTATCAACATGGACTTGGGAATGTAAAGGATCTGGAGAGATTCTGTATGGAGGAATGGTCTCTGATCTTTTGTCAGTTGTTCTCCAAACTCATCAGGCATTATAGGAGACTTAGAGCTGTTATCTTGGCAAAAGGAGGTAGCAAGAAATATTGATTAAAAGGGGACCATTAATTGTGGCCAATGTGGATTAGAGAAAAACGTTTATTTCATAATGAGATTTTCCCTCCATCTTCAATTCTTTTGACTTCAATGAAAGGTTAGATTGTTTGTGAATTTTTAAAATAAAAGATGAGGAGGATTAACAATGCTGATATTTTTTCACAGGCTTCTTTGTTAATTTTTAACAGGGATGCCAATAATCCTGACCAGGTTTATGTGTGTATGTGTGTGTGTATATTTTCCTTGAAGAATCCTGAAAAGAAAAAACGATCACAGTTTCTACAAAAATATGAAGCAGCGCAACTGTTTTCAACATTGATAATAATAAGAAAAGTTTAGAATAATGAGAATGATTTCTGAAGGATCATGTGACACTGAAGACTGTAAGTAATGTAGTAATGACTGTTTAATATGCATTATATATTGACTACAATATATAGCTGAACAATCAAAATCTTGCAGCAATAGGCTATATGCAACAGTAAGTGGGAGTATAGTACGAGTTGCTTATTTGTTGTTTTCAATGGAACTAGAATCCTGTGTAACACACACTTAAAAACATCCTAAGACATCGCCAAGGTAATAGAAAAGTCGAGGTGAGATATCTTCCACATAATCTAGCTAACACTGCAATCTCACCCAGCAACACAAACTGAAACAAAAATATTTCCAAAACAGCTGTGGGCTGGACTGACCGACCACCGATCAATTTCCTTCACATCAAGCTCCTCGCAAAGATGAAAAAGAAAATAAGAGTAAGAAAGAGAAAAACAAAGAGAAAAAAGGGAAAGAGATGGACTAGCTTGTTGACCCAGCTCTTCAATTACATGCTCCCTTCCCCAGTGGTGCTTTAATTTTATGTTCAATACTGTGGCGTTGCACTGCACGTCTCGTCGGGTCTGTCTGGGTGATAAGACAGAGTCCCGCTTATCAGTTCAGCCATCACACACACACACACACACACACACACACACACACACACACACACACACACACACACACACACACACACACACACACACACACACACACACACACACACACACACACACACACACACACACACACACACACACACACACACACACACACACCAGCCTCATCCAATCAACCTCACTGAATTCATTGCCAAAAGCTTAAGCTCTCCTCAAACAGAGATACAGTGGGGTTTACTGGATAATTTCCACTCTCCACTTACTCCTTAACTCTCTGTTTATCTTATCTTAACCCTCACCCTTAGGGTTGTGACTAGTACTCAACAATCTGATAAAGACTGTACAGAAGGCTATAGTGGGTTTGTATTTGGTCAATAGATGTTAAAGTAATGAGAGCCTGCATTAGACTAATCTAGAAACGGCATGACAAAGACATGGACTACTTGTAGAAAAATGAAAGGGAGAAAATTCAAAGCTCAATACAGAAGCTGCAAGAAAGTAAGTTTGACCTTAATTAAAAAGTTAAAAGAGACAATTAACTTTTATAGAATATACACTAGCTGGACCAGCTGGAAAAAATGCATGTTTTTAAAAGTAATTAAAACCAAATTAAGCAAAATTTATGACACCATTTTTCCATAGATTTGATAATGTCTTATTCAGGTAGATAGGAGCTACACATAGAAAATACTGTAGCTGCCTGTGAGCCATGCAAAGATGGCCAGAGTGACTTGTTTAAAAGAGTTATCTTTTGATTCCATTCACCAAAAGGGTTCATTTAAATGTTACATTTAAGGCACTTTCCACTGCGTGGTACGACTCGGCATGACTCGGCTCGCTTTACTTTGGCTTGGTTTGCTTTTCCACTGCAGTTTACCGCTTCAAAGTGGGTGGGATTACAGACTGATCGTTATAGTTGTGCTGCCTCTACTACCGTGACATCATCGTAAACGCTGGATCCGCTCCTCAACAAAAATGAGAGAAACGTCTGCACTTCGTCTACTGACCACGATACAGCCATTTCTTTTTTCAAGTTGCGTACGACGGTCGTTTAAAGCAAATCGTTTAAAAAAGCCGTGCGAACAAGTGATACTGCGGTGGCAGATGCTGACTATTTAAATCTAGCGGGTTTGGTGTCTCGTGTCGCAAATCCAATGACGCTGGTAGTGACGATTCTCTCTGACCAATCAGTGATCTGGAGTGTTTATACATCACATTTATACATCACATTTTAGTAACAGTACGGCTCGCTTGAAACCTCAACCAAGGTGGTACTAAAAACCTACCAGGTACTACCAGGTACACAGTGGGAACCCCCTGTATCAAGCCGTACCATGCAGAGGAAAAGTGCCAACACAGAGTGGAAAACAGCTCTAAACATCAGCATTTATCTGATTAACATCAACAGAAAAACATAATTTCACTTGGGTTCATTGACATTTCCAAACACACTGATTCCCTAAAATGAATTGAACTATATGAAAACGATAGTTTAGGAGAGTGTGCTTGATTGTTGCATCCATCGGTAACACTTTATTTGAGTGTGTCTGTTAACCATGTTACATGTACTTACTTATGCATAATTACATGCAACTAACCCTAAACCTGTCACAGTGTCTGGTTTGTGTTTCCCTGGGTAACCACTACAGGTCCTCTTCCCCCACGGTGTCATTCACTCTTACTACATTTCCCATCATCCTGTTCTGTCACTCATTGATTCATTGCACACAGCTGTCTCCCGTCACCTTGTTAGTATCTGTGTATATATACCCTGTTTGTTTCAGTGTTTGTCACTGAGTCCTTGTATTATGTCAATGCACTTCCAGAGGTCTGTTTGTTCCTTGTTCTTGTTTTGTTACTTGGATTGCTTTCATGGTTTTGACCCTTGCCTGGACTGGATACGATTGTGGATTACCCAATAAAGACTACTGCACTTGGATCTGTCTTTCTCGTGTGTGTGTCGTGACAAAACCAGGTAGCACTTTATTTTACAGTCCTGTTCCCCATGTACATACTATGTAATTATTACAGTAATTACAATAACTGGATAACTTGGTACTAACCATAAACCTACACCTAAACCTTACCCCTGTAGTTACCTTATTACCCAGTATTTTCTTAGGGAATGTATACGTACTGTAAAATAAAGAGCAAACTCTAATCCTAAGCCTAACCCTCAGTGCATGTTGTTAATTAATATTACTCAGTACTTAATTACACTGTAACAAGGACATCTTAAAATAAAGTGTAACCCATCTGTTACATCCTCCCCTGTTTGGGGTAGAGGAGGGGGAACAGTTATAAAATAAAAATTAAGAAAAAAAAAAATACATACAAGATAATTGGCGGCCACCTCCCTACAGCTTCCTTAAATTTAAACCGTTACATAAAGAAAGAAACACAAGAAAATGCAACACGCCCTGCACTCATTAAATAAATATCAATTTACAATCAGTGCCAGAAATCTTCCTTGCAATAGTATCACACACTAAAATACCTTACACAAACACAAGGATAATTTATCAAATGCCTTGGAACATCAAGAGAGACGCCGGGGGAAACTCCAGCCTCACATCTCTGCAGTAACTCCAAACTGGACAGTTTTTATATCAGAGCACATGGCCACAGGCGCTAATCTGAAGGAGGGAGACGCTCAAGCGTTGATTAGCAACAGGTGCTACTTCTCATGCTAGCAGAGCAGAGTGCAAAACAGACAAGCAAACATGTACTGTATGCACAAAACATTTACAAAAATAAGCTCTGGAACGTAACACATACATCTGCTGTGCTGGAAAGCTGTGTGGGCAACATAACGTAACATTAAAAACAGCAGTGCAGTTTTTTTTTTCCACATTAGAGCTCATTGGAAAAATCTATAAAATGAGATTAGGAATGAAAAATATTCACACTGAATCAACACATTTGATGTTTAATCCACGGTTATGTTTAGCTGGATGTGGACCAATGAGATTTCATGCTGGGTGAGACCACATCGCACAATGATATGAAATAATAAAAAAAAGTGTCATTTCAGAAATCAAACAATACGCTGATTTCACGCAGCCGCCATTTTGAAATCGAAAGTGAGGCTCCGGTGGGAAGAACCCCGGAAGTAAAGATAAACAACAATGCCTTGGATTACCAACCTGAAGCTGCTGCCGCGATTTACACTATTGGATGTTAATATTCAATATAGGATATGTATATAGTTCATTCCTGCTTCTGTTTTTACATTCTGAATTATATATAAAAAAATTATTTTATTTATAAATTAATTTCAATGTATATAGTCTAAAGTATGAAAGAAATGTATGTACATTTTTAGAATTGACACAACATCATTAAACACAACAATACGCCATCGCATTCACGACTCTCCTGTGATTAAAGGCGACACTTCCGGTTTTCTTCCCACCGGAGCCTCGCTTTCGATTTCAAAATAACGGCTGCGTGAAATCAGCGTATACATGCCAATAGAAGATCGGCAGCATGACTGGTCACATTGCACAGAAATGACTGGTTGCACTGTAGTGAAAAAGCACACTAATAAAAACACAGCTCTGCTATGAGTATGAAGCAAGCAATATTATAAGCACAGAAGAGCAGCCACTGCCCTCTACAACAAAATTAATCAATAACCATTTACGGGCAAATTTTTGTTCTTGTTTCGTCTTCGCTAATGCAAGCCACTTTCTAAGGATGAAGGACGGGTCAATATTTCCAACCCCACGATTTCACTCGCCCAAGGAAAAAAACAACAACAGGAACTTCCCTGCAAAGGCTGATTTCCTAATTCCTATTTACAAATAATGAAACCACAAACACAGCAACATTGATTAACTTCATAACTGCACCTAAAAGTGACATGACGGGCCACGCAAGCATTCGATGAGTTTTGTTCCTCTACATTCGGCAGGCTCGTTCATTAGGCATAAAGCCTATGAGGAAGTCATTAGGTAATGACTGGACTATGAGAGACCAATAAACAAGGCTTGTACAATAGGCCCCTGCAGAGAGAGACTTAACAGCAATTTATGTTGAGGACATCAAGAGACCGATAATCTTTTTATAGCATCCATTCTTTCAGCTTAATCCATTACTAAATACACTGGTGGCTTGCAACACACACAAGAGGACAGAAAAAAAGGTAAGTGTTCTTTCACACTCAATCAAGTACTAGTGATACAAAATTGAGAGTCAGATTTCACTACAGTATAATAAAGCTTATACAACAGTGAGTTTTGGTCCTGTAATCTAATAGGAAAAATTGTGTTACAAGTGAATTTTTTCATAGTAGCCTACAAAAAAAGATTTTACATGGAATTTTTTTCTAGCTGCTCATAATTACTGGTAAAAGAAATATATAGCCAATTACATCTTGAAAAATGTAGAAAAAAATAAATAATTCTTGTTCTGCAATGCCGTGAAATCCTAAGCGAATCAACCTTTTGATTCAAGGCATTTCTATCAACCGTGTTACAGCAATGTTTATTTTCATTTCTCCGACCTAAAATGGAATTTCAGAAGCCATGCTAGTTATATGTAACTTTGAATGTCACCGCCTGGTTTACGGCTTGATTACAGTGTATAAAAACATTTTGGAGTGCTGCATGCAAGAGCGATGTCTGCTGTATTCCATTAAAGGAGGATGCTTTTGCTAATGCATGATATTAGAAGTCACTTCTACCCTGCACTGTCGCCCACTCCATCCTATAGAGAGGCTGAGAGTGCATAATTACAAAGGAGCAATGGTATAAAATAAGCACTCCTGGATTGACAGACATGAAGGTGGGTGGGTGGATAGATGGACTGACAGAAGAAGGAATGGATGTATGTGAGGTGAGACAGATAAAACAACAGACAGACAGATCGATAGAATGAAATACAGACAGATCGATAGAATGAAATACAGACAGAAAGACAGACAGACAGACAGACAGACAGACAGATAGATACATAGACAGATATAGATAGATAGATAGATACATAGACAGATATAGATAGATAGATAGATAGATAGATAGATAGATAGATAGATAGATAGATAGATAGATACATAGACAGATATAGATAGATAGATAGATAGATAGATACAGTAGATAGATAGATAGTCAGAGAGACAGAATGATAGATAGATAGATAGATAGATAGATAGATAGATAGATAGATAGATAGATAGATAGATAGATAGATAGATAGATAGATAGATAGATAGATAGATAGATAGATAGATAGATACAGTAGATAGATAGTCAGAGAGACAGAATGATAGATAGATAGATAGATAGATAGATAGATAGATAGATAGATAGATAGATAGATAGATAGATAGATAGATAGATAGATAGATAGATAGATAGATAGATAGATAGATAGATAGATAGATAGATAGATAGATAGATAGAAAGAATGACAGACAGACAGAATTATGAAGAATGATAAAATGATAGAAAGATAGAGGGCATAGATAAAAAGAAAGAACCATAGATAGAACAATGGATAGAAAGATATAGGAGATTCTTTCAAGAATGAAAGAAAGATGGACAGACAGACAGACAGACGGATAGATAGACAAATTGAACGACAGACAGACAGATAAAATGAGATAGACAGATAGATAGATAGAACGAGATAGATAGATAGATAGATAGATAGATAGAACGAGATAGATAGATAAATAGATGATAGAACGAGATGGACAGATAGATAGAGAACGAAATAGACAGACAGATAGACAGAGATAGAATGAGATAGATAGATAGATAGATAGATAGATAGATAGATAGATAGATAGATAGATAGATAGATAGATAGATAGATAGATAGATAGATAGATAGATAGATAGATAGATAGATAGATAGATAGATAGAAAAAAGACTGATAGAATGATAGACAAAAAATATTGGTAGAGTGATAGATACAACTGTAGATAAAACAGACTGATAGAACGATAGAAAAAAACAACTGAAAGAATGAGACAAATAGATAGAATGACAGACAGACGGATAGATAGACTAATTGAACGACAGACAGACAGACAGACAGACAGACAGACAGACAGATAGATAGATAGATAGATAGATAGATAGATAGATAGATAGATAGATAGATAGATAGAACGAGATAGATAGATAGAACGAGATAGACAGATAGATAGATAGATAGATAGATAGATAGATAGATAGATAGATAGATAGATAGATAGATAGATAGATAGATAGATAGATAGATAGATAGATAGATAGATAGATAGAACGTGATAGACATATAGAACGAGATAGACAGACAGACAGATAGATAGACTAGTTGGAGAGTAGGGTTAGAACAGACACTTGATGTGGAGGAAAGGCAGGGGCGACACAGGAACAGTGTTTTTCTGTCGTCACAGCTGCTCTACAAGAGCTTCTTGACCCCATGTAATGCCTGCACTGTTTTCTGCTTTTTTCCCCTCTTTACTCTCATTCCACTGTTTCTTTCATGTGTTCGATTCTGTAGCCTTACATTCAGGTGTCATTGTGTGAAACACTACAACAACCGCATTATCGACATGAATACTGATCTTGGATCCATATGGAATATTTCAGTTCCGTGTCTATTTTAGCCTGCAAAATCTTTTTTCTTAACTGGTTTGACCTTTTATTAGTTCTCTTAAAAGCATAGTTCAGGCAAAAATGAGAATTCTGTCATTATTTACCCAAATCTGTTTGACTTTTCTTTCTTTTGTGGAACATACAGTATAAGAAGATATTTTGAAAAAAGTATGTTTTTTTTGTTTTTTGTCCATCCATATAATGAAAGTCAGTGGGGGTCCTGTGTTGTTTTGGACCCCATTCACTTTCATTGTATGGACTAAAACGTTTGAAATATTTGTAAATATTGCAGAAGAAAGTAATGCTTGTAGAATGTACACTACCGTTCAAAAGTTTGGGGTCAGTAAGATTTTTTTATGTTTTTAAAAGTAGTATCTTCTGCTCACCAAGGCTGCATTTATTTGATAAAAAAAAACAACAACAACAAAAAAAAAACAGTAATATTGTGAAATATTATGACAATTTAAAATGACTGTTTTCTATTTTAATATATTTTAAACTGTAATTTATTCCTGTGATCAAAGCTGAATTTTCAGCATCATTACTCCAGTCTTCAGTGTCACATGATCCTTCAGAAATCATTCTAATATGATGATTCGATGCTCAAGAAACATTCATTATTATTATCAATGTTGAAAACAGTTGTGTACAAAAAAAATCAAAATTCTTTGATGAATAGAAAGTTCAAAAGAACAGCATTTATTTAAAATAGAATATTTTCTAACATTATAAATGTCTTTACTGTAACTTTTGACCAGTTTAACTCATCCTTGATGAATAAAAGTATTGATTTATTTTATTTCATTCCCCCAAAAATAAAATAAAAATTCTTGCTGACCCCAAACTTTTGAACGGTAGTGTTTAATGTTACAAAAGCTTTAGATTTCAGATACATGCTGTTCTTTTGAACTTTCTATTCATCATAGCATCATGAAATAAAAATGTAAATAACTGTTTTCAACATTGATAATAATCATAATTGTTTCTTGAGCATCAAATCATCATATTAGAATGATTTCTGAAGGATCATGTGACACTGAAGACTGGAGTAATGATGCTGAAAATTCAGCTTTGATCACAGGAATAAATTACACTTTACTGTATATTCACATAGAAAACAGCTGTTTTAAACTGGAATAATATTTCACAATATTACTGTTTTTGTTTGTATTTTTAATCAAAATAAATGCAGCCTTGCTGAGCAGAAGATACGTATTTTAAAAACATAAAAAATCTTACTGACCCCAAACTTTTGAACGGTAGTGTATACTTCTTGCATCACATAGTTGTTGAAAAAGTACTGGAAAGCTACACTGTTAGCAGTATTACAGCTTTTAATTAGTTACTCCCCTTTATGCAAGTTACTTAATTGAAGTTAATGAGCATTGTTAGAGCGCGTGTGCGCAGGGTTAAGCTGATTACCGCATGGGACATTGTTCTTCCTGTGCATGTCGTGTGCTCCTGCTGTCCAGAGCAGCACTTCTGGGCTTTAAGTTGAAATGCAGCAAAGCCATTAGTTCTACTTAAAAGCCAACACATCTTTTCCTACAAAGGAAACGAGTGGGAGCGGAAGAGCGAGAGAAAAAAAAGGATAATTGAACAGCCTGATCCCTAGGTTCCACCTAATCCTGTTTAATTAACTAAAAATCCTCCAGCGTTTCATCAAAGCCAGCCAGAAAAGGAGGAGGAATGACAAATCTTGTGATATGTCGTTTTAAAAGCTCCGTCTTTCCTCCGTGTTCTCCTCTGGTTTGGAGGGTCCACCTGCTGTGAATATTTCTATTGTGGCTCAGAGCTCTTCACGCAGCCAGCCGTGTGACTCAAAGTGCCTCTTAACCCCTCCGTTGCACCTGTCTTCCCAGCATGCACCACTCTGCGGTGTTCAGAGTATCAGCACACATGGGCTCCGCAGCGCAGGGATTGAGCAGCACTGAATGTTCTTTACGGAGAAAAGTTCATGTGTTAGTGTCTCGCCCTCTCGGAAAAAAAACGAAAACACTTCAGAATACAGAAATAGCTTAATGAAATTTAAATCTATAACCACACGCATGTACATATAAAAATGCTGGTTTGGCAGTTGTAATGGGGGCGAATACATCGTGCAATCCATTTGTGGTATTTTTAAATTGTTGGTCTAAATGTATGTGTTAGACAGGAGTGTCAGGCTCTAAAACATCACTTTATGTTTTGTTAAGCAGTGAAGAGTGCATGCAGAATGTAGCCTATGCTTTTTTGGACCTAAGAAAGTCAACATAAAATCATAATTTTGCTGACTTAATAACCAAAATTGGGGTAAAGCAAAGGGAAGCCCATGTGTTACGAACTGCTCCGAGACACGAAGGTTTAGATCCAAATGCAGCTTTATTTGAGGGCAATCCAGAGGCGTAATCCAATGTACAGGCAAGGGTCATACACAGATCGGCAGTCCAAACAAAGAAACAAACAAACAAACAAAACAGGCAGGGACCAGAGGCAAGAGAGTAATCCAGGGAACAGGGCAAGATATCCAAAAACCAAGAGACAAGAAAACCAAGAGAATGCTCAGAAATGCAGTGTAACACTAAAACAAGACTTTGCGGTGAGTGAATGAATGAACATGGTATAAATAGACTGAGACTAACAGGGTGATGGGACACAGGTGAATGCAATCAGTGATAATGAGGTACAGGTGACTGTGATGAGTGATCAGAGATGATGAGTCCGGGCAGTGAGTATGGGAAATGTAGTCTGAGAGTGAACGCGAGTGTCTGATGTGGAGTGCCCTCTGGTGGCTCCCAAGGGCACTCCAGCTGGTGACCGTTACATAGCCCCCCCTTTAAGGAGCGGATTCCAGACGCTCCTAAATTGTCCAGGAGGGTGGTGGAGCGGAGGCGGACCCGGGGGCGGGATGGAGGGCCAGGCCCGTGGAGCAGAAGAGGACCTGGAGACTGCGGTGTAGCAGGCAGTGCAGGCGACCGGGGCGGAGCAGGCAGTGCAGGCGGCCGGGGCGGAGCAGGCAGTGCAGGCGGCCGGGGCGGAGCAGGCAGTGCAGGCGGCCGGGGCGGAGACGACCCTTCAGGCGGCCGGGGCGGAGACGACCCTTCAGGCGGCCGGGGCGCAGCAGGCAGTGCAGTCGGCCGGGGCGGAGCAGGCAGTGCAGTCGGCCGGGGCGGAGACGACCCTTCAGGCGGCCGGGGCGGAGACGACCCTTCAGGAACAGGAACGGGCTCAGGAACAGGAACGGGCTCAGGAACAGGAACGGGCTCAGAGGATGCGGCAGCCATCTCGTCGGAAGACACAGGCGTGGAGTCGGCCATCTCGTCCGAAGACACAGGCGTCGAGTCGGCCGTCTCGTCGGAAGACACAGGCGTGGAGTCGGCCATCTCGTCCGAAGACACAGGCGTGGAGTCGGCCATCTCGTCCGAAGACACAGGCGTAGAGTCGGCCATCTCGTCCGAAGACACAGGCGTGGAGTCGGCCATCTCGTCCGAAGACACAGGCGTGGAAGACGTGGCGTACACAGTCTCTGGCTCTGGCTCGGCAGGACTGACGTGAAGCTCTGGCTCTGGCTCGGCAGGACTGACGTGAAGCTCTGGCTCTGGCTCGGCAGGACTGACGTGAAGCTCTGGCTCGGCAGGACTGACGTGAAGCTCTGGCTCTGGCTCAGGATCAGCGCGCTCTGAGCTTGACGGGACCAGCGGTGGCGAGGGCTTTGAGCTGGGTAGGACCAGCGGCGAAGAGGGCTTTGAGCTGGACAGGACCAGCGATGAAGAGGGCTCTGAACTGGACGGAACCAGCGGCGAAGAGGGCTCTGAGCTGGGCAGGACCAGCGGCGAAGAGGGCTCTGAGCTGGACGGAACCAGCGATGAAGAGGGCTCTGTGCTGGACGGGACCAGCAGTGAGGAAGGCTCTGTGCTGGACGAGACCAGCGGTGAAGAGGGCTCTGTGCTGGACGGGACCAGCGGTGAAGAGGGCTCTGTGCTGGACGAGACCAGCGGTGAAGGCTCTAGCTTGGCGGGCATGTCGCTTGCTGTCTCAGGCGCGGCGGGCATGACGCTCTCAGTCTCAGGGGCGGCGGGCATGACGCATACTGCCTTGGCTTCGGCAGATTTGGCGTGAAGTGCGGGCTCGGCTGGACTGGCGTGAAGTGCAGACGATGACATGGCGTGCCATGGAAGGAAGCTCTCCAGACATCTGGAGAGTGCCTCTCTCCAATCCAGACCGGAGAGATCGGGGAGCTCCCTCGGGTCGACCTCCTTAGCCCCCAGCCGGTAATACAACTTAATTGCCTCGTCACCCAGAGAGTTTTCCATATTTTAAAAAGGTATTTATTCCTGTGATGGAAAGCTGAATTTTCTTTTCAGGATTCTTTGATGAATAGAACCTTCAAAAGAACAACATGTGTCTGAAATAGAAAGCTTTTGTAACATTATAAATGTCTTCACTGTCACTTTTAATCAATTTAATGGATCCTTCCTGAATAAAAGTATAAATTTCTTAAAAAAAAATAAAAAAAAAACTTTAGAACAGTAGTGTATAATGTTACAAAATCTTTATATTTCAGATAAATGCTGTTCTTTTGCATTTTCTATTCATCAAAGAATCCTGAAAAAATTGTATACAACTGTTTTCAACATTGATAATAATAATACATGTTTCTTAGGCAGTAAATCAGTATATTAGGGTTTTACGTAGATTTCTGAAGGATCATGTGACACTGAAGACACTGAAAGCTGAAAATTCAGCTTTGCCATCACAGGATTAGCATTACATTTTAAAATACATTCAAATAGAAAACAGTTTTTTTTTATTTGCAATAATATTTCACAATAATATTGTTTTTACTGTATTTTGGATTGAATAAATGCAGCCTTGTTGAGACTTCTTTTAAAGACATGAAAAATATTACCGATCCCAAATTTTTGAATGGTGGTGTATATATACAGTACTGTACAATTCAGTTTCAGTTTGTTTTCTCAAGTCAACTTACAAGCCACAATGAACTACTATAGGCCGTGTTTGACAGCCTTGCGATCTACAAAGGTGGCTTACTGCTGTGCAAACAATTCCCTCTCTCGTGGAGTGCCACTGTTCTATTCTCAAGTTTTGAGCAATAGAGAAAGAGAAGGCTATGCTTCCTCAGCACGTCGCCTACTTCAGGCCCATGTGGGTGGGTTAATGCAGGTCAGAAACAAGGGCGAGATCTATACTTTAACATCAACGGTCTTCCTTCTCAACTAGAATGTTGAAAACAGTGAGAGAACGTATGAAGTGGTCTAGAGATGCATTTCAAGTACACGCGAGTCAGATGGACGACTGATCAGTGCACTGCATCCCACTATGTTTTAAATCTCAGAAATGTGTTAAAAACATAAACTGGCTGAAATATATCTCAAATAGCAACTTGTACACAATTATTAGTGAATGAGAGAAGCAACTGTAACATTTGTGTGCTACAATTTTTAGCTAACCCACTTTATGCTGTAACAAGTAACAGGCTGAGACGTTTAAAAGTCCTGTGTACCATGTTATGTTCAATTCTGCTACACTCCATTTAGCTGTTTTGAACGCTAGAAAATAAAAAAGGTTTGCAAATCTCTGGTCTCCATATCTCCATGTTCCGTCTCATTAATCCCTCTCTCTAATCAGCCGTCCATCTCACTTCCCCTTTATTTCCATCTGATTCATTCTCTAATGTTCTTTGTTATAGGAGCTTGTGATCCTCCTCATATCCATCTCTCCCTCCATTTTCCTATTGTCTCATCCATCACACCCTCTTATAATGTTCCCGTTGGCCTTGAGGTTGAGGGTTAGGATTGAGGGGCCAGGAAAGCAAGAAGGACAGAGAAAGAAAGCAGTTGCAATCCACAAGGGATTTTTTTTCTGGGGAATCTCTCTTCAAGAAATATTGCCTTTAAAATAATGCCAGAAAATGACCAAACCGATTCGTCATCTCCAAAAAGCCAAGCCAATGTTATACACAGAGGAAGTTGTTTGCTCTTTAAATAACAGTTTCTCCATGTATGCTTTCTCTTTGCCAGCATACTCTCGTCTTGTTTGGCTTTTTTTTTTTAAACGTGTGATTCTCTGGAGGTTCAAAATTTAGTGTGCTCCATGTCAACCTTTCTCGCTCGTGACAACTAATATGTCACGTTACAATCATTTTGATGGCCAGGATTGTAAAAATTCCGTCATAGTATTAGCCTACCCGTCATTTTAATTTTAATTTTAATATTTTAATGATAATTTTCTGGTTTCTTTTCTGGTTTCATCATGAATTTTTGTCCAATAAATCGAAGTGTCAGCTTTCAATTCTGTCAATTTTATCACAAAATTCAAACAATAAATACCGTTGTGGTGCTCTTTAAAGGGATACTTCAGGATTTAGCATTAAGCTTTGTATTAGTAGAAAACATGTAGTATTTTCGAGTGTATTTACCGTGCTTTCCAGCCTCATATCCCCCTGAGACGAGAGATTTATGTATTTTTTGTCTGGAAAAAATCGTCATTTTGCGTCATCGGAGGATTTTTTGTCCAGAGGCTAAAGACTACAGCCAGTAGGAGGAGCTGTCCCGCATGTTCTCAACCCGCCCATAGAGGGTAGGATCTCACTCACAGAATGTACACATAGTATCAGCCGTCTGTCTTTGGAAGCTAAGCTAGCAGCCTCTTGTTCTGTGGAGAAAGCTGAGTAGTAGGAGAAAGCTGAGTAGTAGGGGTTACCATTCTCTTTTTCCCGGACATGTCCGGCCAAAATGTCCGGGATTCGGCTTTTGGTTTCTGCAGTCACCATTCATTGTTTACATGCACACCTTTTGTTTCAATCTAACTGAATTCATTCCGATTGGTGAATCTGAATGTAGTGTTTACATGAACGCTAAACAAGTGATCGGTTGATGTGCGTCTTAACATTGCTAAGCACATTCCCGCTCCTCCGTGAGAGATACGAGGCCGGTGCGTCTCAGTAATGACGCCACCGGCCTCGCGCCGTTCTCCCGCAGCCCTCAGTCTCGTCCTGCTCGCCACAGTAAACATGATGAATGGCGACTGTAGAACGCAAAAGCCGAATCCCGGACATTTTGGGCGATCTCGAAATACCGGGCAAACTCGTCACGGAGTCTCACTAGTAGCCTAGCCTTCTTGTTTTCAACTGCGCTCTCTAACCCGGTAGGTGTGGCTTGGGAGTGTCCTCCTAGGGCAGCGAAGCAAGTGCATTCTGGGAGTTGTTGTCTTTCATCCACATAAGCCAAAAATACATTTTCTGGCTTTTCTCAGTCTAGAAAGCTCCAAATTCAAAAATAATTTCACATTTCTTCTACATAAATGACCTATTTTAAATACTCATTGATCTTTCCAGAGGTGAAGTATCCCTTTAATGTAGAGCGAGAGATAAGCACCCAAGTTCAAGCGGAGCGCGAGTGAACGCGATCATCCCTTCCTCGCTACGTTACAGAACGAAATAAACATGAATGAACATCAGAAAAATATGTTAAAATATACAATCCAACTTACCGAAATCCGTATCATGACTCTCATGTTATCGCTCAATCAGTGTTTCAGCCGCAGAAACAGCTTGTAAACAATGTTATTCGCCATTCGTTGACCATTACAGTATCTATCTTGATAATATCAGCAAGAGCTCACTCGCCACCAAGTGGACAGGGGTTAGAATTACAGTTACAATCATTTCACCCTCAGTGTAATCTGTCAAAATTACGGACGGCTTTCAGATTTTTCACTGCAAAAATATTCCGTCAATGATGGGACATTTTTGGTTAACGTGACCTCTGTTTCCACACCATACACACGTCAAAGTAACCAGAGCAACTTTTCTCTATTTACGCATATGACGAGACACACACAGGTGAGTGATGTAGCCTTCGCAATTTCCCGACAGGTCTAAAACATAAACACTTTAGGCTTACTATAGTGAATCAGGGTAAGACAAAAAACTTTTTGGAAGAAGGATTGATGATGTACTGACTTAAATAATATTATACATTTTGTTGATTTTGAACAAAATAAATTACACTGTACCTTTAATTGTTCAAATTTCAGTATAAAAATTTACAGTTTGAAAGCTGAGACTTTGTTTCGTATCAAAAGTACAAAGCTAATTGCGATTAGTGTATGGTAGGTGCGCTAGAAATAATGTTTAGTGAAGCTTTGACTCACACATCAACTGAAAACAGCATAGACATGTTTACCTGTTGAAGCTTATCCATGTTCTATGCACAAAACAGTCAAAATGCCCCACTGGAGAAGCGCTAATTAAACATCACCGTTTCGGTCAATGATTTCACCCCTCCAAAATCGTTTCAGCCAAAATAAATAAATAATAATTTCAACATTTTTCGGTTGCCAAAATTTCAGTGCGTCACTATTTTTGGCTACATTTTTGCAGAGCTCAACTTACTGCTTTGATGTTTGTGTTTAAGTATTGTCCCCTTCTGTTCTCTAAAGCATCATTTACACTGGTGGAGTTGTGTTGAGAGCCGTCCACCTGAGTCCTGCCACACAGCTGTTCCCACCTCTCCTGGGAAACATCCTGTCACACAGAAACACTGACACACAGCATGATGGCCATCAGGGACAAGCTAACCATATCCTTCACCTGACATGTAAGTGCTCTCTGTTCGTACAAAGAGTGTTTACAACAGCACAACCCTTCTTGACATGAAGGCTCAAATCAGAAGGAAAAATAGTAGAGAGAGATGTCATGTTAAAGAGAACATACTGTAGACACAGCCTAAACCATCAGCATGCAAGTTAAAGCCAAAATCACTATTAGGAATAAGACCTTGAGTTGAGACCTGACTAGGAGCAGCACCATGAAACAAGCCAAAAAAGTGAAATAAGCCAGTAAACAAAACAATGCAGTAGTTCTTTATGTAATTTAATGTTCTATCCTGACCTAATATTTTTAAGAAACCAAGAAAAATTGCAACTGAACTTCACAGCCAGCCAGCTTGACAACAGACACCAAGTATTTTATGGAAAAATCAGCTTTGACATGATAATAAGTCCTATTGTGTTTCTACAATAATGATCAAAAGACTGTTCTTTGGGATGTTGCATTCAAAATTCAATTTGAGATTTTTGCTAAAAAAAACAAATAATTTATTTTATTAAATTAAATAGCATAATATGTAAACATTATTTAAAATTATATTTACATTAATATAATCCCACATTAATATAATTTTTAGGCTATATTTAAATAAAAAATATTTTAAAATTGATTACCAACTGGAACTTAAACCTGAAAAAACTGACCGAATACGGGTAAAAGACCTCTTGAGCCAAAAGGCAAAAGCATGAGACCATCAGATGATGATATCTGCAAAAAAGAAAAGAAAAAAACTCCAGAAAGCAAGGTTCACATTCCCTCTGCATGACTTTATTACTGCATGCATGTGCCTTGGATCGGTAAACAGCAGGGGAGGGAGGAATAATATACATGGAAATTGAGAGGGACAAATACGATCTGGTGACTCGCCAGCATTCCTCGAAGTGCAATTCTTTGCTTAAGTAGATATAATAGAGAGATGTTAAAAACAGATGGCTAACTGCTGTGCTAATGCTTCAGTCCCTGATTCTTTTCCTTTTTCAGTAAGAGCAAGAAAGGAGATTTTGTTTACTCAGCAGCACCTATGTGGATGGGTTAATGTGGGTCAGAATCAAGGGTAAGATCCTGGGCCTCCTGCCCAATGTTGAACAGAGAGGAGAAATGTAAAAGAGGCACAAAACAAAGTTCTCTAGAGATGCATTTCAAGAGGACAGTGATATTACTTTGTATTACTTTTCAATACTTTGAAAGTAACTTATTTACAGCACTATTATCTACAGCATCTTTGTAAGTAAGCACAGAAGTCCACACCTAGGAGGGGTGTAAGCAGATTAGATCTGCATGATTAATTGTTAATTGTTGCAATCTCGATTCAAACACCAATGATCCTAAATGACATCGATTCAGCTTTGTCTGTTAAAACTTTGACAAGTACGAACTTTCAAATCAGCGTTGGCGCTGCCACTGAGCCAGAGAGAGCAGCTGTCCTGTATATATGAAACAGTTGTTTCAACCACTCAGTATCATTATTTCTGTCTTACAATAATTCAAATTATCACAGAAGTACTAGAATAAAAGTTTACATATAGGATATAAACACTTAGGCCTATGTGTACAGTAGTGATCAAAATCACAAAGTAATGTGAATCGCCTTTTGAAAGTAACTTCAAATATTGTATCAATTACATCGTTACACCAGTAGGTGGCGACAAGTGAATGTTAAAAATGTTATTTGTCATTTATTCATTAATTCAAAAGATTTGTTCAAAAACGCTGATTTAACCAGTAATGAATCAAACTAAGTGAAGTCTTTATGAGTAAGTAATTGAATCACTAATTCAAACTGATTTAAAAAATAATAATTAAAATGAATTAAATATATTTTTGAATAGACTCCAGTAATTATCATTTTGCCAGAACATAGTAAATTACATGTTATTTTGTTTAGTTGTCATTCAGAACCTTGGGAGACTTGTGATTCTCTATTTAAAAAAATAAATAAAATAAATAGTGATTCCATTTATTCAGAATCATGCAGCTTCTAAAGCAGACCATTACTAATAAATCAATAATGATATTAATAATAAAATGACAAACCAATCATTAATGTTATATGCACTATGTCATAGTTTTTAATGAATGTACATAGTTAAATTAGCTAGGCTATATATATTTATATACAATTTCCAACTTTTGCATATAAAAAAAAAATTTGAATTAACAAAAAAGTAAGAAAACTTTTAATATAAAATATTAGCTCTATGTAATATTTTGTATAAATTGTTTCTACCAAAAAAAAAAAAAATCTTATTTTTGAGCCCTCACACTATCGCATCCTTTCATTGCAGTGGCTTTGACACAGATAGGTAACACTCTAAAATCCAGTTGTGGGAATAATTTCCCTTGAAGCAACTTCAAGCAAAGTTTCTTGCTCAAGGGCACAATAGTAAAATCTTATGGCTCACTTCACCTCTTGCAGAAATCAAACCAACAGTTTGATTACAGGTTCTAAGCTTTAACCTCTCCACCACACCACCCTTGGTGTATGATGTAATGATGGAATCAAATAAATAAATGAATCACTGTCCGAAACTACAAAACCTCTTTATAACCACCAGATATGAAACATGTCGGTTTGACTGGATCACTGTATTATCAGCTGTGAGCAGTCTGTATCTGTCAGTAACCCACACCGCTCATGAGGAACATATTAGCATGTTGTCTACTGATCCTGAGTGGCAGAACAATTATATCACCTATCAAATCCATGCTCTCTCATTATAGCGCCGTTCAATCATAAATCTCAACAGCCCGCCACCCCCATCCTCTTCTAGCCAGAAAATTCCCCAGATTCTGTTATTTTCCCTGATGCAAGGCCTTTAAGGTACAGCCAGCCAGTGGAGATGAGTGTTCTTGGCAGCATCCACTGGCAGCGGTCCACAGGGAAAAACTCATCAGCCTGTGTCCGTGGTTTGGGATGCAGTGTTTTGCGGGGACAACAAGGTCTGAACTTCTCCAGGATGGGGTGAAAGATTTCTACCTCTGACACTGATCTGAAGGTTAGACTTCATAACCACGAACAGAACTCATTTTTTTGGACATTCGCAGAAACATAAATCTCAGATCCGAATCAATTATCTGGACCCGGAGCAGACTTAAGTCCTTCGGTACGGAGGCTTCTGCCGCTCCGTCATAATCCAGGGGAGTTATAATAAAACATAGCGCCCCTTCATGACCCTGAACACATCGTTGCAGAATTAATATCTCCATATGGCTCTGACCCCGTACCTATTATTCATTTTCTTCATATGAGAGGGGAAAACAGTCAGTTGGGAATTAAATTGAGTCCTTTTGAAGGCACATCCTCACTAATCTGCCCGAAACATCTTAATTATCTCTCTAAATCTAAATCCTCGGTGACCAAACAATGTGTCATCCCTCTATATCTGAATATATGCGTGCTTTCAAATCTGCCAATTTCCTTTTAATAAGATAACAGACCTTATCCTTCTGGGAGGAGGACAGTTTTAAGTATTTTTAAGCACTATTCTATAACAGAGTCCCAGTACGTCAACAGATTAAAAGGATATATTCCTTAAATCTGACTGAACATTCAAGCCATCACAGTTATCATCAAAATTTAACAGTAATTTAGCCAGGAATCAAAATTTGGGATTTTTAGCTATTGCAGAGGTCTTCAAATGGAGTTGCGCCAATATAAAAAAATTTAAAAATAAATTAAAAATAAACCAAAATGAATGCCACAGCTGAATTTATTCATCACAATATAATACAAAAATATTCATTTTTAGATTTGCTAAAGATGACATTTAACATTGTTAAATTCTTAGTATTCTATCAAGTAAATTAAATGTACAAATAGAGAAAAGATAGATACATTTAAAAAACAAAATATAATTTTAAAAAGTACTGCATTACATTTTAGTTTTACATTTTGCTGAATTTTGTAGCTTCATAAATGTAGCTTTAAATATTGCATTTTTGTTTGATGCACATTTTTACAAAATCAATAAATAAAATAAACACATACAGTCGTGCCCAGAATTAATCATACCCCTGGTAAATATGATCAAAAATGGCTGTAAAAAATAAATCTGCATCGTTTATCCTTTTGATCTTTCATTCAAAAAATTGGCAAAAATCTAACCTTTCATTGAAGTAAAAGAATTGAAAATGGGGGGGAAATCACATTATGAAATAAATGTTTTTCTCCAAAACACGTTGGCCACAATTATTCATACCCCTAGAATTTTTTATGAATAAAATATCTCTGAAGTATATTCCCATTAATATTTACCTTTTTTAGCACATCAGGGTGACTAGGAACATGAAATTGTCCAGCTATGACTTTTTGTTTCACAGGAGTTTAAATATGAGGAAGCACAAAGGCCAAATTCCCTGAATCATCCACAATGAATAAAACCAAAGAAAATAGTTCTGATGTGCAGCAAACGATTGTTGAGCATCACAACATAGAAAGTGGATGTAAGAAAATAGCTAACGAATTGAAAATCCCCATTTTGACCATCAGGGCAATAATTAAGAAGTTCCAATCAACTAAAGATGTTACGAATCTGCCAGGAAGAGGACGTGTGTCTATATTGTCTTAATGGACGGTGAGGATGAAAGTTTGAGTGGCCAAAGACTCTCCAAGGATCACAGATGGAGAATTGCAGAGATTAGTTAAGTCTTGGGGTCAGAAAGCCTATTAAAAAAAAAAATCAAACAACCCCTACATCCCCACATGTTGTTTGGGAGGGTTTCAAGAAAAATGCTCCTCGCTCATCCAAGAACAAACTCCAGCATATTCAGTTGTCAGACATGACTGGAACTTCAAACGGCACAGGGTTCTGTGGTCAGATGAAACTAAAAAAATAGCTTTTTGGCAGCAAACACACTAGATGGGTTTGGTGAACACAAGGATAAAAAGTACCCCATGTGTACAATTTAATATACCATTGGATCTTTAATGTTGTGGGCCTATTTTTCTGCTGGAGGTCCTGGACTTCTTATTCAGACATGGCATTGTGAATTCTATCAAATATCAACAGATAAAAAATCTAAACCTGACGCCTTCTGCTAGAAATCGTATAATGGGCCGTGGTTGGATCTTCCATCAGGACAACGATCCAAAACAAACATCAAAATCAACACAAAAATGTGTTTGGGAGCACAAAATGAAGCTTCTGCCATGACCGTCCCAGTTCCCTGACCTGATGATGGGGTGAACTGAAGAGAAGAAGCACCAACATGGATCTGGGGATCTGGAGAGATTCTGTATGGAGGAATGGTCTCTGATCTCTGGTCAGGTGTTCTCCAAACTCATCAGGCATTATAGGAGAAGACTCAGAGCAGTTATCTTGGCATAAGGAGGTTGCAAAAAGGTATTCAATAAAAGGGTATGAATAATTGTGGCCAACGTGTTTTGGAGAAAAACATTTATTTTATAATGTGATTTCCCCCCCACTTTCAATTCTTTTACTTAAATGAAAGGTTAGGATTTTGCCAATTTTTTGAATGAAAGATCAAAAGGATAAACGATGCAGATTTATTTTTTACAGCCATTTTTGATCATATTTACCAGGGGTATGATTAATTCTGGGCACGACTGTACATGCATACATCATTTACTTAAATTAAATGTGCTTTATATTACAGTTTTAAAATGTGCAATTAAAATTTATAATAAAACAATACAATTATTTTAATATTTAATTTAAATGTACAAAAAAGAAAGAAAATTAAACATCAAATATGGACAGATAAATGTAAAAAAAAAATGTGTTGTAATTTTTCAAAGTAGTACATTACATTTTATTTTTACATACATACATCATTTACTTAAATTAAAATGTGCATTATAAATACAGTATTAAAATGTACAATTAAAATTTATATTAAAACACTTTGTATTACACAAAATTATATTAGTTTAAAATAAAAGTACTTAAAAATGGTAAAGCAATGTTTAGACAAAAGGTTATTTTGTCATTCAACATCGTTGTCTGATAAATGGCATAGAATAGTACACAAGTACTGTACTCAAATTGGGACAATAGTGGTGTGTTGTTATATTTCATTGCTGTTTGTTGACAAACTGGTCACGGAGCTGGTGCCCATGGGCCCAGTCACCCAACCTAGCATGAAAACAAACCATAGAAAGAGAGTGTCAATTAGCAGATGCATCTGGTGAACAGTGCCGGCTATAAACCCGTCGAGCAAATCAGAAACGATGTCCGCTGCCAATAAAGTCCAGATCGATAGGCCGAGAGCTGATGAATAATCTGGATGCTGAATACAAACAGACAAACAACTGGGGCAGATGACAGTGACAGAGGCTGGATGGTACAAAGATAAAAGAGAAAAACTACATGAAAGTAACCTTTGTAGGTCAATTACCTCCATCCCTCACATGCAGCGGTGAAAATTGGCAAGTGTAGGCACTAGGCACTCTGGGTAAGAGTGGTTCAAGTTCGTAGAGGAGTCACATGCACATCGACAAAGGCTCAGTGTGAAGTTCACTCAGAGAGTGATGGCCATTTAGTAATTTAATGGGTTTTACCCAGCAGACAGTCTCAGCAGGAAAAGCTCATACTGTTACTTTTGCAGCTATATTCAACAAACACTAAAGACCAGTCATTAGAGAGTCACATGACACTAAAAACCAGATGGAACAAACAAAACAAACCCACATAGTGACGATTCATGTTGTGCTTGCTAATTTCCTGTACTCTTGCCAGCGATCATGCACACTCGCACAGTAAATTCAGGCCGTGTTCATCTCACACATGATGTAGTTTTGCCCTGGGCGCTGTGTATGCGTCCTAACAAATGTCATTCGGATCAATAAAAATCTTCCATAAAAACGATATACTTAGATGGATGCACCCGAGTTTATGCCTATGTGTGCATTACTGTGTGTGCGTTTGAGTGTGGGGATGTCTGCATATATGGTGTCCAACCATGCACTTAAAGATGAACAGGGCGTATAATGCAGGGAAAAAATGGATTTTGCATTCAAGGCATGTGTGCAGGTAAAACAGTCTAATCAAGTGAAAAAAGAATTGAAAGAGGAGAGAGGGGGTGGGGAAATATTATTTTGGGGATTATATTGTGTGTAGAAATAAATGTTTAATACATTAAATATATATTCAACAACAATTCTATTGTTCATATTTTTTTAATATTTTTAAATATTTTATTTTAAGCCTGGCATTTGAAATAATAGTCAGAAAAAAATTTTTTTTTAAAGGAAAAATGTATTGAAACTTTAGAAAAAAGAAAAAGGAAAAAAAAGTCCAAAATAAATGTGCATCTGTGTTTTTGTTTAGTATTATATTTGACCAACATGCTTTTATGGCTGATATAGGATTAAATAGGAGAACATGGAGAGGGGGAGAAAACGTAGCAAAAATATGCAATTTGTTGCAGTTGCTGATATTTTAAAAATAAAGATGACATTCTGATAGCTTGTCATGAAAGTCAATGAGATCTTTCTAACAGAAAAGCAGAGAACGGCATATAAATATCAGTTGTCAGTCACTCATCTCTCAAAAATTGGCTTAGTTTGATGTATTTAAATGCTTAATTTTATGATCAAAGCTCTGTAGTTTTTATTGTGTGGGCAAAACATATGATTGAGAGATGTACAAATAAACATTCCTCAAAAGTATATCATATTTCATGCTCACATTTTAACTAGCCTTACACCTTTAACTAGGTTACACCGTGTTACACTGTACACAGATTACATAACTTTTCCACCACGGCACAACCGCAGGCACCATACTGATATCGGCTCCCTGATGCCCGAAAATGTTAGTCCAACATACACACACACACACACACACACACACACATTTAAAAGTGAAAAATGCGAGCAAGCATAGATTTTTCAGCAGCGTGCTGATCATGCTGATAAATTAGAGGCCTTGGAAATTTGTGCATCAAATATGATACAGCAGGCTTTATAGGATTCAATGAATACAATAATACATCATTTAAAAAAATCAATTTATTCCTGCAACAGTACATCCCACACTCTTCTCTTTTCCTCTCTCTCTGTCTGACATTAGTGTTGAGACAAGGTGGAGCTTCTTCAATTATTTACCAACAGGAGTCTGTGAAAGAGGTGTCAGCCAATCAGAGGCCAAAGTCAAGAGTCCGGCCAATGGGAAAGGATCACGTGTATCATCAACACTGCACTGCCTTATGTGGACAAACTGAATATTCTGTCATAAGACTATGAGTGGCGAGTCATGCTGTAGATCAAGAGCGTGTGCAACAGATGGTCTGGGTCCAGACACAGGACAATGGGATGCAGGGTTTGGGAGGCGGGGGAGGGGCCAGGCTCAACTGTATTAAATGACATACTTTAAGGCTTAAAAGAAGACAGAGGAGATGAAAGGCAAAAACAGGGTGGAGAGTGCTATTAATAATCTACAAGCTTCTACTGCTCAAAATTGCTAATTATATTGCAACCACAAAACACAGACGAACAAGTCACTTGAGCAGATGTTAGTTGTAAACACTTTGTATCCTTATGTTACGACTGAGCCTGGGTTCTCCCAAGGTTTTTTTTCTCCATTAGGTCACCTGATGGAGTTTTAGGACACCATTAGGTCACTTGATGGAGTTTTTCGGTTCCTTGCCACTGTTGCCTTTGGCTTGCTCAGTTGGGGATATTTTGGGGATATTTAATTTAATTTTATCAATCAATAAATTCCTCTTGAAATAAACTTTGTTGTATTATTTAAATTTAATACTGTGAAGCTGCTTTGATACAATCTGTATTGTGAAAAGCGCTATACAAATAAACTTGACTTGACTTGACTTGACTTATGTCTGTTACAATAAACAGGTTTAGAGTGGTCTACTCAGTATGCAAATACAACTTATTAATTCAGATGGCACTTCTGAAACTTACCAGTACTGTATGAAGAAACTTTTGGGTATAATATGTCACAGTTTACTTTATTTTGCTATCCTCACTTACATATATATATATATACATATACAGCAATGTTACTATGGATAAAAGCATAAATATACATAAATATTACTGTGATCCAGTTCTGATATCGTAGTAAGGGAAATGGGTCTAAATTCTCAATATTCTCCTGTTTTGTATCCAGACTGTCTTGGGATCTTTAAAATTCCTGTTGTCACGAACTACCGATTATTTCCATCTACATTATACAAGGATTGTGTAACCAGACTAAAGCTCAAACTCATTTCTTTGTGTGGTTTGTGGAGGGTTTTATGCTGTATGTTTCTCACTGAGTTAGTGTAAAAAAAAAACGTAAACCCGTCAAGAGTTTTGTGCATTATGGAAGAGAGACTGCCACATCAAGTCAGGGCGTTGCTCTTTCCCTTCACAGAATATGCAGTGCTTGTATGTGTGTGAGTGAGTGAATGAATGAGAATGTGAGTGAGAGGTTCATTCATCTAAAATTGCTTTATGTGTAGTTATTTCAAAAGCATAAATGGCTTAGGAGCCATAAAACATCTAGAAAGTATTTTTGCAGGCGAATAACTACAATTATACTGCACTGTGCTTTCACATGCTACAATATGCCAGAATACTCATACTGAATGCAAATACATATCGGAAATTCTGCAGCTTCTAACCTTCATTAAAAAAGGTTAAATCCATATGACATACTGATAAAATACCCAGGCTCTTAAAATCTTGACGCTACAGGCATGTGATTTCTTTTCACAAACATAAAAGCGACAGATCTGGGATCAGTATATCACAAAGATATCATGTGCTGAGAGAGGCAGGTCTTAAAATCACAAAAATGTGGACCAATGATCCACAGTCAGTCAGTCATATATCAACAGGTCCCCAACAGTGTGTAATGACTGAGCATCAATCCTGCCCTGCCTCAAATTGATGAGGTCTGTCAGAGAAAGCCAGTGTATATTCTCCGCTTTATGGTGGAGCTAAATCAAGATGAAGAATACAACAGACAGTCAGTCACCTGCTCTAAGCCCATGTAATGAACAAGAGATTATTGGAACAGGGGCCAAAACATTTGTGCCGCCTACTCAGTCAGAGACAATTAGCAGAGGGGCTGAGAAATGAAATAAAGCTGATATGCAGCCTTAAATTCAATTTAATGAACAAAATACAGTGAATAAGATCATTGAGGAAAGGCTCGATCCCTCCCTTCCTCCATTCTCTGATTACCTTGTTTTTCCTTCATTGGGAGAATGGGAGGGAATCTCTTATCCTGGGTTTCTACTTGTGCATAAGAAACTGTCAGAAAAAGTCGTGGATTTTTGATGCCAGATTTAGGTTATTATTCAAAGAAACAAACCCGAGCAAGCTTCTTGCAAGGAACGGCTCCAGATTTCTGCCCCGTTCTCATACCTATACATCCTTCACACACCCTTAGGCAAAGGTTTTTTTTTTTTTTTTTTACCATGTGACACATTAGAATAGAATTTCTTGCTGCAAACATATACCAAGTCAAGTCAAGTCAAGTTTATTTGTATAGCGCTTTTCACAATACAGATTGCATCAAAGCAGCTTCACAGTATTAAATTAAAATAATACAACAAAGTTTGTTTCAAGAGGAATTTATTGATTGATAAAATTAAATTAAATATCCCCAAAATATCCCCAACTGAGCAAGCCAAAGGCAACAGTGGCAAGGAACCGAAAAACTCCATCAAGTGACCTAATGGTGTCCTAAAACTCCATCAGGTGCCTTAATGGAGAAAAAAAAACCTTGGGAGAACCCAGGCTCAGTCGGGGGCCAGTTCTCCTCTGGCATTGGATAGAGGCCGGATTGTAGTTTGAACTGTAGGATTATATGAATGCCTGGCTGAAGAGATGCGACTTTAATCTAGTTTTAAACTGGGAGAGCGAGTCTGAGCAACGAACAGTATCAGGAAGACTATTCCAGAGTTTTGGAGCCAAATGTGAAAATGCTCTCCCTCCTTTGGTGGTTCTGGATATCCTAGGTATGACCAAAAGCCTTGAATTTAGTGATCTCAAAGAGCGCGATGGATTATAGGGCGATAGAAGATCCGTTAAATAGACTGGAGCTAAGCCGTTTAGGGCTTTATAAGTCAGTAGCAATACCTTGTAATTAATACGGAACTTTATAGGTAACCAATGCAGTGATGATAAAATCGGTGTTATATGATCATATTTTCTTGATCTCGTAAGAACTCTAGCGGCGGCATTTTGGACTAACTGTAGCTTGTTTATTGAGGATGCAGGACAACCAGCTAATAAAGCATTACAGTAATCCAGTCTCGAGGTCATGAATGCATGAACTAACTTTTCTGCATCAGAAACTGATAGCATATTACGTAGCTTAGCAATGTTTCTAAGGTGGAAAAAGGCTGTTTTTGTAACATAAGAAATATGATTTTCAAAAGACAGGTTGCAATCGAGTATAACACCCAGGTCTTTTACTGTAGAGGATAAAGTAACAGGACATCCTATGATGTTAAAGTTGTATTGTGCGAGGTTTTGTGGGCGGTTTTTTGAACCGATAAGTATTACCTCTGTCTTGTCTGGATTTAATAAAAGAAAATTACGCGTCATCCAATCTTTTATATCTTTAACACACTCTGTCAATTTGGAAAATGTAGCGTTTTCATCCGGCCGTGATGAAATATATATTTGAGTGTCATCAGCATAACAATGGAAACTAATTCCATGTTTCCTTATAATATTTCCAAGTGGCATCATATATATTGAAAATAACAGAGGGCCTAATACAGATCCCTGCGGCACTCCATAGTTTACTGGAGTTATGATCGATTTTTCTCCATTTAAATAGACAAAATGGTAGCGGTCAGATAGGTATGATTTGAACCAGCTTAGTGCTTGTCCTTGAACACCAGTATAATTTTGTAGTCGATCTAAGAGTATTGTGTGATCTATAGTATCGAACGCAGCACTAAGATCAAGTAAAACTAGTATTGAGATACAGCCTTGGTCAGAAGCTAAAAGTAAATCATTTGTGATTTTAACGAGCGCAGTTTCAGTGCTATGATGCGGTCTGAATCCAGACTGAAACTTTTCATAGATATCATTTTGTTGCAAGAAAGAGCCCAGTTGAGCGGACACCACTTTTTCTAATATTTTAGACATAAATGGAAGATTTGAAATGGGTCTATAATTTGCTAGATTATTATGATCTAATTGTGGTTTCTTAATGAGAGGTTTTATAACTGCCAGTTTAAATGTTCTTGGAACATGACCTAAAGATAAAGACGAGTTAATAATATTGAGGAGAGGCTCTTCCACTACAGATAACACTTCTTTCAGTAGTTTAGTTGGTATAGGATCTAATAAACATGTTGTTGTTTTAGATGAAGTGATAAGTTTATTTAACTCTTTTTGTTCTATAGTTGTAAAGCACTGTAATTGTTCTTTCGGGGTGATAATTGAAGCTGAATTGTAAGGCGCGATTGAAGATTGAACGTTTATAATTGTGGTTCTGATGCTTTCTATTTTCTCAGTGAAGAAGTTCATGAAATCATTACTACTGAACTGTAACGGGATATTTTGTTCGGGTGACGTCTGTTTATTTGTTAGTCTAGCCACGGTGTTAAATAGAAACCTTGGATTGTTTTGGTTGTTTTCTATTAGTTTGCGGAGGTGCTCAGCCCTGGCAGCTTTTAGGGCCTTTTTATAACGTGACATACTGTCTTTCCACGCGATTCTAAAGACCTCTAAATTAGTTTGTTTCCATTTACGCTCTAAAATACGGGTTTCTCTCTTTAAAACATGCGTAGTATTGTTATACCATGGTGCTTTATTTTTCTCTCTGACCTTTTTTAATTTAATAGGTGCAACCACATCCAATGTTCTAGAGAGAATGGTGCTCATAGTGCTAGTTAGTTCTTCTAGTTCATCTGTTTGTTTGGGTTCAGGCAGCAGCTGAGACAGATTAGATAAGCAATTTGAGAAATTATCTATGGTGGATGGGAGGATTGTTCTGCCTGGTTGATAACGCGACGCCGCATGACATATTACAGCAGTACGTAATATGCAAGTTACCATGTAGTGATCAGTGACTTCATCACTTTGTGGAATGATATCTATATCGGTTGGATCGGTTCCGTGTGATATAATTAAATCGAGTGTATGATTAAGACGATGAGTTGGTCCGGTGACGTTTTGCTTGACCCCAAATGAATTTAATAAATCTGTAAACGCAGCTCCTAACGCATCATTTGGATTATCTACGTGTATGTTAAAATCTCCAACAATTAATGCTTTATCGACATTGACTAATAGGTCTGAGAGAAAATCTGCAAACTCTTTTAGGAAATCAGCGTAAGGCCCTGGCGGTCTATATACGGTAGCCAAGGCTAGAGATAATAGGGATGTTTTTCTAACATCTAAGAGCGTAACATTTAGTACAAGTACTTCAAATGAAATAAACTTATAACCCGTTTTCTGAGTAACATTTAGAATATCTTTATAAATGGTTGCAACACCTCCGCCACGGCCAATCAGACGGGGCTCATGCTTATAACAGTATCCAGGAGGAGTAGACTCATTAATACCGAAATAATCATTTGGTTTAAGCCAGGTTTCAGTAAGGCAAAGTACATCGAAGCTATTATCTGTGACTATTTCATTTACAATAACTGCCTTAGGTGTGAGTGATCTAATGTTTAGAAGACCTAGCTTTAGAAATAGTTTTTGTTTACTAATAGCAACATTTTCTGTTTTAATAACAATTAGATTTTTCCTAGATCCTGCATTAGATTTATTATTTGATCTCACTAAACGAGGAATAGACACGGTTTCTATGCAATGTTCTACACTAGTATTTATATCAGTTGAATTGGTGCAGCAGAGACTATGATTTGGACTTTTGGTTACTAGTCAAAGGGTATTTAACATTTTGGAGATGTTATCTGACAGAAGATCCGCTCCGAATCTGCTTGGGTGTAAGCCATCAGCACGGAAAAGCCTAGGACGCTCCCAAAACAGATTCCAATTATTTACAAAGAGCAGTTTCTGCTCATTGCACCATGACATTAACCATTCATTTAGCGCAAATAATCTGCTGAACTTTTCATGCCCTAGTCGGTACGTGGGAAGCGGTCCTGACACAATGATCGTTGTTTCAGGCGATGTGCTGCGTACCGTATCGATTAGATTCCTGAAGTCTTTCTTCAGAATCTCCGTCTGGCGCAGCCTGATGTCGTTCACTCCCGCGTGCAGGACCACAGTTCCGACGCGCTCGTCACCGTTCAGGATCTCGGGAACGCGAGCAGCGATTTCAGAAACACGAGCACCAGGGAAGCAGTGACTTTGCACCTTACTTGTACCTAACGTAGCGTGTACGTGCCGAACGATGGAATCGCCGATGATCACAGCATCGCGTTCTGTTTCGCGTAGAGGGGAGAAGCGGTTTTGTGTCGATAACTCGAAAACCGGGAGGGTCGGAGAAAGTCTTGGTCTAAACCTGACTCGCGTCTTCCGCTGCGGAACCACCCAGGCTTCGTGGTGGCGTGTTGGAGCCGGAGTGAACGAGACCATGGCTGATTGCGACCGATGCTGAGGAACGCACGGAGTAGACGCGGTCGGAGTCAGCGGGTTAGTAACGTTAAACACTGATTTGTGTGCGTCGGCGCGTGATGTTTCAAGAGCCAAACACCGGTCTCTCAGCTCGGCCTGTCTCAATAAAAGGTTGTGGATCTGTTTCTCAACAGCTTCCAGCTCAGACTGCAGTGCGTGAAGCTCAAATGTGTCCTCACCTGCACCAAGCGGTAGACTACTTACATCTGATATATTCGCCATTTTAACAGATGGACAGTGAGTTAGCAACGAAGCTACCAGTGATGCTATCAATATTAATACTAATTTATATTATAAGTTTGTTTGTAAATGAGTGTGGAGAAGACGCGTTCAGCCGTGATCCACGGACGTAACCTTTAAGAGTATGCAGCGTTGGATCACTAATAGGCTTGAGACGCGTCTGCTCAACAGTCCGCGTTGTAACTATGAGGTTTTTTAGTGGTAGGGGTGTAGAGTAGACGCACGATAGGCGAAAAAAAAGTGTTTGTTTATAAGTGAGTGTGGAGAAGACGCGTTCAGCCGTGATCCACGGACGTAACTTTTAAGAGTATGCAGCGTTGGATCACTAATAGGCTTGAGACGCGTCTGCTCAACAGTCCGCGTTGTAACAATGAGGTTTGAGCAGTAGTGCTTCTCAGTGAGGAAGAGTAGAAAATGTTCGTTGTAAGCGGGTTTAAAGAGAAAAATCAAGAATTATAAATCAAATCGATAGAGCTCCAAAAACAACAACGCATTCAGACGCAACGCATGATAATGACAGGACAAGACATTATTCACCGTGTTTGTTGAGTGTTTCTTATTCACCTGAGCTTTTATGAACTCAAAGGCGCGAGAGAAAATAAATAAATAAAAATAGCTGAGCGCAAGGGTGGCGCGTTAACAGGCTAGCGAATTACTAGCGTGTTATGCGTCAGGGTTGGGTAAGCTGTATTTAGTAGTAATATAAACAACTAGAAATTGTAGTAAATGATGGTTCAAAACAAGGAAATACGAGGCTAAGACGGAGCTTACAGCTCCGAAGCAAACACACTCACAGCAGGCAGCGAGAAAAATCAAGAATTATAAATCAAATCGATAGAGCTCCAAAAACAACAACGCATTCAGACGCGACGCATGATAATAACAGGACAAGACATTACTCACCGTGTTTGTCTCAATCGTGCATATACCAGGCCTCTGTTCACATTTCATTCCCAGCACACAGACACCACACAGCTAGATAAATAATAGTGTTCACACAAATAGCTAGCCTATATTATATTAAATTACTTATTTTCTAAATAATAAAATCTTCTTCAGAATGTCGTTGCCATAAATTCACCATCAAAACATTCTCTGACAATATTTCATGGATGGCATATTGGTGCCTGTATATTTTACAGCTTATAACTGTATATTTTGGTGTGGTACAGTGGCTAAGTTTGCATGTTTTCCCTTTGTTTGCATGGGTTTCCTCCGGGTGCTCCGGTTTTCCTCCGTTTTGTGTGTGTGTGTGTTTGTGTTTGTGTATGTGTGTGTATGTGTGTCCCAAGTCATGTAATGGGAAGGGTTGGGGAAAGACGTGGCAAGCAACCTACCCCAGAAAAATCATTGGCAAGAAAATTCATGGCTAGATATGGCCATAGAATCACCAAGAATCAGATACGACTGAAATGGTAACTGATAGATAGATAGATAGATAGATAGATAGATAGATAGAAAAGTATATATTATTAAGTAATATCATTTTAATACCAAGCAACTCGAACAATGAAAAGCATAGCTTTTACTTGCAAAAACATAAGCTACATTTTTACAGCATTTTACAGTAAAATTACACATGCGTTAAACCATAAACAATACAAGGTAACTAATAAACAGCTTTTTACTGTAGCATTTTTTTATTTATTTTTAACTTACACATTTTTTTACAATGTACTGTTAAGTCATCATATTGTCATTACAGTTTATTTTGACTTGGCAAAGTATACAGTGTCACCTCACACCACCTCCTTTTTTTCCTCTCATTTGCATAAAGTTCAGCATTTTAAACTTTTTGATGCACTCTCTCACTGCATGCACCACTCTGCTGTCAATACCACGATGCCCCAAACGAACCTTCTGCTCAGCTACCGTGAGTAAACTGAACACGCTCACTGAGCTCTGCTAAGCACAAGTGGACAGGTACGGTTAGAGGCACTGGTTATGAATCTTCTCGCTTGGCTCTAACTGAGATTACAAAGCAGCGTTTGACTGTCAGCTGGTAAACACTGTCTTAATCATCTTTCGGTGTCAGGACAAAGGCAAGAGGCAACCTCCTCTAAGTTTGAGCCATGGCAGCTTGCATAAGAGTCACAACAGCATTAAAATTCAATCAGCTCGACTAACAGGTGCTCTTATATGCGGTCACCCTTGAAGCAGGAGATGAGGAAAGATCATTGATCATATGGGCTATCATAGCAGCACAGTGAACAAACACTGAAGGCCATGCGGATAGACCAACCAATCATGAGATGCCAAAGGGCATCACACGCATTCAATATAGTCTATAAAGATGTGCGGACAGGTCACCTAGAGCATGTACAATCCATCCTCATCACTGAATCTGTAGACGCAGAGAGAGAGAGATGGAGACAGCTCAGACATCTGGACATACATGAAGAGAAATAATGATGTCAGTCCAACTCGAGTGATTCCTCTATCGACCTCATAGGACCAGAAACATCATGGATATAAACTAGAGGTATATATACTCGTGTCACGATTCGGTTTGATACAAGATACTGATCTCACCATTACGATACTCTCACTTACTTTGAACAAAGCCAAAATAGAGTTAAAATGGAACTTTATATATAGTGCTATTAAAGCAAAAAGTACTATTAAAATTCTAAATTTGGCATTACATCAAATTTTGCACAGGATAAAATAGTGACACCAGAATAGAAATGTTAATTTTAAAGATAAGAATTATGTTAGATGCATATCCCTGAATGCAAACATTAAAGAAGTTTTAAACATCTTATTTTATTAAATAACAGGGCTGCAAAATTAATCAAATTTCAAATCGAATCATTCAAAGGCGCAATAACAAAAATAAATCCACTTAAATTATTCTGTGTGCTTAAGATGTTTCTTTATAACATTATAATAGAATGAATATTTTACTTTGGTTTGGTTTCTTCAAATAAATATATGGATATTTGACATTTGAGGCTTAATGCTATAGAAAAGCAATACGTTTTTTAGGAAGAGTGTTTTCAGCTTATTTATTTTGATAGCATTATACCATTGTTTGAAGGGACTGTATGCCATATTGTTATATTTAAACATCATTCAATGTAAATTCTGATAATTGTAATTAATAATCCCAATTACAATTTCAAGGTAATAATCAACATCTACGATTTTTGTCATAATCGTGCAGCCCAATTAAATAATGTATTTTTTTTTTACATTTATTAACAATAATTTTTCATAAATTACCATATTTACCATATTTGACCATAGGCTATTTGATGCACCATTACCATTTCTAATGCTAAATTAAATCTGTCTAAACTTTCATTTTGGGTGAACTACGCAGGAAAGATGACGCACACAGTGACAGTGACAAATGTAGTCTACATCCGAATCGCATTAACACTACACACACGTCAATCTATATAACATACTTTTTAATGATCACAAAGCAAGTACTTACTCAAAAAAAGTACCCACTTAAAGAGTATTCAGTTTCAGATGGAGCCACTGTGTTACTTTTTCCATGAGTTTTATCAAGTAGCATTGTAACATGCAAACTGAAAATTATTATTTTAGTGTTTGCATCTGAAAACTTAAAGAAACAACAAAATAAACCAAGAAAGAAAAAGAAGAACAAAACGGATAATGTTCAGGGTTCATTTACAAAGGTCAACAGAGTCTGAGGAAATCCTCACTGTAACTAAAAAAATATGTTTTTCCTTCTGCTAGAAAAATGAGAGATAACAGAGAGGCAAACTGTGCTGAATTTATCTGCACCTACTGTAGCAAAAACCCAGTCGAATTGCTCTCCGTTCTGGCTGCTTATATAGTTTGTGTCTTCACTCAGGCTATGTCTGCATTACATGAGAACAAGAGCATCAAGACAAGCGGAAGGTCATGTTCAGCCTGGGGAGAGGCCCGTCCATTTACTCATGCAGATCAATATGATTAACTGGGAGGAAGCAGCCTTCCCCCACTGCCAGCTTCTGTTTAAGAAAGGCACCGTGGAAAGAATTTATACCCTGCTGTTCAACTGTGCCAGTTTTCCCCCGGCGAAGGGAAACAATGACACAGAAAGGAGGCAAACTGTTCATGTTCAGTTTCTCTCTCTCTTGGCACACACAACTCTACAGAGATTCGCAAACATGGGAATATGGAAGAGTCAAACAGGAAAGTATCAGTGGAATGGAGTTCCTAGTCATATGCCAACTTTGAAATATGCTCCGCTCGGGATCTCCACTGTCAGATGCTTCCATGTTTTGTGTAATTTAGTTAAAAATATAATCACTTGTAATAATGAAATCTTTTGAGGTTCCACGCTGGTGGAAGCCTTCAGAGAAACTAAGTCTTAAGACTTTTTGAAGATGCCTCAAAGTGTACTAAAGGAACTTCGATATGCCAGTGCATCAAAGCCTTTTCCTTGTAATGATGGCAAATGTTTAGTTTCTTGAATAAACTAATAGATTCCTCAGAGAACTGCTCTTTTAAAAGTGTGCCTAGAGGTTCTCCAGAGGGTTTCACCACACCAGTGTCTGTGGCATGTGAAAACTAGTGATCTTGACACAAACAGTATGTTTTTTGGGGACAACTTTTGACAGAATGCAATCTATAATGAATAGCTGGATTCAGCACCATGGACAGCGCATACCTGAACTCATAACAATACATGTGAGGTCCAACATGCAGGATTACTTCCTATTAATTATGATTACAGTTCTGTTATAGTTAGTATGTTAAGGGCCAGGCAAAATCAGCTCTTCTTTTGAATGACAACTATAGACCTGCAAGGAAAATGCTTCTGCACTGAAACCTGCGTATGACAGCAAGTATTATTGATACAAAATCGACAAGTGCAAGTGACAAGCCACTTCTAATCATTTAACTACATCTAATCCATACACACTGATCAATAACATCAACATTTGTACAGGCCTTCCTGGCTAACACATCTCAATAAAAGCCAGCATTTATCATTCTGGTCCTTAAAGGGACACTTTCAGCTACTTGTCTTGCATTAATAATCAATCAATAGTAGTTGCAGTCTGTTTCCCTGTGGTCTAATGACTGGTCAGAAGCTGGTGATCTCAACACAATTATGATATCTGTGGCCATGTGTGCATATTGAGGAAAGAAAGAAAAATAGCTCACGCATAATGCATCCATAAACCAACAACAACAGCATAATTGAATCAACAATTTAATTTAACATAATATTTAATCACATATGCAAGGGATATTTAATCTAATTCACTTAAACATTACACTAAATATTAATAAAATAAAATAAATATACCTTACCTTAACTGCCTCTGCGTGCGTGACCCGGTCGAACACTTTGTCGTTAACTTTCATTATCTGGTCTCCTATTCTCAAACCCTCCTTTTCTGCCAGTGAACCCGGTTCCACCAGTGACACATAGATCCCAACTCCATGCTCGGAACCTCCACGGATGCTAAATCCCAAACCCTCGTTGCTCTTGTGACGCTTGAGGATCACCTGTCGGATCTCTCCAGGGGGCTCCGGTAAGAAATTTCTGCCCAGTAAAGGAATAAGAGTCGCTGTCCCATCGCTGCTGGTGCTGATACTGTCAGGAGATCCGCGCAGAGCGGCTAGAGGCGTGGAAGCAGGCGAGAAATGAGCCCCGTGTGTTGGACTGGAATTAGCAGCCTCGTGGGAGCCCTCTGGGTCACCATTGCGCGCAAGAACATCAGATTTCAAGTAGAGCCCCTCTGATGTGTACTGATCGAACAGAAGCTGATCCGAGCGCGGGATGACCAGCCGCAGCATGGGCAGGAGCTGGCGCTTGCTCGGGACGTTCAGTATAACCTTAAGCGTCTGGACCAGATCGTACACATTGCGCTTGGAGTGGTACACGTTGAGGCAGTGGATGAACTGCTCTCTCTCGAGGTCGCTGAGCAGCAGGTTGAGAGCGTTGTGAAGCTTCTTCACGTTGGCGGACAGAGAACGCGCGCTGGAAGCCACGGAGTTGCCCGAGGAAGAGTTGAGCGACAGGCGCTCCAGGTCTGTGCTCATCCTCGCGCCCTTTGCCTGGATCACAGAGCCACGCGGAAGCGGAGGGGTCCGGCGAGCATTGCAGTAGCACCGGAGCCGAGTCTACAGGAGCCTGTGGAGCGGCGCATGGCACTGCGATGCCTTGATGTTCACGGTCATACTCAATATTATATCAAACGAGTCACACAGGACCTACAAAACCAAACACATAAATCTAATTAGCGGAAGAAAAAAAAAAGTTTGGAATTGTAATAAACACTTTCAATTTTAAATGCTACTATCTACATTTAAATTTTAAGGCCTATGTAAAAAAAATAAAAATAATAATTTTACTCTAAAATATTGAAAAAGTTAATACAACGTAGGCTATATTATGACTGAACTTAGTTACATATTACATTTATGAGGAAAATGAAATAAAATCTGTTTTGTTCTCAGATATGTACATTGGAGTGTTTTACATTACATGTTGTGTTATTTAGTTAGCTAATGTTTGCTGCATTCATTTAATGTCACGTGTTACCTGGAAGCACTGTGATCTGTCATTGTTACTATTAATCACAGTTGCTGGAGAGATCCTTTTTTTTATAACAACTTGTGGCATTCAAAAGTAGGCTACCCGGTATATAGGCTACAGTTATTTTACAATGGCAAACAGATTAAATAACTCACGATAGTCTATTTTGGAATATTAATAGCCTTACTGAATGAAATAAAGACATACAGTCTACTATAATGAATTTAAAAATATGGTCATCAAAATTCATTCCCATCATCACTACATTTCACATTTATAAAAAAAAATATGAAATTCAGATTTCACGGTAAAAACAGAACTGTAAAGTAAAATTTAAAAAGCCGTATATTCGAGCGCAAAGTGCACCTTCCCAATAACGGTGGCAGAAAGCTGCGCGCTCCGGTGCGTCTTGTGCTCGTGAAAAGGGGTCAAGTGGCCAGTGCGTCTTCTCCAATATCTCTGTCGTCAACAGCGAATCCCTCATGAAGGAGTTCAGGATCTTTGCCCAGAAATCCAAAGCTTTACAACGACCACAATCATGCGAATGCGTTCCCGTTGATTAGTTTTTAAAGTAGAGCACCGGATCAGCGTTCAGTTCTAATCCACTCGTCCCTGTATTTGGAGGATATGACACCCAAACTAAAATGCAGAGTTGTTTTCCTTTGGCACGCTCAAATCAAAAAGTTGAAACGCGCTTTAGTCCCTTGGAAAGTGCGCTGGATTAATTCCACAGACAAATAAATCAAACAGGTTGGAAAGTTATTTGTTGCGTTAGTGCGCAAAGAAAGAAAGTAAAACGGCACGGACTCGACTGTGTCTCCGTCTAGCCTTCAGCTGTCGGAGGGGATCGACTGAACTGGCTCGCTTCAACGAGTCCCTACACAGGAAATGACGCAGCTTATGTGGTGCGCGTAAGTTGCTTAGTAACCAACAACACACGAGTCATGCCCATGGTCATGCCGGGTGCGCGCAGGACTTGCAAATGACCGCTTATTTTAAGAGCAGTGTCATAGACCTTATTCAGAGCAGCGCCATGACAAGTATGAAAGCGAGGCTGTGAGGAATAGACTTACCGTGTTTTCAATGGCATCCGCTGTAAAAAATAAAATAAAATAAATAAATAAAAAAGTATAATTTCCACAGCTCATACTGTCTGTTTTTTTGTTTTGTATTTTTGTCTACTGAAATACCTTGGAAAGATATTTTTGCAATGTTTCGTCAGCAGGAAAATCCCAAAACACATTAAATAACCCATTGAAGAGATGGAGCCTATGTCTATCCCCCAGAGCCTCGCTTTCATTCCTAAAAATATGATATAGCTGCTGTGAATAAGGTCTGTTTATTATCATTGAGACATTTTTATTAATATTTTGATATTATTTTTTATTTTAGTAATTTTGTTGTGCACATTTATATAAGTTTTTTTTTATTGATTATTCATTTGGACTAGTTTAATTTTATTTAGTTTTATTTGGTTTTATGTCTAGCTGATAAAATGTCTATTTATTTTGGTTTCAGTTTATTTTAGTACATCAAGTTTAACTAAATGAAAATGTTGCTCTGGCAGATAGCTGAAATAAAATAGGCTAAGTTTGTTAATACTTTTTATGGTTTTAGTTTTAGTTAACTATAATAATCCTTTTTAAGAGTCATTTGAACAATTTGAGTCATCCTGGACAGCATAAACATAAATAGCTTTTTACTCAAAGATCATTAAAATCCTATGAAATAGACAATAAATAGCATTGCTGTAACTCCATCATAGAATTGCAAAAGTTGTCGCAAAAAAAAATCTTTATTTGAATCTATAACATCTATAACAATCGTTGATTAGGATTTGATGATGCAATTAATTAACCAACATTTTTAGTTAAAGCAGAAACACATAACCCACTAGTTAATCAAGAAACCAGGTTAATACTCTAAAGTGTATATGGCCCTCAAGGGTTTTAGATGCATCCCTCAATCATGTTTTACCCCTCCATAAACATTTACAGCTCTGACCACATTAGTACGGTTCACATTACGGGAGTACACGATAGAAAGCCTTTAAATCAAAACCTTTTACAGCATTTCAGAACCGAACCCATAAAGCAGCATGCTGAAATCCTGCCACAAATCTGAGTCAGCATTTCACACATAAAAAGCCGAATGGGTTTCTGGCCGGCACTGGCACAGGTGTCGATGTTGAGGCACGTCAAGAGATGACAGCTGGATATACCCCGTCAGAATCTCAACCCACCTGAGCTTTGGCCACAAGATTCCCAAAGAATCGCTCTAATCAGTTCCCAATCCACCTGTATTGGATAATGAGGTGTCTAGTCATTTTCTCAGAGCTTAGCAACACACACAGGTCAGAGAGGGAGGGACGGAATGACAGTGAGTGATTGATGGCCGTAATTAATGCAGTTACTGAGTATAAGCGACAAGATGGCAAGGTAAACACGATTATTATGCCGTGCCTCCGATATGGACATAGACAGAGTAACAATGAGCTGAATTCCAGCCTGGTAGGCACGGGAAGAAAGATCTAATTAACTCTCCCTATCCTCCTGCCTGCATCAGCACTGCTAATGACTTTGTCTATCTGTTTGATTTTCAATTTATAGTGCCGACTACAGCACCTTATTGCACATGCCAAAGCTGAAAAATGTCCTGAGGAATAAAGCACAATTACAATAACTCTATAGTCAGTTTGACAGGGAACTAATGAGGGGCATGTGCACAAGAAAATGCACTGGTGATGATGTGAATTTGTTTATATAGTCGAACTAAGGAGTTTTGTCTCTGCACCGGCTGACTGTATTAATCTCTGTTTTGAGAAAAAGCAGCTAGGTACTTTATGTAATAGGCTTTGGAAAGAGTGACTCAGAGCAACCTGGAGGTACCGGTGAAGAGCGTGAATGGATTCGGCCTTAAAGAACATTTATTCCATTGGCGGTGACTGTTTTAAATCAAATTCTCAATTTAGGTAGTTAGGTGTATGAATGTGTGTATACATATTGTATTCATTTGTTTTAATCATGTATGTCCCATGTGTTTTATTATGTGGTATACAATGGGTTGTACAGTGTTGTCTGATGTATCTGTTTTTAATGCCAATGTTAAAGATGAATTTCTGTCCAGTAAATCTGAACAGACAATAAAGTCAAACAAACAAACAAACAGCTCTGACACAGACACTATTCAAGATCCCAGAGAGTCAGATTTTTTTTTTATGTGTTCATGCCTAATAAACAACTGCATGTTTCATCTAGTTCTTGATCAAGTGGATAAAGGGAATCACCTCAGTCACCTTTTTCTCTACTCAACCTAATTTATTTGTCAATTTATCAGCCACTTAGCCATAAAACTATGTTAACTTAGGGTTAACTATGTAAACTTGCATGACAACGATGTACTAAAAATGAAACAGTTTTTCCTTTGCGTTTTTCACGTACAGACGACAATGTTGTCTAAGCATTCACATGGGTCTGTTAAAATGACAAAAAATGTTGTATTATTCATGCCAGGCCAGTTGTTTGGCGATATCACTCTGTAAAGTAACTCTACGCACCTATAGATTGAACACGTAATAGGCATGCGCATGACATCATCGCTTTCACAAATTCGTGTTTTTGTAGTTTACAGAGAGACGATAATCGTTTTCAACAACATGCACTTTGAAACCCGTTTTCAAAAGTTTGCATTTTCAGGCCCCCAAAACGCCATTGTCGTGTAAATGAACGGCCAAAACACATAAAAGTGTTCTGTTTTTAGTTGAAAACGGTGTCGTGTAAACGGCCCCTTAGTTAATAACCCATTAATAGGCCAACAGGAACCATTTGATTTGGAACCAAGATGTCCGAGTTTGGCTGGTTAATGTCAGACCCTGCTTGTAGATATTGGAACTACTGTACACACTCTGCTAAGAGAAATGCAAACAAAAGTTCAGAATACAAACTGTAAAATTTTAAGAGCCTTAAATGGCAGGTCTAAAAATAGAGAAACGTTTGAGATAAGGACTTTAAGATAAGTTTGCTGTAAATACTGTATGTATCTGTGATATGAGGCATCCCAGCAAGCAATTTTGTGTTTATAAGATGTCTAATAGCTGTCCAAACACAGACCTGGCGTCTAGGCTAAAACAAGGCAAAATTTGGGTTGTCAGTGAAAATTTTATACACGTCTAACCATATTCCAAGAATAGACTATAGTCACCTATGAAAACCTTGTAATAACTGTTGACTTACATGATGGAATATCATACATCTCGCAAGTTATTTTGGCAATAACAACATGTGACCAAATTTAAGGTTATTTTGGCTAGAAGTGTGTTACTTATACTTGGACTATATCGGGTCTATAGATAACCTAGACAGTGAAATGACGGCTATTGTTTGCTGGTTCTCTATATGGATCTCATTTGCTTGCCGATCCCTCACTTGCTCAAGCAGCTCAGGTAATGTCATTGAATTACAAGGGCAATTTGCCTCCAGTGGCAGATCTTGGAAACCGGTGGGGTCGGAGAAGGAACGTGAAAGTCCCTGCTTTTATTGCTAACGTAAATTAGTCCGCATTCCTTGGCCTTATAGAGAGATGGATGGGTTCAATTAACTGATCTATTTCTTTGGCACTGTCTCTCATTTTCAACTATAATATATTTGTCCTCTAGGCAGTTTAGGATAAACGGGGTGCTTTTTGATATAAAGTGTTAAAAGTCAATATCTTAAAATACTGCATCAGTCAGTGTAGAGTACAGTACAATTAATTTGAGAGGTGAGAGGTGTAGTTTAAACCCCTTTTCAAGGACAAGAGTGTATATTGTGCAGTGAGTCCACAAAAATACTATTTTCAACCAGAATATTTGTCAGTATCAACATCTAAAAATCCTTAAAACAAAATGCATATTAAGACTTTTCAAAGAATGCATGTGCATTTGTATAATACCATTTAGGTGAAGTTTATGTTAAATTTAGAGAGGTTGCTTTAAATAATTAAATATTTCCAGGGTTAGTTGGGTGAACATCTGGCGAACGGAAACTACAACAAATATAATTTTTGTCTTTTCATTTGCTCCAATAGCAAAAATGAATAAATAATTAAATAAATAAAAAATTCCATGATAGCGTTCTATGACTTCAAAAAAGATACTGAGAGATTGATTATATTGGTCAAAAGAGAGAGAATTTGCCAAATTTCCCTCAGAATACTAAAGTTTTTTGTTGTTGTAATTTAATGACAAGGTCATATAACACAAAGTATAGTGTTATAATTGTACATTAAATTATTTAAAATGCATCATCAAAATCTGTGAAAAGGGTCCAACTTTTTTTTATTCTTAAAATAAATTATAATAAATATAATATAAAAAATAATAAATTAACGAAAAATTATAAATTCATAAATAAATACATTTTATTCTAAAAGTAAGTAAATAAAAATAATACAGTAAGTCCTGCCTTAACCAGCAGTCTAACAGCTTGGGCATTTATCATTTTAAACTGTACTCAATGTGCCCTGCAATATTTTTCTTAACATTATATTCATGACTGTTTCTTTTTATTACCCCTTATATTTATCGTTTGTTATTTACTGTCGCATCTGGAGTGACCTGCCACTGTTCCCAGCTGCTAGCATCATTCGCTTTGTTATATGTTGCACCTTGACTATGTTATATTTCATTGTCATTACGCATGACTTTCTTATTCATCCATTTTCTTTACGTGGCCTGACATGGAGCTTCAGGAAAATGCTCAGTCCATAAAACACAAAGGCTGTCTGTGGGTGACCTATAGAAAAAAACATAACAAAACAAACAACAGCATACTTCCATTTAATATTATGAATGCTCCTATTTTCAACAAACACAAAGCTTTCATTTCATCTCGCCTTGAAGTGAATCCTTGCAGGGAAGCGATTTCACATTATGGGTTGTATATAATATGCCTTGAAGACTCTTCATTTGTATTGATCTAACAGTTTGTGGTAACAAATACCATTAAAGCTTTAATGACAAGAATTGATTGCTTCTTCTGTCTTCACTTTTGTTCAGAAAAACTGTAATCAGCTCTCTTTGATGGCTTTAAACCACCACCACATTGTGGGACATAAACATTATCGCTTTGTAATACAAATGATCAGCAGCGCAAAAATGGCAGTTCTCCAACACCGTGTCCTCAGTGGAGGGTTATATGGGAACTCTGCATGTCTAATTCTCAGTAGCGAAAAGCAATTTACAGCAAAAACAGCCAAATGGCCAAGGATGACTTTCCCAACCTCCTTAACAGCCATCCAGCATCCACTTTTTCTCTTCCACACCCTTGACCTTTACTCCCTCATTCTGACTGTCTGTACCATTTCTGTCCCCATTAAACTGAGTGGCACATCTCCCAAAGGGCGTTAAAGCTTTTAAACAGTAAAAATTGTTACAGTAAGTCCAATCCTCACAAATCCAGGTCTGCGGCATCATACGACCAATGACAATATCTCTGATACGTATGGAACTGCAATCCATCTGCATTGCTTTAACTTTAGTTTGAATCTACCCAGATCAGCCATGTCTTTTTATTTGATTTTGTGGGTGCATTTTAAGAGGTAGCACATACCCAACCATTTCCCGACTCTATGTTTCCAGTGCGTATCATATGGAAACATCAGCAGGGACCAGAACCTTTAAGTTCTTCAGTGGTGCTCCATTAGCGTGGGTTGGACTTTCGTACATACTGTATACATATGTCAAGAGCCTGTGTGAGTATTTATACATGCACAGTGTTATTTACAGCTGCAGGGCCGCTGCCTGCACTTATGAATCTTTGCCGTCCCAGACGCTGGCTCTCAGGCAAACAGCTATCAGCTGTACTCAACCTCTCCCCTTTGGTTTTTAAGTGACCTTTGCTTTGCCCCCTTTTAAAAAGCAGTCACTGAAATAACAAATAGGCAAGATGCTTAATTTAGAACTTGCCTCATGGCATGAAATTAATAGGGACAAGGAAACAACTTGTTGGAATGCAGTAACAGCACGTATTTAGGCTTTTTGTTATGCAGAAGGCAACAAATAATGAGTCCCGTGTGAAAATTAGTTCACTTTGCAATCAAGGGAATACTCTGTCTGTGGAGGTATGAGTCAAAGGCCCCTTGAAAAATAACTGAATATGTGTGAATGTGGCACATTCATAATCATAAATGCATGTAATATTATTTTTTACATCATGAAAATGTGCTTTCAACATACTTATGCTAATCAGGCTCTACTAAAGGGAATGGAAATGTAATAACTAAAACAATAAAAAATATTATTATCAATCAATTTTAATTAATGTGCATAACTCATATGCATATTCTTTTTTTCTTTCATGTGTAGTACCTGCAAAGATGAATAAATTGAAAACCTCCTCTCCCTCCTTCCTCAACTCTAATAGCTGACAACTTTGCCAGATGCTTCATAAATAAAACAACAACCATCAGTGGCCAATTCTCTACATCACAAACTGACAAACGCATCTTAACAGCAATCACACACATTCTCCCCTGCTTCTCTTCACTCTCAGAGGCAGACGTCTCCAAACTCTTCTTTTCCAATCACCCTACTAACAATCCACTTGATCCTATCCCCGTCATCCCCTTCAAGCCATTTCTTCTTCAGCTGGTACCTTTCCCACAGCATTTAAGCAGGCTCGGTTAACCCCTTTATAAACCCACTCTAAATCCAGCACTTTTAGAAAACTACATACAGCTATTCCTTCTTCCATTCAACCAAGTCTACCTTTCTCACAGAACAACCTCCTGACCTGGAAAACAACCAGTCTGGCTTTAAAAGCGGCCACTCAACCGAGACTGCTTTGCTCTCGATCATTGAAGCTCTGAGACTGGCAAAAGTAGCTTCCAAATCATCAGTGGTCATCTTGCTGGATCAGTCTGCTGCTTTTGACAGGGATAACCACCAGATTCTCCTGTCAACCCTCATGACAATGCGGTCATCTCAGGAACTGCACTCCAGTGGTTTAAGTTTTCAGGCTCATTCAGTGTGTCTTGGAGGGGAGAGCTACTGGGGTGCCTCATGGCTCAGTGCTTGGACCACTTCTTTTCTCCATCTACATTAAATCACTAGGATCTGTCATTCAGAAACATGGCATTTCCTCTTCTATGCTGATGACGCACAACTCTACCTCTCATTCCAGCCAGATGCTCAGACGGTAGCTGCTCGCATCCCAGTGTGCCAGACAGACAAATTTTAGACAGGATGAAGGACCACCTCCTATAACTCAACCTTGCAAAGACAGACTGCTTGTGATCTCGGCCAACCCAACACTTCATCACAACTTCTCCATTCAGCTAGGTTCATCATCCATGACTCCTTCCAGGACAGCCAGGAACCTTGATAATTTGAGATCACCTGTGTGTAAGAATAAAATCATCAGAAAAAAGATACAATCTTTTATTTTGACAAGGTACTGTGGGTTGATCAATATTAATTTACACATCAGCCTTCGCCTCCCCAGAAAATTCTCTCACTGCTCCAGACAGAGTGTGTGACAATTTTGCAAACACAGTAAAGGCAAAATTCTAGATATTTGGACCAAAAGTGCAAAACATGTTTCAAATATCATTCACAGCCCAAACATTTAATCAGGTGCTGAATTTATGAAGTCCAAATGGCTGCTTTTTATCAGCAAGACAGTGTTATAGCCAAACAAAGTGCACAGAGCATACTGATGCTGCTCTTTGTATTGTCTGAGCCGCTCTAATCTGATGCTGAACTTCCCTTTTATTATGGATGTCATTCCGCATCACCTGTCTTTGTTTTATGGGTCTGGTTGGAGCTCTTTTTAAAGAGCGAATGGCGTGGGCGTACCACGCACCTGTCAGCTCATTTTAGTGCGCAGCGCGCACTCTCCAGCTCGACCGAGAGCTGCTGTGTTTATCCTTAGCTTATTATTGTCAGTCCGACAGGCCGTCCCTGCGGAGCTGCTGTCAGACCACCGGGGACCGTGTGTGACGCATGCAGCCCACGCTCTAAAGGCCCTCTTCAGACAAACCTTAATCTAACTGTACCTGCACCAGGAGGAGGCAGTCGGAGCTTCACGACATGAGTGAACTGATTTTAAAATAATTTCCATCTCCTTATATGAAAGGAACATCTCTCTCTGTCTTTACTGTCAGTCTGTGATTCTCATTCTGCCCTGTCTTCCATTTACCTTGAAATATGAAAGCCCCTCATCCCTCTGTCTGGAAGATTCACATTTCAGTATCTGAAACCCTTTTAGTCTCATGTTATGAGTCCTAGTTCATCATGGTAATGTATTTTGAGTCATAAGTAGAAAATGAGTAGAAAAAAAAGTGGTTATGAAATCGAAGAAACTAAAATGTTTTTGTTTATGTACCTCCAAAGGAAACTGGGTCAGACTTCAGAAGAACCATAACATCATGTGTAATGATCCCGAGAAAATTCAGGTTAGCTTAAACGCAACAAACCAAATATTTAACAATTATGCGTTATTAATGAAAATTTCAAATGGGGTCACGTAAATGGACATTTATGAATTAACCACTCTGCCAGGAGGCATTTTAATTATTTGACAAACTTCTGAATAACAAAGAATTTTAGGATATCATAAATGCACTGGATTTCATCTGTTTCAAGTTTCATAAATATGCATGTATTAATGCATGTTTTACTTTTTCTTTTTTGAGCCAGAGGCAAATGACAGATGCATGTAACATCAACACTTCTTGTTTTTATTCTTCCACAACAATTTTAAATTGTTTTAAATTGTTAAAACAACAATTTTCAAAGTCTGTTGAAGCTAGGCTATATATATATATATATAATTATTATTATTTAAAAAAAATGTTATGTTATTATTATTATTTTTTTTGCATCTGTCTGCAACCTTTAGAATCACTCTGTCACACCTGATTCCATTTATCAATCATGCAGACTTAAATACGCTGTAAACTTTACTTCCAGGCCACCAATCCATCTACTCCTCCCCTGACGTTTAAAAAGGATCCTTCAAAGTTCAGCTCTTTAGCCCAGGGCTTTCAGGCAGTTTTGCAAGCTCTCACTAATGCATCCCTAGTTTTCACCCTCAGCTCCACACGGATTTCCTAATTCACAAGCCAGCTGGAATACTGGTGGAATTTTGTGTTTACCCCCTAACCAAGCCCTAGGGTGTGTTTAACACCCTCTTATTAGACCCAAACGGCTTTAAAACTCTAGCTGAAAGTGAGCATTTATCACTTTAATCAATGAGTACATTTAACTGTCACTATTAAGGGACAGATCATGAATGCCAAAGAATTCCCTTTCCCAGTGAAGTGCCTGTGTTCCACTTAAGTGAAGGGAACTCAGATGACAGATAAAAAATAAAAATAAAATAAAAAAGTCTCCATAGAGAAACTGATTATCAATATCAATAAACCTCTGTTGGTTTGATTTGTGATTAAACAAAAATAATTAATGATAATTGATGTTATCGTATCATAAAGGTGCAAAATAAAACTATAAATAATATAATTCTGCATGTATAATATTATTAAAAAAACTAAATAATATTTAAAGATTTACCGCAATATATTTTATTATTGTAAAATGAATTGCCATTATATCATTTTTAAAATTTAAAACACATTAACAAATTAAATGTTTATTTCAATAACTATTTATATGTTTTTTTATACAATGCTTAGAATCAGTGATTACAATTAAATACTTTTATGATTTGATTGGATAATTTATCAAGCTTTATTTTCGTTTGTAATAAAATCAATGACATTGACAGCAAATCCCACAAACAAGATCAAATCAAGCAGGTTTAATGCTTGATTTGATAAAAAGACGCCAACTGTGTTAGAAAAAAAGAAGAAAAGAACCAATTAAAGTTCCAGCATTCAATCTTAAGACAAATGTCATATTCCTTTAATTTGGTGCCCTTTTCTCAGTGGAGCCAACAGAGGCCATGATGTTTGAAGAGGCAGGAACAGTCCTGATGAGACGAGAAGCAATTATACAGCACTTTCTCAACGCTCGAGAGGTAGCAGCCGCGGGCCTGTCACACTTCACCGTCATGCAGAAAATTGGCCATGCTCAAGCTGTAAACTCTGAGAACAAATTTAACCGTATCAGGTCAGGCATTCCTCAGGTGTGGTCCAGCTATTCTATGGCCAAACAAGTGGCTAAGCTTGAGTTGTAGTGCTCTGGGATATAGACACAGGCCACAGGCTCTCTCAACCAAATGTTTGTGTTCAACTTCGATTTTTTTTACAATATATTCAATAAACATTTTCCAACTTTAGCAGAAAGCACAACAAAAATTTCAAACACAATTAAGAAAATTGATATGTAATAAAGTAAAGTAATAGAAAGTAATATGTTTTTTCCAGACCAAGGACCAAAAACAAAGGATCCAATACAAACTGCTTATCATAGATATTACTCATTTCGGGAACTATCTTGGCCCAATATATTTTTAACTGATTGCATGACCAAAGACTGAATTTATTAACTTCAAACTTTAACCATAGATCTTGAATTTAGAACTATATTTAATGTCAGAATGATAATTGATATGTACAAGAATGGCATATTGCATTTCTAAGTCTGGAAGAGTAAAACAATGTAGTAAGCAGTTAAAAATTCAATAATAATCACTTTTTTCAGTTTTTAACTAGTGTTCTTTTCCACAAAAAATCCTTTAAATATATCCTTAAAACAAAATCATTTTAACTGAGACGCAGAAACCCTGCGCATCGAGGGCACATATTGGCCGCAAAGGGGGATCTCGCGAGCACTCTTCCGAACCTAAAATGACAAAGGGGACACCCTACTGTCACAGTTACGTTCAGTTAGTTTCTGTTTTCATGGATTTTTAGTTTGTTATTTTCAGTCACATGTGTTCCTTTGTTCAGTTTCCCGCCACTCTTTAGTTGTCATGGAGATTCATTTATTCTGCACAGGTGTTAATCATCATTACCCTTGTGTGCTTTGTATTTAAGTTGCAGTCTTTTCGGTTCCCAGTAGTCCGGTCACGTCTACGTTGAATGTGTTTGCTGCTATCGTTTGGACTACTTTCCTGTGGATTATTATTAAAGTATCATGTGGAACTTTATTTATCAGTTTTGTCTTCCATAACCACGAGTTTCACTACTGGCCCTGTACCAAAAGGCTTCAAATGCATTTTACGGTCTTGTAGACTTACAATGGCAACCATGTGAGCGTGTCCATTAAAGTGTTAGTTCACTCAAAAATGAAATCACTTACCCTCATGTTGTTGCATACCTGGCTTTCATTCATTTTCAGAACACAAATAAAGATTTTTTTGGTCCCACTTTATATTAAGTGGCTTTAAGTACTATGTACTTACATCGAAAAATAAGTACAATGTACTTATTGTGTTCATGTTGTATTGTAAAACACTTTTGCTGCTATTGAGGTGTGATACGGGTAAGGTTAGGGACCGGTGTGGTGGTATGGGTAGGTTTAAGGGTGGGTTAAGGTGCAAGGGAAGGGTCAACCATGTAATTACAAAATATAAGTACAATGTAAAAACATGTATGTACACAATAAGTCCATTGTATCAAATTATTAATTTCAAAGTACATAGTACATAACCTCTTAATAAAGGGGGACCTTTTTTAAATGAAATCTGAGAGCTTTCTATCCTTTCATTGGCAGCCTACGCAACTACCACTTTCAAGTCCCAGAAAGGTAGTAAAGACATCATAAAAGTAATCCATGTGACTCCAGGGGTTTTACTTCAAATTTATTAAGCGATGTGAGTGCTTTGTTTGCAGAAACCGCACGGTGAGAATTTCCAATTTCCGCTGTGAACATTTTTTTGTTGCTGACCTGTTTGAGGGTTTTCAGTCATGCACTTTCTTGGTTGCCGATGTGAGAGAGTCCTGCGCCTCTGACCTGACCGCAGAATGTCAATGTCGTGTTTGGTCGTGTATTTATAATAAGGCTGGAGGAATAGAAAGCTCTCAGATTTCATTAAAATATCTTCATTTGTTTTCTGAAGATAAACGAAGTCTTACGGGTTTGGAACAACATGAGGGCGAGTAAATGATGACAGAATGTTCATTTTTGGGTGAACTAACCCTTTAACTCCACAAGACTGTACGGACCGGTGCCCCATTTGTCATTTTAGATTTCAGAAGGGTGCTCGCGAACGCCCCCGATGCAGACTTTTGCCGAGCCCGCACTGAGACTCCGTGCAGACTTCAACCCGACAGTCAAAGTGGCAGTCTACGTCATAAAAGTGCAGACTCAGAGGAAGATCGCGAGGGTTTAGGGATCCATTTGGGACAGGGTCACTAATGCAACTCAACCAGGCCTTGCCTCCCCCTTTTTTTTTTTTTGCATATACCTTGGCTTGGGTGAGAATTATTTAAATGACGGATATCAACTATAATAAGCCAATTCAGGGCGTTAAGAGAATCACTCCCTTTGGAGTGAACTTTGTGATTTGCAGACCTTTTCCACTCAAACAGCAACATTACACACTAAAGAAAGGATATGTAAAAAAGACAAAAATACTGATTAAGGACTGGACACAAAGACATTACGTATTGTTCTCCATATGCTAAAGCTCTCAGATTGCAGGAAGTTGTGATCTACAGTAAACTAGTTCTGGGCAGTAGTGTGTTCGAGCCTTATTATAAATGCATGACCAAACACGACATTGACATTCTGCGGTAAGTTCAGAGGCGCAGGACTCTCTCACATCGGCAACCAAGAAAGTGCATGACTGAAAACCCTCAAACAGGTCAGCAACAAAAAATGTTCACAGCGGAAATTGGAAATTCTCACAGTGCGGTTTCTGCCTTGGTTGAGACGGGCATCCGAGTGGGATCAGAGATAAAGTGTGCTTGGCTGAACTACATATCTGAGTGGATGTCAGGCGATGTATTGGTTGCACTGATTTTATGTATACCGACGAACCTCTGCATTTGTTAAAAAGAACAGAGAGATAACTTCTGCTGGATGGTTTTATTTTGTTGAGTTTTTAATGTAGGAATAGTTACAAGACTATACACAAAAAAAGTTGACTTTCTTAAATAGTATTTTTATCTTATTTTCCAGTAAAACAAAAATATCTAAACATCCTTACTCAAACAAAAAACAAAAACTTACACGAGAAGCAGAATATATTTCGAATGAACAATTTTGAAAAATTGTGTTTTGCCTGTTTTAAGCATAAACTGCACTACATTTTGTTAGATTTAATAGGGTAAGAAAATGCAAAAAAAAAAATTTGTTACATTTAATAGGGTAAGAAAAATGAACTTAATGTCTTATCGTTTGCTTATCATGTACATTTAACTTGTTTTAAGGATGTTTAAATATTTTCACTGGAACACAAGACAAAATATTGGATTAAGAAAATTATTTGTGTAATGAAGTTTTTCAAACACTATTTACAAGAACAACTTTTACAATATTAATTTAATTTCCACTTCCAGAGGGGCCATTTTACAGGATAGCAGTTTTTCCATAGTTTTTAAATTATGCATATGTAATAAGCATAATTTGATTAGCATGAAAAAGTATGCATATCATTAATAACATGAACAAAATGCATAATCACACTAGGCTAGGTAGAGTTCCTTTTTGTTAGGAAATTGTAGAAATATACATTCTATAATATTAAATCTCCAAGGTGGCACTTTGCAATTGCATGTGATAAATCGGTGACTTTTCATTTCGCTACATACAAAACAAATTCAATCCAAAATAATAATTTGAATAATTAAAGAAAGTAAAGCCTAGCCCGAGATGAATCTTAAACAAATGTACAACCAAATTATAATTTACTTACTGTATAGTCTACTTTTTAATCCATTTCATTTTTACACTATACAAATGTCAACAACCCCAGATACCTGCTTGTATCTTACAAAATACATATAATCACAACTTCACCATTATGAAATATAGCTCAGCTGTGCTGGATATTAATACATCTAACACAACCTGACCTTCACAAACCCTCATCAGATCTGTGTCCACTCCGGGCTCCTTCATTTAACATTGGCTGGCGAGCACAAACGGTAATCACAAACCGCTGATTGCAGCAGAGAGACGGGAGAAGCAATCAGAGGGAAATCGCTCATTATCATGCGATCACTCAATTCTGGAAATCCAAAGGCACAAGCGATGCAGATTTTTACGCCGTATCACTAGAGGCAGCAAGAGGATTGTGACACGGAACAGACATACAGTATTGTAATGCAAATGTCAATCACCTTGAAAATGGATTGTTTCAGATGAAGGATTGTTTGACAGCTTCTGGAGGCCTGCATGTTTTGATTGGATGACTTCTGTTTGACCAAAGACACGAGACGATAAGAGAAACAAACAGTTGACGGCGCAAATAAAAGCGAAATTATCTCGCAAGGGAAATTATAGAAGCTTAATTGTTTCCACCACTGAATAAAAATTATAAAGGTAATTGCGACTTTTTATCTTATAGTTCTTGCAATTGCGAAGTTTACATCTCAGAATTGTGTGATATATAAACTCGCAATCGCGAGAGAAAAAAAGTCAGAATTGCGATTTGCGAGATATCTATTGCGAGAAAAGTCAGATTTGCGAGTTTATATTATGCAATTCTGAGAAACAAAGTCTGAATTACAAGATGTAAAAATGTGTAGGCTACCTGTGAGGGGAAAAAAAGTCAGAATTGAGATAAAGTTGCAATTATCTTCATGGAAACAAGCTTCCATTAGAAATACAGTGATTTTTTTTTTTTTTTTGGTAAGAACTGCGAGATATAAACTTGTCATTTCGAGACCCGCAATTCAGATTTTTCCCCCTAAAAATTAAGTTTTAGAATTTAGAATTAACTTCTTGCAATTGTGCACTATAGTCCAGTTCTGAGAAAAAAACTCAGCTCACAATTTTGACATTTTCTAGCAATTGCGAGTTTATATCCTGCAGTTCTGACTTTTTTTTCCCTAAGAATTGAGCTATAAAGACCAGTTCTGAGGGGAAAAAAAGCTATATAAATTCACAATTGCAAGAAAATAAGTCAGAATTTGTGAGATAAAAAGTTGCAATTACCTTGTTACCCAGTGGCAGAAACAACCTTATTATCAGAAAATATAAAGGACCTAAATGAAGGATTTATCATAAGACAGCTCACCTAAAAATGAAACTTCTCATTTATTCACCCTCATGTCATTCCAAACCTGTACGACCTTCTTTCTTGGAACACAAAAGAAGAAATTAATTCAGAATTGACCAGGAAGAAAGAATGTAATTCGGGTTTGGAATGACATGAGGGTGAATATATGATGACGTTTTCATTTCATTGTTGGGTAAGTGATTCATTCAACTGTTTCAAACCTGTCTACAATAATCTAACATATTGAAACAGATGGCAGTGTGCGGATAGAGATTATGACTGCACTCTAATATGACAAGGACAATTTTGTAGCTTTAATGTCAGAAGTAATCTTGATGAGAATCAGTTTATCCTTCAAGCAATGTTTTCAATTAGTTGTGCTGTGAAATTTGAATGAATGGTAACACTTTACAATAAGGTCTCATTTATTCACATTATTTAATGCATTAGTGATGAACTAATTATGAGCAATGTATTATTACAGCATTTATTAACCTTTATAAATGTTAGTAAAAATACAATTGTTCATCGTTTATTCATGCTAGTTCATAATGCATTGACTAATGTTAACAGATACAACTTTTGATTTTAAAAGTGTTTTAGTAAATGTAGAAACTAACATTAAAGATTAATAAATGCTGCAGAAGTATTGATCATGGTTTGGTTATGTTAACTAATGCATTAAATAATGTACAGTGAACATTTGAAAACTTCTTGTAAAGTGTTACCAAATTAATAAATGAACATATATACACTTTTGATCGCGGTTCAGCTAAATGTAGCATCACAGCATCCAGTGCCGTGCAACAGCTTCTAAAATTTGTAGATAATAACGTAAATCTACAGTGTATAACACAAGCAGGGCTTCGGGCGAAATCCACTACATCAAATCATTAGCGTTTACTGAAGTACGCTCACTTAAGTCAACATAAATAACAGAAAAATACACAATCCCACAGGGCTCCCACATAAATCTCAAGATGATCTGTAAAGTACTCAATATGTTCCCTAATGCACCCTGACTCTCACAAAAAAGAAACATTTAGAAATTGACACGCAGTTTCCTTCTGTAACAGCCTGCAAAAATAAAGGCGAGGCACTCCCATCGAGAGCGTCCTTCTATAGACACAGAAATAACAACGTTCACAAAAAAAAGAAGTCTTCATTTTACAAAGTGCTTGGCATTTTCACAGTGTGTGATTTCAGCAGTCTGCCTTGTGATTTACGGAGCTCTGACGCTAATGTTTATGTCCCAAATATGGAAGATGAGACATCTACAAATTGTGGCAGCTGCATGGGCTTGTCCAACACTTTGCAGTTGTCCCGTGAGCTCAAAGGTAAGTGAAGTCTTGTAAAGGAGGAAACAATATTTGAGATGTTTCACCAACCATAATGAGTAACGCCTCCACCAAACCTGTTCTTCTGGGTGATGAAATAGTCTCACCATATTTGAATAAAGCTCAATTGCACAGTTAAAGGTCAATGCATAACCTGCCACCTCAGTTTAGAGCAGAAACAATCCTGCAGAGCAGCTCTGAGGGGTCACTTCCTGTGAAGCCTGCATCACTTCCTGTTGAAACCCAAACGTCTCTGCAAGGGAGGACTGGCATGATTCTCTCACGAGGCAGAGGGCCATATGGGCAGTGGATGGGCTTCAGTGTTGAACACGTACTTATCCAGACTGAGCAGCTCGGTGTCTTCAGAGAACAGGAGGAAGAGATACTTCAGCGTCTCGCCCAGGAAGAAGCTCTCCATCTTATCTCTGGGTGCGGGGTTCAACGGGTCACGGACGTTACCTATGGAGGTGTAGCCCCCGCTGGGGACCTGAGACAGAAATTGAGTAAAGTCGTAAAGTTTCTTTATTTATTATTGGCACAGCTAGCACACTGTTCAATGGGCAGTGAAAATGCTTCCAGCTGAGACCGATAAATGAAATATATTAAAATTCTGTACTATTTTGTCTTTAAAATAACACCCACACCAACTAAAAGATAGAATCAAGCATCTTAAAAGCTACTAAAAGTGAATTTTGGCATAAAATGTGGGGGGAAATCATTTTGAGATTTGCTCAAGATTACATTTAACAGTGTTATTCATTTATTTAGCCATTTTAGAGATTAACGTTAAGTCTTTAAGTGAACATTAGATGATGGACAAGGTAATCTAAATGTGAAAACAGAAATATATAGTACAATCTTGGATTTTCTCTAATATGGACGGATTCTGATGAATATATTTTTTTTTAACATTGGCTGATTTAATAAATTGTGAAAGAATGGTTGGGAGGGAGCATGAAGAATGATTTCCACACATGAATTGGCACCTCTGAGTCCAGACCTTAAATTCATTGAAAGTCTTTGGGATGTGCTAGAATAGACTTTACAGACTTTGCTGGACTCTTGCATTTTCAATATAAGATCTTGACCAAAGGTTGATGCACCTCTTGATGAAAATAAATGTTTTTTCAATCAAGAGGTGCATACATTTTTGGTCAAGATCTTGTATTGAAAATGCAAGAGTGAAGTAAAATGATGGAAAAAATGTTTGACCTCTTGTCATGTAAAATTCAGAGAAAATTCTTTCCGGTCTCACTCACTCTGGTGTGCTTGTTGAAACTTTGCAGTATGTCCCAGCCCCAGTCCCTGTATTTGCTGTCATTGGTGAATCTGTACATGTAGAACAGACTCTCTACAGTCTCTGGTCTCAGCAAGTTGTGTCTGTCGGCAGGCTGCACATACATATTGAGAAAGGGGAAACAAAATCTATTAATGTAAAAGGGCACCGACTATTATAAAGGTCATCTCATCAGTGCTGAGCGCAGAAACTGTTTTGTTCTTCAGAACAGAAGGATAAACACAAAGACCTTGATTAGACAATCTGAACCCAACACAGCCTCTGCACTGTTTGGGGGTCTATTACCATTTTATTTCTAGACAAAGGAGAGAAAAGACATTATGGTTTTGTTCCAAAACCTGCATCGGCAGTTTAAGGCCTTGTCTCCAACCACCAAGGGAGTTTATTGTCAAAAATGAGAGGTGACTGTAGAGGTTAATGAACCTTCACATCGATGTCCCGTCCGCTTTGGTACTGCAGGTTAAAGTGAGCGATCTCTGGGCTCAGGCCCGTCTCCATCTGCGCATACATCTGATGGCACGTCTCCATCAACTGCAGAGCCAGGTCCATGTGATCAGCGGGCAGGCCGTTGTGAGCGCCGAGAGCCAGCGTGCCAGGAAGAAAACACACCAAATGATCCTGGATGAGACAGTGAGAGTGTTGTTATGGAGAAAGAGCCTATTATATCATATTTGATACAAAATGACAAAGCCTCTAAATTACCAACATGATCAAAAGTTGCTACATACATTATGCCCTCTGATTGATAGTTCATACCTTTTTAGTAAGTTTACAATTTAAAAAACGTTATCCTTCAGGTCGTGGTACATTTTTGCTGTGAAATCTTTACTGATTTTTATAAAGTAAACATAAAAGTAACTTTTATATTGTTAGTGATATTTTAAGATGAACATTTACTGGACTGAAACGACTTAGCTTTACTTGATTATCTATTATTTTTTTTACAAATTTTTTTAGAAAAAGCATGATTAAATTGATCAAATATGATACACTGCTTTTGAGGAAAGTTTATTTGTACATCTTTCAATCATCATTGTGTTGCATTGCATTGTTTTGCCATTATCAGAATTTTATATAGACATCAGCATCAACATCATCACCAAATTGCATATTTGCATATAGTTTTTTTCCTCCTCCTCCAATGAGCTCCATATTCTCCAACAGTATATCATACTGTATGAGCCATAAAAGTGATTTATCAAATACGATCCTTAAAAAACATATGTAAATTTTCTCTATCTCTTTTTAAAGATTTTGTCTAAAGGTTCAGTAAACTGTTCCATTAAAAAAAAAAAAAAGATTTTACTGACTCTATTTCATATGTCAGGCTTTACAGGGTTAAAAAGGTGTACGTGTCATAAAGGTCTCAAATCTCCATTATGCTGGTTTATTTCCATACTCATGAAAAAGCCAATTTCATTAAAACCACTAGATTATAGGAACAAATATGAGAGGTATAGATTACATATATTTATAGAGCAAACACATAAGGATGGTCAAAGGAATAAAGAATAAAAATTCTGTCACTATGCACTCACCCTTATGTTGTTCCAAATCTGTACGCTGTTATTTTTTTCTTGGAAACATTAAAGGAGAATTTTTTGCTATATCCAATTTTGTGATCCACAGACAAAAAGTAACAGCATACATGTTTGGGAACAACATGAATTTTCATTTTTGGGTGAACTATCCCTTTAAGAATGACACAAATGAAGTTATGACTCTCTCACCATCTTGGGATTGAGACGGCCGTTGGACAGCTCCCCAACGAAGGTCAGTTTACTAGGAGAAGTCTGTCTCAAGAGATTCTTTTTGACACCTTCTACAGCCTGAAGGTAGTCCTCCAGCAACCTGAAACAATATGCAAACATCACACTATGCATTTGACGTGATTAAGTTCGCCCTCTAGAGACAAAAATAAGCTACTGCAACTTAATTGAGCATTGAGAGCGTCCCAGACTTCAGTTGATCCTCATACGTGTCCATGTGATGTATAAAATCAAACATAGATAGTGAGGGCTCCGATCCAACCCCATCAGTGTCTTGGCGAGATAACAGACAGGATTCAGACTCAGAGGTCATTTAAATAGACCACATTCCCCGTCATTGACTAGCATATCCATCACCAACCTGGTGGATTTGATATTCCACACCACACATTTATCAAAACTCATTAACAGTCAGTGTCTACTGAACCCCAGTGAACACCTTTTTACTGAATTATTCAAAACCGAACCCAATGAAAAAAATACTATCAGCGAGAAGCAAGTGTGTGTGATGTCAACACAGCGGGAGTCTAACGAGACTCAGGTGTGAGCAGTGCATGACAATGATCCGTCAAGCTTAACAGAGACTGAATCGCACGGGCAGAGAGAACAGGAAGACAGAATAACATCCTGTCAAGTGCACAAAATGGCTGATGTCGCATTTCACCAGGAGCAATGACACCTTGGCACTGTCCCTAATGGTGGTGGACATGTGCGAAACATGCCCATGACAGCATGCCTATGTCAGTCATCATGGTGATACGGTCCTGTGAGGGCTTTTTTACTCATTTTATTGTCCGTCAGGCAAAAAGTTTAAGTTCAACTAGTTAGAAACGTAACAGCACACCTCTCCTCAAAAAAGCTACACCATTTGAGGTATCATTTATGTCTGAGATGATTTATGTGCCTATACAAAAAGTCAATAATTATTTCAATGTTATGGTTGATAACTGAAAATGGCTGATATTACAATTCAATACTAATTTGTCTAAATAAATGAAATAAAACTCTAACAAATATAACAACACATGAAATCAATCATTTTAAATGTAGATTTAGCAGGCGTCACGAATTTGCTAAAAATGACATTAAATTATTCGATTGCTTAGATTTAGTTAGCGTTAATTGACAGAAGGGGTAATCTAAATGTAATATATATATATATTTATATATATATATATATACATACACACACACACACACACTGTATATAAACAGCTAAGGTAGCCTACATTACAGCAAAAATTAAATATAAAAATAAAGGAAATGAGCATGCACAGTTAATATACAATATACAATTTTGATCAACTAAAATAAATAATAATAATAATAATATTGTGCATCCCCACTTAAATATGAGCAATAGTGATTTTTGCTGGAATTACAGCTAAAAGAATATTGCATTATTATATCAATATACAATTTTTTTAATGTTAAAATACATTGAGCAACATTGATATTGACTATCCAATAGCTGCCAGGGTGAGTGTTCAGGAAGCCTATTTGAAAACCGGCTTTATTTCTGTGACTGTTATTTTTGGTGATCCTAGCAACACACAAATTACACACTTATCACCACTGTTTGTTTTCTACTTCAATAGCACAATGTTTTTAAGTGCCAGAGTCCCAAATTTGACATTCAAACAGAAGCATTTACACTTATATAATTTGAGACCTCTTGAAACCAATTCCATCAAGAAATGACGACATCATAATAAAATAATCTAATACTAAATGCACCGAAGTCACCTCCAGGTTTTGAAGAGCAACACAAGTGCCCTATACTTTTATCACTGTCAAGGCTAAGTAGCATGTAGTTACATAACAATTAAACCATGCTCAGTTTTTTTTTGTTCTTTCCCAGTGCAATTCACTCTATCAGTAACTGACAATGTGAATCAATCATACCACCCCAGACCAGAAGCATAACCTCAGTACATTAGGCTCAGTGAGCATCGCCAATTCTCTGGAACCCATTAGCTAAAAGCACCAGTGGGCTATTGACACCCGGTCTAAGCACTAAATTTATGAACCGTCAGCCAAAGCTGCATTAGTATCTGCTGTTAGTGTAACTCACTCAGTCTCTTTCTTGCCACCCTGTAGCCACTGTTTGAGCAGGTACTCGTAGTAGCTGTCCGCACGGGCCCCCAGCGTAAAGGCCCCTCGCCGAGTGAATTTACCACTGTTTGTGTTGATGAACATGGGCACCAGACCATCACGCTTTCCCTCCAATCTGTGGACCTGTCTGGTCACCTCCTCCACTGCATTCTGAGAACAGAGGGAGATCAAAATAAATAAATAAATAAATAGGAAAAAAAATTTATAAATGGTACAAATAATGTACCTGGTACTGCGGGTCCTGTGTGAGTCGGCTGAGCTCTCTGAACTCCAGCTGAATGCTGGTCACCTCTGCGACTGTGCTGTCTGTGGTCCAGCGTGGAGGGTGAGCGGTTCCTTTACCAATGTTCACGTCAGAGTAGGGGATTTTAGATGGCGTTTTGAAAGCAGGCATTAATCTGGAGCCAATGTCTTTCTACAAAAACAGAGACACAACAAGTGTTTTATCTGTGGTCTATTAAAATAGTTGACTCATCTGTGTAAGCCAAAAGCTATAAACCTTTAAAGCTGTACTCTGTCCTTTACTAGGACGATGAAGCATAATGAAGGATATGAAGGATATGAAGGATAATGAGGATGATACTAAATTAAATAAAGATATGAAGTACTTACAGCTTTTTCCAGGAAGAGTGTGTCCCCGGACAAGTGGTATGTGCTCAAGAGACCCCCCAAAATACGGATGGTGCTCTCAAAAAGATTCACATCCACATTCTTGGAAAAAGATAATTCTGTCTCGACCCACATCCTCGCCTCTGCAAACTCTAATATACAAAGATTTAGAAAGAGAGAGAGACACAGAGAGAGAAAGAGAGAGAGAGAGAGAGAGAGAAAGAGAAGGGGGGTGCAAAGTAAATTTTTTCTATCATATTCATATTTATATAGTCTTTTTCACTCAATATATTTTTTATTAATGGGTGTATCTTCAAATATGGGAACTTTAGGCCCCGTGGACTTTCTTTCTTAAAACACACTTTTGACACTCACTAGTTTATTCAATTTGTATGCTAGCAACGTCCAGCTGCGGATTTGCACAACTGTTCAAAGATTATGGGTCAGAATGATATTTTAATGTTTTTTATGCTCACCAAGGCTGCAGTCATGGCCTAGTGGTTAGGGAGTTGAACTGGTAACCCAAAGGTTGCTGGTTCGATTCCAGAGCCGGTGGGAAATGACTGAGGTGCCCTTGAGCAAGGCACCTAACCCTTAATCGCTCCCCGGGCGCCACACAAAGGCTGCCCGCTGCTCTGGGTGTGTGTATCCACGTTTGCAGTGTGTGTGTGTTAACTACTCACTACTCTGCTCCTAATGTGTGTGCATTAACTTGGATGGGTTAAATGCAGAGGTCAAATTCCAAGTATGGGTTACCATACTTGGCCGTCACGTGTCACTTTCACTTTCACTTTCACTTTCATTTATTTAATCAAAAATCCTGTAAAAACACACACTTTGAAATGTTATGTTTTACATTAAAACACATGATCCTTCAGAAATCATTATAATATGCTGATTTGCTGCTCAAGAAACAAGAGTTGTGCTTAATATTTTTGTGGAAACTTTGATACATTTTTGGCAGGATTCTTTGATTAATGGATAGATTCAAAAGAACAGTATTTACTTAACAACATTTTTTTTTGTAACAATGTAAAAGTCTTTAATGTCGCTTTTAATCAATTTAATGCTGTCACTTTTAATCAATGTTGACAATCGGAAATGAAACAAGCAATAGATTTGAAATGTGCATACAGTGGTCAAAAAAACAAAAGCTGCAGTTCTAAGACTCACCGTCTTTCAGGCCAATGATCCACATGGTGTCTAGTGCATCTATAAGTGTGAGGCCCAGACCGAACCACTCTCCATGAGTCTTAGATATGGGCTTCAGTTCATCATGACCCCACGCAAAAGCCTTGTAGCCCTTCCACGCGTGCCTGAAAGCCTCCCGCACCGCCTCTACGCGATCCACGGGCTTCACTGTGACTGTGTACAACAAATAAATCACAGAAAGACATTAAGATGATCACATGTCTGAGACGTTTGGCCTTTGTGCTACAGACATAACTAATAATTGTGGGATGAATTCTGATACCTGGTTCTAAGTTGGTAGCTCCCTCTGCATCAGCCACTGTTCCTTCTTTCCCATGGGCGGTGGACTGAAGCTCCGCCTCGATCATTGCCCCGCGCCAGCTAGGAGTCCAAAAACAACACTGGCATCAATTGTAACATCCAATCCAGAGATTCAGCACCCATAATAGCACTGATTCCTTCCACATGACCCATGATTATAACTGCAATTACACATGAGCAGGAGTCCCACAACAGGACACAGCTGGAGGAAATGAAAGCTCATCACAACTCACTTCAAAAACGCTGCATTACCAGCTCAACTGTTAATAAACTGTTCCCTGAGGCACTATCAGCACACAGGAGTGTTTGTCTTCTGCTCCTGTAATGGATTCTCTGCTCTTTCTAAAGGCAGTGACACACCAAGCCAACGTAAAAGAACTGGTGACGATAAAAGCTGACTGTGTTGTGACCTCACGTCGGCTGCGTCTCGGCCAAAAACCTGCGCTTGAACGCACCAAAAGCATTACAGGAGACTGTCGACGAGCACGTGCGTTCTGAGCCTGCGTTTAAGGTTATAACTGTATATTCTATATTAGAAGGTATAGTCTGTAGTCTATAGTTCCTCGCATGAGGATCATAATATTGCAGGTCTGTGGCAAAAAAAGTTTGAAAAAATCCAGTGACGGATGAATCTGACAAGCATCAATGTGAAAATGTATTTCATTTAGTGGAGGGGATAAAATTCTTAGTAGCTTCCAAGCGTGTGAGTGAGACTAATAACAAATAATTGGCAATAAAACTCATAATTACTGTCAGTTTTAATACCTCTACTTACTCAAAAGGTTAAATACTAAGCCAACAACAAATAAATGTCAATGACTAATCCTTTAACCATTTATCATAATTAAAAGTCTCATATAAAAATGTCTTCATTGCTTGGAATTAAAACGTCCAAACCTAATGACTGTTTTTGCTTCTTTCCCTCCGTCGTCTTCTCTCTTGATCTCGGGTTCGGGTTCTTCTCTATCTTTCATCTGCCAATCTGACACATTCCCTCGCTTCTGTAGAGCTGGAGGACCACGCTTGCTAGGGGGCTTCCTCTGCTGATTCAAACCACCCAACATAAAAAGACAAGAGTAGATAAAGAATCTTAAGATACATTTACACGACAACGATCTACTAAAAACGGAAACGTTTTTTCTTTGCATTTTGCGCATACAGAAAAACGATCCCCGTTCACGCGGATTCGCGAAATAGACTAAAACTCACAAACTCATGTTTTTGTATGTCATGAATTACCTTATTAACATAATATTAAAATATTTTATTTATTTTGTATTTAAAAACAATCAAAACATTTTCTATATTTTAATTAATATTATTTGTAATGTTTTTTATTTATTTAGTAACAATTGTAATTTGTTTATCTTTTTAAATTTACTTTATCAATATAATAATGCTATAATTGATCAAATTTATTTATGTAAAAAGCTTTTATTTTAAATTTACACATTTGTTTTTTTTTATTTTGGTTTAAGATTCAAGTTGTTTTGTTGTTGTTTTAGCAGGGGCTGGAAAAACCCTTAAAAAGGAGTAGAAAAATTATAAATTAAACGTATATAATAAATATACCAAATAAATGAGAAATATTCCTGCTAACCATAGCTGGAGGTTTGGGAAGTATTGGAATGCTTGGTCTTTGAAGCTCCGGCAGCACTTCTGGTGGGACGTCCTGGACCCCAGGGACAACTCCTGGTGGGAGCTTTGGGACGAGGCCAGGAGGAATGGGCCTGAGACCTCTGTTTTCCATTTCAACCCAGTCCTCTTTCAACGATCTGTCAGAGAGCCCTAGACAATAAACAAATCTCATGTGAATTATTAATAGCAAAACGTGTGATGTTTAATAAAACTTTTACCCCAGCAGCTAATATAAACGGGCAGAGGCTGTACCAATCATCTATCTTTTGTGATTTCACCTTTCATTTCCTGTGAAATGTCATTAAAGAGGACTGAATAAGTACCTCTCCACTGCTCCGACAGACTGGAATAGGAAAGAATCCCACAGATGAAGAGGAAGGCAAGCAGGAAAAGAATCAGACTGCGCTGAAGCCGAGACAGCTGCTTCCATTTCTGCCAAAACAAACGCAAACAATACATGGACAATCGGAGGAAAGTGCAGCAATTTTATATTTGATGGATTGACGTGACAACTGCGATGACCGCCAAATATAGTGCTACAAAAACAAAGCTACAGGGAAAAAAATGACAATATGATTTATCCTGCACTCGCAAATCAAATCTAAAAGAACTTTTCTCTCAGTGCAAACGTCACTATAGTTTAATCAACCTGACTAATTAAATCAACAGGCATTTCAGATAATGGAAGGCATTAAAGGGATAGTTCACCCAAAAAATCCTACGTTTCCTCACCCACGTGTTGTTCAAACCTGCATGATTTTCTTTTTCTGTGAAACAAAAATTAGAAACACTACCTTTGAAAAGTTTGGGGTCACTTTGAATAAAAGCTGCATTTATTTGATTTAAAATATAGTAACTGTTTTCCATTTTATATATTGTAAAATGTAATTTATTTCTGTGATGATAAAGCTGAATGTTCAACATCATTACTCCAGTCTTCAGCGTCACATGATCCTTCAGAAATTATTCTAATTTGCTGCTCAATAAACATTTCTTATTATTATCAATGTTGATTTTTTTGTTTGTTTTGCTTCTTAATATTTGATACATTTTATTCACAATTGTTTGTTGAATAGAACATTTGAACAGCATTTATTTGAAATATTGTTTGTCTTTTTTCTCACTTTTGATCAATTTAATGCATCCTTGCTGAATAAAAGTATTAATTTCTTAAAATAAAAACAGTTGTTATAGTCAGTGAGCTGACTGAGGACAATTCATTCACTAACCGAGTTCTTGAGTTGAACTTACTGACTTACTGATTTTTTTGCTTTCTTTGGTGTTGCTGTTTTTGACATTAAAATAGTGTTGCATAACAAGAGCTTCAATTTGGGTTCCCAAGAAAAAAAATAAAGTAGTTTAGAAAGACATGACGGTGAGTAAATCCAAGCAGAACAGTTTTTTATTTTTTGATGAACTGTTCCTTTAAGCTACATTTTTAAATTAAGAGTTTTGTTTTTTCAAGCCACACAATCGTGTTTTCGGCTTAGCAGGGAGTGCGTGTCTGCTTTCCGGTGATAATTAAGTAAATACAAATTAGTAGATTAAATGTGAGAGGGAAAAACACAAGGGTTTTGACATCCCCGGTCTGGCTAGGACTGAACACAACGACTACAGTGCCAGCATTTTCCTCTCACAATATAAAATAGATGTCAAGATGCCTCGCAGACAGGAAAATGGCACTCATTTACACAAACAAATAAAGACGCAGAAGCCATCACAGTTAATGAATGAAAAATATATAATGCTCTGTGTTTATGTCCTGCAGAACAAGGGTTTAGATGGCATCTTAAGAATAAAATAGGCAAACACTAACCCTCCAGCAGGACTGTCTCCGGTGCTTGCCGTTGGTGTAGCTGCGGTTGTGTTGGTCTCCCAGCGTCAGAGACACAAAGTCCTTCCTCTGTGGCGAGTACATCTCTAACACAGCCCACCACTCAAACACACTGAATCAAATAGGAGAGAGAGGGGAAAAAAAGACAAGAATGACACAGATATCAAGTGATTTTCCCACAAATCACTATTCGTTACATGAGCTGAGCACATGAAGCCATGCTGATCTTCGCAGCTCCCTGAGGAGAATTGAGGTGTAAAACACAGATCTCTTCACAAGATTACTTGATACCAGACTAAATCTGAAGTGAAATGAGGCACGAGGTGGCACATCTGATCTGAGAACAACACCATGGGACAGGGCTGTTCACCTCGCTGTCCCAGAGCCATGAGAGCCATCTAAGAGGGGATTAGGAACATTAGCCTAAGTCCATCTGGTTTCTATCATACCAAACCCAGTTTATCGGATAGAATAGATTTAAAAACACTGGCCTGCTAAGATGACACACATATATGCTGCAGGATGGAAGAAGGTTGAATGTAGACTGTGTCCCAAATGCAAATTACAAGTAAAATCCTCTGTTTGAGTGTGTCATTTAAGTGTGAAGGTGAACATGAAAGTTCTGTTCTGTTTTGAGACAACGTTCCCACCCTTTTTAACCATTCCATTACATTTCCTGTTGTTTTTGATTACTGAATATGAAAGTTTCTTTTAAAAAGCATGCAAATTAAAATTGATTTGCTGATGAATCATTCAAAATGATTTGCGAACTGGTCGACTGATTAACTGATTCGCTCAGATATGACTGGTTTAATGTCCACCCAACTAGATTTACCACCATTTTAAATTTTCTACAATACATAGGCCTACTTACTAAAAGTACCGGGATGACCTACTTTTTCCGGCGATATTCTTAAGTGTGCATACATTGGACCCTTTACTATCCCATGAGGCCACGGGAGAGGATTTATGAATGGCAATGTTGGTAGGTCCCATGATAATGAGAACATGGCAAATTCATACTATATAGAACATCCTTTTTTAGTGGCCGTGAAGTAATTACTTATTCAAAATAAGTAACTGTTACCTAATCAAATTAGTATGTGATTTCGGACACAGCACGCATGCACGTTCCGTCGTATACACACTTCAGAATCTCACCGGAAGTAGTAGGTCATCCAGGTACTTTTTGCCTACTACTTTGTGAGTAGTGTGAATTCAGACATATACTTCTTTTGTCACCTACTGTTTTTCATCTGTACTGTAATGTAGTAAGAAAGTATGCGATTTCGGATACAGCCAATAACATACTTCTTTTTTTAACAGTCGTGAATTATTTATTCAAAATAAGTACCTACTCAAGAGAATTTGTGATTTCGCATGCAGCCATAGTTTTACAATGTCCTTCCTTAATATTGTTTTTATTTTTAAACCGAATACCTCCTAGGCCAGCCATATTGAATTCTGTCGTAAAATGCAGTAATTTTGTCATAACATTTGGCAGCCTGTTTTGAGGGTACCTGAGATTTGGTTTGGGTCATTTGTAATACATATACCCGATTTTTAAATCAAATAGCTTTACAATACCATATCAATTTGGTGCCAGTGCCCCTATTAAGGATATAAGTATTTGTATTGCAAGTAATTCTACTTATATGACATTTAAATCACTTTTCTTAAAATCATCATCAGTCAAATGAAAAATCCCTGAAAATGTTGTCACGTGCCTGTACTTGTTATATTTAGGCTATTTCACATTGACCGATTTTCCACTGTAACGTTACACATCTATGCTGCAAACGCTTTGGCAAAACAAATGCATTGTTTCTTATTAAAGCACACTGGAATGAAAGAAAAATGCATTCATTTTTTTTTTAATCAACCGTTTACCCTGTTCAGGTAAGGGACTAACTGGCCTCCAAACGTATCCTTGTTTTACCTTTCTCTTGACAACTTGCGGATCCCGGTAAGAAAGAGGATCTATATGCATGAAGAGGAGGAGGTCACAGCCAAGGCATCCCATCCACTGTGCGTGTAGTATTAGTGAACTCAGTGTGTAGGCTAGGTGACAGCAGGAGTGGCTATCAGATCTCTATCTCTCCTCCATCACGCTGCTCTCATACAAACCGCGTATTACTCGCACAAAACGCATGCTGATAGACAGTCTAAACGTAACGTATCAATCTGTATAAAAATAAGCATGATCGCTGTTAATCACCAGAAAGCTGTGTTCAGTACAATGTTTATGTGACAGCTCCTGTATCACGTGATCCTCGTGCACACGCGTCATTCGGTCGGGCTCCGCCCTGTTTTATTAACACGTTCATTACCTTACAACAGTCTCCCTTTTCACATGGAGGTTTCACTTCAACAATGAAGGAATCATTTATCAGTTAACATAATTATATTTATGATAACGTGGTTTGTGGCCAAACTTTTTTAAGTAAAAAAAAAAAAAGATTGAAAATGAAAAATGCTGCTTGATTAATTAAATTGTAAAAATGTTTACACAAATAAATACCATAGGCCTACATTTGGAAATTGGAATTATCCTGACAGCGTGTAATTATTCCATACGTTATCATATAAATAGAAATGCAGTAATATATTGAATACTATATAGTACAGTAATATTATAAATTAAGTCATTTGATACACGTAAATATAAAAATTGAATTGACATAAGTACTGTAAATAAGCATGTAAATAAGTATATTAATGACTCAGACAAGGGAGATGGTGGTGGAATGAAATTAAAGGAATGCTTTGCTGACCTGTTTTGTGGGACTGATAACACTCCTTCCACATGATATTCATATATTACTGGATGATGATGTCCAGGGACGGACTGGGGCTAAAAAACAGCCCTGGACTTTCTCCCAAATAGGCCCATCATCCGGCCATTCGCCTCTAGCCGTGTGCGACAGACACTAGCCAGGATGTCCTGATACTATATGCCACAATACTGTAGCCTATCAGACAAGCTATTCACAGCAAGTAACATCTCAAAACCAATGATGATAATTGGGGTTGTGTTTATTAATGAAGCCTCAGCCTTCAAATAAAAACAAAAAATGTACAATGCCATAAAATACAAATAATGAAATGTCACTGGCTACAGAAACCCCAAATTACACTAACTTGTAATTATAAAACATACTATATACCAGAGGTCTCCAACCTTTTTGTGTACCTTTTTATCCCCTACCTCAAGGGATAAAATAATCTAGAAGGGATTTTGTTTGTTATACTCAAATATTTATTATACATATAACATGGTGGTGCTTTTTTACTTTTCACCATCATATGCAAAATAATAAAATATCTTGATATTCTGGTTCAGACTTACAAGCCTTAAAAAAATTAATAAAAATCTTTTAAAAAAAATTAATCAACAATTCCTGAAAAATTATGAAAATATTTATTGATTTTTTTTATTTTTCTATAAACCTATTGTATGTGTTATCAAAAACAGTAGCCCAAACATTTAGTATAAATATAAATGCAAAAATAAATAAATAAACTGCCATAACTTCTAAACAAAAACATTACTGCATTACATTTAATACATTTATACATGACTACATTAATATAGCTTTTTTTTTTTATATGAATATATACAGGCACATTTCTGCCAAAAAAGTTTGTTTTACTATAGTTAATGTTGTGGAGTGAAATGTTTTCTAACTGGTTTATTCTTGGAACAATGTTTCGCCTGTTTTTTGCATCAATATGTTGAGAATATCAGCACTGTTTCTTTAGCTTTTTACAATGTCATCTGTGGGTTTATACGAGAGATAGATAATTCTGCGCTCAGTGCGCTGAATTGAACTGCTTCTCAGTGGATCGCGCAGCTCTGTGTAATAATGTTTGTGTGATCGAGATCAGCCCGCACAGCTGCTTTAGCCGCGATCACTGTTTTTTGGGCCGAGCTGATAATGCTCTGCGCTGCTCAGATCAAACAAGTTTTGTTCCGCTTTTTTATGTTTCTCATACACAACGCAAATGACAGTGTATAGCCTAATCAAAGAGAGTTGGGTAATTTTGTAGAGGCAAAAGTGCAAATTGAAAAGTTTAGTTGAAAAGGTCGTTACTATGAACCTCGCGGCCGGATGCCAGTAGGGCTGAGAGGGAAATGACGTGCGCTCTGAAAGGAGTGCCCATCACCATGGGGACGTAACCATGTCTCGGTTCGAGAATGACTATAGAGTCATTAGGTCCGAACTCAAGACACGGCGCGTTAACTGATAACGCGTGCAAGTCACCCACGCGTTTAACTGAAGACAAAGCTATCAGAAAAACGGTTTTGAACGTGAGGTATTTCAGATCCACAGTGTCCAGCTTTCAGGGCCTCTAGGACCAAAGACAAATCCCAAATCGGAACCGAGGGGGGCCGCGGGGGATTCATCCTCCTGGCTCCTCTGAGGAAGCGGATGATGAATTCATTCCTTCCTAATGCGCAGCCACGCGCCGAGTTGGCGAACGCTGCAATAGCCCCAACATAGACTTTGAGCGTGGAAGGGGACCTGCCCACGTCCAGCAGCTCCTGAAGGAAGCACAAAACCCACGAAACCCCACACGTTTGTGGGTTTAGATTTTTCCCCGTGCACCACTTGTTAAACACAGACCATTTTGACGCGTAGAGCCGTCTCGTAGAGGGGGCTCTAGACTGCGTGATCGTGTTCACGACCCCTTTTGGCAAATCAACGAGTATCCATTGATGATCCACGCATGCAGAGACCAGCGCTCTGGATGGGGATGCCAGATCGAACTGCGGGCTTGAGAGAGAAGGTCTCTTCTCACCGGGATCGGCCATGGTGCTGAGTCTGCCAGCCGCATTAATTCCTGGTTCTCCCAGTGTGGGGCTATGAGGAGCACTGAGTGGCGCGTTTCTCTGATCCTCCCGATCACCTGGGGTAACAGCGAGATCGGGGGAAAAGCGTACAGCGGGACGCTGGGCCAGGCTTGGGCCAGCGCGTCCTCGCTCTTCGAGAAGAATATCGGGCAGTGGGCGTTGTCGTCTGACGCAAAGAGGTCGACTTTCGCTCTGCCGAAAAGGCGCCATAGAAGCTGGACTGTCTGGTGGTGCAGAGACCATTCCCCAGGGGGAACGTTGTCTCTGGACAGTCTGTCTGGGCCGTCGTTCAGGTGACCGGGCACATGCGCGGCTCTCAGCGAGCGCAGTGAGCCCTGAGCCCAAACGAGGAGGCGTTCCGCCAGTGCGCAGAGGATTTTGGATCTGATCCCGCCCTGACGGTTCACGTAGGACACCACTGACATGTTGTCTGTGCGAACTAGTACATGGTGTCCTCGCAGGTATGGGAGAAAATGTTTCAGTGCATTCTCGACCGCTAGCATCTCCAGACAGTTTATGTGAAGGCATTTCTCCCGGTCTGACCAGAGGCCATAGACCGGTCTGCCCTCGAGAAGCGCTCCCCAACCTAGGTTGGAGGCGTCTGTCGAGATCGTTTTCCGGTGCGAGATAACTCCCATTGTAACTCCCCGTTGGTACCATTCGGCCGCCAGCCAGGGCTGCAAGGCTGAGACGCAGCCCTGATTCACAGGAACTCGCGAGCCGCCGGCAATCCACGCTCTGGGGGGGGCGCTCTCGCTCTCAGCCAGCGCTGAAGCGGGCGCATGCGCAGTAGGCCCAGCTGAAGCACCGCTGCAGCTGAAGCCATGTGGCCCAACATCATCTGAAATGTTTTCAGGGGGAAACACCTGCCTTTCTGAAAAGTCGCGACGAGATGTCGAATACGGTGCGCGCGCTGTGTCGACAGTCTGGCCGTCATAGCCACCGAGTCCAGCTCTATTCCCAAAAAAGAGATCGACTGACTGGGTATTAATGAGCTCTTGGTCCAGTTGACCGAGAGACCCAAGCTTTTCAGATGGCTGAGAAGCGCTAGTCTGTGGGATATGAGTTCTTCCTCTGACTGCGCTAGAATCAACCAGTCGCCCAAATAGTTCAGAATTCGCATGCCCTGTGTTCTCAGGGGAGCGAGGGCCGAGTCCATGCACTTTGTGAACGTACGGGGTGCTAAAGACAGGCCGAACGGGAGGACGGTGTATTGATATACCTGACCGTCGAAGGCGAATCTCAAGAATGGCCTGTGACGGGGTATAATCTGAATCTGAAAGTATGCGGTCTTTCAGGTCGAGAGAAATAAACCAGTCCCTCGGGCGGATTTGCACGAGGATTTGTCTGGTTGTGAGCATTTTGAACGGCCGTCTCATGAGAGCTTGAAAAACGCGTTAGGTGTGATCGGGGCCTATGAGAGTGTGCTCTGTGGGGTACACAGGGGAGATCGTGCTTGTGTGTAGGGGTGAGGCAGAACCATAGAGAGAAAGAGTTGCGACACTCCCATAGACCTCCGTTGTAAAAAATGGCGGCGCTTTAAACCGCCTACTTCCGGGATTTGAAGATCGGATTAGTTCCAAACACTGTCATTTGGGCGTTGGACACCATTCACTTACATTGCTGCGCGTCGAGTTGTTCCAGAGTTAAGTTGCTGAAATATCAACCTCTTTTGAATTGTCAACTGTCTATATTGTATCAGAGGCCCTTTGTAATGCTTATACCGGTCTTCATTTGCATATGCACAGCGTAATTATTTATATTTTATGTTGGTTGTTTCAACCAATTTTCAAACACTGCCTGCTAGCTAGCGCGACTTCGTCAGCTCTGACAGTAAGAGTTCGGTAATAATCGCTACCACCTTTATAGCAACTTATTTAATTACATTTTTTGGGATATACTAACTTTATTATGTTTTGTTGTCTTGAGTGAAGCGGCTTGTGAGAACAATGCTGGACCTCTAGGATTGTTATGGCCATCACCAGTCCTGTCTGTTTCATGGATCACCTGCCCCTGGTTTTTGTTTTTCTTGTTCACACACAAGCACACATTTTTGTTGTCTGTCATTGTTTAATAAAAAATATTTTATTTGTAATATCATGAGACGTCCATCATCAGATGAATGATATGGAAAAGTTAAGTTAGAGCCGCTAAAGCCAGTGCTACTAACGTTACCCATGCGAACATGAAAACTACGCTTTTCCCTCCAAAAATATAGGGAAATATCTCCAAATGCAAAACTGACATTAACAAAATGCAATAACAGCTGAAAAAGTACTTGGGTGTGTGTTTCATTTTATATTTAACGTTACCGTTCAATAATGCAATCGCTGCTGTCTGTCCCATAGACGAACATGACAGCCAGCGTATGTTTTGAACTATTGGGGCTTACATGAACCACGTGACAGCCATAGCGGCGACATCAAAGAGTGTCGCAACTCTTTCTTTCTATGGCTCTGGGGTGAGGGCACATTTACTACACTCATAACACCGTCGGCGTGAGCCGGATAACCAGACTTTATACTCTTTTTGAGATTTCTCTGGGTCGCCGTGAGAACGGCGTTTGTGTGCAGGCGAGCGAGTTGTGTAACTGACTCGTTGGCTGCGGTGAACACTAACAGTTACTGCAGTAACGTTAGCCTTTTCTAAGGGGACTGGCAGAAGTAAAGTGTGTTTTGACGGCGATCCGGCCGCGGCGGGACCCAACCGTCTTTTCCTCACTGCGCATGCTACGAGGACTTCGCAGGCTCGGGCTTCAGCGAGATCTTAGGCCGGGGGCCCCGAGGGGGAGGCGGCCTGTGCTGGCTGGATGAGCGCGACCTAGGGCGGCCGCCCTGTCGTTGCTGCGAAGGCGGAGGTCGAGACGAGCGCTGTGTAGAGCTGCGTGCAGGAGGCTGTGCTTGAGAGCGGCCTGCAGCGGAACTCGAGCGGCGAGGTTCATGGCCTGTGAGAGCTTTCTGTACCTCCGAAAAACGATCCACGATGCCGCTTACAGCAGGGCCGAAGAGGCCGGTGGGGGAGAGCGGGGCGTTGAGGAAGACGGACCGCTCAGACTCACCCATGTCGGCGAGCGTTAGCCACAGATGTCGCTCGGTGACTGTAAGCTAAGCCATGGATCTCCCGATGGCTTGGGCCGCGGTCTTGGTAGCGCGAAGAGAGAGGTCCGTCGCGCTGCGCAAGTCCGTCAAGGCGGTGTAACTCGGGCCTTTCTCGTCCAGTTCGCGGAGAAGATCGGCCTGGAGGATCTGGAGAACCGCCATTGTGTGCAGGGCGGAAGCAGCCTGTCCAGACGGCCGGCTCCTCAGACGCTTTCCTCGGCTTGCAGGCGCTTGTTTCGACGGCAGCGATGCGGAGAGCTTCGCTGAAGAGACGAAAATCAAAGAATCAGCCTCCGAGCCTTCCGTTTATACCCTAGCCCCTCCCTCCCCCATTCTGGCGGGCTGTGACGCGTGATGGCGTGCGCGCCCTCATTGGGCGTGACGTCACGCCAGGCTCACTGGTAGGCTTACCGCGGGGCAGCCAATGAGCGCGCTAGATAGCCTGCTCTAGGTCTGCTAGCTGCTGCACTGCGTTGACAATATATAAAAATGAAGGATCATTTTTGGCTTCATATCTCGAGAAAAGATTACTTTACCCGTAGCGTAAGCTAACTTACGCAATACGAGAGAACCTCTCGTAAGAGAACACTTTTAAAGTTGTTCATTTATGTTCGCGATTGTGCAGCATTCACTCACAAAAATAAATGTTTTATATATTTACGGTAGTATATTTACACAATATCTTCATGGAACATCTTCATATCCTAATGATTTTTGGCATAAAAGAAAAATCTATCATTTTGACCCATACAATGTATTTTTGGCTATTGCCACAAATATACCCGTGCTACTTGTGACTGGTATTGTGATCCAGGGTCACATATTAACATTTTTAAACTTTTATGGCAAGTTCAGGTATGCAGTGATTTCCCACTTCATCCCATTCCACACAGATTTTCAGACGTTACAGACTACATTCAGAAAATAAATGTAGACAAAAGGCAGCACAGCTAGGGCGCCTCATGGTGCTCATGGATCCTCCTGGGGTATAACTGGGCAGCTTTTTGGTTTGAATAGGGAAAAATACAACTTCACAAAACATTTTTTAAGAAACGGTCGTGTTTCAAACAATGATACAAAACAGTTCGACACGATTTAAATGATACATTATTAATGCATTTTTTTATAGCTGATGCTCAAACAGATGACCAGCATGTGATTTCTGATAACACCAAAAATACATAGAAAACACAATATACATTACAAATTATAGGCTAATTGAACAAAATAAAGCACCTGTGCCTAATTTCAATGTGGTTTAAAATGTTTTTAGTGATAACTGCTTTAAAGCAATGCTGAATGATTAAATTCGGCTTTGCCTGATTATTCTCAACATTATCCAATATAATTTGTGTATTTTCTTACATTTATGTCATAAGTGCTCCCTGAGACCTACATACAGTAAATGTGAACTAAAGAACACTGTCTCTATGACTTTTTGCATGTGCATTGAATTTCAGTCTTGTACCCATAATGCACATTATATCACTGCTTGCACAGTTATTTGCTGTGGTTAGTATTATTCTTCTCTTTTTGAAACAACTATTACTGCTGTATCGTAAATCTTAACACCCATAAATCATCTAACCACATATTTGAACAATATTTAGGCAATATGACACTTTCTGAAATTAAACTATGACATGAACAGAGAAAACAGAAAGGTAGCACAGACTTCCTGATATGTAAACCTCATGGGAGGGTTAGCTGTGTCCTCACTGGGACGCTTTGTTTGTATCAGTCCTTAAATCCAAGTTTGACAAAAGTGTCATTTATAAACTCCAAGTATGCACTTATATTGCCTTATAATGCAAAGCCTTAACATGATGCACATGATTAAAGTAGTATACAGCTGAAACTTGGACCATGCAACCACATAGTGGTCACGTCAGAACCCTATCATTACACTTGATGCGATCCAAGCGTCCTCTACAACGTTATTACAAGACCAGCTAGTGATTAAAAAACATTGCTAACTCAAATAAAATTAGTTATAAAACAGTACATCAATTACAAAGCCGTAAGTCCCTGTAAACAAAAAAAGGATATTGTCCATTTTTCTGGCAGCACCGGGAAAGACAGGACACTTGTGTGGAGTCACTGTCTGAAGGACTTCTGTAGAGCATTTCATTTACCACATGCCATAGATGCCACATGCTTCTTCAGAGTGTTCTGTTTTCCTCTCTTTGTTGCTTGTATTTAAACACACAGAATGTACCGTTATCATTCAGTACGTCTCTAGCTGAAGCACACAGGGCCGATGGTGAAGCCGAACTCGTGACTGCTGTTGCCAAAGATTCCTATGTCATGTAGAGGAAGCAGGTCCATGTCCTCAAACTGAAACACAGACTCACGCGGTCCGGGATCCACTTCCTTTGCAGACTGGTACACAAAACATAAACATAAAGGGTTTACAAATGGTTGTTAAAGGTGAAGAGTGTAAAATCCGCCACAAAATAAACAGTTTCCATTGGTCGGTCAAACATAGAAAAGCTAATAATTAAATAAAAAAATTATATAATTTAATATAATTAAATGCAATTATTTAAAATTAAATTACTGAATAAAAAAAATTATATTTTATATAAAAAAGATTAAAAACAATATTTGTTTACCTGCATGTCATGTGTACATTAACAAGAGTCGTGCATATGCGAATAATTTTTTTTACATTTTAACATTTTAACATTTTTAAATATTAACTTAAAACCCCAGGGGGACTTCAAGTAAATATTGTAGGTCAAAGGGGATCAGCTGACAAAAATCCCTAATGTAAACCAATAGCCAAATAGCAATTTAGGCTTTATTTTAGAAAGCTTACATTCAGGTCAGGCTTTCTACGCCTACTTTTCCCAATCTAATCAATTCTCAAAGGATAAAATCAAAACCAGCCCTACATTTTTGATAATAATAAGATATGCTTCTTGAGCACCAAATCAGTATATTAGAATTAGTAATGATGCTGAAAATGCAGCATTATCATCTTAGGCATAAATTACATTTTTAAATATATTTAAATAGAAAACAGGTATTATTTTCAATTGTAATAATATTTCACAATATTACTGTTTTTACTGTATTTTTGATCAAATTAATGCAGCCTTGGTGACTTGATAAGTGACTTCTTTCAAAAACATAAAAAAAAATTATATATATGAATATTAGTGTACAGTATAGCAAAATAAAATGATTCACTACTGCAATGAATGGTGCGTTCACCTGCGTTGAAGTGATTGAATAAAAAAATTACTTTTTTTTTTATAACTAGTGCCGTTAGACACCACGTACCACGCAATCCTGTAATGCTCCTAAATAGCTCTGCTTCACGGCGTCTGTGAGGAACTGGACCTGTCGCTGTGTCTGGCCCAGTCGGTGTCCAGGGTAACAGGAGTACGTCACTCTCTGCTCTGCTCTGTTGCTCTGGAGTCGTAGGAAACGCAGCTGAACCACACCGAGGGCTGGATACTCAAGCTGACCAAAGATGGACAGATGGGATTTGATGATAAAATGTAGAACACAGACTGTATACAGTTTACTGTATACAACAACAGGGCTTAAAACTGAACATAAAAAGAGCAAGAATTTTATGGGTAATAAAAACAACATTATTAGAAGCTATTAACCTGCACAATAAATTAGCGCTAAAAGGACAGCTCAATAAAAACATTAATAATTCTCAACTCAATAATCATTTAGTCAGCATCATGTCACTCAAAACATAGTTTATTTTAGTTATTTAAAATGTAATTTTAATTTAATTTCAAGGTTTTTATTTTCCATTCAACAAAAGGGGAAGGTAACTGGGTCCAAAAAAACACATAAAAGTACCATAAAAGTAAACTATTGACTTCTTAAGTATACAAGTCGAGAGTCTGTAAGTCTACAACAAAAAGGGAAGGTAACTGGTTCCAAAAAACACAAAAAGTACCATAAAAGTAACCTATCGAGAGTCTGTAAGTCTACAAGCTCTGTGAAGTTTCATTTTAGGTGAACTATCTCACAGTCAGACTCCCTTCTTGCCGATAACACAAACTTTGACCCAATATGAAGTAAACATTTCCACAGACCAATAGTACTACTTACTTTAAAACCTCCCTCCAGTGAACTTAACCAGTAGAACTTGCTGTTATTCCCCAAGTCATTCAGCCAAGTCCTTATGGGCAGCTGTGGAAATTGAAAGAGCAATAATAAGATTTTGATGTTTTTTGACATCAAAGAGACACAGTAGTGAGGTGTTAGGTAGAACATTACGTGTGCATCTCTGGGGTGAAGGCAGGTCTCTGCTCCTGAATCTGAGAAGTTGCAGTAGGCCAAAATAGCATCTAAAGGACTGCCTTGGTTTGGGTCAATGTAGTAGAAACCTGAAACAGTTACAAAAGTAGTTATTTAACAGACTGCTCTATCAAAAATAACTTACAGTATCCTTCATAGAACACAGACACGTCTTAATTTAGTAATGCAGCTGAATTAACTGAACATTGGATGTGCAAAATAGCATTTTGGACCTCATTTACACCTCCTTTTAGTGCTGTTTATGAAATATTGTATTTATCCTATAGAAAACAATTGTAGAAGTAGTCTGAATACAAAAAAAAGCAGATGTGTTTTGAAGGCCTCATGGCCTACTACATGACTTTGAGAGAAGTCACACGGGAAAGAATGAGATTTTAGCTGAAGTTACTTGCGGTTGGCATCTGCACTGATACTAAGTTGCTCTTTTGGTTCACATGGCCTTCAACATGTTCTCTTGATAAAAATAATGAGGCAAAAACACTGAATAATCACTTTGTGAGACAATCAAAATATGTTTTTGACTAGTTGGCAGTCGGCCACCCTTACAAAGAGGACAGGCTAGCCAATTAATGAAATAACTGTGGCCAAAGTGTTGGGGAGATTCCAGGAAGAGAGAAGGGAGGAGAGCACCTGCAATTGAGATCATTAGTTAAAGCTGAATAATAGTGTTGCGAGTGAGATGGTCAGATGTTCTGCAGGAATCTCGGCTATGTTGCTTTGTCCAAAAAAGTCTAATTTTGACTTCTGAACCTCTGCATCTTGAGCATTACTTTTGCAAGATTGAGAAGACTTTTCTCCACGATATTGTCCACTTGTTGTATCACCTGAGGTGGAACTGAGCGTATGCGTTTAAAAAGTTTTTAAAACACCATAAACGCAACCACAACCAAAAACTACAATTGTAATACAGAGATTTCTAAAGGACAGCACACAGGAGAACATGAACAAACAGATAAATGTTTGAAAGATAGAGGTGGGCTCTGACCGCTGGTGTAGTTGGGATGGCACAGCCACAGCTCCAGACAGGTAGAGGCTGGGCGCTGCTTGCTGCCGTCCGGAGGGTCCACCAGCAGACGGAGGTCATGGTACAGAGAGTCCAGCAGTGTCTGAATCAGAGGGTAATTGGGCTTGTCTGAAATGTACATCAGGTCCTATTGGAGACGAAAAAGTAAGACAAAGAGATTTACTATGCATTTTACTGTATTTTATTCAATGATATCAGTACAAAATACGAGATTACCTTCATTCAAATTTAAAATAAAAACATTATGTACTTCGATAAATGTCTGAATCATGAAAAGAAAAAAGATAAATGACTGAAAGCAAAAAAGAAGGTAAAATGGGCCTTGTTCTTACAAAAAAAAATGGGCCTTGTTCTCTGTCTTTTAAATGTAGACAGAAAATCCCAAAAACCTTGAAATCAGGTTTTTACAAATCCAAATTTCTAGGTGGCTTGGAATATCTTGATTGGAAATGTGTCTCAGTCTGAATAGTCGTTCAGGATGTATGTAACATCATGCAAAACATGCTAATTTTAGTGCATACAGTGAACTATGTGGCATTTGTGGCTAGTGCCGTGTGAACAAGGCTTTAACAACATGATGAATGGTATTAAATTATCAGCAATGTATTTAAGAGAAAAGGGCCATTACGTTTTTAAACAACTTGCCTTGATCTGAGTCATGGTCAGGTTCACAGTATTACCAGCAGGTCCTGGTGGCCCCGGTGGACCCTAAAATAATCAAACAAACACAGAAATAGTTTTTTTGTTTCTGTTTTTCTGTTTCATATTGTTAAAAACACCGTAAAGTGTGTCTGGCAACTTACTGGAAAGCCCCTTCTTCCAATGGGGCCAGGAGGCCCCTGAAATCCCTTGAGTCCCTAAAATTAAAATGACAAGAGATATTTAACTGATGTACAAAACTTAACACGGTCAATTTACAACATACTGTAAATAAAAATAAAATATATATATATATATTATATAATTATAAAAATAAAAAATAACTGTAAAATATTTTATTTATGTATTTTTATGTTGTTTAATCTGGAACATTGCCTTTTAACCTGATAGATGCTGACTAAAGAAAGCTTTGAAAATTACATTTCATACCTTGTCTCCAAACAAGCCCTGCAGGGTGGAGGAGATAAAAGAGAAATAAATTATAAATGATCTTCATGCTCATCCGGGAAAAAATAAAAATAAAATAAAAAAATCTGTGGCTGCGATAAAGCACTTCACTGTCCTTGCTTATGTCATTAAAAATGAATTAACCATGCTTTCATATCTTGAAAGGACAGCACATGTAAATGCATCTGCAGCAGATGTGTAAATACAAATTAGGCTACGGTTTAAAAGGCACAGTTCGCTATTAGTTTAAATGCTGAAACATTTTTCAAAAAGACATTTACCGGTAGTCCAGGTATTCCAGGTGTCCCTCTAGGCCCAGCAGGACCAATATTGCCCTTTAGGAAAAGTATATGCATTTCATAATTAGTTATGTAGCCGATGCTTTTAACCAAAGCAACTTAAAAATGAAGGAGAAAGAATTGAGAGATATCTAAGATTAATGAACTGTACATGTATTATATTAAAAACTAAGAAAAAACAAAAGAATATATGTGTTCTCAAGATGTTTTGACTTTTACCTGATCCCCCTTTGGTCCTGGGGGTCCTGGAGGACCAAGAGGCCCCAGACTCCCCTAAAGAGGATAAATAAATACTCTTTTAAGAGAATTGAATAGGTTGTACTGCAGAATCAGGGGATGTGCTTGTGATGCACCATACCTTCAAGCCATCTCTCCCTGGTGGACCAAGAGGTCCCTGATCCCCTTTCTCACCCTATTATGGACAGGTTAAGGAATTAACATTAAGAATGTATTTTTAAGGCACAAAAAGAATCATGTCAGAGTACATTTTTAAAAGCACCTCTGTTCCTTTGACACCTTGCTCCCCAGGCTCTCCTTTCACCCCTTGGATTCCCTGTCAAGCATCAAGCATCTTAATATTATCCTATTTTATTCATTCCCACAATGTTATTTAATCCAAAAGATGTGACAATTTTGAAATGAACTGTTCTGACCAGGAGTATCAATCTTACCATACTTCCCCCCCATCCAGGAAGTCCTTTCTCTCCTACATCTCCTCTCTCTCCCTATTGGACAAGGAGAAGGCAAGAAGAAAATACCTAACTTGTCCAATTCAAGCCATGGGTTTCAAAAATCGTCTCATGTGTTTAAATGCCATGTTGATATAATCTCTGAACTCTGACCTTTTCTCCTCTTGGTCCTCTGGTCCCCCTCAACCCTGCCTTGCCTCTTTTACCCTTTAGATGTCAAACACCCACCCCCCCAAAAAAAAAAGAAATTCAGTTTTTCAATCATAATCACCACAATTTTACAAATGTTTGTCCTGCATTATGACAAATGACATTATAAGTCTAAAATAACCTACGTATATTCATGAAAATGTAATGTCACTAAACTTCATTGTCTTTTACTTAGAGATTTGGAAACATTTAATAGAATCTAAGAGCATATCACATCTTACCCTCCGTCCAATGTGACCCATTTTTCCAGGTGCTCCATCTTTCCCCTGAGCTCCCTAAAAATGCATCAATAACCAAATTCAAATTTGAAATGAATTTGCAGATAAGAGTCCTGGGAAATCTGTATGCTTAAACACAGCTCTTATATCTGACAGCAAGGACAAAGGCATAGAGGAAGAACTTTTATTTTAGATAGCAGAGAGGGATTAAGACAGAGAAAAGAACATTGTGACCTTACCTTCTCTCCTTTTATGCCTTCTTTTCCTTCAGGTCCTGGGTTACCCAAACGGCCCTGCAACAACCAAAACTCATTAAGGGCCTGATCATTAAGCAAGCAGAGTTGAAACAAAGGCATAATTAAATTAAGGTGTATCTATTTGTTTTCTCTTTTCTGTAAATGTACAATTTTGTCTCACTGGACACTGACCTGAGCTCCTGGTAGGCCTTGTGAGCCCCTTGCCCCTTCCTCACCTTGAGGACCCTAAAGTAGTAGATTTGAATTGATATAACTGGGTTAATCAAACACATGTACTGTATTTCTATATACAGCCAAGCACAAAATGCCACACCAACTGATTTTAATGTCTGTACCTCCAAACCAAGCAGTCCTGGTGGCCCTTGTATGCCTTGAAGGCCATCTGGCCCCTAAAGGGAAGAGATGGGTTCATTTTGAACATGTAGTAGATTTATTTACGATCAATTTAAAGAGGCAATCACGAGTTTCCATCTTAGTGGAGTTCATCACAAGCTCACCTCCACTCCTGGCTCTCCTTTATCTCCTGGGTCTCCTTTCTCCGCTTTAGGCCCTGGGAGACCTTTAGGGCCCAAATGGCCTTGGGGACCAACTGATCCAACACCACCCTGAAGGTCAAGGTATGATCATGAATCAGTTACTCTGAGGTAAAACACATTGATTGCCCCCTGTTGTTCCTAATAATAGGCTATCATCTAGGAGATGAATATAAACATGAACAAATTCTCTTTACCTGTGTGCCAGCTTTTCCTGAGTCACCTTGCACGCCTTTGCGACCTGCAATTCCCTGAGGCACGAAGCAAAGATATGAATAACATAACATAAATAAAACAGCTATTTTTTCGACATTCAAAATGCAATGCAAATAAGATGTTCCATGTTATGAGTTTTGCTAAATATATTAATATAGTAATGTATTTTCATTTAAGTGGATCAGAACCTCAGGTCCAGCATCTCCTGGCTCACCAAGTAAACCATTCGGCCCAGCTTCTTCCTAAGAGAGACACTCAGATTTAGACTTAAATAATCCAAAGATGCTCTAAGTGAACAATCAAATGTGGTACCTTGCTTCCTGGAGGTCCATCTGGCCCCACCAGCCCTGGATGGCCTGGTCCACCCTGAAACACAAGAAAACAGGAACTGTTTATCAGTAACAAGTAACAACCATATCAAACAGGAATATAGGAGTCAATCATTCACAGGTGAAACAGATCAAAGAGAATGATGAACTATAGTAAAATAAGGATACTACACACCTCTACACCTTTCAGACCAGCAGGTCCATTCCCGCCCATGAGGCCTGACTCACCCTGACATAAAAACAGCAAACGATCAACAAAAATGCAATAAAATTGGACAAATAAAAGTCAAGATACCATGCATTTTACATGGTAAAAGAACATGACACATCTTTCAGTGTTTTCCATTTAGGAAAAATACCTGCACCTTTCAAATACCTGAAATACCTGGTCAGTAAGATTTTTTTAAAGCTTCTGAAACATGTCTCTTGCTTACCAAGACATTTATTTGATCAAATGTACAGTAACATAGAACACTAATATTGTGAAATATTATTACATTTTAAAATAACTCATCTACTTTAATATATTTTAAAATGTAATTTCTTTCTGTGATGGTCAAGCTGAATTTTGAGCAGCCATTACTTCGGTTTCACATGATCCTTAAAAAAGTATTAAAACATACCGATTTGGTGCTCAAGAAACAAAAAATTATTATTAATGTTGAAAACAGTTTGTGCTGATTAATATTTTAGCATTTACTTGAAATAAATATTTTTTGTAATATTATAAATGTATTTACTGTCACTTTTAATCAAATTAATGAATCCTTGCTGAATAAAAAAATACTGATTTCTTTCCAATAGTAGCGTACATCAAATGATACGATAAACAGAGAAGATACTTAATAAAAACATGTCAGGGTAAATAAAATGTTATGCAAAAAAATGCATAATATGAAATGCTAATTTGCACTCACCAGCAGTCCAATTTGGCCCTTGGCTCCCTTGAGTCCCCTCTCTCCCTGCTCCCCCACGTCTCCCCACGGCCCCTCTAAACCAGTAAATCCTAGCGGTCCAATATCACCCTGAAGGGAAAAAAAGAAATATAGTACACATTTTCCCTTATGAAATGACACTATAGCTGTAAAAGATGAATGACCTTATCTCCTTTAGGGCCGGGGTCTCCAGCAACGCCAACTGGACCAGTATCACCCTTCATCAGGAGAAAAACACCAATATTACTATTTGGAAAGACAGTGAGACTGATCGTATTTGAGACAGATGACTTTAGGGGTAAATTGCACAGTTGTGCCGACATTAAGAAATTCATCTCCACACCTCATTGCCTGCTGGGCCTGGTGGACCCATTGGACCTTTAGCACCTGGAGGGCCAATGTTTCCTTTTGGTCCTTGAAGACCAAGCTTTCCGAAGGGACCTCTGTCCCCCTGCCAGTAGAAATAAATGTTAAAAGATACAATAAAATTTTTTTTTTTTAAATACATAATGTTATTTTTGTCTATAATTTTATTATCTATTTATAATGTTATTTAGTGCATATAATTTCAATTGTCACCTGACCTTATCACCTTTCCTTCCAGGAGGCCCCTCCAAACCCGTCGGACCAGTTGGACCCTACAGAGGTCAGAAAGCTTTCATCATATCTCAGTTGCCACCAATTTATTAAAGCTATAACCATTTAAGACTGTCATTGTGATTTTACTCTGGTTCATTAAAACACCACATGGCTTAATGTTTTAGTTTGCTATTCTGTACTGAACATAAAGATCAAATAATTTTGCAGTGCCAATCTAACCTGTGGTCCTTCCAGTCCGAGAGGCCCGTTGTCACCAGGAGGGCCCATCATTCCCTGTGCATTTATAGCAACTTTTAGTGATTTCATAAGGAAACACAATTTGAGATACTCTTAATCTCTTAAATCACTTAAATCACCTGTTCTCCTTTCATCCCGTCTACACCTGACACTCCATTTTCCCCCTGTAAACCCTGAAGAAAGATTTGCAACAATTTTAACTTGATGTCCATCAACGTCTTTCATATAGCAAAGCTTTTGAAATCCGTGATCATGTATGGTAGGGAGAATTTTCACTTACTGGAATACCTTGGGGCCCGTTTGACCCAGGTTCCCCTGAGAGCCCTTTACTTCCACTGGGTCCTGGTTTTCCAGTGACCCCACTGACTCCCTGAAGTCCTGGAGGACCCTATATAGACAATCAATCATAATCAGCATTTGAAAATTAACAGCCAAAATGAGATATAATGTAAATGACAGAGCTGATTGTGTGCTCACACATGGCCCATCTGTTCCCCGATGCCCGGGATCTCCCTGACGGCCCTGCAGAGAGGTAACCCATTTATTTTACAAAGGAAATAAATGAAACCTTTTATATTTCAGCACTGCTTTATGAGAAATCAAACTTCACTGAATGAGTTAGGTCAGGATCTTTTATTTTCTTCGAGAAGTGGTATATACTGTACCTGGGGTCCTGGCAGGCCTTTTTCTCCTACTGGACCAGGGGGACCCTAAAAAACACACATAAAGGTTAACAGTATTAGTCACCACAACATGCAAATGGCAGTGTTACAGCAGTGGAAACTGAAATACATTTGTCCATAGAATGAAAAAAATGAAGGTACAGCAACTGAAGTATAAAATTAAATTAATGTTCAGCTCGATTTAGGATCCCAGTGTTTGTACTAGATCCATCACACACTTACTGGTGGTCCAGGCTTTCCAGGTGCTCCAGGAGGCCCTCTTAGACCTGGCTCTCCCTATGACAAAACAAATGTCTTTTTTTTTAAAATAAAGTTACTATTAAGAAGACTAAAAACAGTGCGGCTTTGCTCTAAACCCAAGTGAGCCGTCTACATTTTTAGTCATCATCATAATAGGAAGGTTGTTCCAAGCTTATAATGGATAGGAAAATCCCAGAATGCATAGTGACAAACTCAGAAAGTGATATGTTGATCAATAAAATACTTTATATAACAATTTAAGGTATTATGGAACATTATTTAACAAAATATTTAAAAAAATTAAATTCAGTTACAGTACTGAGAAATATTGACTTTAAATACACAGCTGTTCAAATGTTTGTGGTCAGTACGATTTTTTTAACGTATTGGAAAGAAGTCTCTTATGCTCACCAAGGCAATATCGTAATATTGTGAAATATTTGTGGATTTTTTTTCAGGATTATTTGACGAACAGAAAGATTAGAACAGCAATTATTTTAAATAAAAATCTTTTGAAACATTATGTATTTACTGTCACTTTTGATCAATTTAAAGTGAAAAATAAATAAATAATTATAACACAAAAGAAGATATTTTAAAGAATGTTGGTAATTAAACAGCTGATGGTAGCCTTTGACTTCCATAGCAGGAAAAAAAATAACACTAAAAAGTCAAAGGCTACCATCAACTGTCTGGTTACCAACATTCTTTAAAATATATTCTTTTGAGTTCAACAGAAGAAAGAAATTCATACATGTTTTGAACAACATGAGTGATTAAATGATGACAAAATGTATATTTTTTGGGGAACCATCCCTTTAATGTGTCCATGCTGAATAGAAGTATTAATTAAACATTTTTATTTATTTAAAAAAAACTTACTGACCTACCTAAATAAAAATGCACCCAATGTCAGTGTGTGCTGTCATTTTCTCTTATATGTTTATCATGTTAACTTAGCAACATGCAAACTTTGTTCAAAGTCAACTTTGAGGTTAGTCAAATCTCTTCTCTTCAAAACTGATAATTGAGCTGCTGAGTGTTTCCAGTCATTTATAGGTTCCATTTAGGTTAGGATGTTGCCTTGGCTTATAGGTCAGCATATTATGCAGACTACGAGGCAGGTTCACTAAGATAAGAACAGAGCCTTTCTCTGTGGTTATGCTTTGACATTATAACTGTAATGTACAACAGCATACAGTAATATAATAACATTGTGGTTAATGCAGGATGGTTAAAGTGCAATTTGTCTTTACTCTGTCTCCAGCGTGGCCTTGTCTTCCTCTCATACCCACGTTTCCTGGAAAACCCTTAAAAGAATATGACAGAGTTAGGTGGCTATGTCAAAACACCTACAGTACCTCAACTTCAATACTCCTCATCCTGCTCCCTTTTTCCTCTATAAAGCCCTGTAGAGGGGTCACTTACATACATGCCAACAGGGCCCTGTGGTCCCTCCATTCCTGTCTTTCCAGAGAAACCCTGAGAAAAATACATACCAAAACATCATAAAAAATCAGCAGCATGGTTATATGAGTTAAAAGAGAGCAAAGAAATAAGTCGTAACATACCCTCTCTCCTGGTGGTCCTGGACTGCCCATGTGTCCCTCTCGTCCAGGCAGACCCTGTCATTGAAACACATAATCAGTACAGATTTAACAATCCACAAACAGATCACAATGCAGAATTTTTATTTTTGTATTAAGTTGCTGAAGTGATCTTATAGACTTTAGTCAGGGTAGCGCCATATTCGATTCAATGTATTGTACTGTAGTTTAACAACATAAAAATTACGTGATCTTTGACCTTTATACAGTGTGTGCCATTGTAAAGACTGTACATCTATCCCTCACAGCCTCCTTTTCATGTTAAATTCAACATAGCATCTAATGTAACCTGACTAAGGTCAATTCATCTAATTATGTTTATTCCTGTGAAGACAGGAATTTTCAGCAGCCATGACTTCAGTCTTCAGCGTCACATGATCCATCAGAAATCATTCTAATATGCTGAACGGGGGTCAAGAGTTGAATCCTGTGAAACAGCTACTGTTAACTTGTGTCTGAGCCGATTACCTCAAGTTTGTAATATGCTTTGTAGTCTGTCTTACAAGACAAGTTACACAAACAATGGCTGATTCAAAGATCCAAATACGCTTTGATATCTTTTTGCATGTGCTCCATTGTTGTGTGAGAAAGAGTAGAATGTGTGTAAGTGTAATCGTATGTATTATAGAAACAGAACACATATAACTTCAAGACTACCACCTCAACTTTTTTAGATATTGAAAGGCAGGCGTGCCAAGAATTACAGAAAATGAATACAAGTAAAAAAACAATACTATGAAAAATAATATGTAATATGGATTCAGTTTATTACGTTTTCTAAACATACTATAGGTAATAAAATTGGCAAGTCAAATAGGGGTCAGGAGGGTGTCTGTCTTGCAAGCAGGGGATTTTTTTTTTTCTATTATGCTGACATTTTGTCATCATTCTTGTGCTTACAAATAAGCTATTCAGCTTCAGGCACAGCAGACTAGTAAACTCTGAAGTGATTTAAAGACGTGTGTGGAAATGACAGAGAACAGAGAAGAAAACTCACCATAGATCCTGGGGGTCCGTCCTGACCAGGTTCTCCAGGAATACCTTGCAATCCCTAAGGTTTGAGAAACCAACCAAGAACTTAAAAGCCTTGTGTGTTCATGTGTGTACCAGTGTTTCTGCTACCACCACTGACCATCACTCTTCTTGCCTACTGCATTTTACTGGAGTCATTTATAGCTGGTAGGGTGCAAATTAAACTTTGACAAGCTGCACATAACACTGGTGCCCACTAAATTCCTGGAAAGGCTGTCTTTGTTTGAATAACCTCTTTATGATTCATAAAAGGCATAGCCCATCCTCTATAAAATGTGATCATCGCTTTTTTATTTGATCTGCACTGGGAGCTCAGTCTGCTGGATTCATGACAACAATCTGCATTATAGAGCTCCATTCACTGCCAAAAACAGCTCATTAATGGTAAATAAAGTCTGTTAGAGGTGCTCAATATGAAAGCTTAGCAGTGATAAGTAAATAAACAGTTTCTGCCCAGTAGCTAAAGACTACATTAAAGACTTTATAAATGCTAATATAGACTTTAAAACCAATCGCAGGTGGGATATTACATAAAGAGTTCTGAACCCACCGTTGGTCCTTTACTTCCTGCATTACCCACAAGGCCTTGCAGTCCCTGGAGCACAAGAAAGAACAATTAGAATGAATTTGCAGAACTTTTTACAGTCTCTGTTGAAGTACCTGTTTATTCTTACTAGAACCTTTATTGAGCTATTTATAGTAATTGTAACAATAGACAAATGTATCTGTATTTATTATAATACTCTATTCTACAACTAAATTCTAGTACCCTCCTTCCAAAATACGAAATGTGCTGTGATTGGTTAGATGGCCCAGTGTGTCGTGATTGGCACAGCTTAGCACATGTTTGGGAAATGTCCCGCCCCTCCATAACTGTGAGTTCTTCTGTAGTGTAAATATTAATGATGGCTTCAAACTTCAAACCAATCTGAGCCCAATTCAGACCCTGACAATGTTAACGAACAAGAGGATCGTGCAGAAGGGATTTCATGCATGCACAGACTTTGCAAGTGGTATGTTTTTGTAATTTTCTTATACATTATAGATACAATGTTATCTACCCTTTAATCGTGATATTTGTCGGAAAACTAAGATAATATAAATAGTAATCGATCACTAAACCATGGTTAATTTTTCCTAAGGAGCAGTAAACCGTCTTACAAAAGCGAGAGCTTACAAAAGCTACAGTAAACAAGCTGTTCTCCATAAAATGTGCAGCGCACAGATAAACGTTTGAGTGTTAAAAATAAGTTAACCACTCTAAGTTCGCATAATAGGACCCCTTTAAGACTAGAATAAAGTCTAAAATTAGAAATCATAATATAATGTTTTCATAATATAATGCAGCCTTATTCCTTTTATATATTTTTAATTGAAGAAAAAAAATGCATCAACGATATCTTTTTACAGTTATCTTGGTATTAGAATATAGAATGGGAACCTGTGTACCAGGCTTTCCTTCAGCTCCAACAGGTCCAGGTGGGCCAGGTAAACCCTGCAATAAACACCATCAACACTGACATCATCAACATTCTACACAGAAGATTGATAACGGGGAGGTAAGGATTTCCATTACTCTCAGCTTTTGTGTATGGACACTTACAGGAAGTCCAGGCATGCCATTGTGACCCCTCTGCCCTGTTCGTCCCTGAAAATGTATTGAGACTTCATTAAATACAATATCAAACTGCTTTTTTTTTCTTTTTCTATTTGTAATATTTTAAAGCATATGACCATAATACACTACCATTCAAATATTTGGGGTCAGTAGGACTCTTATGCTCACTGCATTTATTTGATAAATACAGTAAAAAATGTCATATTGTGAAATATTATTACAATTTAAAAGAAATGTTTTCTATTTTAATATATTTTAAAATATAATTTACTACTATAATACAGCTGAATTTTCAGCATAATTACTTCAATCTTCAGAGTCACATGATCATTAGTAGTAAATTATAAATAAAAAAAATCTTACTGACCTCAATCTTACATGGCAGTGTATATGAATATACCGTAAAGTGTATTACCTTTAGGCCTCTAGGACCAGGCTTTCCAGGGAGGCCTTCAGGACCTCTGCTCCCCTTCAGTAAAATGTACATTTCACATTAGTAATGAAGAATATTACACTGTAAATCCTAATGCCTATAGTACAGAGCAACTCTGACCTTTGACCCCTCCTTGCCCACTTTGCCATGCGGACCAGCCTCTCCATCCTCTCCCTATGTGTGAGAGGAAATTGTGTTATGACCCTTAAGACTAATCGTGAACCGGCAAACAAACTAAAAGCAAATGTGATATAAGTGAAGCAATAATAGTGTAACTCATACCTGAATACCCAGTGGTCCTGGCAGACCTCTGATGCCTGGGAAACCAGGAAAGCCCATTGGTCCCTGCTCACCTTGAATGCCGGGAACCCCTGGGGCTCCTCTAGCACCCTGGGAGGAAAATACAATTTTCAACAAGTGACATCTGAACAACCTAGAACAATGTGCAATGTAGACTGTATACTTTAAATTCATATTTAAAGTTTACTTTGTTTCCTTTAGGTCCAAAGTCTCCCTGGTCTCCATCAGGTCCTCTGTTACCCTTAAAAACAGAAAAGCTATTAGAGCCAAAATAAAAATTCAGAGTAGAGACAGGTTAAAATAGAGATAGCATGAGCTTACTTTGATACCAGTAAAACCTTTTGGACCTTGTGTTCCTAGTACACCCTTAAATGAAGAAAACACAAGTAAGATTAACCAGTACATGTAAGAAACAGGACATTACCTTGGTTACATTTGAATAACACAATTACAAAAAATACATTGGGATATATTTGATATGCGTATATATGTTTTATATGTGTATTGTAAATGGGATGAGTGGCTTTACCATTATTCCTTCAAATCCTGGCTCCCCTCTGAGGCCCATTGGCCCTACAGGTCCCTGTAAATGAACAGGGATAAGAAGGTATACTACCGTTCAAAAGTTTGTTTTTAAAATAAATTAATACTTTTATTCAGCAAGGACGCATTAAATTGAACAAAAGTGACAGTGAATACATTTATAATGTCACAATATACACACTACCGTTCAAAAGTTTGGGGTCAGTAAGATTTTTTATGTTTTGAAAAGAAGTATCTTCTGCTCACCAAGGCTGCATTTATTTGATTAAAAATACAAACGAAAACAGTAATATTGTGAAATATTATTCCAGTTTAAAACAGCTGTTTTCTATGTGAATATACAGTAAAGTGTAATTTATTCCTGTGATCAAAGCTGAATTTTCAGCATCATTACTCCAGTCTTCAGTGTCACATGATCCTTCAGAAATCATTCTAATATGATGATTTGATGCTCAAGAAACATTCATTATTATTATTATCAATGTTGAAAACAGTTGTGTACAGATTTTTTTCAAAATTCTTTGATGAATAGAAAGTTCAAAAGAACAGCATGTTTCTGAAATCTAAAGCTTTTGTAACATTAAACACTACCGTTCAAAAGTTTGGGGTCAGTAAGAATTTTATTTTTATTTTGGGGGGAAATAAATAAAATAAATCAATACTTTTATTCATCAAGGATGAGTTAAACTGATCAAAAGTTACAGTAAAGACATTTATAATGTTAGAAAATATTCTATTTTAAATAAATGCTGTTCTTTTGAACTTTCTATTCATCAAAGAATTTTGAAAAAAAATTGTACACAACTGTTTTCAACATTGATAATAATAATAATGAATGTTTCTTGAGCATCAAATCATCATATTAGAATGATTTCTGAAGGATCATGTGACACTGAAGATTGGAGTAATGATGCTGAATATTCAGCTTTGATCACAGGAATAAATTACAGTTTAAAATATATTAAAATAGAAAACAGTCAGATACTTTTAAAAACATTAAAAATCTTACTGACCCCAAATTTTGAACGGTAGTGTATATATATATATATATTTTTTTTTATAAATGCTGTTATTTTAACTTTCTATTCATCATGGTTCCCTGTTTTCAACGTTGATAATAATAGTAAATGTTTCTTGAGCACCAAATCAGTATATTAGAATGATTTCTGAAGATTCATGTGACACTGAAGACTCAGCTTTGCCATCACAGGAATAAATTAAATAAATTAAAAGTAATTTTTTAGAGTGAAATAATATTTCACAATATTCAGTTTTTACTGTATTTTTGATCAAATAAATGCAGCCTTGGTGAGCATAAGAGAAATCTTATCGACCTCAAATTTTGAACAGTAGTGGATGTGTTCAGATTAAATATCTCGGTAGAACGTTAAACAGCATGAAGCCCTGATCATTACTGAGTTAGGAAGATTAAAGAAATTTCACTCTGTGAGAAAAAAGTGCTTACAGGCTCTCCTTTAGGACCAGGAAAACCCTCCCGCCCTGACAGCCCCTAGTGAAGAAACATATGAATGCAATAATATGGATCACGTTCAAGTAAAATATTGTTTGACAGAGCCTGTCACAGGCTAGTCACTTAGTATTCATATATTAGCATGCAGATCCCTAAAATAACCTCCAAAACTACCATATCTTTATTCAATCAATTAGATTCATAAAGTAGACAATTTATATAAGACATTCACCTGTGGACCCCTTTGCCCTGATGGCCCGATCTGTCCCTCTAATCCCTGGGGACCCTAATAAATGACATATATGTTATGTAGAGGTCATTTATCAGCAACATTACACTGTACCAAATAATAAATAGCATACCTGTGGCCCCGGAAGACCAACAGCTCCTGGAGGTCCAGGCTCCCCCTAGAAAATATAACAGAAATTGTTAGTATGTCACGGATTGACATAATTGAGTGGAACAGTATGAAACAGCCTAAACACTTACACGTGACCCATTAGGCCCCTGGGCACCAACCACACCTGTCCAACCAGGAGCTCCCTGCAAACATTTAAATAAACTGAGATTGAAAGAAAATGGACAAATAATACAAGAAAAGTAAGATAAAATACAGTGTAATGAAAAGGAAAGTCATTTATTTTTAAACAGGAAACATATAATGTAGTGTCAATGCAATGATGGTTTAGTCAAAACATACTGAGTAACACCATCAGTTTGTGATATTCTGAATTACTCACAGGTGCACCTGGAAGACCTGGTGGTCCACCCATCCCATCATCCCCCTGTAAAGAGTAACATTAACAGATAACTATAACTAGATTAAGATTAACTAGACTAGGTCCTCATGTTATATATACACGTGTGCATTTGATAAACAAATGTTTGGCATTTAGTGCATTATAATCATTTTATCTTCACTTACATCTGGCCCTGGATGCCCTTCAGGGCCCTCCATCCCTCTCATGCCTTGTGGACCCTGAAGGATAATTAAAATACAATTAAAACTATGTACATTAAAATGACAAAGCCAGATGTAATTAAAGAATCAGTCTTGATTATTCTGTTCATTCATAGCTATAATGAATGGTGCAGCAGTCATAATTAGATGACTTACAGGAGAGCCGACAGGACCAGGAGAGCCAGGTGCTCCTTTTGAGCCCTGTAAATGTGAACCACTGGTTAAATATGTTCATAAACACTTAAAATTACCAAGCACTGTTCCCAGAATGATGCAACTGTAGATTATAAAAATACATAATAAATGAAGTGTCTGTTTAATAGTTCTTTGCTTGACCACTAGATGGCGATATATACAAACAATGCACCCTATAAAATAGGGTGCTTGAATTTATATTGACTATTGATTTAATGATGGCTTACTTTCTCACCGGCTTTTCCCATATCTCCACATGGACCCTCTGGTCCAATAATGCCCTGCAAAAAAATGTATAGTGTTAGTCCTTGGGGTAAAAAAGGTGCCGTGTTGAAGGGTATAAATGATAGTTCACCATGAACCTACAACATTTTAGTGACCAGCCTCAATTTTGTCTCACCTCCTCTCCTTTTTCTCCTGGTGAGCCTGATTCACCTTTATAGCCTAGAGGACCCTGTGTTTTAGAATTTAAAACTGAATTTTAAAACTGTTGTGTTAACAGGAATCAGGAAACACTTATAAGTCAGGATACTAAAATAAATTGAATGCCAAAATGAAGCAGTCTGGATCAGAGTAATTTGTGTATGGTGTAAGATGTAACATGGTTACTTGACCTTTGGTCCTGGAATTCCTGGAGACCCCTGAGGCCCGTCCAATCCGTTTTCCCCATCCTTTCCAAAGACTCCTGCTCTTCCAACCACACCATTTGGTCCACGGTCACCCTTCAAAATAGCACAGATTAAATCATTATAAAAGAAGGAAAAGTATATGAGAATCATAATAGCATGAACTAATACTGTAACTGTGGCTATATAATGTAATGTCTAAAACTTTCAGTGCTGGTTCTAAATTACTACTTTTTTTAGGTACTAAATTTACTCTTGGAGAATGTGCAGATGGATGCTATACATGTTTTCTGACCTACAGTTAAATTACATCTAAATATATCAGAATGGTGAAGTGATTTAAAACTAATATAAAGTGATAGTTTCATGTTAATGTGAACATAGTTGATAATGTCTTGTGAATACAAATAGGCAGGACTTCAAATGAGGTATAAGTCAAAATATCTATGTCTGTGCATTAGGCCTTGCATCGTAAATGCATCCAAAGAAACCAGGGATTGATTTCCTGACCTTAGCTGATGGATTTGATTAATATGATATTTTATTCAGGAGCAGGAACACCGGAGGCAATCGGTATGTGCAAGCTTGTCTGTCTGTCTGTCTGTCTATCTATCAACTCCTTCCCATAGCAGTGCACTCTACTTCATTAAATGTTAACAGAAGCTCAGTTTAGCAGTGATTCATGCATGGGCTTTGGGAAGTGACATGTCAGAGACAAACCGCAATGGGGAATGCAGATACAAGGGCCTTTGTTTACATCTGTGGTTAAATCTCAACAATGATTGGGTGGGGTAGTGTGTGTAATAACTCCCACGCAGTTCAATAAAAAGGCAGCTAATTAATTGCCACTAATTTGAGGTGACATGATGTCTTGCTCTGACAAAAAAGCAAATATTAGTCTATTTACAAATACAGCACTCTTGACAGACTGTCGTATTTTCTTATTACGAATATGAAAAGATCATGTGATGGATTTCTTAATTAATCATAACTAACATTTATTTTTCTTGCAGGATTAACAATTATATGCATTTGAAACCTAAATGTTTCCAAACACTTCGGTCAAAGTCACTCAGTCAGTGTGTTAGTGAATCGTCTCCGAATATAACAAAAGGGGAAATGAAATCAGACTTAAAAATATAAACTCATGACTTTGAGTAACAAAGTGAAGTAAATCAAGAAAACAGAGTTTGCTCCTACCTAGTAACAGAAGGGTTTGCTGAATTATGCATATGAAGAACCAATCATATTGGAGAAAAATGATGTAATGAATCATGTCACCTTTGCTATGCTCCTATTCTATAAAAAAATATTTTTTGCTGGTGGGATTCTCTCTGAAATTGGTCTGAGATCCTCCAGCGGTGATTAAAGCATATTCAAAGGCATAGTCTGGAGTCTGTTTAGTTATTGCTGTGCAGCAAGTTAGTGGAGCACTAGATCTTATTTCCCAAGTGATAGTGTTCATAGGGGTCAAGACATTGACCGACTCAGCCGACGTTGATTAGGAGACACGCTAGAGGATAAATATTATTGAACGTCGATCAGGACGTTAATCGAGGTTAATAGTGAAGGTTAACAGTTTTACGATAGAAGTAATCTTGCCATAACAAGCACCACTGATAAAAATTATGCTTGCCTTAGTAAGGACCACTAAAAATGAGAATGATTGCACTATAAGATATTACCATGTCTCCCATACGTCCTGGACGGCCTCGTTCACCTGGCTCCCCAGGTGGCCCCTAGTAGAGAAGGTAGAGAGAGAGAGAGAAAGATTTAGCAGAGCAGGTGTTGTCATCTGAGATCAGGAAGTACTGAGCTACATAACACAGGTGTCACTAAACCTCATCAAAGTCTAATTAAAGCAGCTGGTACACACAGACAGGATCTGACTCACCTGCCGCCCAGGTTTTCCCATCTCTCCTTCCGGACCAGGCATACCTTGCACTCTCTACAAGCTCACAGGAAACAGAACAGTGTCAGGGATATTCCATGTTCAGAAACATAAATCACACAAACATGTGCTGTATACTTACAGGCCAGCCTGCAAGGAGAAGCTGGAAGAACGATGTTTGCTGGAGGAGAGAGTGAGAGAAAAATGTTTCATTGATTTGAGCCATCACAAGACTATCCATGTTTATCACATCTTCCAAATCACTGCTGATATTAAAGCATTATCTGATCATCTGTCAACCTCCTAAGAAATGTGTCTGATTGGTAGGGCTACACAGTATTAGGAAACAATGACATTGCAATATTTAGTTTTTCTACAATATATATTGCAATATGAAAACATATATGTAATTCATGCAAGTCACTAGATTACCTGAATAGCTATAGTTGAAAATAACTAATTATCATAGAAGGGAAGTGCATCTGCATAAATAATAATAAATACAAAAAATCCTTTTAAGCATGAAAGATCCTTTTAGGGTAGAACAATATGGAAAAAAAAAAAGTGTTCACACTTGGGTATACTCTTTACATGAACCAACTCAAGCCTCTTTAAGTAACCATAAAGTAAACAGACTTCAGACTTGAGTTCCACTTGAGGTTTTCAACATTCCCACTGTTTTTGAAGTGCAGTTGTGTTCTTAATTAAAAATCACACCCTTCACGATTTTACTATTGCAAAATGAAATGCAAATACTATTTTGAAAATCAATATAAAGATATGGCATTAGTATTGATTCTATTTCAATGTATTGTGCAGCCCTACTAATCGAGGTCAGGAGAATTAAAAACCAGCCTAATTATACACAGCTTCTTTGGGCAGAATAATTGGTGAGTCATTCAGACAACCCACAAATTAGCCAATTTTCTAAATATTTTTTTTCTCATTCCTAGTCTATTCTTGAAGCTTTCCACTTCATTACTCTGAGGAGTCATTTTAATGAAGACAAAAGCCATAACCATGCTATTCTGGTCTTACTAAAGCTTTACATTTTCATCCAACCAGACTCTAGACTTAAAAGCTGCCCTGTAAACTACAAAGGCATTCACAAAGGCAGCATCTTGCACACAGGACACAGATATCAAAATAAGCTACGAGGTCACAGGCTGCTTTTAATTACACCACGCTTGGCAGAGGTTTCGGTTATCACAAAGGAGATGCGTTCGGAGATACAGAGCTGGAAACTGACATGAAGGGTGAGACTGATTGATAGTGTTGAGGTAACCTTGTTCTGGGCTTGAGCAAAGTGGATATCCCTCCTGCTTTTCCCTTCGGTTACAGGAACAACTTATGACCTCATGCGCCAGTAAGTGAAAAAAAAAAAGCCCTTGCCCTCAGCTGGATTGCTGGATGTGCAGTGCGGGACGGTTCAAAGGCTGTAGGAAACAAATACCCCATTACAGCAACAAGAGAGAATTCCTTCCTCTTTCTCTCTCTTTCTCTGAGGGCATCTTTATTCAATCACGGCTGTGGTGCTCCTCTGAGCTATTACACAAGATACAGCTGTGCACTGACAGCCACTTTAAAGGGATGAGGAATGAAGACAGGGAGACCTGTAAAAGAAGAAACCGAGAAAAAGAAAGAAGAGAAAACTCACCTGAAACGCAGCCCATTCTTCAGGTGTGTTTCTCCACAGGTAGAATGTGGGCAGCCCAGGTGGCCCAGGAGGTCCTGGGAATCCACGGCGACCTAGACGGCCCCTAAGCCCAATGGCACCCTAGAAAACATCACAAGAATAAGGAGGACTGAACAGTTCCTCAGAACACAGCCCAGAAAAGACACCACCAGATAACTGATAAATTACTACATTTGTCTCTCAAGTTATAATAAAATTTTCTTTTCCAGATGTAAATACAAGTGCCTGCAATTACACTACTTAACTTAACTTTACAACTTCATGGCCTGGTTTCTCAGACAGGAATTAGATTAAGCCAGGATTAGGCCTAAGTACAATTAGGACATTTAAGTCGTTTTTATAAACATGCCGTAGAAAAAAACATTACTGGTGTGCATCTTGAGACAAAACAATGGCACCGACATATGATATTTAAGATATGTCAGTGCAAGCTGCTTTCAGTTAAAACAGCTCAAACATGCATTTTAAAGGCTTAAGCCTTGTCTGTGAAATTGGGGGCAAAAGTTTAGGGTCAATAAGAGGTCAATAAGATTTTTTATTTTGAAAGAAATTAATATTGGAGGATGCATAAAGTTGATCAAAAGTAACAGTAAAGACACTTATAATGTTACATACGATTTCTATTTCTTATAAAAATTCAAAGAATCCTGAAAAAAAGGATCATGATGTCCACAAAAATATTAAGCAACTTTTTTCAACATTGATAATAATAAGAAATGTTACTTCAGCACCAAATCAGCATATTAGAATGATTTAAAAGGGTCATGTGACACTAAAGACTAGAGTAATAATGGCTAATGAAAATTCAGCTTTGCAATAAAGGGAATGTTTAAAATATATTAAAATAGAAAACAGTTATAAATACTTTACAATATTACAGATTTGCAGTAATATTACTGTAAACGCAGCCATGATGGGCATACATGACTTCTTACAGAATCCAAACTTATGAATGGTAGTGTACGTAGTGTTAAAATGTTTGATAAACTTATATTTTTGGTTTTGCATAAACAAAATGGTGCAATAAAACCCTTTTTGTCTTTTGGACCAATGGTTATGACAATTAAAACATATTGTACAAGTTTACAGTGTAAAGATGACTATAAATCTTTAAAGAGATGTACGAAAGACTAGTCAGTTTGCAAATATTCCAATGATTTCATTACTGTTGGTTTGGTTTTGAATGCTGAATTGATTAACATTCCAATGGGATGGGATATTTTTAAACTTTAAAATGATACATTTCTTACTATAAAGTGAATGAAGAAAAAGAAAAAGAATAAAATTGAAAGACATTTATTTATATGTGATTTTAAAGAAATACTGCATATTTGGCATTTGGGCTTCTGTTTTGATAGACTGAACATATAAGAAGTCTTTTGAAGTGACAAAGGTCATAAAAGGACACGAAGGGTCATCCGGTCATGACCAAAGGTACGTCAACTTTCCATGAACTTCAGTGGTGAAGCACTCTGACCTCAGCTTGCCTTCATTCATCCTGAAGATTTTGACTCATTTCTCATTAGTAAACACTCTGATTATCATACCTTATCACCTTTGGCTCCTGGATAGCCAACACTGCCAGGACATCCCTGAGGAGGAAAGAAAGAAATATTTGTAAATATACAAAGCTACAGTGTGAACAAAATAAAACATGCGTCTTTCATTTTTAACGGCAAACAAGCTTGTTTAAATAAAAGGTTTATAGCTAGTGGAAATAAGTAAATAAGCAATAACAAACTGACAAACAATTTTCCTAGTTGTCTTGATCTGAACAAACAAAAAACAAACATGCAGAGTTCAGACAAGTTAATAAAATCCATTCACTTTAGTGGCACTCTGATCAGGGTAATAAAAGCACATTGTTAAACTTAAACCTAACCTTTTAACCATCACAAAGCCAGTCTAAAAACTGACTTCCTGCAAGATGACATCTGGTTAGCAAGTTTCTTGCAACAAAAACATTCACATAGAGTACAAACTTTTATCACAGAATGGCACTAAACCGTTTTTGAGTTTGTTATCTGAACAATAAAACCAATTGATCTAGCCTCAAAAATAAATAAATAAATAAAATACTGGACCATTGTCACTGGATCAAAAGTAATATACTATTATTATATTTACTAAAATGTGGAATTAGCTTTTATTCTTATTTTTCCAGTTCTCATTTTCATTTTAGTGTAAGTTTTAGTAATTTTGTTATGCTTTTGTCATTTTATAATTTTTTGCTTTTTTTATTCATTTATTAATTTTAGTTCTTCAACTTAACCTTATTTTATTTCAGCTAGTTGCCAATGCATTCAAATTTTAGTTTTTCATCTAACATTTACATTTTAATAGTTTTAGCACTGCATTGCAGTACAATATTTTAAACTCAAGTGAAGCGGTTCATAAACTAAAAGCTTAGTTTAACTAAAAGCTTGACCCCCACAGAAATGCAGGGTATGATAGTAATAAAGACGTGAAAAAGAGGGGTCTCTACTGCATTTTACTCTCATGCAGTGAAGTGTGTCCTTAATGCTTTCAGCCAAATGGTATAAATCAAGCCTTCATGAACTAATGGAGGCCTTTTACAGTGCCTGGGCCACTGGAGCTCACACAGAAGCCTCCAGATGGCACCATCTCTGGGTTTACTCCAGTTATGCCCGGTCACTTGTAAAGCCAGGTGAACGTTGCATTTTGATTGGGTGATGCAGATGGGTTGTTCCTCCTACAGCCAATTTTAGAGAGCCGTATGAATCTACGGTGGCCAGTGAGAAAAGCTGAAATATACATATACAAAATCAAAGTCCTAATAATTCCCTTCTTTAATTTTTTCCTCTTGTGCTTTCTGCATCAGACTTGGTTCTCCTGCTTTTGCAGATTGTGGCAGACGTTTCCTATTCTATTTATTGTGTAAAAACCTGCACATGCCTTGTCTGACGTATCTGCTAACTGATTTCAGCTATTGTGTCCATTTCCTTCTTAGACACAGACTGGTTTCACATAATTCTTTAGTGTTAACAGAATGTGACACAAGACCGACAATTTCTGCAAGATATATACCAGTGTTATTTAGTATTATTTATACACTATGATAGTATTTATTAATATTTTGAATCAGCTTTTTCATTAATTTTTCAAATTAGCAGTACTCATTCTAATTTAACTTTTAGTAATTTTGTCTTTTTTTTTTTTTTTACTTTTCTTATTTCTAATTAGCTTAATAACTTAAATGTAATTTATTTTAGTTAGTAAAAATGATATTTAATGATTTACAACAACAACAACACTGATATATACTGAATTTATACTCACAGGCTCACCTCGGGGCCCCACTGGCCCCATGGGTCCCCGTTGGATGCGATACATATTCCCATCAGAGCCACGGACAAGGTCTCCATGCCTGCCTGTGAGTATAACGGTATCTGGGTGCTCCTCAGATCCCCAACCAGACCCTGCAGGGATATCTGGAGTACTGGATGCTGTACTTCCACTGCCTTTTAAGATGCCATCCCAAGAAGTTGTGCTAACAGGAGCCTCTGTAGTGGCCCCCAGATCCTCTTTTAACAAGTTGGATTCTCGATCCTCAGGACTGGAGGTGGTTTCTAGGTGGGTTTCTCCACTAGATACAGTACTTCCGGTAGGTTTCTCGGGTACCTGAACATCCAGGTTGATAATTGTGGTATCCACTGGTTTCTTTGGAGAAGGTTTGCCAGGTTTGTGCTTGTCAGTGGTGATGTTTTCATCTAAACGTTTAGATGTGGATTCTGGTTTTCCGTCACGACTTTCTGTAGTGTCAGTTGGGAAGGATTTGGAAGGTTTACCACCATTTTTGGGCAAGATGTTTTGGTCCACAAGGTCTGTATCCTCATCCACCTCAAACACATCACCTCGCCCCACAAGGACAGGACGTTTGGATCCAGTGGGAAGAGTACCATCACCACGTATAATCCCACGTCTACGGAGACCCTATCAACATAAAGAAATTACTTAATGTGTGCCAAGAATTGTGTGTAAACTATTACTCAATTTCATCAAGGAGCTTTATTTTTAGTATAACATGTTTAATGTAGATGTAATCACTTGTATTTCTTCATATGGTCTAATTTACCATGAGAATGTTTATGTGATTTGATTAAAGCTGTAATCCATTTTAACATTCGGTTGTGAAGTTGCTGCTGTTAACAGATGCTCAGGTAAATACGCAATAATTCCAGGAAGATAAACAACAGTCATTTAAACTATTAAGCATCTTGTAGCAATCAGCTACACACACACACACACACACGCTATTCTGAGACAAAGTCAAGGAGATTTGGAGAAAGAGACAAAAATAAAAAAATAAAAACAACAGAATCAAGGTCTGGATTCCATATGATCTGTCTTGGTTCTGAATGATGAAAAGGGAAATGAAAAACAGCCTCTCTCTGCGATGAAACACCCACATCAGGGTGTCAAAGGCAGGGGATTGTTGCTGTACATCAAAATGACATACAAAATTGAAACATGTGTCTCTTTAAAGTCTGCTGTGATTCTGTCGAGTTGCTTTATTTGCATGAAGTCTAAGCCAAGTGTTTAAGTAATGTGACTTTTGTAGGACAATACGAGTGCTTCAGTTCTCTTGGTGGCATCTGCAATGTATACAAAAAAGAGAAACTCAAAAAGAGAGTTGGGAGACATGAAAGGTTGTATATGAAGCTATTTATATGTTGCACAGTTATAACCATGCTATTTTGTGTTGCCAGATTGATAGGGTCAAATGTGACATAAATCTTACACATTATATTGTATATTTTATTATACTAATATATGTTTATGTTAAATATATATATATTCAAAGAATAATATGTCAGTCAGCAAGATGACATTCTACTGTAGCCTATAAGGGTGAGATGGAAGAGCCTTTATACGACGGAAACGTGGGTTAAATCAGACCCTATGGTCTCATACTATGAGAAACAATGGCTCTTTCTGTGGCCACAGCCTGATAAACCGACACTTGATCTCCACCTGGCTACGAAGGGCCGTCGTCCAGCTTATCTTCCTGCTGTTGGTCTGATATCCCTCTAATAGCCTGCCAAAGAGGGTCTGAACACACTGACTCACATTAAGTGTCCAGTCACCCAAAGAAGAGCAACTTCCTCTCCAGCTCTAGCTATAATAGCATTGGGCCACAAGGGGGCTTCCTGTAACTAGGACCACCATGAAAACATACTTGTAACTTCACTGCTACAGTGCTTTGTCCTTAATAACCAGATTCCTTTTTTTTTCTGTTTTTTTTTTCTCTTGCACAAAGTTTGGAAATAGAGGCTGAATTTGATCACTGAAAAAAAGCAAAGTCACTAAAGTGATTTTCTCCTAGTGGGCAAAACCCCCCAGAAACTTTGACATTCAAGGAGGGATTCAAGTCATATCTAGGGATCAGCATAACATAGAGCAACCGTTACTCACATTGACTGTCATGGCAAGTGGGGGAAATACAGAAGCTGTGACAAGATTAAGCAAAGATCTGTCTACAGGAGTAAAGCTATTGTGACATAATCCAGATCAACGATCACTTCAAGAATGAATGTTCCCAGAGCTGTTGCTGTGATGTGCACATGATGTACAACCCTGCTGCTATTTAAGGTCTGTTACAGAAACCTTTCCCGACTGAACACAGTTTAGACAGATCAGTGAAAAGGGCCAGATGACAAGTCTGTAGGAGAGGTAAAGAGTTTCCCTAATAAATAAAAGGGATATGCCTTTAGGCTTCAGATACATTGCTTAAATGCACGTTTTCATGCCAGCTAACCAATGCAAGCATATGGGCAAAATAAATGTGCCTATTATCATACTTCAGTTTTGAAAGTTACAAATTTACATCTAATGCCTTGGTCTGTAAATAAATATATAAGTGGAAAAGCCTAAAAAAAAGGGTCTAGTACATACAATCACGCACACACATAAGTCAGCACGAAAGAAGACTTGAAAGACTATCTGTAAATCTATCACAGAGACGCAGGTATTTATGGGCAATGTCAAACCAGCCGTATCTTGCATTTTGACTGATTTAACTACAGCACCCCATAAAATATTTCCCATAAAGCAATGTCCTACATTTCCGAAGAAAGTGGGCATTGGAAACTAAATTTAATATGGAGAAAAGATGGTTAGGCCCAAAAAGAAAATTAAGTAAGAAAACACCAATTACATCTGAAGAACTGAATTCATTCTCAGTCTCATCCATTGTTATATTGGTCTTGTCATAAAACTGTTGCCACAGCTGGTGTTTTCCTGCCACCGAGAGTTTGTCAGGCTGAGAATTAAATTTAGCTCTAAGCATAATAATAAAATATTATTAATACAAATCCTTTAAAGAGCAATGGTTATCATACAGTAATCTATAATAAGCAGCACAAAAAGTAAACAAAAAAAAAAGAGAGAAGTGCGAAAAATCAATTGCAATATTGTAAAATGCTGCAAAACCAATAAATGTCAATTATAGTCAAAATTTGCACCCTGACACTGGACATGAACTCAGCATTTGTGGTAATCTGGGTCGAACTATAGCTCAGTGAAAACTATTTCCATCATATAAACCAAAACCACTGTAACCTCTCACATCTGCAGCCAAACCACTGTCAGGCTTCAGGAGAAATGGACTAACACTTGATTACACGCATATGTCTTATTTTTCAACACGAATTATTTATACACGTACTAAAAACCACAAAAAATTAAATCAAAGTGGAGCTTCATAAAGTGTTGGAAACCCACGTTTCATTAGTTCATACATGATTTGTAAGAACAATTTTCCCAAACAAACACATTTCGGAAAGGTTTCCAGAATGAAGCCATACCTTTGGAATTTGATTTCTCTGACCTTGCGCTCCGAATCTCATTAAATCCAACAGAAACCATCCTAGCAAACACATCCAGATCCTCATGGTGGCACACACACATTTACTCACACATACATCACCAACAACAAAAATTCAGTGAAACTCACAGTCAAGACTAGTCAATAATGTGCAAAACACGCTAGCACACCCACAAACTCTCAATCCACCCACATTCACACAGATTACATGCAGACACACACATATCATCTACTTCACACAATGAGACACCTGTTTGGTTGTGTGGCCTCAGGGCAAATTGAGCGTGTGTATGTGCGAGCGTGCGCTCTTGTCTTTGTGAGTGGTTGTGTATAACGCTTGTAGTGTCCAGATACAAGTACTTACATGCTTGCTGAGGTGGATCAGAATTAACTGACAGAAACAATATGGTTTATACAATATCTTTCTGCTAACAGGGACAAATGGACCAATGGGAAATTCATACACTGCCCACATGCAGACACATTTTGGCATCGCCAGACGGAATGACAAGCTTGACAGCTTGTTGAGATTCTGCTGATGTGAATTATGTGAAAGTAGAGAAGAAAAAGTGACTATCAGTGCTCTGAATAAAAAAGAAGACCCTAAAATCAAAGAGGAGGCTATCCACACTCTTCACCCACAAAGCAGAAAGCAATGTGAAGTCTTCATGGAGACAATCCACAGAGATCTGTCACAAGGGTCCTTCCCAAATAGCAGATAATTGCTTCCAGAAAATTCCAGTCAGTTCTGATTTATAGAATCCTGACAAGTTTTGACAAGTATGTCTGTCTGTCCATCTTTCTATACAGTATCTACTGTATCTACTTGTATCTATTTACAGGAGTGACCAAAAGAGATGTTCAGCCTTGAAACATTTAATTGTGCGGATATCATTTTTGGACAGGCTGTCATACAAAAAAGTATGAACACATGAGAGAATCAACAAAATATTAATAACTGATTATTTTGTTGTCAATGCATGCCTTTTCCTATGGGCTTTTCAATGGATTTATTTGCACTGTAAAATAAAACCTTTAGCTGTAGTTTGCCAAATAATTTAGTCAGATAAATACCAAGTTTAGTGTTTTGTTTTTCCTTCATATTTAAAATATTAAAACAAATAAATAAAATATTTTCCTCATATTTTGATCGTTTAATCGAACTTGTAGGGTCATAAAAACTAATATCTCTTCCAGACATCACTTTTGGCCACAACTGCACTACGCCCATATGACTTATTTTTCAACAAATATTTATACTAAAACCCATAATTTTTTTCTATTAAAGTGGAGCATCATTAAGTATTGGATTAGTGCACTCCACCAAACACGTGTCATTATTAGATAGGAGTAGTTGTTCATTGTGAACAGCTGAAAGTCTGTACATTTTGGCAATAAACCTGATTTGAAATGGGGGTTAAATATTTTCGATTACAACAGCATTTGTACACCACCAGCACATGTTGATGATGTTTTATTCTTCTACACTAACTTGCGTTGTAGCCTAGGATTCAATAGGTGTCATCATCAAACAGTCTACTTACATGACGTACCCAAGTTTATTAGATCCATGTCGTACAGTGTGATTTGTAATGATCTTATAGGATTGCCAACATCGCGCAGTCTGTTTTAATTGTTCTTTGTCCATTCTTGTTGGTAATATTGTGTTTTGCTTCATCTACTGCATTTTCCTCTTGCTCCTGTGTTTTTTTATTGTCATTAAAATATACTGCTGCACCTCGATCCTGCCTCAACTCATCCTTGTTGCAACCCATGCTGACACCTATAAATCTGTCAATCCAGCATATATGATCTATTCACCCATCCATCCACCCATCCACCCATCCAACCAACCACCCACCCACCCACCCATCCACCCAACCACCCACCCATCCACCCAACCATCTAGAAAGAAAGAATGAGAAAGAGTAATATTTCTGCATGATAAAGCCACTTTGCATTAACTGCATGTGATTTATTGTGGGTTTGGGGATGGCTGGTACTAAATTACTGTCTCAGAACTGATCATTACAGCCTGTGGAGTTGAGGTCTGCGAATGCCCGAGGATAGAGACTCAGTGAGGAGGAGAGCAGGCGTGATATAGACGCCTGCACAATGACATACAATTATGGAGTTTTCAGTAAACCATCATTCACACCAAAAAGGGAAAAAATGCCTTAATTTATGTAACAGTTTGCACATCTGAGCTCTAAAAGGGCAGTCTGTTGCATAATGGCGCTGTTACTCTTGTTTATTGTCATTGTGACATACAAATGGGAAACAAATTTTCGCACATGTATAAATAGATATTAAATTAATTACAAACACATTCATATTTGTTGTACTAAACAACTGACAGCTGGAAACAGATCAATCGTTTTATGGATTTAACTCTCAGCAGCTGTCTTGACCAAAACCCATGACTCAGCTTGTAAAAACTTTTTAGAATTTAAATGTAATTTGTATTTACAATAAATGAATTTACATCTCTTGGATGAAAAGGTTTTAACAGAATTCTATTTTCTAAAACCAACTTTGTCTCATGTAGGCATTGATAAAGCCTGATACAGTCATAACTTTATTTATGCTATTCAGATTTTGAAGTAAATTACTTTTCATCCCATGAGTGAAATCCTAGATACACTCCAATGATCTTACCTTATCTAATCGGACATGTCTGAAAGAGACACTTCTCAGTTCAGTGTGTCAGTGCATTCTTGATGTAGCATCTAATGTAATCTGCTGAGAGGGATTTTTTAAGCTTGAGACATGGAAATGGCGTGCGCAAAATACATAAAGAAAACAGACAAGAAAACAACTTATTGCTTCAATTACTACTAAGATGATATTGTCACGAACTGCTCCGAGACACGAGGGTTAAGATCCAAACGCAGCTTTTATTTAGGGGCAATCCAGAGGCGTAATCCAGCGTACAGGCAAAAGGTCAAAACACAGGTAGGCAGTCCAAACAAACCAACAAAGAAACAAACAAAACAGGCAGGGACCAGAGGCAAAAGAGTAATCCAGGGAACAGGGCAAGAAATCCAAATAAACCAAAAGACAAGAAACCAGGGAAAACGCTCGGAATTGCAGTGTAACACTTAAACAAGACTTCGCAGTGAGTGAATGAATGAACACGGTATAAATAGACAGACTAACAGGATGAGACAGGTGAATGCAATCAGTGAATGAGATACAGGTGAATGTGATCAGTGATAAGTGATGATGAGTCCGGGCAGTGAGTTATGGGAAATGTAGTTTGTGAGTGAAACATGATAGTCTGGTGTGGAGTGCCCTCTGGAGGCTTTCAAGGGCACTCCAGCTGGTTATCGTTACATAGCCCCTCCCCAAAGAGCGGCTTCCAGACGCTCCAAAACTGTCCAGGTGGGAGGTGGCCCGGAGGCGGATCCGGGGGCGGGATGGAGGGCCAGGTCCGTGGAGCGGAAGAGGACCTTGAGACTGCGGTAATACGGGAGGCCAGAATGGAGCAGGCAGAGCAGGCAACCAGGGCGGAGCAGGCTGTGCAGGCGACCAGGGCGGAGCAGGCTGTGCAGGCGGCCAGGGCGGAGCAGGCTGTGCAGGCGGCCAGGGCGGAGCAGGCTGTGCAGGCGGCCAGGGCGGAGCAGGCTGTGCAGGCGGCCAGGGCGGAGCAGGCTGTGCAGGCGGCCAGGGCGGAGCAGGCTGTGCAGGCGGCCAGGGCGGAGCAGGCTGTGCAGGCGGCCAGGGCGGTGCAGGCTGTGCAGGCGGCCAGGGCGGAGACGACCCTTCAGGCGGCCAGGGCGGAGACGACCCTTCAGGCGGCCAGGGCACAGGAACAGACACCGGCTCAGGAACAGGAACAGACACAGGGACAGGAACAGACACCGGCTCAGGTACAGGAACAGACACCGGCTCAGGAACAGACAGCGTGACAGCGGCCATCTCGGTTGAGGGCTCAGGTTCAGGCATGTCAGCGGCTATCTCTGCAGAGGGCTCAGTCGACGTGGCAGCGGCCATTTTGTCCAGAGACACTGGCTCGGTGGCGGCCATCTTGTCTGGAGACACTGGTTTGGCGGCGGCCATCTTGTCCGGAGACACTGGTTCAGCAGACGTGACTTGAACAGACACTGGATCGGTGGAGGCCATCTTGTCCGGAGACTCTGGCTCGGCGGCGGCCATCTTGTCCGAAGACTCTGGCTCGGCGGCGGCCATCTTGTCCGAAGACACAGGCGTGGAGTTGGCCATCTTGTCCGAAAACACAGGCGTGGAGTCGGCCATCTTGTCTGTAGACACAGGCGTGGAGTCGGCCATCTTGTCCGAAGACACAGGCGTGGATTCGGCCATCTTGTCCGAAGACACAGGCGTAGAAAGAGGAAGAGGAACAGATTCAGGCTCAGGAACAGATTCAGTCTCGACGGGACGAGACTCTTGACGGGCGGACGTGACGTGAAGCTCAGTCGCTGGATCGGCAGAAGTAACGTGAAGCTCAGTCTCTGGATCGGCAGAAGTGACGTGAAGCTCAATCTCTGGATCGGCAGAAGTGACGTGAAGCTCAGTCTCTGGATCGGCAGAAGTGATGTGAAGCTCAGTCTCAGGACCGGCAGAAGTGACGTGAAGCTCAGTCTCTGGATCAGGATCAGCGCGCTCTGAGCTTGACGGGACCAGTGGCGACGAGGGCTTTGAGCTGGGCAGGACCAGCGGCGAAGAGGACTCTGAGCTGGACAGGACCAGCGATGAAGAGGGCTCTGAGCTGGACAGGACCAGCGGCGAAGAGGGCTCTGGGCTGGACAGGACCAGCGGCGAAGAGGGCTCTGGGCTGGACAGGACCAGCGGCGAAGAGGGCTCTGGGCTGGACAGGACCAACGGCGAAGAGGGCTCTGAGCTGGACAGGACCAGCGGTGAAGAGGGCTCTGAGCTGGACGGGACCAGCGGTGAAGAGGGCTCTAGCTTGGCAGGCATGTCGCTTGCTGTCTCAGGTGCGGCGGGCATGACGCTCTCAGTCTCAGGGGCGGCGGGCATGACGCATACTGCCTTGGCTTCGGCAGATTTGGCGTGAAGTGCGGGCTCGGCTGGACTGGCGTGAAGTGCGGGCTCGGCTGGACTGGCGTGAAGTGCGGGCTCGGCTGGACTGGCGTGAAGTGCGGGCTCGGCTGGACTGGCGTGAAGTGCAGACGGTGACATGGCGTGCCACGGAAGGAAGCTCTCCAGACATCTGGAGAGTGCCTCTCTCCAATCCAGACCGGAGAGATCAGGGAGCTCCCTCGGGTCGACCTCCTTAGCCCCCAGCCGGTAACACAACTTAATAGCCTCGTCACCCAGAGAGCAAGAGGTAGCGAGAGGAACAAACCCCCAGGTGTACTGGAACAGATCGAGGCTATCCAGGGCCAAGGCCGCGATCTGTCCAGCGAACTCCCGGCTCATGCTGGGAAGATCAGGTGAGATCCGTCCTGCTGGATTTCTGGAGGTCATAGCTGCTGGATCTGGGTGTGGCGAAGTCTTCTGTCACGAACTGCTCCGAGACACGAGGGTTAAGATCCAAACGCAGCTTTTATTTAGGGGCAATCCAGAGGCGTAATCCAGCGTACAGGCAAAAGGTCAAAACACAGGTAGGCAGTCCAAACAAACCAACAAAGAAACAAACAAAACAGGCAGGGACCAGAGGCAAAAGAGTAATCCAGGGAACAGGGCAAGAAATCCAAATAAACCAAAAGACAAGAAACCAGGGAAAACGCTCGGAATTGCAGTGTAACACTTAAACAAGACTTCGCAGTGAGTGAATGAATGAACACGGTATAAATAGACAGACTAACAGGATGAGACAGGTGAATGCAATCAGTGAATGAGATACAGGTGAATGTGATCAGTGATAAGTGATGATGAGTCCGGGCAGTGAGTTATGGGAAATGTAGTTTGTGAGTGAAACATGATAGTCTGGTGTGGAGTGCCCTCTGGAGGCTTTCAAGGGCACTCCAGCTGGTTATCGTTACAGATATGTGTTCATAGGCTCATAACTCTTAAATATATTTTTTTTATCTAAGGTTGCCTGGCAACTGATCTATGAGCTCACCTTACCTCAGCATGTGCGCCAGTATGTGTGTGTAAACATCTTTGTAGAGTTTTGCTAATCAAAAAGTGAGGAAAGAGGTTTGGAAGGACAGAAAAATAGGAACCTACAACACCGTTAGAAATTCTGGGGTCAGTAATATTTATTAATGTTTTTGCCAGAAGTCTCTTACACCGAGTATTCTACTATTCTACAATTTCAAATAAATGTTTTATATTTTTAATATATTTTAAAATGTAATTTATTCTTGTGGTGACAAAGTTGAAATGACTCCAGTCTTCAATTTCACGTTGAAATTTCCTTCAGAAATCATTCTAATATGAAGATTTGGTAATCAAGAAACACTTATTATTATCAATGTTGAAAACCTGAAAAGTTGTGCTGTTTAATATTTTTGTGGTGACCATTAAACACTTTTTTCCAGAATCTTTGATGAAAAGAATGTTTAAAAGAACAGCATTCATTTGAAATAGAATTTTTGGTTGCACTTTACTTAACAGTACGTGCACTTACGTAAACTTACAGTGAACTTACCTAAGAAAGTACTGGGTAATATAAGGTAACTACATGGGTTAAGGTTAGGTTTAGGGGTAAATTTGGGGTTAGTACATAGTTATTACCAAGTTATTACAATTCCTATAAGTACATAGTATGTACATGGGGAACAGGACTGTAAAGTGCTACTACATATTTTTTGTTGCAAACATTATAAATGTATTCACTGTCACTTTTGACTATATGTAATGCACTTTTGCTGAATTAAAAGTATTTATTTCTATAAAAAAATATCTTTCTCCAAACTCCAAACCTTTGAGGAGGAGTAGTACTGTATATCACCACATTGAGAAATAAAAATGAAAGGTAAAGTGTCTAAACAACTCAACTAACTGATATAACAAATTAGCATTTTGTTCAAATCCAGGCCTTCTCAAGAACCATTCATATTAACCCTTTGGGCAGAGAATGACAGATGACAGAATGGACAAAATGCACTCAACCTAACATTTGACCTTAGTCCCTGATATCAGGAAGAAGAGGTGAGGAAATTAGCAGCTTAGGTTCTTTGTAAACGAACACAATACCTGTAGCTGGCACTGTCTCATGCATGTCCACACTTTTATCCATGAACAAATAAACAACCTTTAAACACAGATCATACATTTATTACTTTATTACTTTAGGCACGTTTGGAGCTGTTGAATCCTTTACAGCCTGTCTGAGTAATTCTGACACTTCCCTAGAGGAGTACTCCGTCCAACTCAAACCTAATTTTAGTGCCGAGCAAATCAATTACAGGCTTGTGCCAACCCCTGCCAAACGAAACCCACAGAAATAACAAGGCTATTTCTATTTCTAAACACACTAACACCACTTTTAAACAAACACACTGCCCCTGTAGACTGAACAGAACAACCCAAAACAAATCAGGCAGACACAAACACATATGCATTATAAACCCTGGCAATAACACGTCGCCCAATGGGTCAAGCAAACATGTACTATAACATTTACACATAAAACCTCATTTCTCGACAGGGCCTCTGCTCCAGACCTTAGAAGTGGGTTGTATTCCCACTATTCTATCCCTTAAATTAGCAAAAATCCTTAATCATAATATTAATAATAATAATAATGGTTTGAGGTCTCATTCATATAGCAGTAATGGTCAGTGGACAAGGTATACACATATATACCACACACATACATAGACATCTACATAAAATATATCAAGTCTCTCAATTGGTCATCTGACCTAAAAATATGCATACTGTACGTACACATATCCAACTAAACATTCATGACTTGGGCTTCAAAGCTGTGACAATGGAAATGAGTGACAAGATAATTTAGTGATTACCTTTAACCCCTGACCTCCTGTTGGGTTAAAGAGATCAAAGAAAACCATACGTTTCCCATTAATCCATCCAGGAAACTGGCAAACCAAAAACGGCAGAGGCATCAAAGCGAAACACCACAACAAAAAGTTCATAGTCAAGAGGTTACACCACAAGAGAGAACTGGAGAAATAAAACAGGTTATTTAAAAAAAAATCTGGTGTTCTTTAGTCTTTGAAATCCTCCACCTTTATGACATAAGATAATGGAGTCCAGGTGATTGATTAAGGCACTATAGATGTTTTAAACATGCTATGCTACGGTCTCACTGAAAGAAACATTTGGTTTTGAATCAGAGGGAATATGGAGTCCATCAATATTCATATCTGCAATTTCTAAACTTAATTCAAAGCCCACAATGATCATGAATCCATGGGCCAAACAGCTCACAGCAGCCAAACACACACGGACTTGGCTGTTGTAGCTCAACTACACCCCACTCCATCTTTCTTTGGCTTAAGAGAAGACAGAGGAGATTTGGAAAGCCTGTTTGGGTTTGTGACTACAGGTTTACAGAATATTAGAAGACTGTCTTTTTTGGTTTTGTACACATAAAAACCACTGGCAGGATCATAAAATATTAAATGACTATCAGTGTGACAGGAATGGTATGTAAATACAGCTTCTTAAAAGGTATACGAGTATTAATGGAAATATAAACTGAAGGTTCACATGTAATGCTCTAGGCTAAAATTTCAAGCAGTTATATACACATCAAACATGCAATCAAAATATGATTCACAAAACTAAATGCTCTTCAGCACTAAGTAAAAACAACACTATGGAGGTAACTATAGAAATCAACTCTTGCCGAGATGTGCATAAGGTTTAAATTACAAGAAAGCAAGTCATGATGTGGCCAATGCAGATAGGACTGAGCAATTCCTCATCCAAATAATTTATAAAACTGCAGGGGAATACCAATATCAACATATTAAATTGTATTTTTAGGTTGTTTGATCTTTTGCTAGATAATTTAAAGGCTGGTTTAGACAGATACAGGTTCCTTCACCCAAAATCCTGTCTTCAAAATTCACTCATATTGCTCCAAAGCCGTTTTTCTTTCTTCCATGGAACACACAAGAAGGCATACCGCAGATTGTTCAAAGTGCTCTCATTCATAATGGGAACTGAGGCTGTTTTTTGTTTTTTTTAGCTCTCAAAATAAACAAAAAAACAACATAAATGTAGCATTAAAGTGGTTTATATGACTTGTCTGCTTTATTCCTATTCCTACATTGTGTTCTGAAGCTGTATGATAAGAATAAAAATTCTATGGCTACAAAAGACTTGTAACATAACACAAAAGCATAAAACACTTATGATGCTTCTTCCTCATGTGTGAAGTGTGACAGTCCTCTTCTTTTTGTTTGTGGTATAGAAAAGATCACTCTGGTTATTGTGCAATACATCCTCTTTTGTGTTTCACAGAAGGTCATATGGGTTTGGAATGACATAAGGGTAAGTAAAATGATAGAATTTTCATTTTGGGGATAACTAATTTACTACATATATACAGTAAAGATGAAAAATAACAGTATTGATACTTACCGTTAGTTTTGCACGAATAGAGTCATTGTCCTTTGCTGACACTAATAAGTCTTCCAGGTCATTTGAGGACAGTAAAAGTTCCTGGACAAAGAAAGAAAAAAGATGGAATATAGACAGGACGACAGAAAAGATGAATATTGAAATAAAAATGGAGATGAATTGCAGTGGCAAAAAATTACAAATACTGTGATATTTTGGCACAAATTTATCTGTCACTAGGTAGAAACTAGCCTGATTTGGAAGGCGGGTTATATAACATTCCCTGTACAGTATGGCTCGCTCACCTCTTCAGTGTCTATGCGAGGAGAGCGAGGTGGTTTGTGTCCGATTCCGTCACACTGGGGCTGGAAAACGGCACACTGATCTTGAGCTGCATCTGGTTCTCCCATCAGAAACGCCACCTGCATCAAATCACCCTGAAGAAACGAGGCAAATGAAAATATTACACCAATACAGATTCACACATACAACCCATCTGGTCACAAGGCACATACATTCAATGCATGCATGCTTTGACACACAAACACATAAGAATGCACACTTATTAACAGTTTTTATTAGCAACCATTACATAAAATATGATATGATGAATATAAAATAATATGATGATCATGAAGTGTTGCCTTAGAAGTCAAGAAATTTGCTAAAATGCTAACTCTCACCATGTTACCCTATGACTGAGTTCAGTGTGTAAGTATGTAAATGGGATGTTTGGACTCTATGATGTAATTCTCTGAGACTCAGCCTAGACTTCATGCTGTATTAACTTTCCCTGTCTAACACAACTAAAAAAGGGCATTTAACTTGTGCACAGCTGTCTAAACTATACTCCTAGCCCCCATTAAAATGCATGTTCTTCAGAACACAACATAACATACAGTAAATCCATTTTAAAGTCCAAAAAAAGTGGACTTTTTTTGGACCAAAAAAAGACATTGCAGGGTCTCTTGTTCTGCAATGTAATAATCTATAAACCATGTACACACTCACTCCAGCTACATGCATTTTACATCTCCTCTCGCTAACTTTGCTTTGCTCAATTACAGCTAATGCCAAACAGATTAGACTGGCATCTAAAATGGCAGATACGTTTCTTGTTTACAGCGGAGACACCAAAATATTAATGTCAACAATCACACTTAGGGTACTAGAAGCGACTCCTTTACTCCGTACACAATATTCAACAGCAAATACATATGGCACTCAGTATGAACAATGTACGCATGGAATTGGGAACTTCAAATTTAAGACTAGGATACCTGCACTATAGGCAAAAGTTCAAGTTTATCATAATTTTATTTAATAAAAGCATTCATTAAACGAGTGCTACATGGCAGTGCCAGAAAAAGAAATGTTATGCCATGCTATTTTTGAAAACCAACAAATCATACTTGTTCAAATTTTTTATCAGATATTATTTATGTAAGAAATCGTGCTGGTAAATTGTAACAGATAGTTGCACATAAAAAATACAAAGTCTCAATCTGCATGTCAGCAACAAAATGGCAAATCCATCTGGAATCTTGGATGAGTAAAAACGCAGATGTTCGGCTTGGAGTAGTAACTCCAATACGAGAGACCCTCATCCTCCATAAACCTGACTTTGGGTTTAAATGCCGACTGGGAACGTTCTGGAGATGTATTTACAGTATGTGTCATGTGCTGAGAGCTGGTGAGATGAAGGATATTCTCATCCTACACAAAGTAGGTACTACATCCTTGCATGTTCGGACAACACAAAACAAAATTATGTTTGAAAACTGACCTCAAAAGGGGTCTCAAACCCCTCAATGATTCCTCCCACCATTACCAGGCCATCAGTGGATATTCCCAGACCATCCTTATAGGCCCAGTCCACGCTCTCAACCATGGAGCAATCCACATACAATGCCAAACGGCCAGAGGACACGCTGATGGCCACGCGGTGCCAACCTCCATCGGACAGCACTGCCACGGGGAATCTGAGAACGACAGGACAGGTTTTGAAAAACGAACTATTTTATTTAGTTTTCTTGACAAGGTGGGCTAAACAAATCACATGTTAAAGTATCAGAGAACAGGGAGAGTTGGGAGAACCCAAGAAAAGTAGAAGCCATTAAATTTCCTGGCAAAACATTCAGAGACACAACACTTCCTGTCTGTGTAATGATACATGACTTTTTTTTTCATATGCAAGCTTAAATTAAACACAAAACCATATGAGAACCCAGTAAGAACATTTTGGCATTGTTATGTCACCTTATGATGAATGAGAAGCACAAACAGGTAAAATGCATTCCATTTATTTTGTCCTGCAGGTGGGTAATTAGGCGACAGGTCCAAATATTAGTTTTGAGAGGCCACGAGTTAAATATCATGCCTCATTTATACGTCTCGACTGTAAGGCTTGGCTTAAGTCACAGAAATCTAGATTTAATATATCCAAGAGCTTCACAAAACGGTGGGGTCTGTGCTTGTGTTTAAGATTAACAATTAGCCAAAACTAATACTCTACTGACATGAAGAATGAGGAGATGATGAGAATGGTTTTGTCATCATGGAAGAGGAACAAAGAAGGTCAATGACATTAAAAAGCAAGCAACAGAAAAAAAAAAGAGGAGAAGTAGAGTAAACAGACTGTGGTTACATAAGAGGATTCACTGAGATGTGCCTTTTTAATTATCTTTTTCCTGCCAAGATGATGGCTTTGGGACCAAAGTATGAACCACAAAATAATCAAGACCACAAAGTAATTGAGTTTTCAGATGGTTGCCTGTTAATCCTCATTTAAGAATGATTCAACATTGGCAATTAGATAGTCTTGTCTCCTTTCCAAGCGTTCTTGTCATGATTTTCTTTTTTTTCTGTGATTAATTGTTCAGATCAGATGCTTTAACTGCTTAATAAAAAAATAAAAAAACAAGAACAGAGATCAGGGACTCTCTGAAATTTCTTAGGGACTTCTAGATATTTCCTACATGGCAAATGCAAGAGATAAAATTAAAGTGTGCAATTTTTAAAACAGGTTTCCTAAACACTCCCTGTCCTCCACTGAAGTGAAGACTCACTCGTAGTGTCGTTGTTGGGTGCTGATGAAGGTGAAGGTGTAGGCACTGATGCGGATCTGCAGGAGAATGTGTCCGTCTGGACAGAGGAAGGTCAGCACACTGCGGTCTTCAGACTGGGAGCTACGCAGACGCAACAGCAAACTGAACTCATCACCAAACCTGAGAAAGAAAGAAAAGAGAAAACTTGATATTACATGATTACACTAGTTTTAAGAAAGAATATCATATATAAAGTTAAAAAAGAAAAAGAAAAACCCAAGTAGATATTCTAGCAAAGACCCAAAATTGTTATATTGTATATGTACATGTTTCAATCATAACGCATGTGCACACCAAGTTTGGAGTGTCTAAACTGAAGAACAAAATAAAAATGTTTTTTTTTTTTATGTCAGTGGCTGGTGAGTGAACGTACCTGTGTCCAAACACCTGCTGTAGTGGTACAGAGAGGGTGGAGTACTGGCCTACATGCAGGACTGGACATCTTCGATTTTCATGCGTTACTGATGCGTTGCTGCGATTAGCCACCTGCCATAGATGATCAAGAAGGTCTACAGCTTCTGACAAATAATTAAAAGTAAATGGGAAAAAAATGTTAGGTCCATTTAAGCACATTTTCAACAAAACTTCAGCATTTTTGCTGAAACATACTGTGGGAGGGTGAGGAAGTCACAGGGTGACTATGTCTAACCCTAAATTGCATAATGGATCCCAGAAACATCTGTTTTAGATAACGCAGCAGGTATGAGAACCGAGCCTGTAAACAAAAGGCTCTGTTGTGTAGGTGCATTTTTCCAATATTAATCATTAGCTCTGTTGAAGACTTAGCAACTTTGAGGGTAGTCTGTGTGAGAGAGCAGTCACTCAGGAAATCAGTTCAACATACAAAGAAACAGACCTGTTCAGTCCTTTCATTAAATGTTTAGAGGGTCATAACAAGTCAGCTGGTCTTAAATGGAGCAGTCATACCCCATAGTGCCCACCATTGTGTTCCCTCTTTAACATGCTCATTTCCTGCGGGCGCTGAAGGTCTTAATTTACAGACTATACCGTGTGCTTGCTCATGTTTATGTGTGTGTGAATATCTCATGCCTCCAGGTTGCAGGCTTGTGTTTTAGTGTGCAGTATTGTACAAAATGAGACAAATAAATCTTGCCGAATGCTGAATTTAATCAAATGAGAGTAAGTGACTCAGAAAGCACAGCTCGCAATGAGCAGGTCTGAAACACACCTGGCAGGGAAGCCAGCTGACTCTGAGAGAACTGATCCATCAACACAGACTTTGTATTGGACTGCAAATCTTCATTTACAAGACAAAGTTGAAAGCGAAGGCCTAGAATTAAATTTAAACACCCACTTAACATGGATGGGTTAAATTGTTATATATAAATATAAAACAATATAAAACAGATATGTTTTAGACAATTTTGGGTAAAAGAGATTCTAGTTAAAGTGCCCCAGTGCATACATCCGAGGTCAAAAAACACTTAAATTTTCTCGGGCGGGTCACAGTAGCTGTCGTTCACACGCAGCCAATGAAAACCATAGGCTGGCATTATGCAAATGTGTTACATTGTTACACAGGTATAGAACAGGACAGGAAGTGAGAATAGAACTGCGGACGACTCGTTTCAGCAGTTCAGAACTGATTCTTTCTTTTTGGAGACAAAAACGTTATTTGTTGTGCACTTTGATCTTTAAAACTTTGCAGACCTTTTACCTTTCACAAACAGCTAGCTATATTACACACTGCATAAAAGGTAATATTTGAAAAAGCATTATAGGGGCACTTTACTATTGGTGATTGTCACTCTTGAAATGAAAGATCAAGATGAGCAGTGTTTTGTGGGATACAGTATTCCACGCAGAATACTCAGACTGTACTGCATACTATACGTGTTATGGCTGATAAACAATAAATAGAAAATATTAATTTATGCATTTATACTACCGTTCAAAAGTTTGAGGTCTGTACGATTTTTCAATGTTGTTGAGAAAATCTTATGCTCACCAAGGCTGCATTTATTTGATGAAAAATACAGTAAAAACAATAATAACGTGAAATATTGTTACAATTTACAACAAACTGTTTACTATTTTAATACATTTTAAGCCGTTACTCCAGTATTCAGTGTCACATGATCATTAAGAAATCATTCTAATATGTTCATGAAACATTTCTTGTTATAATCAATAACAAAATAACACGAAAACCATGATACATTTTTTTCAGGATTCTTTGATGAACAGAAAGTAAAAAAAACCTGCATTTATTTGAAATAGAAATCTTTTATAACAACATAAATGTCTTCACAGTCACTTTTGATCAATTTAGTACTTATATTCAGCAAGGACATATTGATTTCTTTCAAAAGAATAAAATACTAACACTATTGAACGTATAGTATGAAAAATGGATATTCATTTTTAGATCTGCAAAATAATTACTTTATTATTATTATTCAGTTATTAGTGTTTTTAAAGATTACCTAAGTGAGTGTAAGATGTAAAAATAGGTCAAATGAGCATGCAAAATTATACATGATGACACTGACATCAAGACTGCCTCTGCCAACACTGTTAACAAGGAGAAGAGTGAGTCAACAGGTTAAGCGAGGATTCTGATGATTGAACATGCACACTGACCACAGCAGATTTACACACTGTGTAACGAGCACTGCACCAAGACTGCAAGCCTTTTTCCAGGAAAATGTAATTGCTCCAACAGGATTACACATCCCCCTCTTCCCTTACTCACCCCCAGTCACATAGTAAACACACACTGCAAAGTGAACATGCTCCAAACTTTCACCAGACTTTTTGATTTTAGAAATTTCAGCAATTCCTTAATTACATTTTCTCATTCTCTTTCAGCTCAAATATAACAGTTCTAAATGGACAGCTAGATTCTATGCTGCACTCCAGTCAATTCCACAGTGGTTGTCACATTTTTCATGGACATTAGTCAAGCTGTATTAGTCACACAGATTTACGTTGGAAACAAGATATGCAAACCCCTATCTGGTGACACAGACTAAAATCCACCTTTCAAAACCTTTCTATGATTGTTTCTGAACCACTAGCCAACAATATTAGCAAGATATCCAATGGAAACTTTCACTGATATTCTGAGAGAATTTGGCTCACTTCTTGTCCTTACAATGATATATCAACAAACCGAGCCTGCAGGCTGAAAGTCTGAAAACAAAAGAAGTGATTTTCAGGTTAAGACCTGCTTTAGACTAACAAAAAGATCCATAAATACTGAGGATATGACATCACACTCACATCAAAGCTCAGATGACTTCAGTCCAGATGTTGAGATGCTGTCATCCCAACAACCCAAGGATATTCCACTTATTTAGATTATAATCTATAGAGAGTTGGTTGGAGAAATTTGCTTGTGAAGCATTACGGCAACATTGTATCATTTATCAAAAAACTCAAGAAAAGAAAGTAAGACAGGAAGGAGGAGAAGAGCGAAACAAAGGGAACTAGAGAAAGGATACACTCCGCGCTTTTAGGAAAGGTTAAGGTTAAATGATTCTTACCCAAGTTCTTACGACACAGAAATGACAAAAAAAAAAAAAAAAAAAAAAAAACATAAACCAGATGCCTGAAATCGTTCTTACTTGAAACTTGTGCACTCGTAAACTATCGCCATATCCAGAGGGGAACTGTGGTGTCCGTGTTTCAAAACAAGGCTTGTGATCAAAGCTGTGTTTATGACAGGGAAGATTGATTTGGGGGTCACACAATGCATACAGTCTGAATACTTTCTGCAAGGGCTGTGAGTGATGCATTCTCATCAGTCAAGCATTTTCCATAGGCTCGGGCCTACAGTACTTCCTGTGGCTGTGTTTGGGAGAGCATGGACTTCGCCAAGGAGAACATTCCTCTAGGACACATCATGTCTGCAAGCCGTACGACTGCCACATGGATGTGCAACAGAGTGGATAATAGGGGCACATAAACCAACTCCGATAAAAGACAAACTTCTTCAATTACAAGTTATTAGAGCTAGTGTGGAAGTGTGCTTTGAAACTACGGCTATTATCACTCATAGCAGATTAAAAAAAACAAAAAAACATTTAAATTTGTACACAAAAGAGTTTGATCAAAATGACCTTGTTATTTAAAGCGACACTATGTAACTTTTCAACCTTCATAATATATTTCCAAGATCCTTGTGATGGTACATCGACTTACAATAGGTTGAATGACACGTCTGCCATAGCCTGACAGGGTCTGTATCGCTTTTACTGGCACGATGTAACTTCGGTGTTCGGGTAGTAACAAGAGCACAAAAAGAACTACAAAATTCGACTGCTTTACGGCATACGTCACTTCCCCCACCACTTCGTCAAATTTGGACGTGAGAGGCCAACTAGCGTTTGTTTTCGGCTTTCGTGCGTATGTTTTTGTCATGGGGGTTGTTTACACCTGGCCACTTCATGCATTTTCTCAGATCGGATAGCTATCCGATCGTGAAAAGTCCAGGTTTAAATGCCCTCCGAAACGCATTTGAGACGGATTTGAATCCGATCCCTCAAACCACTTCAGGAGGAGATCTGAGACGCATTCCAGACGAAACTGGACAAGTGTAAATGCATATGGTTGTTGAAACCACATATGTAAATTGTACTCCTCCCAAAAATGCAAAAAAAAAAAAAAAAAAAAAACGTGTGAGAGCGTTGTATAGGCTATTATGTTATATCCAGATATGATGACGCGCTGGAACACGCATCACCGCAGATGAGCAACTGCATCAAGCCCGTGCAAACTATCGCAAATCAAAGTGAAAGTAAGTCGCAGACGCTTAACACACAATCTTCATCATTAAAAGTAAAGAAACGAAATGATCTTACCAGGGCTGTTACTGCTCTCTCTTATTGCGGTCTTTGATTTTGACATTTTAGCTGATGATCTATAAAATGCAGCTCATATCTCTGTGACGTGCACTCCATTAAATCTGCATATAGCGCGAGAATTGAAGATCGAATTTAAATCCGTTTCGCAAAAATACATTTATGTGACCAGGTGTAAATGGAATCGTTTTGATAAATCAGATAGCTATGCCTCACGAATTAGTTTGCCAGCTGAACTCAGGTGTTGTGAGGTGTATTTATCACGTAGTCCGGGATATCAGACGACGCTGTTGATTGATTCCTGCGATTATCATGAGAACAGCTTTCAATATCTCACATAATTATCATAAATAAGCCTAACGTAGAGGTTGTTAATAGTGTAAACGAGCACAATTTGCAAACTATTATGATAAATTGCAATAATCATGTCTAATGACATCATAATGGCCAATGTTATGAAATAATGCAACATACATTTAACTTAATTGATGTTATCTGGCATTTTGTAATGTTTACATTCCAATAAAAACAACACAAATTAAATTATACAGTAGGCCTAGACTATAGACTATTTACTTGTGATTTAGCTGCAATCATGTAAAAATGTTATAATATAATTTACGACAGTGCAAGTATTCCACAGCGACTCTAGGGGTCGCTGTTTGACAAAAACACAATTTCTACTTAGTGTGGCTTTAAATACAATTTAAATTTGAAATTATAATAGTTAAGTATAATTTCATTAATTAAATTCAACCAAATAATGAATGATCTTCATAGTTTAAACAATTTCACTTAAGGAAGGAGTTCGGACACTCAGGAGTTTGCGAGCCATTGCACAAGTTACGAGTCAGATAACCAGATAATCGTGTCAAAGCAGCTGGTACATGGCACAACTATACTGCATGGCGAGCTGGCGGCAATAAGCTTTGGTGCTATGCAGAGACTGGAGCTTTCAATGTAGCTGCTATAAGCTTCAGATAGAAAAAAGAAAGAAAATAAAAAGACGAATGAGCAAATTATTTGCCGAAAAGCAGAGAAAGGCATAGCCATTCCTTTCAACAAAAACAACTATAGTGCATTTGTGTGTGTGTGTCAGTGTATCACGCTGTAGGGTTGCAGCTATAATAATATTTATAGATCTAGCTAGCCTTTGTGACATGGTTGTGATTTGACAATAGGAGACAGCCTATATGCTGGTTTAAATCGGGCAGACTCCCTGAATTTTTAAAACATGTTTAAAAATTATCGAGAGGTCGAGAGGTGGTTGTAACATGCTCGGCTTGGCTTGTAATTCCTCTCACACATTGTGAGCCGTGACCATACAAGCATCAATGATTTCTTCCGAGAGGGGGTGAAGCTCGTACGACAGCAAAAATCGTATGCCCGGCTTTAGAAGTCAAAAGATTTCAGTCAATTAAAAGTAACTATAAAAGTACTAATTATGCAACCACTGTTTCATTTCCTGTCTGTACCTCTATGTGATGCATAATCAGAATAATTGATCAAACGTAAGAGAACTAGAATAATGAATGTTTGGCATTCTGTAATAACGGCATTTGATAATAACTTGTCTGTGTCTCAACAGCCATAGCACAGTACTGTATTGTTCTACAAGACGTGCATCAAAAGCCACAACTGCATCTCAAATGAAAGACCCTTCATCTAATTGATTATCCCCTCATGATTATTCACACATGCTTGTTGGAATCTTTCTTTAGAAACAAACAACATTTGTGGTGAAATGTGCAAGCTCTTTTCCAAAATACAGAGGTGGACAGACCACTTAGAGAGGCCACGGGTGAATGACACAAAAAAGTGTGGAAAGAATGTGCCTGAGACAAAGCGATGGAAAGATAATTTGAAGGCAGACGAATGAGTTGCTCTGCCCTGGTAGTAAAGTCTGTTCTTCTCTCATAACTCTTCCATAATGGTTTGTAGTGGGTAGAAAAATCCTTCAGTAGGCTCATTTGAAACGGGATGCTGCATGAGGAGTAACCTAAAGAATAAAAGCAAAACCCTTATGGTCAAGCCATAAATACATGAGCCACAGACAGCTTAGAGTTTAAAAGCAGGAGGGATGACAAGACTGATGCAAAACAGTTACCCTTTACATGAGAAGGTGAAATAAATAATACCCCATTGCAACCATTTAAATTCACATGAGTAAAATACCAGTAGGATGAAAAGGACTTTTAGTCATTGTGTAGAACTCAAAAATACATGCTACAAGAAAAACAAACAGAAAAAGCCTTTACATATGGCATAATTCTGCAGAAAAGCTTGAAAGTGCAAATAAGAGATGCCTGTAAAGTAATAAAGTATGGTGCAAAACAACTGAAGTAAAGCATCTTCTTAAGCATATCCTGCGAAAGCTGGTTAGTTTTGTTCCTAACAGCCCAATACACAGCTCCAGATGTCGATGTCTGTATCATGTGGGAGGAGTGTTCAGACACCGCATAACACTGGCACTCAGGGATTGTGTTGATGGATCGCATGTGCAGACACAAAATAAAATCCAGAATTAGCCACAAGTCACATCTTGTCACATGCTGAATGCATGAGGCACAAACTTTGATCACAAAAACTAGATACAGAGCCACTACAGTATCTTAAAACACTGTTCTTTATCATTCACCGGAATCTGGGCTTCTCTAGCCGATAATAGCAAGATGTGATGCTCTAATATAGAATCAGCACAGCTATCAGTGCAGCTTATGTCAAGCTTTTAGACTTCAGCAAATTGTTTGTTATTTTGTTGTAAGCTTTAACAGTTTTAGCAGTGCTGTTTTAATGGGGATTAATAGAGACAAAACAGAAATTATAGCATGCTGACAATGTGCTGTGCTCGCCTTCATGTATATTTATAATGAAAATGCCTTTAAAATTCCAGTTCAATTCCTGACTTTGAAACAAAGAATTGCAATTTGAAATTAAGGAAATATAATTACAATGAAGATAAGCTTAGAATGTCCGCTTGGTAAAGCAGTGTTTAAAAATTCAAAAAAGTGTGCAGGTTTATCAACCTTGCAAATAGACAGAACAATTGTACATTTACATTTAGTTTTATCCAAAGCAGCCAACAAAGTGGCTATAAAAGTAAAAAAAAATTGAAAAAAACTAGCTGTTCAGACAACTCTTTGAATTGTCCATTTTTTTTAAATAGTAATTTGGGTGTTCTGTGAAAAGGTTCTGCTTGTTGAAACATCCAAACAGATGTTGAGGTCCAGAAATCATCTCACCTGGACCTACCAGGTGGCTGAAAGAGGGTTAAAACTGCCTCAAAAAGACTGGATTGATGGGCTGTGATACAGACTCCATGAAAACTCTCAGAGGAGATATGGAGATGAGAAACCAGACATAGAGCTCATGTTCTGAAAGGCAGGTGAGAGGTCAGAGGTCATATTGATCCCATGTGACACAACGACGCTTTGCTGTGAGGACTGATAAAAGCCAGTTGAAAATTCCCAAAATGTTCTGCTCTCATAAAGTTACGAGATGGGATTCACACGTTTCATCAAATGAGAAAAACAGCTGCTTTACAGGGTATTTCTTTCAATTTTACTTGAATACAGAATATTATACAATCCAACAGAGCAAGAGGGACATCACAACCCAATCATTATGAAAACTCTCCATTTGACTTGCCTATGAAAACCTTATGTCATATTTCTTTAAATAACATAAAAGGAGATTCATGCTTTCGATTATGCAAGGCATTACCATAAAGCGAATCAACTTAATCAATTGGATTTTTCCTGATGTGTTTGAGTCCCTTGAGTTATTTTAGTAGAGCTGTTTTTTATAAATTATTTAAAGGCTCTCTAGCTTATATTAAAACACAAAACCAAAACAGATTTTGTTTCTATAGCATGCACAAATTTCTTCTACAGATAGAGCTTATTGATCTGGAGCTTGTTAGTGCATCAAAAAGTAACCGTCTAGCAAAAAAGAAGCAGAAAAAAAAATGGGATTTTAAATGCAACAATATCAGCCTTTGTAGAAAGACATATGCTTAACCTTTTTCCCAAGTCACAACTACATTTCCTGGAGAACTCTTCTTCCATATGGAAGCTGTTGTCACCCTGTACCCCACGGTAATGGATTATTTAGCCATTTAACCACCCCATGTGAGGTCATATCAGGCTCTGTCCTTGGCGAAAATGCCCTACCAGAACCAAATGGCTAATTTCCAAGAGTAATGCAGGGCTATCAGCTGATATCCACCCTGGGCCCCTTTCGCCTGGATCCTGTGAAGCTCCATAATCATAGGAAGTAGAGTCGCCTGCCGCAGCGTCTTCCCTCCAGGATCGCATTACACTAATGGTACGGGAAGGGCCAGAGGATGGCTCAATTACTGTACCCCAATTATGTAGGGCAGCCTGAAGAGATTGGGGTTGGATGGCACTAATAATCAGTGATTAAAGACTTCCCCTAGACCACTGCATCGTAACAACCCAAGATGTGGTCACTTCGATACATTTGTTAATGTCCAATATTAGGCTTACACAGAGCAGGAGAAGGTTCTAATCACCCGTGCTTGTCCATTAATGAATCAAAAGTAAAAAGAAAATGTAATTAGATTGAATTTCCAATGACTTGATGGCCATCTCACAGTGAACCTGTTATTTTATGGCTTTAACCTTCTGCAGGGCCAGGGATATTTACTTTGTACAAGATATATGAGGACCCTGCTGGACTCATTAGGACTGTCTAAATAAGAACACGTGCCTTAACAGAATTATTTTCTTCACTCTGCCGCTCATCTGGAAAATGAATGAAAGATACAGGCTGTAAGTAACTGCCCGGATATAGGGGGGCAAATTGTCTACTGGGTGCCAGTGGGAACTCAAACTCAAGGGAGAGGAAAAGGAAAGAAACATCCAGTAAAGAAAAAATATGATCTTCCACTTACTTACTGAAGCAAGAACTATAGTAAATAAGTAAGCAAGTGCACTCAAAGATAACTAGTGAGTATTTGAGGGAGTCACGCAACAACTTTACTGCTATGTGGCGATGGCATTTCTTAGGGGCAAGCCTTTTCAAAACACAGAGAGACTTGTCAAGTCTTAGGAGTTAAGTCAGGCATGTCTAGAATTCTGTTTAACCTTCTCGGAATGGTTTGAATTGACAGCACTTGGCAGCTTTTGACTACAGAGAAAAAGGCAAGTTCCTCGGGGAATACTCTGGAGCAAAGGCTCAAAAGACTCACTGTAAGAAAGGAGACTTTACTTGTAATAGCTGTGCAGTGGTTCATCTGCCAAGATCCTAAAGGATCATTAAGTAGTATCAGCTTTCTTGCCCTAAAATGTGAGAGATAGTAAACTCAGAGTATCTGAACTGAGTAGTAGTACTCAAGATTGTCAGCTGTTTAAAAGTGATCAGAAGCAATTCTCTAGTAGTGTGATTACCACAGTTGCACAAATGAGACCGAGATAATGAGGAATATCCTTTCCTCTTGGAAAGACATTGGATATTTTTTTTAATGAAGTAGTATCCATGATTGTATACTGTGCACAGTATGCTATGGGCCCTATCTTACACCCGGCGCAATGCAGCGCCAAGCGCAATGCAACTGTTTTTTGCTAGTTTCAGTCCGACGCAGTTATCATTTTCACATGCTGCGCCACGTTGTTTAAATAGCAAATGCATTTGCACCCATTTGTGCACCCATGGGCGTGCTGGTCTGAAAACGAGGTGTGTTCTGGCGCATTGTTGGCACGTTGCTATTTTGAGGCAACAGAAATAAGCCAACTGAAACCTGGTCTAAAGTCAATGGCGCAATATATATTTTTTGTTATTTAAAGAGCGCATTAGTAATGTGCGCCCCTATAGGCGGGTCCACAACGCGCATACACTCTGCTTATTAAACACACAGGGACGCACAGCAGCACACAAACATTTAAAATAAAAGGTTTACAATGTAAAATATTATTATTATTGTGTACATAAATATATGGTGGAATCCGGCTTGTCCTGCATGTAGATGGTCTGCTTGCGCAATTTTACCTTGCGCACGAACACTATCAAATTCCTTCATGTAAATAGCAAATTGCCATGGTGCGAGCACAACTGGCATTTAAAGGGAATGGGAGATGAGACTCTGATTGGTTTAACGCACGTAAATCCCAAAACACACCCATTACTCATTAAGATAATAGGGACAACCCTTTTAGACCATGCGCCTGGCGCGCCGACCATTTTTCCCGTCATTAAACTAGGAAAATTGGATTCGGACTCGCCCTAAGTGAACTTGCGCCCTGCGCTTTAAACCATGCGCTTAGATCGTTAAAATAGGGCCCTATATATGTCTGACCTACTAATTTGTACAAACTTGTGCACTATACAACTACAATGCAATTCAACTTAATGAATCTTTAGTAGTATCAAATGTGCTTTTTTTTAAACCACCATTTCAATGGACTGGCATTGGAAGTCTTTTTTTTTTCATGACCCCCCTCCCCCCATTTCTTTATACATTAAATGCACTGAGGTCATGTGGCAACAACGTGGCATAAGATTGTTTAAAATGTTTTGCATTGCATAATGCTTTTTGTTTTGCATGTTGTTTTGGATGTATTTAATTACTATTAAATAATAATAATAATAATAATAATTGCATGCAGTATAGTGCAAAAAAAGCAGTATGTCTAGTATGCCATTCTGAAAATATAACTCCTACAACTCAATATAAGGAGCGGGTACTTTTAACTTTAATAATTTAAACATTTTTCATCTTTCACAGATATTTTCACGATATAACCCTGGCTGGACTTGATCCCTCCACTTAAGCTGTCTAAAATAGAATGCCCAAAACCATAAGAGGCACAACAGCATTGCGTCAGAAAAAAAGATGTATGCAGAGCCAGTCAATACATGTCTGTCTCAAAATGGACACTTGTGAATACTCATCTGCAGACAATAACAGGAGACAGATGACTGAAATTGCTCCTGGTCAAATTCTCCATGGTTTTTTGTAAACCTGAATAGAGGTAATCACAGTTGGTTGAGGTCAGACATCTCTATCTAGAATGTGATGGTGTGTTAGCCGGTTGTCAAATATCCATGTCAAACATGGTCTTTGTAGCAGCTATCCAACCATAGAAATTAGGCCTAATTGTCTACTGTTATCTCAAAAAAGTCTAAGACTAGAAACATACTCTGTAAAGAGCCGCTGTAAAGGCCATGAACTTCCATTCTGGTTTAATCCAAGTGAAGAAGTACAGCCATGCCATTCACCAGCAAAATTTTTTTGGTTGACCAAGGTGGTCTTTGTGGTGAAGCTGGTTGACCAAGGAACAGTTACTCTTACAGTAGTTGACCAAAAAGAGAAATGTGACTGGAAATTGACAATTTACACTAATGTCTGCTATAGCAAGCCCTGCTGGTATGCAAGATGTACTTGCGGTATTATTATTTGCACTATGGCACGTTTTAGGGAGGGAATTACAATGCACTTGTGAAGCTAGAAACGTCTGCATTTATGTACTCACCAAAATCTCCTGTTAAGTCTGTAGTTAGAAAAGAAGAAAAAATATATCTAGAGAGGGGTGGGTGTCAAATTTGCAAATGTATATTATTTTGTGATACAAGTGAGTCTAGGCAACTTGTATAATGTACAGGAAGAAAGATAAAGAAAGTCAAAAAAAAAAAAAAACATGCATTTAACATGCATGGTAACACGATATGAGTACAAAAACAGCTTCACAATATGTAGCCCTTACATACCAGCCCTGTGTTTATATTATTTTCAGCAATCCAGTATTTTTGAGAAATGTAAAACATTTCTCATAGTGCCAATTTGGACTTAAATTCATACTTTTTTTAGATAACTAAATACCAATGCATATAGATATGTGTTTTGTGGTTAAGTTTGGGTATGGAAATGGAAATCACCCTGTGTGTGTGTGTGTGTGTGTGTGTGTGTGTGTGTGTGTGAGAGAGAGAGAGAGAAAGTGTAAAAGCCCATGAGAGGGAGCGGTGTTTTGTAGGTCAGGAGGTGACTGCTTGTAACCTGTGTTCTGCACCAGATGAGAAAAACAGAGAACACAAGCTCGCAGCAGACCCCTGATGCTACAGACGCCTGTTACAAGCTGAGCAGAAACGTTGAGAACGTCTGAAAGAGAGTGAACAATGCCAGCACAAACACTGCACAGAAAACATTACAGAATGCCAGCATTCACATCACGAAAATATCATATTCATCAGATGGCTAGGTTTTCAGATCCGTAATTTGCCATTTTGTTTTTATATTTAGTTTTATTCGTAGGAATTTTCCAGAATAAATGGTCATTAGCAGCATCATTTTCATTCATATTAACAGACCTATAGGTGTGATTGGGTTTGTGATCTTACATGAACCACTTCATCAACCTAAACTTAAACAAACAGACTGACAGCTACTTTGGGAATCATTTAAGGAGATCCATCATTTTAGGACAAGCCCATGCCTCTATTTTGAACATGAGCCAACTAATCATTTCCCCCCCTAGAAAGCAATTTGAGGAATATTTATGTAGCTCACCGTCTACATCTATACGAAGCTTTGGAAAACAGTACAGATCCTAACATGAACTATGTTGCGTAACTCAACATAAGACCTTTGTTGAGGTTTGGCGGGCAGACTAGGAAAATTGTTTGAGATGCTTATTTTTGATAAAAAATAAAAAAAAGATTCATTTTAACTTGTAAAAATATACAGCTGCAGACATACTCATCAATATTTTTAAGCGAAAATGATTTTACTTTAATAATGCATAATCACGAGATGTTGGAATGTGCAAAGTAGATGGGGTATTTGTGTGAACATGCATAAACCAAGGCAGAGTGAATTGATGGAGAAGAGGCACAAAATGATAGTGTTACAGTTTTTAAAAAAACATTAGAAGACCAGCCAAAAAAGAGACCTTTGGGGGATGACTTATATGATGTTCAACTCCATCTTGAGGCCCATCAAGGGTGAATATGGAGATCTACGAATACAGAAATATTATATGTCATTCCAGTACATCCCTATATTGTTTTATTTTATATCATATGCAATCACATTCCAGCCAGACTGTAAAGATTAAGTTACAGAGGAAACATCAAGTTCACTCTCAAAGTCTAGCGGCTCTCTGAATCTGACTAAACTTCATTGTTGGAGATAACACTAACAACCCCAATGAATCCACAATCCACTTTGTTCTTAACAAATGTTGCGTTTCCGTGACATAGGGGTCAACCTTATCACATAAAAGGCCACTAAAAGGGCAAGACAACACCAGAAATTGCTCCAACATGGCTTTTTAGTATCTTGTAAAAAGCTCTTGTAAAATTTTTACAGGGTTTTATCGTGCACCCTACAGGCTGGGCTAAGACTGCCCCCCACCAAAGCCAGCCTTCAAGCTAGACCTTCAGAGACCAAACAAAAGCAAGAATCTGGACCAGCTGGGAGGCAAACATCTCTCTTGACCACAGCATCTGTAGACTGACAGGTTTTAAACTGGTCAGAAACAATAACACAAAACCTGATGTAAGACCACAACCCACTCGCCGTCTGAAGACACTTATGTCATGGTAAACTGTTCACAGAGTGAAATATGATGTTATGACTGAAACAACACATGCCCTCATCGGATTTTTAAGTATGACATGGGTATACACATAACAAAGGCTAATCATTGGCAGTGTTCATTAATAAAAGAGTTATAGATACTCTTTAACACACAGAAATCATGCTTACTCTTTTTATTTGTATCAAATTAGATATGGCATCAAAGTTAAGTCCTCACTTCCCAATTTAAAGGAGATGAGGTCCTGCTTGTCGCCACAACAAACAGGTTGTTGCGTAAATATTCAGATTTACAATGGCTTGTATACTTGAATAATCACATCTTGCTTATCTGCTTGATGAGACTGTTTAAGAGAACTGAAGGGCTGAATGTGTTTAATGTTTTCCTTTAGTAGATTGCGTTTAATAAATACTTTGTCTTTAAAGTGTGTTTGGAAGGTATTATATTTTATGAGGAAGACAACAGAACCACATTTAATCAAATTGTGATCAAGCTTAGATACACATACTAAAACACACAGTTTATCTAGCTAACCTATTTTACCCAATGAGGACATATTGACTTACACTCTAAAAAATAATTCTGTGGCTTAGTAAATATCACAGTAATATTGAACTTTATTAACATAATAAAATCTCTGAATATCATTTACTTGATTGATTGAGTTAAACATACCAAAATAATTGACTAAAAATCATATCTAAAATTTACCGTTATATTTAAAAAAAATTCACTAAAAGAATTTAGTATTTGACTAACCAATTATATATTTATAATACACTTTATATTATATTATAATACACAATATATTTGTGAAATTTCTATCAAAATATTTGAATGGAGAATTAAACTGATCTCTTTCAAGAACCACAAATATTATTCATATATTTAACACACTCTTAAGAAATTAAGTAAGTTTGCACATTTAAACAATGCACCCCTCCCCCACCCTCTAACGTGACGACATGGCTATTCCTAATATCATATAAGGTTGTTACATATAAGGAGTTGAATCTCTTATTCAGATTAAAGACCTTATGTAGCCCCGCCCCTTTTCAGCGCTGCGCTCGTTGTCTTTTGACTTCCGATCTGTATTTTCACAGCGATCTTGCGTATTTATGAATTAACGGCTCGTTTTAAAATCTTCCTGGTCTACTGACATTTGTTAAGACATCTGCTTTAAACATTACAATCCTCGTGATAACTTCCGTTAACTTTACATTAAGTAAATCAACTTCAAAAGCGAATTACTCCTGGACAGCAATGCCATAGAAATATACCGCAAAAATGGAAGTTCAAAGACAATATTCTAAAGATGGCGGCGCCCTCGTTTCTCTGGCGCATAAGGTCTATACCATTTGAAAGAAAGAAAGAAAGAAAGAAAGAAAGAAAGAAAGAAAGAAAGAAAGAAAGAAAGAAAGAAAGAAAGCCGATTTGTCTTGAGAAGTTAGCTGACCTCAGATTCCATCTGAAAGCCTGTCATTATTCAAGATTAGTCAAGCAGAGAGATTTGACAAGTCACAAATAAGTAGAGACCCCCAAAAAAAAAAAAAAATGCTGACAACCATTTGTTATGAGGCATTTATCTTGCTTGTCATAATTCAAACAGCAGCCATTAGCCATGATTCTCAAAAAGATGCTAAACCTCTCTACATAATCTCTACAAAAACAAATAGCAATAAACAACAGTTTAGCAATAAAGTATGAAAGGCTACAGTCTTGGCTACAGTTTGTTGTGCGCATTAACAGGTTCACCTTACAGTATATTGCTTGCAAATTATTAAACACACCATTAGTTATACACAGATATTATAATCAGAGGGTCTTTACACAGCAATGTGTGCACCATGTTTGGCCCATATGTTCTAACAGAATATTTCTTTTCCCAAATTGGTTTGTGGTGATGTCATTCATAGTGCCCACAGGTCAATGGGCCCCAGTGTGTGCCAGTAGAAACAGGTTGTATTGTCGGTTGAATAGTCTAATACATGAGTGCGTGTTTAAGTGCTCATGAACAGCATGACATCATCTGGCATACAATTTAGTGCAGAATACATGCAGGGATGTTGGGGCTGCTATTCTAGTTAGATGCCCACTTAAAAAAAAAAAAGATATATTATAATATTGTGATAGTTTTAAAGTTTGGCTAAAGGCAAAACTGTGTCAAGAGCCCCATTAGGTCCAAATCTACAGCAGGCCTGCTCTTGTCAGCCAGCCAGCAGACAGGCACTACTCCTAACTCACACCGGGTGTTTTCCTTGGATGCTTTTTTTCCCTTTCCCCACCTGGATGCGGGAAGCCACTGAAGCTTTCAAATCTGTTTAACAAAACAGAATGTTACAAGAAAATAAGAGACAACAATAGAGAGCGAGTGTAGTTCTTTCAACTTTCTCTTTCTAATTATTAGAGATGTATAAAATCATATTGATGCCAGGTGTTCCTAATTTTTTCTTCTTCTTACTTGCTAACATGATATTACCATGGTTTCTGCTTCACTGTTTGGATCAACAGCCATTTGAAGAGTACCAAAGTACATTACAGGCAGCTGTGCGCTGTTTACAATCTCAACCGGCCTCAACAAGTGTCAAACCCACAAGAAAAATGGTCATATTTGTGGCATGTTTATATCTAGACATCCCATCGGAATCTCATGACCATTGAAAAGCTCTTTGGACATAAAAACACACACCAAAGAACCTGATTTGATGATTAGGCTATTTTCTGATTTATGGGTTTTCCCCCCAGCTGTCTGTCTGCCTGACACAGACGTTGCAGATTACATTACAGCGGTGATTGAGTGTAACGTAAGTGGTAATAAATTACCAATCTGACAGACCCAGAGGCACTATGAGGGCCTCAAATGTAAATGATGCCAACATTACAATCAACCCCTATCAAGATGACAAGGACAAAACCTGGCAGGTTCCAGTTTAACACAATCAAAAAACAAAACAATGTAGTCATTGATATTGTTTTAACCAGAGAGCATTGTGCTTTTTAGGAATGCAAACCATGTAATCTGGATAATACATGGCCTCAATATGACACACAAGATGGAGAATGTCAAAAGTGATATTTTATCCAAGAATTGTTCTGTGGAACCCATTTTGAATGACGTTCAAACAATAAAAGTCAATGGGGTCCAAAAGGATGCTGGACTATAGGTCTGTGCGATCGAAATCATAATACAATCGCGACGTGAGCATGCGCGATTTCTAAAACGCAGAAAGCATGATTTTTCCACCAGCCCTCAAAGTGTACAATCTGAATGCAGCGCGCCTTAATCTAGCGCAAGAACAGAACAGAGTGGGTTTACCATTATGACATATAAGAAAGCACAGAAACAAGGAAGGTGAGTTCAGGACAGGATATGGACAAAAAATGTATAAATATCTAAACATGTGGTTTGGGAATATTTTGGATGGAGGAGAGATGATGTATCAGAGCCAGGTAATTTGCAAGGCCTGTCAAAGTATCACTGCGGAAAAAAAACTTCAGGTCTGCTGTTAAAAACATGAGATGCAGGTCTAGAAACGCTGTGTCTTGTGTCATGTGCAAGATGCGAAAAAGATTCTTACAAACCACGTATACAAAAATCAATAATACAGGTATTTGCCCCCAACAGCACAACATACAAAAAGAGTTAAGGCATAAAGAAATAACCAACGTTGTCATGTATTATTTATGAAAAGATATGGTGCCCACAAATACAATAAAGCAATATGTGTGTAAGGGAATATTGTTTCAAAATAAAATCGAAATTGCAATATTGATAAAAACATTTTTTTATAGTATTTTAATTGTCCACTTCGCACAGTCGCTGGACAAATTTGGCACAAATTTACCTCTATGTTGAAGCCCACTGACTTTCATTATATGGGCAGAAGAAAAAAATATGTTCCACAGAAGAAACCAAGACAAACAGGTTTGGATAAACGATGACAGAATTTCCATTTTGGCCCATTTAAAAACAGGCTCATACAGTATGACATCACTGAAATCAATCATATAGCCCAGTCACATAACATACATCCCATAGAGAGACCGACAGACACCAGATTTAGTGTGATGTGAGAAAAATTCACTGAATAAAATGTTTGTTAATCTTTAAGAAACTCTTTAAATCTTTAACGCTTTAAGAAATTACTAAATTCTGGCTGCTGAATAAGCACTATCTTTCTTCCAAGACTAATGTTATTCATATATTAACATATGGTTCTATTTTCCTTTATCCACATCACAACAATCCTGAATTCATAGGCATTTAATTAGAAATACAATGGAAAAATGTTTTTGTTATCCAGCATGTCATAATCTTGTGTTTTATGGAAAACAACAGCATTAGCCAATTATGATCTACTACAGGACTAAATTATAAAAATAAAAATAAAAATTAAGGTCATAAATGAATGTCTATATTCATAAAATGGTTTTTTTTGTGAGTGTGTGCTCTGTATGAAGTAAAATAACCTCATGCCAAATAGAGGTTTTATAATGTGACTCTTTTGTTTTAGGTTGGACAAAACTTTAAGTTTAAAGAAACTTGCATTTGTTTCCAACTCAAACAAAATGAATCTAGTTGAAAAAAGGACACTGTGAAGTTACAAACATTATTAATATTTATTCAAACGTTATTGGGAACGACTGAAGAAGAAAACAGAAAATCTGTGTGCCGAACTGATTACATCATAGAAGCGTTATGGAAAGCCACACGGAAACAGCCGAACTCAACTCATGGGAAATGTGCATCAGGTGCGCTTGTAATTAGTGCACATTGAACGCCAAACACGGGCAGAACAAAATTGTGACAGAGCGCTTGTCCTGAAAGATTAATGCTTTTTGTCCAGTTACACAATGTCTCCTTTTGAGGAAAGAACTGCGTGACTGAAAAGAGTTATGAGTGAATGAGGACGACAGAAATTGGATGCACATCAGTGATTAGTCAACCTGAGACGCTGCTGGTAGGATGATTGTTTGAACAAGCTTAAAGCCAATTTATATTCAGATAAATGCCATCTTGTGAGTTATTTGAACTGTTTGCGTGGTTATACACAGTATATTGTGTATGATAAGGTTGCCTTAGAGTGCATAGGGTTCATATGTGTATTTGCAAATCTGTTAAAAATGTGCAAATTGTGTTAATGCATAGGGTGTCAAATGTTTGTTTGTAATTGGGTATTTTATTCTTTCTTTTTTTTTTGTTTAAAGGTTATCAACCTAATTTGAGTTTGAGCTTAAACCAACGTTTTCTACTAAAATAATTACTGTTTCAAGACTCTTATCTAACTGCAGACTAAGTTCATCTGTTGGGAAGCTGCTCTAATCAATTCTGATATGAATGGAAATCAACAGACTGCAAACCAACTAACTTTATTGAAGATCGAAAGTAAAGGCCATTTTGAGATGACCCTTGTGTCCGTGGTTGGCTAAGCTCTTTTTCGAGTTAGAGGCAGGACTGATGTGTGTAATCCAAGAAACGACTCGACAGACACCAAACAAAAGAACGTAATTCATCAAGACTGTCAAAAGATCAGATACACTTTCAAAAGCATGACATCACAGCGCCAAGCAAACGTGTTTGTTTACATAAACTTTTCACACACCTCCATTGTGGGTGGCATTCACATGACGTCATCTGTCAGAATCATTGGTGATCATATTTTCATCACATTTCCCATGGGTTTTGATTTTGCAAAAACAACACCGCCTGAACGAGCATGACCGGTTTTACTGCATGGACATAACGGCTATAAAATTTGAAATAACTTGGCGTCCACCTCACAAAGTCAAGAGCTGGTTATAAAGCTACCTGGAGAAGGCTGAATGCCATGTGCATAACATAACTACAGGCCTTACGGTCTGAACCTGTTGAGCTTAAATGGGCTTTTCATGGCACGCTAAAGCACATTGACTCTAACAAGTCATCTCAGTGATTGCATACACTCTTCAGCTGGCGCCTGGATTTAATAAACCCGTTCATATGTCAGCCTGACCGTAAAATCTGAGTTTATTAAGCCAAGCCAAACTTGTTGTAGGTTGTTTGCTGAGATCACAGAAGGTTGATTAAAACAATTGAAAAGAAGAATGAGCTAAAACTAATAAAGTCTCTTAATGAGCACAGGGAGTGTGCAGTCATTGCAGTTTACATTTTAATTTTTTTTAAAGACAAACTGTAAGGGAACTTGGGTAGTTTTCATAATAGAGATCAACCAAAATTGCTTGTTTACATTCTTAATTGTCTTATTTGCTTTTCCCACACTAATATCTGAATTATCAGTATACTACTAACAATAAATCTACAACACATTGTGAAAATGTAATAATTTTCTTAATTATAATAATAATAACATAATAATAATAATATAAAACAAATTATTTTTTTGGCTGATACCAATAAGCGGATCATTTTGATATGTATTCACTATTAAATTAATAGAGAAATAAAAAATGGTTAAAATCAGCCATTAAAAGATGCTAAAGGTACCAATATATTGCGTGTCCCTGTGTGACAACTGGCAATAGTATAAAAGACTGTGTATGGCAAGCTTTTTTTAGTCGCTAGTGATATTGGAGGAAGCAAAAAGCTGATTAATTTGCAAAGTTCCTTAACAATGCCCTGGGGGACAGATGACGTATAATCTACAAATGACGCATAAACACAATTTAATTGCAGAAATCCCTTTAAGTAAAAGAACATCAGGTTAAACCAAAGCATCATTTTTCAAATGCATCTGCTTGTGCATAATAAACACAAATGAGCCTTCTTGGTGATTTAATGAATTCAGGGCACTATATATTTGATGATGATGGCATCCTCTACTTTCTCCAAAGATTACTGGAACTAATTGCCCTCACATCTGCCACAAATCTGTTAAACGTGTTTTGGGCAAAAACAGTGAAAATGGGTGAGGTGTTGCATGCAACAATCACTGTCCAGTGTTTAACATGTATGTGAGTTCCGCCCTTATGTTTGGAAAAACAGCAGTAGTGTGATTTAAATAGGGGTGTTAAAATAGATCATTGCAAAAGTACCTGCACCTGCTCTAATGTACAGTAAAGTTTTAAACAACAGCGGCTCCCAGAGGGAAACATTGGACATGAAAAATGACGGTAAAACAACATGTAGGCTACTGTACATGAAAGAACTGTCATCATCGAGACGGTTGATATTTATGTATGAGAGAAAGTGTAAATTTCCTTAATTTATTCCGAGCTCACATTTTAAATTTAGAATTTATTTGAATACAAAAATTATACTTTTTAATGAATTTACCAGTTATCTAAACATGCAAATTAGCAACATTAGTGGTCAGTCAGGCACCTTATCATACTCTATTCTCAACAGATGTAAACAAACGAACAATATACTCTATGAAATACACAATACAGTATTTTATTAAATGTTGACGACTTACCTGTCAGCAATATCCCCGAACCGCTCTCCATGTCTGGTGTATCAGTTGGACCGGTGTCCGGGATAGTAGCTTTTACAAAACTAAATAAAATTGCTGTCCACCACACCACAGGCGCGAGCATCATGTTTACCTGATTTATAGAGCTGCGAGACAAGCACTGTAATTATTCATCGCATTTTACATAGTTTTGAAGTAAATTAAATGTGTCTGAGGCCGTTAATACTGGAGTGGTACGTGTCTACCGTTGAAGTTTGGTCACTTTACCAACGCGCCTCAGCGTCACTGTGAACACCTTGCGCTTGCCGCCAGACACCTTCATCTGGACCGTATTTGCTCAATGGGCTCCGCCCACACTCACGGCGCTGGCCAATGAGAAGCGGCATCCCAACAATCATTAACATCTCAGGACATGAGAATGGCAGAGGCGTACTGTGCTAATTTCATATGTAAAACATGAAAGAAATGTATTAGATATGTAATATTTAATTATTTTATATATACTTTTTTTTTTAAATTATTATTCTTAATTTCATAGGTTCAGCTTTTTCCATGACACAAACATCTCATTACCAAATTAAAATTGATTAGAAAAGATTGAAGAAAGGCAATTTTTCCCCAAGATTTATTTCCATATATCTCTCAGTTCAGTGATGGTTTTTTCATACAAAATGTAAATGGTAGAAATGATAAGAGTCAATAATCAGAAATATATGGCATCATAGATCAATCATCAGATCACAGGAGTGAGGCAGTCTCTCTGTGCATCGCTCTACTGTTCAACAACCTTTTTACAACAAACTGAGAAGTGAAGGGTCTTTTAATTTTCTCCCAGGAATCCAGGGGTAAGTGTATCAAAGATCGTTTCTTAAAAAAAAAAAAAAAAAAAAAAAAAAAACAGCAGCCATTTAACTCCAAATAGAAAAACATGAATGAAGATATACAATTTCCTACATGCACATATGTCATCATAACATGCAAACATGACATCATCCAAAGAGATTAGCCACAGGTTAGTTGGACAGAGTAGCCTATACAGCACACAGAGACAAACTAGTGCTGTAATAAATTTGGCACCTGGTATATATATATATATTTATTTATTTATTAAATTTTTTTAAAAGAGGAAAGGTGATTTCTAAATTGAGGGGAAATCAAAGATCTACTGGGTAATGGGTAAATCACAACACTCCACATCTCATCCCAAAACAAGGAAATGGTGGCCAAAGGCATTTCACTAGGATATCACGTACTGTAAAAAATAAAGAAATCAAATTTCTTAACATTAACCATCCTTTTAAGTGACATGTTGCGTAAAACTACATTGGTTCACTTCCTAGTGCAACCAGTACAAATACCACTATATTATTTCATATTCTTTCAGAGGGCAGATCAACATCAAGCATAATCAGCAATGCATTTTTAGGTGAGCTACACATCCTGTATATCAAGATCTCTGTGAAGCGGTGAATTGGTCCCACTGGTGCTAAAGCTAGAGTGTGTTGAGTGCAGGTAAAGCTACAGGATGAGGAGCAGTCCTAAAGTGTCATTTTGTTGCATAGCCCTACTGTACTTCAACAGTCAACATTTCCCTGCGCTTATGGAACAGAGCGCAACAGTCAGGCTCCACAGGTAAAGATACCAACTCGATATTTTAACAAATGTATAAACCTTTCAAATTATCATATTATCATGAATGTTGAGATTCTTAATGGGTGGTTAGCGCATAATGTAGCCTTCCATTCCATTCCATACACCACTCATTAACAGATTCGCCAATCAAGAAAATCCCATTAAAATGTTTTAATTTATTTTTTCCAGTAGAATGTTTCTTTTTAAAAAAAAATTCAATATAGAAATCTTCAGTAACTTCCAGTAACTTTATAGACCTTATGCACCAGAAAAACAAGCGTGCAGCCATCTTTAGAATTTTGTGTTTGAACTTTCGTTTTTGCCTTCTTATACTGTCTATGGTTTTTGCAGTGCCTCTGTATATTTCTATGGCATTGCTGTCGAAGAGTAATTAGCTAGTGAAGTGGATTTACTTATTGTAGAGTTAATGAAAGTTATCATGAGCATTGTAATGTTTGAAGAAGATGTCATAACAAATGTCAGCAGACCGGGGATCTTTTAAAACGAGCCGTTCATTCATAAATCAGTAAGATCTTAACTTCATGCAGTGGAAATACAAACCGAAAGACAGAACACAACGAGTGCAGCGCTGAAAAGGGGCGGGGCTACATAAGGTCTATACTGTAAGTCATAAGTTATAGCTTCATGGGATGAGGAATTCATTCCTTCATTGTATTTTACTTTTTCCCCAATTTTCATTCACTATTTTGCTTCAAATACTTTTTTGCTTGGAATTCCTGTGGAGACAATGTATAGTAAAACATTTCCAGAACCAAAACAGCTGAAAAAGTGGACCGCAACTGTTGCGCTCTATTGCAGGCTCCCCCTAAAAAGACCACCATCTAATAAACCCCTAACATAGAAAAGACACAGTTGGAAACGACAAACTGAAAACATGGGCAGGATCAGAGTAAAATTCACCTTCTCTGAATAAATTAACCTCAATTTATTAACTATCATCAAAAAACATTACAATATCTCACTTAATGAGAGAATACAACATACTCTTTTATTTCAAATAGGTTGCACTGAAGCATTTTGCGTGATGAATAATAGATACAAGTGGAGGTCAATAAAGCGCTTCAATTCCCTCACCTTCTTCCTCTAATTAAATCCTGGAAGAAAAATGCGTGAGCTCACAATACACCCTCTGGAAACAACACTAACACCAACAGCAACCAACAAATACAACCTTCTACCATCCTTTCAATCCTCTATAAATCATCTGCATTAGCATTTTTCATATATCATCTATTTTCCCCTGAATTGTTTTAATAATACACTCTGAAAAGACCAACATCATCAACATCCACCTTAACTATCTTTATAACGCTACAGTCTTTGTTTTGTGCAATATCTTTCCTCAAATACATGCTAAAGTACATTTAAGAAACAAATATCCGTGACATTTAACCTACACCATACAGCATCTGTTCACTGCCTCTTTCAGGCCAAAATACTTTGTGATGCATTGCACACCAATGTGGCAATAAAATCGTAAAATTTAGGCACTTGGTATCTTACCTCTCAAGAGTAAGAAAAGGATTAGACCTTATGTAATGTCCAGCTACACTCGGATCATTTACAAGGTACAAAATGGAACACTGTGAAAAGATATTCAATCTACTGCAGTCTGATAGAAAAGTGAGTTCAATTTGGCCTTTTTTCAGTAGGTGGAGGCAGACCGTCTATTCCACTCAAGCTAGAGAAGGATGTAGAATTACAGCAGCAAGAACCTTAAGGCTGTGTGTCCACCAAAGAGCGCTTTTCTGAAAAGGCCCAGTTGTGGGCACTTGAGAACGCTTTTGGAGGTGCAGTGTTTAGCTGTTTATCTGGTAGACCCACTGGGAAAAAAATTATCCTCCAAGCATTATTTTTATATTAGCAATGTGGTAGTCCAGGGATGTCGATGTCATCTGGTATGGTCATGGAAACTCTGAGACAACTCTGTTGATCATTAGTTGTACAAGCAGATTGTGACAGTTAGTCTGTGTGGTATTTGTCCCACCTCTCCTCCACTGCGATTAGACGACTGGGTAAGAAGTGATTGATTAGTGCTGCGTTTTATCCAAAGTTGAACATCAACATCAAGCGTGCAACACTCAGTGTGGAATAAACGCTTGATGGAGCTTCCATTGCAAACAACTGAACAAAAATGCCAAACGTTTTGGTGGACACAGAGCCAATAACCCTAGAAATAACTTTTCAGTCATTGCGTCCTGTGCAAAGAGTCTAAACAACCTCTCAAACCACAACAACTAAACATCTCACTTTTTCCACACAACTGATCAAGAGTGTTTCCATCATAGCTTGTATTTTTGGGCATCTTCCTCTCTGAGGTCTGAGGTCTTGATCACAGGCACAGCTGATGTGACCATCTCCCTTGTGACCCTTCTGGAATCAGCCCTAATTAAATTAAAAGCAGTGGGGAGTGTCACTTGAGGCTAAACTGTTCTGTTTGAAACCTATCAAGACCTCCAAACGCTTTGCATCTTGCCGCTACTTTCGTAAACAGTGACAAGGATGTCTGCTTCTTTCTAAACAAGAGAAGTACACATTTAAAAACCTTATGTGCTCAATCTGATGGTAAACGGGCAGAAAACAGTGTAAACTGTGGACATAACTCTTGTTTCCCTCCAAACACAGGCTCCTCTTCTCAGGGCAAAGACGATAAAACGCATGCTAGATTGAATCATGCTAACACCAGTCATCTCTCTCGGTCTCCTGGTAGCTTCCAGATGCTCTGCCGCTCGAACCGGGTGTCGAGTTCACTCCGAGGGAGTAGTGATAGCCGTTGGGGACTCCGCTCTGGCTGCGCGAGAGCAGTGTGGAAGTGGGGGTCGCACCTGACGACGTGTGGGTGACGGAGAGTGCAGTCCTGGGGGAGCGGCCCGCACCGTACGTGCTCAAGGCATCGTGGAAGTCGTCCGCTTCAGACAAGTTCGAGTCTTGCTGGAGGGGACCTAAGTTGGGGTCAGAGCTGATACGAGTGACAGGCACGGGAGATTGGCGGTGGGCGTTACCACTGAGTAGGGCATCATGCTCTGACAGGCCACGACTAAGGCGAGAGGGGCAGGGCCCTGTAGACTGGGCAGTGTTGAACTGGACCGGGGAGGAGTTGGCAGTCTTGTAGGCAACAGCAGGCCGAGGGGTAAGGGGCGTCTGAGGGAGCTGTCTACGCCCACGGCAGGGAGTGCTGGTGCCTGAGGTATGAGTGACTGAATTTCCTTTAGCTGTGTTGATTCCCTGAAACACAACAGAGAGAAGCGAAAGAGTGAGCCCCAGTCAAAACAGCACGTGTAGAAGCTAGTGTGACCGAGAGAAACCACCTGACCTGTTTAAGCCTGTTTGGGTCATGTGGTTCTCCTGGCGACGTGGACCGGCTGGGCCCGGCGGACACGCTGTGGCCGAGTTCATGGCTGCCGTAGCGGTCGCACGAGTAGTATCGTTGCTGTCTTTCTGCCGCTGAGGATGAATGATGCTTCCTCTCGTGGGAGCGTCCACGGTCACGCTCCCGCGCTCGTTCCCTAGGCAATGACTCGGTGTTTGGATCTGCTGATGTACAGACAAACATCACATTTATTAACCAGCCATGCCCTATTCAAAGCAGAATGGTGTATTTATTTTAAAATGTTAAAATAAGATATTCTGTGGAAACGTACTGAATAAGGAAGTGTAAAATAATTTGCACAAAAAAAGAATGTGGGCTGTTTACTTAAAAATGGTGTAATTTCAAATTAAATTAAATTATTCATTATTAATTTATCATTTTCTCTGCTTATATTCTCCCCAAGTGTGTCAATAAATACGTTTATCCATGAGCCGTAAACACCAGACACTGCCCAACACTAATCGAAACCACTTTGAATTCAAAACACCAGAGGGCATTTACATATCACAACAAAAGGACTTTTTGTGTGTGTGTGTGTGTGTGTGTGTGTGTGTGTGAGCCCTGCTGTTTGGTGCTGTTGTAATCTTTGACTACAGAGGAACAAAAACATGTAGAGGAAGATGTATGTGGGTGTCTGCATGTGTTTGAAATCTGAGTACAAACACACCCAAGTAAAATGAGCTTTCAGTGGACTGATGTATTGCCCTGTTTCAACTCAGTCAAAGCTGACTGATCTATTAAGAGCAGAGCCAGACTCCAGCTGAGAAACATGTTTACGTTCCAGTGTTTCTAAGAACAGAATAAGAGGAGCAGAGAAAGAAAGAGTAGGAGTCTTGTAGTAAAAAAAAAAAGAAGTGGTTAATTTTGTCATCCTGAGAGCGCTCTTCTATTGAGGAACCAAGAGCTGCTTTCTCTCAATGACTGACTTTCCCAGTCGCGCTACAAACTGGCCAAAAAAAACAAAACACTTTCTAGAAATGGTTTGTAAGCCTCACTCTCAGTCATATAGAGAAGCTGACAAAGTAAATCCCAGACCAAAGCGCTTTGGAGAGCAATAAAGAGTATTTTCCTCGATAACCTGATCACTATAATCCTTAAAAGAATTTGCATCACTGTGCGAAGCAAAAGAAGCTGGGATTTTCAACTAGTAAAGATTTTACAGATCTCTATACTGTAAATGTCAAATCTTACATAAAAATAACATATAAAACTGCATAGCATAGCAACAAAACATATATATATATATATATATATATATATATATATATATATATATATATATATATAAAATATAAAAGGTGCTGTGCTGAAGTTGCTGAGCAGATTTTAACGCAATGCTATGTGTCTGCTAGGGACGTATTTAAAGGTGAAGTATGTAAAACTTTTTTGTTAAAAGTTTATTGTTCATTGACTACTATTAGTGTGCCATTCATGGGTTTATCTCCCACAAAAGTGTAAACATTGAGCCTCCCAGGCACCATTAAACATTGAGAGTGGTCCGCTCAGATATGTCCATCTCTTACCAGCTCAACCAATAGCGTGAGTTTGGGGTGCAGCTACTGTAGTAGGCTGAGTCAGACGGTGTTTAGCTGCTGTGAGACCATGGCTGATGCATTACATATGAAAAGAGCATTCAGCTTTGGATACAGGAGTGCAAGGAGAAATTTGCTGCATTTAAACCTTCAAAGATTAAACAGGTCATTTTCACACATGAATTGGCACCTCTGAGTCCAGACCTTAAATTCATTGAAAGTCTTTGGGAGGTGCTGGAATAGACTTCACAGAGTGCTTTACTCTTGCATTGTCAATACAAGAGCTTGACCATTAATTGATGCACCTCTTGATGGAAATAAATGTTGTGATGATATTTTTTTCAAGAGGTGCATCCATTCTTGGTCAAGATCTTGTATTGACAAAGTCGAGCACTTTGTAAAGTCTACTCAAAACATATTTTAAAGTCTTCCCAAACATATAACATGCTAGATCCAGTTACAGACTCTTACACATTTGCCTATTTAAATTCAAACGAGAATACCGTGTTAGACAGTGAGGAGTCAAAAAGGTTAAGATCCACTGTTCTAGGTGGTTGCTTACAGGCTGAAATCAAAAGAGGCCATATCAAGTCTCTATGATATTTTTGTGCTGCATGATATTCACTATTTTCTTTCACATGGATATGCCGAAGAGCATAAAAGAATGAGAGGAAAATGAAGGCCACCTGTAGGCGGTGGCTGCTCCTCGCTAATGGCTCGATCCAGTGATTTGTGCTTCTTGTCCTTGCGCCGTTGGCAGCGGTGATGATGATGGTGATGATGATGATGGGCTCGCTCCCTCTCTCTCTCCTGAGCGAGGGTCTGGCCTGAGACCATCTGTGGTCTCTTAAGGTCATATTCACTCAGACTGACCTCTCGCACCCCTCTCTGAGGAGTCAACGAGGACGTGGACCGCCGCATGGGACTCACGTCTGCGATAGGCTGTGTAGCAGAAATAAAGCGAGTTAACATGTGAATGACGAAGAAAGGAGATAAAGGAGAGGACACATATCTAGCACGGTACTAGAATGACAAGAGTTTCAGACCACTAGACCTGTCACAACAGACGCACAACACCAGCTGAGCATGAAAACACACTTCCACTGAAGAGCCCGTTCCTGCGGACCCACGCTCGCATCGGAGAGCAGTGGAACACCGTCACGGTCGATGCAAACACTCGGCTGTTTGAATGCTGTCATCGAGTCGTCTCTTATACACACGGACTGGACGGCTGGAATAGTTGCTGCGTGAACTATCCACAGCCAAGCAGCGGTCATTGATCAATGAAGAGTCTCTGGCGCTTTTCTTGGATAACTGTTTCTGTTAATCTCTACATAATCTATGTATACAGTGTACATGTGTATTTACAGTCTCAATTTTTTTTTTCTTAAATGTAAAATTGGCCTAAAGGTCACTTTAGGCCAGACTCTTTGGAGAATCCATGACCACTGCTTGATGACTGGAATTTCTACTTTTGTAGTAGTGAGTCTTCTACAAACACTCACTAGTGCCGCCCAGTGGCATATGATTTCAGAAACTCCAAGAAGCAGTGCAGCCCCTCTCCACATAGCTTGAAACAGCTTGAAAATACCTCAATAATTGGTTTGAATTAGCTAGCATAAACTTTTATGAATAAAAACCACAGACTATGGAAGTTAAGGATTTCACAGTAAAATCATTTAGTCCCTCCCAATCCAACTACCGTTCAAAAGCTTGAGGTCAGTATTATATATATATTTTTTAAGAAATTAATACTATTATTTTGCAAGGACAAATTAAATTGATCAAACGCTGAGTAAAGACATTTATAATATTACAAAAGATTTCTATTTTAAATAAATGCTGTTCATTCGACTATCTATTCATCAAAGAATAGGCAACTGATTTTTTTCTTCAAGTTTCCACAAAAACAAGAAATGTTTTTTGAGCACCAAATCAGCATTATTAGAACGATTTCTGAAGGATCATGTGACACTGATGCTAATGGCTGCTGAAAATACAGGAATAAATTAAATTTTTAAATATATTAAAATTAAAACATTTATTTTAAATTGTAATAATCCACAATATTACTGTTTTTTTTTTTTATCAAATAAATGCAGCCTAGGTGAGCTGAGAGTTCTTTCAAAAACATTTTTAAAAATCCTACCGACCCCAACATTTTGAACAGTAGTGCATGCGATTTATACGGCTGAAAGATATGTGAAGAGATGACTGCACTAATACAAAATAAAAATGATACACAACCCACAAAATGAAACACACACATACTTACAGTTAGCACCTCACAACATCCAAGATAAAATAAGCACTGCATTTTATTCTTTGCTTTTCATATTGCTGTAACAAATCTAATCTAATCCATTACTTGTAAATTAGTTGCCCACAGTGATTAACTACTATATATATATTTTCTAGTGCATGCTAGTTTTGCGTTTACCTCACCAGGCTAATATGAAGTGTGCCTGTACAAGTTTATTGGCTTGCTAAAAGAGTGTAGACTCTAAAAGAGCTGGAATGGACAAAGCACACACAAGCCAACATAGAAATGGAGTGGCTGGCAGAGAGAGAGAAAGAAAGAGAGAGCGATTGCAGGTGGAACACTTGTACATACTGCTAGATACGTTCCGGCGGTGTGGCGTAAGTGGCTCCGCTGTTGGACGGGAAGAGGAAGAGGACACATAGGTGAGGAGAGCAGGGTACACAGCTGTGGCACTCATGGACACAGCAACAGAGTGAGACAGGAGGAAAGAGATCAGAAGAGAGGGACAGAGTAAAGAAGACTGGATGATGTTTATGAAAAGTAGGGATGGTGAAGAGAAAGAAGAGATAGACAAGACAAGACAAGACAAGACAGGACAAGACTGAAGACAAGACATTATTACAAGGATGCTTGACACTGTTTGAGTTCTTTAGCGATGTGGCAAAAATAAAAATAAAAATATTGAAAAAAACATGTATGTACACAAATAAATTACAGTTAAAAGCAACATAAAATAATTACACTAAAGTAGTTAATGAGGAAAAAATTTATATGAAACATGTAAAACAAAATTACATATGTGTTATTACTGTTAACTAAAACTATTAAACTGTTTTCATTAATTGGAATAAAACTGGCATACAATACATTATAAATATTAGATGAAAAACTTCAATAATAAATTTTGCCGTGGCAACTAACTAACAATAAGTTGAAGCTGACGTTTTTACTAAAATTTAAAATAAAAACATTAAAAAATTATATAAAAAAATTATATTTCAAATGTATTCAAATTTAAAATATTAATTAATACTACAATACTAAAATAAGAATCCTAGAAATCTATATGATATAAATATAATTTAAAATAAATTCAAAGATTAAAATGCAACAGATATAAGATAAAAATCTAAATATTCCAATATGGTTTGGTATATAAATATACAGTATGTAGATTTGACATTGTCCCTCTCCCTCTCCTTTACTCTCTCTCTCACAGACACACACACAATCACACACACACACTCACGCACACACGCACTCAACTGAACTGAAGATAATAAATGTGTCTCTCAGTGGAGAGTGGTGTATAAATTAACCTCTTCTGACTTCCACCAATTAATTTGCTTTAATTCTTCACCTCCTCTCTGCATTCATTAATACACCCTCCCCAATACCTCCATTCATCCATTCTTTCATACAGCTGCCCATTCACTCCATCTTCCTGCAGTCATCCTCCAGCTGCCTCTTTCTTTGCAGGAATTCATTTTGTGAGAATAAGAAACAAAGGCTGTACGGCAGTTATATTCAACTCCCAACTCCCACCAGAATGACCTCATATGGCCACTACAGATAGGAGATGTTCACCTGAAAGCCAGCATTGAGTCTGGGCATGGAGGCAGCTCTGCCGTGACCCTCCAGCACAGGATACCCGCCCACATCCGAGTCATTCTCCAAGTCACTCATCTCAACTAATTCCTGCAACATATGTAGAGCCAGATAAAAACAAATGCATTAATAAAAAACCTACGGGAAAAAGAAGTGCACTTAAGCATACACATAAAAAGTGTACATATTATTTAAATAATATCCTTAAGTGCAAAATGTGTGTTTTGCACGCAAGTATATATTTTAAATTTACATAGTTTAAATTTACATTAAATGCAATTGAACTTTACATTAAAAGCAACTGAACTTTACATTAAATGCAACTGAACTTTAGAGTGCTTTGACCCACTTACATAGGGCTTTAATACATTTTTATATCTAATTTCATAATTACTTCCATTGTCTTTGAAATATGGTTAGAGTACAGCCGTCTGCCGAATTTACTGACAAGCATTTATGGAACCTAATATATACTTAATGTATGCCATGTATTTAAATATATTTATAATTACACATTTGTAATGAAGTTTTTAGTGCAATTTAGTACATTTAAAATATATTAGCTTTTAATGTAATATTGAAAACAGTTACATTCATAATCAAGTACTTTAAATGTGCTTTAGTATGTTAGTCAGCACAAGTGTACTTCTTTAAAGCAGGACAAAAGATTATTAAAACATAATGATTCAAAATGTACTTTATGGTAAAACTTATAATTTGATATTACAAAGTGCACTCGAAAGTGTACTTAGAAACAGTCATAAAAGTATACTCTCTTTAAGTACATTTAAGTTGCCTTTTATTTTAGTAATATTATATTATCTGCAAATACAGTTAAAAAAAAAAAACTTATATACTATGCTTATAAACTATACTATACTATAATATATAATAGATTTAAAGAACACTACAAGTACACATTCAATGCAATTAAGCACACTTCTTTTTAACAAAGGATTGGACAGTGAAAAGAAGTTACAGCAGTTACTAATGGTACAAATGGACATTTCAATGTTCTGAAAAGTTTCTGGTGAATGTGGCAGATTGTACTCATCTCATTTAAAGAAGGCCACATAAACTAGGGTTTAACTGACTGGCTGTAAATATCTGACACACGTAACTTAAATAGGACTGATTATTCTGCAATAAATCACCTGAGATCTGTATGTGTTTGGCACGTCTTCTGATTGGCCACGCTGGACAGGCCTTCTGTTTGCTTCCTGTGCGACTTCCTGAGGTATGCCCCCTGAAGGAAACTTTTTCGTGCCACTGCTCTGGCTTTGTCTGTGACACACAAAAAAAGATCAACTCAAAAATAATAAACACAAAACACATTCTCAAAATGTTATGAAGACCAGAATGGTAGAACACTCACACTGCATCCCCATTGGTCAGGTGAAAGGATGTGGGCGGGGCCTCTGGCTGTGATGTGGTATCTAATTGAGAAGGGGTTGGGGATTTTGGCAGCATTGGATCCTGATCGTGTAAGTGTGTGAGAGGAAGCATCGGTCTGAAGAGAACTCCGACTTTACTCTGAGGAGAAAACACAATATACACAAAGATGAGTTTAATAAGGACCACATTAATCAATTATTAAGAATTCCTCTTTGAGGAACTATGAATACTAATAATCGAATTAATAATAAAGTGTGGCTTTAATCTACATCTAACCTACTTTTTCTACCATTTATAATAATTCTGCAGGTCACCATCTGATTGGTTAAATTTTACAGGATTTCTGGGAGACGTGCGTCACGTTCTTTAACGTTCTGCCACGCCAACCCCCTCGTGGAATATGAAAGTACTGGTCTGGTTACGCAAGACTAATACTGTAGTGGTATATTCACTTGTTTGTATCCCTCATGAAGATGCCTTACCTGTGTGCCTGGTGCAGCCTGCTGCTGTTGGAGTCTCTTGGCTCGGTTCTGCTTATAGTAGTCGAAAATCATCAGAGCCGCATAGACCTTCCCTACAGTCAATTCATTATCTAAGAGAGAGTGAAAAGGACATGGGGTATCATCATATGTCCACTAGGTGGCACCAAAAACTCAGAAGTTACAGGCAAAACCAGGCTGAATCACTCAGGCGGAAAATGGCATTAATATTATTTCAAAATGAAAAATCAAACTTCCATAAGCAGTTAATTAAGATTCCATATAAATGCTAATTGCTTTTCAAACAGAAATCGTCATTTTATTCTACATGCAGGGCTTACGTTTGTGAGGTGTCACCAGCAGGTCCACTGTTTTTGAAGACAAGTTAGGCCAAATTTTATTTATTTCCTTCCTTAACTCAGCATCACAAAGTCTCTGAGCCAGAACTCCTGGAAAAACAATAAGAAAGCAAGTCTGGGAGATGCAATAATGTTAACAGAATAAAACAGAGTTGTTCATAACCTTACTAATTCCTGCAGACCTTAATATCCCCAGTGAGACTTCTTTTGTTGGGCTGTTAATGGGTGTTATCTTATTTTTTATCATATTTTGCACCAGATAAAAGGCTGAATAAAAGTCAAAGTCAGAGGGGAAATCATCATTCAATTAATTTGTAATGTTTTTAAATACGGTGGAGTGTTAAATTAAATTAGGCTGATGAAACAAAGCAGTGACTGGTGAAAAGCCTACTGATGGACAGTTATAAGAGCTTTTGACATTATTGTAGTGCCCTGCCGGACACTCACCTGAAGCCAGTTTAATCTCCAGGGCGGTCCGAATGAGAGCCATTAAAGTGGAGGTAAAGTGAACCGTGTTGTCTTCAGCTATGGGCATGTTCATCCTCACCAACCGCTGTGGAGTCCAAACACAGATAGTGTGTGATTAATATTACACATGACTGGGGGATACAGAAATAACACACGTCAGGAGGAGTTTGCATGCTGAGGGAGAGTAACGACTTGGGCTATGTAATTTCTCTTTCGTCAATTGTCATTTTCGAACGCTCATCTCAGCACACAAATTGTCTCATCAGGACATTTAAATTATGAGAGGAAGAAGAGAGTGTATATATTTCATGCAGGTGCTGTGGAGAGAATGAGTGATGTTGGAGATGGAGGATGTTTGGCTGCATTTCTCCAGGTGGCAGAGAGTAAAGCTGTTTCACTGTGGAGGTTTACAGGTTTCTCAGTAAGTGTGGTTACATGAACGACCAATACACTGATTATGCTTAATAACCTGATGATGTGTAATATCATGTTAACACCTTGAGCTATGTGTTAAAAAAAAAATATTTAACGGTATTTGGACTTCAACATCGAAAAAAGATTTAGAGATTTAAATTAAGATTTTAGATTTTGGTCATCAGCTTTTTGATCATATAAACACACTGAAATCAATGTATATGTCTGCACGTAATTATATAGTATTCCATTTTTCACATGGAATACATATTTCACCCCAAATCAAAAGCAATAAACAACCAAATAAATACATATATTTATATTAGACAATAATTAAGTCTTTTTAAAACAAATTTAAGACTCAATAACTCATCCTGTCAATACACAATGTTTATTTTTAAACTAAAACCACAAAATTGAATGAAATTCAGCTACAACAAACAGTAACAAGATGTATCAAAACTTAAGAATGTCAATATAATTTTTGTAATATATACTAGAGGGACGTGTTTGTGCTTGATTGTCATGAAAATAAAGACACAATGCACTTCAGCTTCTCAAATTATTATTTACTTTATTTTTTTTATTAATTTTTTTTAGGTAAAACATGACCGGAATTTGTTCTTGACAGAATTTGTCAAAATCAAACTACTTTAGTCCTTTGTGTCTGAGGTCTCTGTATGCGGGCAGCTTCTACTACTGTCCACGTCGAGAATGCATTTGTTAATGTGCACTGAAACATGAGGTGTTAATGGGCTGCTTTTCTTGTGTTTTCACAGAGTCATCGATGACCTTCAGAGAGGATGATGACCAGAGAAAAGATGCATGCTGACCAACCAAACCCAAGAGCCACGAACAGCACCCATCACACAAACACATCACTCAAGCTGAAATCAGAGCAAACGCTTCACACATTAACACACCCAGCGGTAATTGAAAACAGAGTTGAAAAGAAAACAGATGCGAAATAAACAAAGAATTGTTTCTGTGGTGTAGTGTGTAAGAGCGTAAAATCATGCACAGGGACAACACTCTGCCTTCATTAGAGAGCGTAGGCCAGTGAAGACATGTTTCCACAACAACTACCAATAAAAAAAGAGAAAGGAAGAAAGGACGCTCCACTGAGCACATCTACAGCAAGCTTTCGCTCTTTCCTCCCTGTTGATTCAGTGCTCTGATGTGGGGGGTGGGGGGGCTTGTTCTATTTAGAGCTCGCTGGAGAACGTCTCAACATCACGCAGACTGTGTGGCCTCAGAGAGTAGCTCAGCAGACAGCCACGGACGTGTGTCTTGAACGTTACCCATTCAGACAGCTGGAACAGGGTGTGTAAACTTATTGACTCGGAGGCAGCTCTCAAAGTGGCACAACGGCCTGCGACTAAAACAGGCAGCCCTGTACCAGTGACGTTTTGATTTTTTTGATTTTCTCATTCCCACCCCACACTATACTTTACTTTCTCTTACACGATGCAACAATTTTAGTATAGCTGCAGATTCCTCAGGACATTCAGTGCTTACTGTGTATTTATTCTACTGTCTACATTTGTTCTGTTTCAAAATCTATTAAGCTGCCAATCAGGACAGCATTTTAAGGGCATGCTCAAGACACACACGCTGCCTACCAGTATTCTGCCTTCTAAGAAACGTTACAACCTTAGTGAGTATCAGAGATTTCTTTTTTTTGGGACAGAACTGAGTTTTCCGTGCTAAAACCCTGTATTCTGCTGCCAGGCCATTAGATGGCGATGAAACACTATAGACTGAACAGGCAGTATGCATGTGCATGACGTCATCGTTCGCGTATTTGCTGTTTACACGGAGACCGTTTTCAAAAACGTTCACTTTGAAACCCGTTTTCAAAAGTTTGCATTTTCAGGCACCCAAAACGCCGTTGTCGTGTAAATGAACGACCAAAACGCATGAAAAGTTTTACGTTTTTAGTTGAAAACGGTGTCGTGTAAACAGCCCGTAAATCTAGAAATTTGAGAACATCAGTAAGATCAAAAGAAAGAAAAAAGCACAACACGAAACACACACGAGAAAACACTTCCACAATTAGAACACTGACTGACAGCCACATCAGCCAATGAGAGGACAGAGGAGGAGCCAAAGAAAGGTCAGGGGGACGGGATCTACCTTGTAGGCGATTCGTGGAGGACATTTCTTTCCCAAACCTAGCGGAGGGGACATGTGGCGAAACATCTCGTACATATCGAGGTAGGACATGCGTCCACTTCACAGGGGCGACACCCAGAGTTCAAAAGTCACACAGACAAGAAAAGGAGAGGGAAGAGGTAGTGGAGTACATGAAGGAAATGTGATGTGAATGAAAGAAAGAAAGGAAAAGGAACAAAAAAAAGCATTGTTATTAAGGATTCTGAAGGAAGGTCAAGGGTATCCGATGCCATCCGGTCTCAGAAGGACGGATGGATCACGTAGCTACAGCTGCTTTTGTAGCTACAGGCTGTCGGTGATCCAGGGATGAAGAACATGGCATGATGGGTTTGGGCTGAGGGGCTTCAGTCTGGAGCTTCCGTCCTTGCATGCTAGGACGCAACCACGGATAACCAATCAGATACTCAGGAGCAAAGCTAATATTTGGCCTAATTTTAAGCACAGTATTAACCGAGCAAATAAAAGCTGCTCTAGTATATCAATATTTACAACAAGCCAGATAGAAGAGTGCATTGTGAACATATGGGATTAGTTTGGGATGAGGGATTTAGCATTTGGCTTTGTTTCCTGGTTACCATGGTTACCCATATTACAATTAGTAAGGGAAGAGGGGGGAGTATAATCCCATCATACATCAGGCATTTTACGGACATTTGTTTTTACAGCACCGCCCTCTAGAGGGAAGGTGTGTAGGTTTTCAAACCTTGTATGCCACCCTATTAGGGCACTTCTTTCCTAAACCGAGGGGGGGTGAGATTATGCGCAACAAATTGTACATATCCATATAGCGTATCCTTCCACTGCAAAAAAAAGATATGGATTAAAAAGACACATTTTAATACATTTCTTTCCATATTCAGTCAATACATGTATCCAAAGACGTCATGCTTATTGAGATAACTACGCTCAGCTCAGTTAGAATGGATTACACTGACAGAGAGGATAGGATTTAAATCCGTTCTGCTCAAAACTAAAAAGTGGATGGCGTGCAAAGATTTGCATTCCTCAGCATAGACAAAGCTTGAGGATTTGATGTTAGCCATGGTCACACAGTAAAATGGGATTCATGTGACTTGAGGCCATGAGTAAATCAGACACCTGTGGCAGACCCTCTTAAGCCAGCATCTTTCAATCACTTAGACTTTAGCTGTCACATTCTTTTAAAGTGGCACTAACTGAGGTGTCACAGTGGAGGAGAGATACGCACCAGGCGGCAGGGTCGTACTCAGCCCAGACGCGGATGAACTCGTCGAGGTGATGAGGCCCGAGAATAGAAGCGTCACGTGTCAGGTACTCAAAGTTATCCATGATGACAGCGACAAACAGATTCAGCATCTGGTGGTTGTGGGATAGAGGAAGGATTATGAAAAATAGAAGGTGAAATCTCAATCAGAATTATGCAAAACAAGACAACAGATTTTGTTTTAATATTCAAGTGTTGGGTAGACATAAAGGAAGTTTGCACTGATTAAATCTAATGCACTATAGGCGTTTTTATGTTTTGAGTACTGTAAGTGTTTTGTTTGTGCACATACATTACCGATCAAAAGGTTGGGGTTGGTTAGATTTTTGTTTTTGAAAAAAGTCATTTATGCTCACCAAGGCTGCTTATTTGTTTAAAAATACAGTAATATAGTAAAATATTCTATTCGATTTCTATTTTATTACACTTTAAAATGTAATTTATTTCTGTGATGGCAAAACTGAGTTTTCAGCAGCAATACAGAAATCATTCTAATATGCTGATTTGCTGCTTAAGATTTTTTTTTTTCTTAATTTCACAGTTGAAAACAGTTGTGCTGCTTAATATTTTTATGGAAATTGTGATACATTGCTTCCCAAGATTCTTTGATGAATAGAAAGTGTAAAAGAACAGCATTTATTTGAAATAGAACATTTCTTTACTGTCACTTTTGATCAATTTGATGCGTCTTTGCTGAAGAAATGTGTTACTTTCTTTTAATCCTTATATTGACCACATACTTTGGAACGATAGCGTTGAATGACTAGTAGTTAATACATAAATCCATTTTTGGCCACTTGGTAGATATCTGTATGGATTAGGATGTTATGTCCAAGAAATTTCATGGAAGACTGCTGAAAGGGATAGTTTAACCAAAAACAAAATGTCATTCCAAACTCATGACATTATTTCCCTGTGGAACACTAAAGGAGAAGTTTAGCTAAATGTCTGAGCTGCTCTTTTTTATACAATGAAATTGGATGGGAACCAGGGGTTGTTAAGTTCCAAAAAAAAGAACCTCAAAAGCATACTTGCATTGGTCAACATTACTTTTGCACTTAATTTCAAGTGCTCTGAAGCCTTAAAGGTATGTATGAGAAACAGCAAATTTAAGTCCTTATCTGCTGAAAACCTCACTTAACAGCCATGGTCACCATTCACTTTCATTGTATTTAAAAGAGCAGCTTAGAGAGATAAATAACTTGTGTTTCAAGGAAGAAAGGTTTGAAACAATAATGAAAGAATTTGTATTTTCATGTACATCTGTTTGAATGTGAGATGTGCTCCACTAACCAGGAAAGAACAAAGGAAGATGAAAGAGACAAAGTAGAAGTAAGCGAAATCACTGCCACACTCCTTTCCACTGTAGCCAGACCCATCTTCACATAGCCTTTCACTCAAACAAGCCAGCATGATATCATGCCAACCTTCCCCTGTAGCACTCCTGTAAAATACAAGCACACAAACTTTGGCTTCACTTGCACAGCATTGCAAAAGCTGTGAGAGTTGATATTTTAGGAAGACTGAACAGAGATCAAACAATCGCTTTACCTGAACAACAACATGAGGGCCTGAAAAAAGGTTTGGAAGTTATTATGATGATTGATAGCTGACTCTTCTGTCAACTTGATGTTACCAAACACCTGACACAGAGAGAAAAGCACATCAGCATTCTAATTTTGGATGAATTACAACGGAAAAGAAAACAAAGCACAATGTGTGCACTTTCCTATTGGAGCTTCATGAAAATACCTGCAGGGAGTGTCAATAATTCAGACTGCCTGGAAGGCATGTTACAGTAAGCATCTGCAGTATTAACAAGGCCACATACACATATTGCGCAAACTGTGACTCATGCTTATGAATTGTATGACTTTATGTCAGACAGCAGACACGTAAATAAACACGCTGACTCACTCAAATCTACAGAGTTGTAATGCACTGACAGACAGTCAAACAAATCACAATAATCTGTCATCCGCATACATTATGGAAGTGCATCCAGTGACTAAGGTTGGATCATCTTTTAGGGTGGCATATGCACAAAATTGTATAATAAAAGTAATATATTTATACACATTTCTGCCATCAAGAATGCATACAGTATCAAACCCACTGCTAAGAGTGCGCTTTCGATTATTTCTAAAATAACTGACTTGTCTGAAACATTTTGTGCCAAGTTATGTCCAAATGTCTTTTCATGACCATGTAAAGTCAGTAAACCCTGTACATTTTTGCACAATATGTGCAAGGATAGCACAGAGGGAGAATTTACAGGAAATACGTTCACACACCTAGTGCAAAATTTGCAAATACGAATTGACAAATAAAATAACACATTTATGTTCAAGTATTAATGCACATGACTGTTCAAAACTTTCCTGTCAAAACAGTCATATTGTGAAATAATATTACAATTTAAAATCGGTTTTCTTTTTTACATATATAATTTAAAATGTAATTTATACCTGTGATGGTAAAACTGGAAACTGTGATACTTTTTCAATATTCTTTGATGAATAGAAAGAACAGTATTTATTTGAATGTCTTTACTGTCACTTTTTTAATCAATTTAAAACATACTTGTTGAATAAAAGTATTGATTTCTTAAAAAAAAATAAAAAAAATCTTATTAACTTTTTAATGGTAGTGTAACAAAAAGATTTAGTTTAATTTAGCAAAAATATAAGCTTCACATTTATGATTTAAAACACTTTGAAATGTCAAGCCCCAAATATTTTCATTACAAGATAAGCACAGAATGAAGGATGTGAAATAGTCTGTGCTAATCAACAGCATGTCACATGGTGTAAATAAAGCTTAAACTTTAAACATGAATCTAATAGGATTATTATTCAAATCCTCCTATAAAAAATACTAGAAAGGCTGCAAAAAACTGGTTCAAAGGCACGTTTTATGCTGAATGATGAAGTGAACACACAGTTGGCGGTAGGAGTTCCAAGCGTACAGTTGATTACATGGCTTACTGATGATGTTATTTCCCCAGTCTTACAGGATACAATTAGCATTGATTTACAATGCAGTCCTAATCTACTAGATGGCAGGCGCCATCATTCCCAACACAATCTGGGAGATTGCCTGTGCGTCCTTAAACGAGCAATCAAACTTAAAGAAGAGATCAGTCCGTTACATTAGAACAATGGCCTCTTTTTCATAAAGAAGCTTTCATATGGAAAAACACCACCTGCTCATGCAAAACACTTATGGTTAAACGTATCACTTTGCTTACCGGGTTCATTCTCAATAAACCCAAGATCAATACTCTGTTTATCTCGTTGAAGCTGTTAAACGTGAAGCGTGACGCGTGTAGAAGCTCTGGTGATGAGATCCACTGGTGTAACAGGCTCAGATGGAAAGGTTGCATGAAGAATAATGTTTATGAGAAAGCAACAGAGGCTTTTAAAGCTCTCTGGATCTCACCTGCATCCCGATGATGGCGTAAATGAAGAATAGCATTGCAATGAGGAGACACACATACGGCAGAGCCTGAGGACAAAATACAGTTGTTTTAGAGACAAACAAAAATCTTAAAAGCAACATTAGACTGATTCTGATGCATCTGATCTACTCAGGAAAAGACCATAGGAATGTATTATACAATGTTATTATCTGTTCACAAAAAGTGTTATTGTTTACAATTAAAGGTACAATATGTAAGAATTTTGCATTAAAATATCCCAAAATCTCAAGGCCAGTGTTATATATTTTGTTAAGTTGATTACTTACAATATCCCAAATGTTTCCAACTATTTTTAAATCGTGAGAAAATTGCGATTTTATCCAAGGAAACGGGGCGTTAGAGCAGGGGTGAGCTGGGAGTCGCCAGTCAATTGCGTCATATCCGCGTCACCCTCGGTTTCCGCTCGTACTGCGTGGAGTCCTGGACAAATGCGGAAGTTGTAGTTGTAGCGTCTATCAAGCTACAAACTTTAGCTTGTTTCTTGCAGTCGTTATGGTACACAATTATTCTTTACCGATTGCTGCTGGTTCTGTCGACAAAGCATGCTTAATTTTATATTTTCCAAATGTAGCATTCGGTAATAGTTATGTTTATGTAAGGAAAGTATTATTGCTTTAGATTTGTGTTTAGTTTATTGACATTGTTTATCACGTCTGGTGTTTATGGCCATGTAAATAAACATAGCATGTGTTATACATAAAGATGAATCAGTATTTTGGCAAATGATGTGGGCATGTTCGAATGTACTTTTACAACAATTGTTTAGAACACGTAAAACTGCGCAGCGTTATCACAACAATGAATTCAACAAATACAGTAACATCTATGATAACCAATTTAGTATTAAACCTTACTTTTCTTGCGGTTAATTCATTTTAATGAAATAAAAGTGTGATGAGGTTCAAGAGTCAGGAAGAAGACGGGTCGGCGTGACTGGGACTCGTACTTTATTAAAATAAAGCAAAACAAACAAAAGCCGCGCATTCACCGTGGCAACCGCGACGGCACAAAACAGTTCAAAAATGAGAGCTCGGATCCACCGGTTCTCTTTCTCTGCGTCCAATTTTCTCTCCAGTCTCTCTCTCGTTCCAGCGCGGCTTATAAGCTCTCCACGCCAATAATACTTTGCACTTGATCTACTTGCTCGTCTCTTCTCTCTCCCGTTACAGACCGCGCTGAACCACGCCCCCCTCGCCACAAAAAGCATGTCATTAAACGCAACATTTATAAAAATAGAACTTAGCCTCATCCATGAACATGATTTTTCGATTCCCGTCTGACTGATTTACATCCACGGTGGAGTTTAAAACGACAGTTCCCATCATTCCACGCTCCTTCACATCGTCATCAAGCTACGCCGTTGTTGTTGTTTGGAATGTAGCGCCCTCTAGCGGCAAAAAAATTCTTGCATATTGTACCTTTAATGTTGTCTAAGTTGTCAGAGTAAAGTCAAGGTTTAGGGTCTGACCTTAAATGACTGAACAAAGGTCCAGAGGAGGATGCGAATGGTGTAGCCCTGCCGGAGGAGTTTAATGAGACGAGCGGCACGGAAGAGTCTCAGGAAACTCAGATTAATCCTCTTATCCTGGATACAAGAAAGAAAGAAAGAAAGATCAGAGCCGCATCACTGGTGCTGTATCTGAACCCGAGACGAGGACGCATCCTCAGTCAGTCAGAGTGTCAGCATCTGTTATTGATAAGGCATTAAAACTAGTTAGTCTCATGCAGGACAATGTTGTTGATAGTCTGGTTATGATGCATGAATAGTCTTGCATGAACATGCTTTTATCCATTAGGGATGGGCGATATGACCAAAATCTTATATCACAGTAACAAAATAAACGTAACAATACTTCACAAATTAAAGATATATTTTAGTATATTTTAGATTTTCAGTTTATTATTTGGAACTTGATGGACGCAAACCAACGGAAAATTATTCATAACAATTGACCCGAGACTTCACATTATATATTGCCCATACACATACCACCCATCCCTACTCTTTCAATACTGGAAAAGGGGGTAAATATAGGGAACATTTATTCGTCAATAGCTATGTTTCCATCTACCTTCGCAAATTTAACTAACAGTGTGCACAAAATTGAAATATAGCAAAAACATCTGCAAATAAAGCACCGTTCAAGAAACAAAATCATCACTTCACAATCCTACATTATAATTGGCTTGCGCCTCAGAGAGTGCAGACGAACGCGTTCAGATGTGTTTGTGAACGCAACTCATGTGAGAGTTCTGGGAGGTCATTATACCAAATCATTTTGATGACAGACTTTGGCTCAGGCCTTTCAGAATAACTAAAACAACATTGAGATGCTGTGCAATGAAACTGATCCGCTGGTTAATCCAGTTATCCAATCACATCCACTGCTGAGGCAAAGTCACGTGAGTTTTTTTTTTGCGCATCAAGGGATTTATTCAGTAATGTGTTTACAGCATAGTTTATGTGCATGTCTTTTCATTGCATGAAAAAATTATCAGATTTTTAAGTGCATATTTAGAATTTATGCACACATTGGTGTTTCCATACAGCATCTTTTATGTGATATCCCAAAATTTGCATACAAATATGTGGATGGAAACATGGCTACAGTGAATAGACCTTACAAATCCCCCCACCCCCACCCCCCCACCCTTCACATCCAAGCCTGGTGCTGGATTGAACAAGTTCGAAAATAGTCAAGCCTGATCTCAGCAGGTAAAAAGGTGAGCATTCAAAATTAGCATAAAGATGTTTGACAGGAGGAGAGGTTTGGATGAAGACAAGCAGTGCAGGAGCGATGAAGCCACTTACCGTCTGTGCAGTCCGTTGGGGAAAGGAAGGGGACAGGTGCCAACAGAGATTTAGCATGAAAATAAGAGTCACAGTGAAATCGTTAGGAGAGGCCGGAGTCCGTCTCCTACACGCAGAGACGCGGCTGTCAAAAGTCATTGGGGGAGATCTCCGGATTGTCATTTTCAGCAGATGATTTGGTCTTACAACAGGTCTAAGGTCTAAACCAAATTCATTTGAAATCATCTAGTGCAAATGTTGCAAGGAGCGAATTTGAATGGGCCCATTTTTGATTCACGAAATATACTATATTTAAATGTAAATACAGTCCAATTTAGAGTATATATATATAGTCCTAAATTAATATTTAAAAAAAAATATTTAGGACTAAGCAGATTGAGAAAACCTTTTTTTTAAAGATTTTTAAAAGATTAAAAAGGAAAAAATCTGTGACTTTTGACCATTTTTGACCAATTTTCCTAATAGGTCCAGGTTTTCAATGGAACCCTGTCCCCACGATTTTAACCAAAGACAAACTGAAAACAGAATAAAAGTGCAACACAAATGCGACACAAAAAATAAACGCTGAAAGCTCACAAAGAGACAAAGTTAAAGCTTCAAGAGTTTCTCATCTGGAACATCCACTGCAGTAAGATAGCTACATAATTTATAACATCTATCATATATGTGTTGAGATTTAAAATGATTTTACTTTTAAATACCTTTGAATTTTGGTTCTCAAAAACTTTGATGTGTTTCTTTGATGACTCACCTTGATCTCAGTAACCAGAATGTCTGTGATGCTCCCCAGAACAGTAACAAAGTCAAAAATGTTCCATGCCTCCTTCAGGTAATTCTGCACACATTGAGAAAAATATGCAACTCTGATGAAATCAGTTGAATTAGACAAATCTCCCATAAAGAGTGTTATTTATGTGCCATGTGGAGTTTCTGTCATTCAAAATGAGTCACTTTTGACATTCGATTTCGGTTATAATGCTGGGTTAAAAGGTAGTAGATTTTCAGCAGAGCTACATTTTGTGAATTCATCATTTACAATGACCGCACTTTAAATCTACACTTATTCCTAATCCTTAGAGACAACTTTGGGCATTTTTAGATCGATTTAGGTTGAGTTTGGACTGGTTTTACTTGTGAAAACACTAGTCAGTTTTAAAAGCTTTTACTATTCTAGTGAGGACAATGTGGCACACAAAAACAGGCAGCCTAAAAAGCAGACATTGGAGAGTCATGTAATAGATCTTTCATGGCAGGACGGTCTGTCAGGTGTCTTAGCCTTGGGTCCATGTCTCTCATGAACGCCGCAAAGATTAGTCGACTGCTGCTAGACATGGATCGCGGACAGAACAACATGAGCGAGACCCATTCATCAACCCCGGGCTCCAAACAGGTGAGGTAAACGTAAGCGTCACGCACCAGAAAAGCTTCTTAATAAATGAGCCTCATAAATGGAAATGGAGCTTGAGATGAGACCTTCTGCTGCAGGTCAGACCATCCGGCACTGAAGAGAGATTTATGATGCATTGCTCATACCGTACACACAACCACACTCATACTTACACATTCTTCTCACCCACAGGGCCGTCATTAGCCTCTCACTGATTTCACAGTTCTTGCGCTACTGACGGCCCTGTAGGCTGGTCAATCAACCGACAGAGCATCGCTTTTTCACTCAAATCAGTCATTCACACTCTCACTTTTTTTCAGTTCCTCTCAACTTTGGGTCAAACTAGCCTACCAGTTTATTCTGCCCAAGAGTTGCCCTATCCGCCTAATATAAACGCTCAGTCGGAAAAAAAAATACTATGGAAGTCAATGGGGTCCATCAACTGTTTGGTTATCGACATTCTTCAAAATATCTTCTTTTGTGTTCAGCAGAAGAAATAAATTCATACAGGTTTGAAACAACTTGAGGTTTCCTTATTCCTTTAAGGACCTATCAGCCTACGTCAGGGCTATTCAACTGGCGGCCCGCGGGCCACATGAGGCCCGCCAATCATCTCCATCCGGCCTGACGGCACCAACCACCCTCCTCCTCTTTTCCTGGCAGTGCGGCTAATATAGTTTGATACTATTGACCGTTTTACGTGCGGATATTTCAGCAGTTATTATATGTGTCCCAAATTTATGATACAAATCATTCGTGAATGAATCATTCTTTTGGTTCGATTCTTTCTAAACGCGCTTGCATAAAGGTCTAAAACTATTCGGATTCATTCGGACCACTTAGGGTGACCAGACGTCCCGAAAAATTCGGGACAGTCCCGAAATCTAAACTGTTCCCGAATCTGGCCCTAATCTGGCCCTGTTCCCGAATCCCGAATCTGGCCCTAATTGTCCCGAAAATTATACTAAAGCAAAATATTGAGTAGTTATTGTCTTATAAACATTAAAAACTGTCTGCGGAGGTTGAGGCCGGCGACACACTGGCTGCGTGGCGTGTCCGTTTTTATTTCGGCTCCCCTGTTAACAGGTTAGAGCTTGCACACTGCCTGCGTGACACGCGCGTCTCAGGCGCGCCTCGAGCCGCGCAGAAAACGCGTGCATGGCATGCTAGAAATAGAACCGACGCCTATTTTTCACGCGACACGCAAGCCTGTTGGAAGCGTTTCCAGGCAAAATAGAATAGGAAAAGATGTGTGTATGTCATTTTGACATGAAAACATATTAATAAATGACATTTTGATGTTTGAAAGTTTAAGTTTTTACATAAATGCAGATATAAATGTAATAAAAAAAAATATATGATCGATTTTCAAATTGCACCTGTCAATTCAGAACGAAATATTCTGTAGCCTATTTTGCCTATTATTAGAGCGCAAGTTGCTGCAGCCGCGAGGACAGTCACTGCTGCACGCGTAAAGGAGTGATTGATTGTGATTGATTGTTCGCGGCACTGCAAAACGTCGTTTAAGCTTATTAGCGTTAGGCTATACTGAAAGGTCTGATTTATGCACTGTTACTTACAACAGTCATTGTTTTTTTTTTCTTTTCACAATGACATTTGAGTTCATGATTTTAATGTTGTTGTTTTTTGTGGCAGACTAAAGAATAATGACAGACTGTTGATCTTTGAATAAAAATATGTTTGGTTCAGGTTTGAAATTCATTATCTTTTATTATAGGCTACGCAGTCTGATATCATAGAAGCCCCCCATCCCGTCACCCCAGACCCAACAAGTTGTGATTGAACTGTGTGAACGGATCCAGACATTTTTGTAAACCAGGGCTGCCAACTTTTGAGTTTAGCTTGGAGTGAGATTTTTGTTGGGGGGGGGGCTATGTAAAAACAAATATTGCATCACAACATTTGGTAACTAAATATAATTTTATGAAGTTTAGTGACAACATGTTACAATGTTTACATTGTACAATGACTGGTAGGATACAGTTTTTATTATTGCTTGACAAAAATGTCAAGATTTCAATTCCATTCTTGTGATTTGATTCCGATTTTGATTCAATATTGACTACTTTGGATACATGTTTATTTTAAATTTTATTTAAAAAAATAATCTCACCTAATGCTGTAAACATAGACGGCCCAATCTGCTGGTATTATTAAAGGTTAAAAATAACAAATGAAATTAAATATAATGCAGTTTTTGTTATAATAACAATTATTTAATGACATAGGTAAAAATATAATAAATATGTAATATAGTGCTCAGCAAAATCTCCTCTCTAGCTATTTTTTCTATTCAATTAACATGCTATGGTCATTAAATGGCTTTCCTGAGGTAAATGTAACGTTATGTGACATAATGAGAGAGCGTGTGAAAAGTGTCTATTGCGGGAGTCTCACGCTCAATGCGTGAGAGTTGGCAGCCCTGTTGTAAACTGACTATGCTGTGCATAATTGTGTTATATGTGGATTGGGAAACTAGTTTAGTATCAAACACTGACTGTAATGATAAAAGGTAAGTGTTATCAGAGTCTCTCCACTCTCACCAGAGGGCCGAAGGCGATGACCTTGAGAATGCACTCCAGTGTGAAGAGAGCCGTGAAGATGATGTTCAGCCACTTTAACATGTCCTCATACGGTTTAGGAGCATCATGGAACTGCAGAGGAAGAAAAAAACACGCAGTGATAGCGACTCACTCTGCACTCACTCAAATATTCAAAAGACCTGTAAAATAGGCTTTCAGGACTCCAAAATTAGAAATGACTTATTCATAACTGAATATTCACACACATAATTTCGTACGTAATAATTAGCATTGCTGAACCTCAATCAACCTTTGCAATGCCTTTACACACTAACTTACAGATAAAGCACAAGAGGGCACTTCCTGTTGGCAGCTTTCCAGACGTACAATTGACTGATGAACTGAGACCGTTCCCAAAGGAAAAAAAACATTATGCTTGGATGTTTGGATGCACTGATTTAATCTAAATAGCCTCTTTTGTTCAATTTAATTAGAAAGTCTTCTGTATAACTTACAGGCCACAGGGAGTTATTATGGTGAAAAAAGCATCCTAGATAAACCCAGAGAGTAAATTTCCCTTTAACCTGTTAACTCTTTGAGTAAAGAGGTGAAAATACATTCTGAAAATGGTTGCAATTCATGAATGCTTTGGAATACAGCCCTAGGGCAAATAATAAGTTTATGTTTACAGTGAAGTAAATATACTGCACTAAACATTTAAATATTATACAAAAGATATATTTTACTAAATAATTTAGACTTGAAACCAAACCTAGGCCATATGTCTAAACAAGTTGTGCTCCAATTTTGAAGTTGATATCACAAAAATGCAGGCTCCTGTAAGAATTTGGGAAACAGGATGAAACTAACACTACACTGAATTTTTATGTGCTCTACTGACATGAATTAATAAATGTCAGTCACAATATCACTTCTATCACAAAACAGTGGCCAAATGTGAAACCTTGAGTTTCAGACCTTTCCAATGATATGTGTTTTAAGATCAGAAAAACATTTGATTACAAAATAGTGCAGTAAAGTTTGTAAAATGCGAAACAACACCGCCTATAGGGGGAGGAATCTGCTAAAAAGGATTTAAAGTTAAGGCCCGTTCACACCAAGCACGATAACTATAAAGATAACGATAAAGATATAATTCTAAAAATCGTTCTCCATATTAAAGAATAACAGAGTTCACACCACAACTATAACGATAAAGATATGAGGAACGATATCGTTGGGATCACTTTCAGAACGATTTTTTTTCCAGCTGTCCAACGATAAAACACTGACAGCCAATCAGAATCCATTCTAATTTAAAGGTCTCGCGCATTTAAAATGGCAGATGACATTGCAGAGAAGTTAATTGTCGAGGTACAAAAAAATCCTCCACTGTTTGACAAGTCAAACCCCCTTTTCAAGGATACGTTAAAAAAGATGGATATATGGAAAGCAATCGGTCGTATCCTGGGAATAAATGGTGAGAAGTAGGCTATTAACGATGAGATATTATGCAGTTTAGCATAGTGTAACAAAATTACCTCAGGTAGGCTATCCAGTGCTAGTTTTGACAACATTGCTGAAGTTGCAGTGAAAAAGGCGTTGTATACATAAAGGTGTTGACTAGGCGATGTTTTTATCCCATCATTGACAGCGCGGGCACGCGCGTGCTTAGAATAAAAAGACCGTTATCGGTCGTTGGTGTGGATGCATATATAGTTCTCTTTATCGTTATCTTTATAGTTATCGTGCTTGGTGTGAACGGGCCTTTAGCCTGGCTAACGTCAGACCTCTTTCTCATTGAGACGTGGTCTGGGAACCACATGTTCATTTTCTCGTATTTGAGGCGTGGTTTACGAATGCCCAGAGCCGTTTATTGGGCGCTACGAATGTCTATCAAATGCGCCTGTACGTAGCTCATAGCCAATCGTTTCAATTATACAAGATGACGTATGTAGAGTAGAGCGACAGAAATTCGACGAGGAAGAAGACGAAATAAACTTGCGTTCTAAACTACTTAGAACACTATCTAAGGCTGCATCAACTTCGAGTCTGATGCCATGTTGGATCCATAGATATAAACAAACTGCTTCGGTGTGTCGCATAGACGTCGTCATCGTCTTGCTGCTCCCTCCCCGTTCTGTGATTTGTTCCCTTTTTGAGGGGAAAATCTGGTCCATGGTGTCCAGGCTGCCTAGCAGCGTGAATAAAATCGCGCTGCTCGCAAGGCAGCATGGGGAAACCCAGGCTAATTTAAAGTACTATTTCCATGGTATCGCAAAGTCCGATCTCAAAACAGTTTTCACAGGATGGATTTTGAGTTGAGTTGTCGAATGACACCTAATTTATGATGATTACTAAATATTTATTAGGGAAAAAAAGGATAGTAAATAAAAGTACACCAAGTGGGACACTAGTGAGACACTGATTAAAAATGACAACAGTTTTACCTTCATCATGAGGACCACCGTGTTGATGGCGATCATGGTCAGGATGGAGTACTCAAACGGAGTGGACACCACAAACTTCCACATCTTGTACTGGTAAGACTTCTTGTCCTGCGGCATGTAGCGGGTCAGGGGTTTGGCGTTGATGGCAAAGTCGATACAAGCTCGCTGTTGATGAAAGCAGACTTATCTCATCAAGAGTTCCTCAGCAAAATGTTGATGTGAATATCTACAAGCTTAAAACTACTCATCACGCTGATCTTTCCATGTTTGATTATTAGAACAGGATTGGTATTCCCAGAGCTCTCTAAATCAAACGAATGAAAGAACTAATGAGTGCTTGTAGACAAACATCAAACCAGCAGCACAAATCTGAACAGAGCTCAGTTAAATATTTAAACACAGGCTAATAATTCATCTGAGAGAATATATAGAAACAGATCAGAGACAAATACTATATAAAGAAACCAGAAAAAAGAGAAAAAGAAGAAATAGATTAATCCTCCATTCCAAAACCTAGTGCTCCATAATCATGCTGCCTTTTAAGATTTTTGTTCAAATTCGAATGACACATTCACAGAATTCACTGCAATGAGCTCCGTTGAAAAAAAAACCCTAAAATGTAGTCCATAAAAACATATATATTAACGTGACCAGATTTCTGAAATAGGGGACATTTCCTACTTCAGTGGTCAAAATTTTATTGAAAGCTCACTCGTAATTATCAAATAATTAAAAAACTGGGACAATATATTTAGTATGTTTTTGTTTTCTAAATGTTGTGGGTTTCATATACTGTTATTATAATTTATAATTATGCTGTTTGCCGGTTAAACTGACCCTAATTGGTTATTAGTACAATTCACTAAAAATCACACTATGAAATACTAGTAACCACTGCAAATAGCAAACAGATCAAAAAACAGTATTATATTATAACAAAATTAGGAATTTACAAGAACACATTACAAAAATAAAACAAAATATTAAATATTTTCTAATTGTAATTTTAATATTTTCACAAACCGTGAAAAAATATAAAGTAATTACAACTGCTAAAGAACATCTTAAACCAGCCTGGTCTTAGCTGGACTCTTAGGCTGAATAGACTGGACTGTTAGCTGGTTTAAAGAGGTTTCGGACACTTTTCAGCTAATCAGGCTAGGAGAACATCTGGATGCCCAGCTAAATGCCCGATCAGCGTTTTTTTATTGAAAATTTTTTTTTTTAGCAAGGTAGCAACTATGCTTATATCGAGTGCTTCAGAACAGTTATTTATGAGTACTAATAACTGTTTGAATGCTGCCTTAGTAGACAGCAGGCAACAATGCAGCTTAATATGTTTTAGAACAGAGCCAGAGTTTTCAACTCAGTTGAAAGAGTTCTGCCTGACTGGTCTAGTTGTTCCTCCTGGGATTTAGTTATGTGCTTTGTGTGTGTGAGCATGTGTTTGTCAAAAGAGCTAAGACTCAAGGTAGTAGAGATGTAGACGGACAGGCGCGCTGGCCTCACACAGGTGAGAGGAATTCTCTTAAGAGTGCTTCTCCTCCAGGCATCTAAAAACTGTCCGTGCATTTATAAAACAAGACTTTGCCCTTATTTGCATATACACCGAAACTCCATTTAAGCAACACTGATTTGTGTCTACAGTTAACCCCCCCCCCCCATCTACTCATCCGTTCATGGTTGATTGTAACTGACTATGCAGGCTTCCAACTGCCCCGACCTACCTCGTTCTTTTCCAAGCTGCACTCTGACATGGCTTTATCTCCCTGCTCCTGGAACGTGATTATGATCAAAGCCACAAAGATGTTGACAAAGAAGAAGGGGAAGACGATAAAGTAGACCACGTAGAAGATGGAGGTTTCCATGCGATAACCCGGACTGGGACCTTGGTCTTCAAAAGTGGCATCTACAGAATGTTTCAGCACTCTACAGAACCACAGGGAGAATGTCAGCAAGATGATCACATAAAACATAGAAAGGTTAAAATGAGGAAACATGCATTACAAGAATGAAAAGACTTGTTTTAATGTAAAAGAAACAAAGGCGGCAGGAAATGGGAATTGCGGTCGTATGTTCTTCCCTATTGTGCCTTATATTGGCGTGAAATGACTTGAATGTGAGGATTTTGTCTATCGCAAATAGATTAAAAAAAAAATAATAATGATGTGCATGGATAAATCTTTTATAATAAACACTGAAAAATACCATTAAAAATAAGAATAGTCAATTTTGATTTCATGGTGACTTTAAGATTTTTTCCTTAAATTATGTAATAATTCATGCATCAAACAGTTAAGATTATTACAAAACCGGACTAACACTAAAAGTTCAAAATATAAATTGAATACATATTTAGTTTCAGCGCTATTTGCTGTAGAATTTTTATCCCTTTTGCTTCCTCTCCCTTTTCTGATTGTCCCTCTATAAAAAGGCAAAAAGTCTAACAAAAAAGACATGAACACATTTAAAAGCATTCAAGTATATATTTAAAAACTTTTTACAAAGTAGAACAGACTGAAAATATCAGCTTAAAGCAGCAGAGAGGGAAAAAGTGTTTATATACTGTACCATACAGTGGTTAAGATAACATGTCCACGTCCATTAAAACTCAGAGTACTAGAGGCAACTCTTGAATGTTAAAGAGGGATTTAAGTTATTAAAAAAAACTTTCTGGATTTTCTTGATTCAACGCTTGAGTTTCTTTCTCTCAACCAAGTATGTGTTTTTCTATGGAATTAAAAGTAAAAACACAGATTACACCAGAGAGAGTTGAGCAAGACGAGAAACTCGATCAGAATAGAGTAAAAGAGGAAAGAGATTCGAGTAAGAAAAGCAACATTAAGTGTCTCAGTATGATGTGTTTGTGTGAGTGAGTGATGAGGGGGACTCACGTTGGCCAGCCCTCTCCTGTAGAGACAGTGAACAGGGTCAGAAAGGCCCACAGGACGTTGTCATAATGGAAATCATACTTCTTCCACTCGCGCGGCTGCGTCAAGGCCACTCCATCACTGCCGTACTCCAGGAACTGACCCCTGAGTGCAGACACAACACAATCCACCACAAACTATTCCTTTGTCTTTATTTACTTTGAATCCTTCCTTTTCCCACTTCCTCTGCTTCTTCCTCTTTTACATTCTTCCTTCCTAATTTCTTTACTTCCTTCTGTCCCTTTTCCTTTTTTCCTCTGACTTTCATCCTTTCTTTCCTCTTCTTTTTCATTCCCTTCCTTTCCTCTTTCCTTCCTCCCTGCCTTAATTTAATTTCCCCTTCCTTCCTTCCTTCCTTCCTTCCTTCCTTCCTTCCTTCCTTCCTTCCTTCAATTTTCCCCATCCTTCCTTCCTTCCTTCCTTCCTTCCTTCCTTCCTTAATTTAATTTTCCCATTCCTTCCTTCCTTGCTGCCTTCCTGCCTTTCTGCCTTCCTTCCTTCGCTCATCCTTTCCGTTTATCTTTCGTTTTTCTTTCCTTGCTCCCTATTTTTGCTCTTCCTTCATTCCATTCCTTCACTCTTCCTTTCCTTTTTACCTTTTGTATTTCCTTCCTTTCTGCCTGCCTACCTTCACTCTTCCTTCCATTCCTTCATTCTTCCTTTCCACCTTTTGTCTTTTTGTCCTTCCTGCCTTCCTATCCCTTCCTGCCTTGCTATCCCTTCCTGCCTTACTATCCCTTCCTGTTCATTCACTCTTCATTTCATTTCCTTTTTACCCTGTGTCTTTCCATCCTTCCTTTGCACTTTTCCTTCCCTTTCCTTTTCCTCTTTCGTTCTCTCTAGTTCCTTTGTGCCAGGGTTATTATTTGTTAACTAAAACTATAAAAACATTTTAGTTCTTTGAAATAAGGCTGAAAAAAATAAAATATAAATATTAGATGAATATTTTGAAATGTTCCATTGGCAACTAACTGAAATATGTTTAAGTTGAACCACTAAAATTACAAGCTTAAAAAATAAATAAAAACTAATAATGAACTAAAACTGAAATATAAATAAATTAAACTTAAACAGTAATATTTAAGATCAACACAATTACAAAAAAATTTATTTAAATTAATTCAAATAACTATACTAGTATATAAAACTACTTCACACTTGCTTTTCTTTTTACCTTTTGATTTTCCTTTCTGCCTAAATACCTTCCTTCCATTTCCTCCCTCTCCATCTTTTTTTACTTTCACTTTCATCCTCCTCTCTCCATCCACTCTTTCTCTTCCCAACACAATTACTAAAACTTACATTTAAATAAAGATGATAATATAATTCAAATAACTATACTAGTATATAAAACATACTAAAATAACACTTCACACTTACTTTTCTTTTTACCTTTAGATTTTCCTTTCTGCCTGACAACCTTCCTTCCCTTATCCTTTCCATATTTTCTACTTTCACTTTCATCCTCCTCCCTCCATCCACTCTTTCTCTTCCCTTTATCCATCTATCCATCCATGTAGAATACATCCAGACAGTCCAACCAGAGCACATCCTTACCTGCAGTCCTTCTCCAGGGCTTTGGACTCATCGGTGCAGTGAAAAAACTTCCCCTTGAAAAGCTGCACAGCAATGACGGCGAATATGAACATGAAGAGGATGTAAACGATGAGGATGTTGAGCACATTCTTCAGAGAGTTCACTACGCAGTCAAACACGGCCTGGAGACACACAAACGGCACAAATCAAATCTCCTGCAAACAGTGGACAGCTTCACTGCCACGTGCAGACCATAATGCACACTTTCATTAAATCCATCTGAGTAGAATGTGTCGTTGTGTGTTAAAGTCACAAGGCCTTTGTGATAGCACACAACTTCGCTAACTGTAGGCTGTGACATAATTGATTACTGCTCCTCTTGCTCTAGATAATCACATGATTGCACTAAGGCTGAGGATAAAATAAGTGTAAGATGTGTAAATCTACTAATTTTTCTGTCATTTCTGCTTGTTTAATTTCCTCAGGGTATCATTATTAGCACTGAGTAATATATATTTTTCACCATTAATGCTAATAAGATCTCTGTAGGCAGGATAAATGTCTCTGTGGCCCTGTGAGGCTTTATCTGTGCATTAGTATTGAACCTAACCTAAACTGCAGTTTTGTTTGTTAGTCTATTATTTATTTTAATGCCACCGGTGATGAATCTTCAGCCAAATGAATAAATGATGCTGTGAAATAATAGTTTAAATTTATAATTTAGCCATGTAATGAGATAACAGTAAGTGTCTCTAAAACGATTTGTTTGTGTGCCTAAGTGTGTGATTTGATTAGAGAGAAAGATGCGACAAGGCTGTTAATGTCGAGGGCTACACAAGGGGCATCCCTGCCTGCAACATATTCACACAAACAAGCACAATATCACAGTGGCAGCTTCAGAATTTTTTTCCTTGCCTAACAGTTCAGATGGGGTGCTAAGACACTAAGTGCATTATTAACTTCAATATCCTGCATTTATTGCATTTTATTTCATTTTCCATTTTACCGTAAAACTACACATTTACAAGGTCACATTATGAAGTGTGCAGAGTTATTAAGCATGTGTTATCAATTTCGCTGAAAATCTTTATTATTGCCTTATCAGGTCTTTGAATCAAAAACGGTTTATTCTGCGAGCATGTTATTTTAGTATTATTATACATACTGTTATAGTAATTACAAATATTTTAAATTCGCTTTCACTTTTCATTTTAAATGATTCATATTTTAAGCTTTATTTCAAATACCAAAATATACCAATATAGTTTTAGTTTTACTGAACAATACAACAACAGCATGGAAAACACTATCGTTAGAATCTTTTTTATCAATGCCTCTCAGGAAGACTGAATACACCTTAACTGATAGACCCTCTATGAGTTTTAGCGAATGGTAATCTTTCACTGGTGGATCTGATCTTGTCATTTTAAAACTAAAACCCCATAATTCCACTTGCATGCTCTCAGAGGAGTAAGATAAGAGCTAAGCAGGGACATTACCTTGAGTTTGGGCAAACGTTTGATGGTCTTCAAGGGCCTCAGGACTCGAAGGACCCTTAGGGACTTGATGGTGTTGATGTCCTTGCCTTTTGTTCCCCTGTAAGGAAAAAGCAATGACTCAGAGACATTTTAACACACTTGCATTTACACATTTTAACATACACTTGATGCATTTTGATGTCATCTGCCAGCACATGCACAAAGCCTTAATTCAATTACATTTTCATGAGCTAATCACTTCCTCCAGCCCATCATGTAATTCAGAATTACATTAGCTAGAGGTCATTTGGTTAGTAGAAAGCATGCCTTTAAGGGGAGGTTATTTTACAGAAACAAACCTACCTCTGAGCATGACAATAAATATAATTTAACATGTAATATTTCTGTAAAATAACACTCATTTACCAGAAAAAGATACAAAGAAACAATCCATTCAGCAGGAATGATTTCTTTGTAAAAACCACAGTTGGCCAAGTCATATTCTGATGCTGAAAAGCTAAAAAATAATAAAAAAAAAATAAAAAATAAAAAAAAATGTTGCCGCCATGTTGCTAGGATGTTGTGGGAGTTACTTTACTATTAGATCGCTAGTGGTTATTTACTGGCCTAAGCCAAAAGACACCGAATCTCTATGATTTTCTGTGACCAGTTGCATAAACTTCTAAGATTCATCATACAAGTCATATATTTTTTTTCTTTAAGACCATAACTTTAAAAATAATAATTTACATTAGAAAAAAGTAGATTGGCCAAATTCAAATCCAAAATATAAGACAGACTAGTTTTTAAGACACAGTTTTACCATAGTGTATGTGTTATTAGCAAATAGCCTCTGTGGTCTCTAAATATGGTTCAGGTGCATTATTTACTGCAAGTTTAAGAGAAGTTTAAGTTTTTCGTTAAAAAAAAACAAAACAATACACCAGGCAAAAGCCATGAAATCTAAAGCTACAAGTTTAATGAAGTTTAATACCTTTTTCTTTCTTTTTTTTTGAGAAATCATAACAGTGATGAACCACTAATGAAATGTATTAAACATAAAATAAACCCTTTTAAAGTCTTAATAATGAATGTCGCTTTAATGTTTGAGTTCCGTTCAGTTTAACTATTTTCAGGATTGACTTGAAGTTAAATGAAGTCACAGAAGACTGTCAACATCAATGCCACACTGAAAAATTCATTCTCTGAATGTTACAGCTGGTAGATTCGCATTGAATGACAGATGAAATTACACAGTTCAACAGAAGGGAACTCACCTGAAAAGATAAGAAAAGGCTATTTAAAAACTTTTACTCTAAACTTCAGCAGCCACGTCTAAACACAAGAATGACCTCAATTTGAACCTTGTTTAAACCAAAAAGGCTGAGTCCTTTCTGACCGGTGAGATGTGTCCTTGACAGTTGAAAGTACTCTGAAGATGAACGTTTTCTTTACATTCATCATTCAAAATACAAACTTCAAATGCTCTGCATTGCAAATAAGCATTTGCTTCCCAATCCTAAAAAGAGTGGGTTTAAGGAGCCATAGCTTAGCTCTGTGATTGTTCTGCTTACTTTTTCTCTCCCATGAGGAGTTGGGTCTCTATCACTCTGGCATGCAATGTCCATGCAATGTCTGTCTGTCATACACACACACGCACACACACACACACCCCATGGGTGCATGTGGATCTCTGCTTAATGAGACAGTCAACTATACTCCCATAGATTTCAGAGGACTATCTGTTTCCAACCACCCATCACACATGAGGTCCAGTGAAATTATATTGAAAGCAAGATAAAAACTTTTGTTTCTGGTAATTGTGAAAGTTCATAATATTATAAATACTATAATTTCAAAATATTATATGTACACAATCACATTTCGTATTATATATCATATAAAACTATAGTACAACAAATGTTTACATGTATATATATATATATAGTGTGTGTGTGTGTGTGTGTGTGTGTGTGTGTGTGTGTGTGTGTGTGTGTGTGTGTGTGTGTGTGTGTGTGTGTGTGTGTGTGTGTCTTGAATAATGGGCTTAATTTTTATGCAAAATGCTATATTTTTCATATTATTTTTTATGTTTTAGTTATATAAAATTGGATGCAAACATTTATATTTCCCCATATTATCCAGATATTTATTGACAGCTTGTGAGTTTTATCCACAAATGTTTAGTGAAGGAATATGAGAATTTTAGAGCGATCTGCCATCAACTAGCTTCTAAAATACAAGGACAGTAAAAACATCCATCTGCTGTTTTCACTGCTTATCCATATTCAAAACAAGTTGGTTATAGAACTTATTTTGATATCTATGTAGCAGATGTTCAGTTTATGCAATTTAACAGCAATAATCAGAATTAATTCAGCTTCTGTTTGACCATTATCATAAGGGGTGGCTGTCCTCTGGAAACAGTAGGAGTAGTAGTTTCTATAAGCCCTTGCAAAGGTCGAAGGTCATGTAATTGGGAAAGAGTTGGTCCATCCCCTTCCGCAAAGGCTGAATGAGAGGAAGAGTCGAAGGGTGGTGAGTTTGGAGTGGTCCGTGGGAAGGTTGTGGGGTAAAGGGTATGTTTTTAATAGATATATAGACTGTCCCCACCTGGTCACGCTTTGCTGTGATCTGACGAGGAAAACCGATGAAAAACCATGCACATGTGCACAAACACAGAAACACACACAAATAAGGCGCGTCGCAGACACAGAAGAAGCAGTAAATGCAGATCAGCATGAAGAGATTAAATGAGATCAGAACGGAAGAGAGCTGTCACTGAGCGGAAACACTGTGGAAGGACGGACAGCAAAGAAAGATTAAAAAAAGCATCGAAGCAACTCTAGTGCACAATAACACATTACATTAATCAAAGACATGATGCAATGGGGGATTATTAGTTACTGTTTGTTTGTAACATCTCTGCAAGATAAATAACACTCAGCAGTAAATATAGAGGCATCGAAACATGAGTCACAAATGTGAAAAGGTCACAGACCTGCATATATAACGTATACACACCCACACACACTATAAGAAAATGCATGCATGTGCTAGAGGTTCATGCAACTCCTGGTAATGGATGCTGATTGTGTACAGCAAGTAAAAGTAAAATGGATTCGCCGATTGCTGCCAGTAACGGGGACTCATCATTTAGCTTTTTTTCTTTGCAGTGTATCAAATATGAGATGATGTATTTTTCATTTAAAAAAATTCAAACTCTTCTCTATATTTTCTTTATGGTGGCTTAATAAGGAAGGGATAAATACAATTTAAATTTAAAATAAAAATAAAAGATGTCGCAACAGAAGTTTTCTTTACTAGATGGTTGTAATGTCTTTAATCTGATTTGCTCACATCACTTACTGTATAGCAGCAAGTATCATTCTGTCTTTCTAAAAATTCGATTTAAAAATGCATTATGTTGGGCTTCCTTACAAATATACCGAACTGTGAGTAACTCAGTTTTATTTACTTGCTGAAGTGTATTGAGTTTAAGAATTCATTTTAGACGCTGTTTATGTCCAGTTGTGAATGTCTTGCACTGGTCTACCGATTACTTATCCACACAAACACACACTAATACTCAGGCAGATTAACATGAAGCAGGTAATAACAAATGCGTACCCCATGAAGCTCCTGAAAGCAACGCAAGCGAAAAGGAAAGACAGGGCAGATAAAGAAAGCGAGAAAGAGAGAGAGACAGAAAGAGAAAGAAAGATGGATGGAGAAAGAAGGAGCTGAATGAGAAACATTAAAACCCACAGGACACAAACCACTGAAGAACAGCACAGGAGAGAAAAGAAGATTACAGCACAGTTTAAGAGAAACAAGCACAGGAGTATCAGAAAGAGCAAAACACAGTATATGAGATACATTTATATTCACTGTACAACATTAAACTGAAACCAAAGCTAATACTGCCCTAAATAATTATTTCTTCAACTACAGACACTTTTACGTCCCAGGGGTTGGTTTTTTATTAAAACGAACAAGTTTTATTTATTTTTTGTTATATTATATGAATGAAGGTCACACTAAAACCATCTTGGTTTTATCAGTCCTTAATCATTTCTCACTTTCAAATACCTTTTATGTACAGAATTTATTGTTTAACACTTACCAAAATGTTAATCTTAAAATATGAAAATCCATCATCAAATGAATTATATATTTGTAAATATTTTATTAATTGAAACCTAATCATCCCTCAGTTCTGGTGCCATTTCACATGACCAACCTAATAATGTTTTTAGTTTTAGGGTTTTTACTATTTTAATTATGTGCCATTTCTGATCTAATTGGATTTTGTCAAATTATGCAGAAAATGTGAAAATATTAGGTAACACTTTATTTTAAGGTGATGAAGTTACACGTTAATACATGATAAATTGAGCATAATTGCAAGTAACTAATCATAAAACAAACACTAATAACTCTATAATAAATACACGTTGTTAATTAATATTATTCAGTACTTATTTGAGTAAGTACAATGTAATGTCACCTTAAAATAAAGTGTAACCAAATATTATTTACATTTGTGTATCAAAATAGACATTGGCTTTAGCAAGACAAAGGAGTCGGTTATTTTATTGCAAAAATACTTTAAATGTAATTTCCACCATATAATGCTAATAAAACCAATACATCCTTTTAGATTTGCTGGAAATGACACTGTTGTAGAAATGCTTATGATTTCCAGAAATAAATGACAAAAACAGCAGCATTATGTTTATGGTTCAAGCGAAACTACTGCTGGACATTAGTTTATTTAATTTTTTATTAACAATGTAAATAAAATAGAATAATAAAAAATAGTGTGTGTTTTGTAAATCCACAGGGGCAAAAGTGTCCGTAGCATAAGAAACTCTTGGTGAACGTGATTTCTCCAAGTACAACATGTTCCTGGATCAACATCTTTGTTGATCATGGAACAACATTCCAATCAACCAATTAGATTTGAGGGACAAGTTTAGGCTTAGGCTTGAAACCAGGTTAAAGTACTTCTAAATCAGTGTTATTCACGTATTATTTCCCTCTGATTTTAGGGATAAGTTATTGATAGGGTTAGGTTTAGGGGTGGGGATATGGTTAGAAGTATAGTTAGGATCCAGGAACATGTCTTTCTTGGCAAAATCACGGTGAATATGCTGTAGAACCACCATCAGAAGCACAGGTGCCAGTCAGAGCTGGTGGAGAATTTCTGCACTACTGAATAATACAGCTGCAAACTCACACAAAATGTCTGGTCTCAAAAGCGGAGCAGTTTTCTCTCACCTCTTTTTCAGCTATTTTAAAGCACCCCAGGGTCTCTCTGTCAAATGCAGAGGTGGAGATCGAGAGACAGCTCAGCATCTGCACATGACGACTAAGAAGATTCAGCCACACTAGACCTTGGATTCATTACACAAATCACACACGCGCTGTCAAACCAAATGTGTGTGTGTGCGTTTATGTTTGCCTTGCAGAGAAATCTGTACCCGACTGGGTTCATAAACTACATTATGTTGGCTCTCGGCTATGAAAAACTCATGCCGTCGTGATGTCACGGTGGTTGCCATGGCTATATGGTTGCAAAATTTTCTGACTGGTTGTTAGCGTGTTGCAATGTGGTTGCTAGGGTAGCTTGTGGCTTAGGTGGTTGCTAGGCACCTACATCATTGTGAGTCTAGGGGATTTTATTGCTGCTTTATCATCCATCAAATGAAATTTTTTAATTCAATCAATTAGATGAGAAATAGCACACTAAGGAAATCATTACTAATTATCATGGGTGGCTCAGAAACAAAAAGAATAAGGCCTTGTCCACACTAATACGTTTTAGTTTAAAAACGCATCTTTTACTCTCTGTTTTGGCCTTCCGTCCACACTGAGACAGCGTTTTGTCCTGCGAAATCTGAGCTTTTTGAAAACTTTCCCAAGTGGATACATTTTAAAACACAGTTTTCACGTTGTAGTGTGGACTGTGAGAATGGATGACGCATTTAGCACCTGAGCACCTGTTATGTGCTATTCACTTTAACACTGTTGCTAAACATATGTTACTTTGTACACTCTTCATATCGCAGTTGCGTTTTAGACCAAATATATAATGGTGATTGAGTGCGACCTGAACGCATCAGTGAATGCTGAGATATTTTGCTAAATAAAATGATCCTGCAAGAAGAATAGCATGAGAACTTTATCATGTCAGATCCGTCTGTATCATCTCAGTGAGCTTTTCTGAGGGTTTACGCATGCGCAGTAAAGTGAATTTAGCCTTTTCCGACGTGGTTTCAGTGTAGATGAAAAACTTTTGGAAAACGCTAGTGTGGACGGAGTGTTTTGAAACGAAAACGCCGTTTTCAAATGTATCAGGATGACTATGTAGACGTAGCCTTAAAGGAAAACCGTTGGGAAATGTGTCCTCTCTGCAACTGTCTGGCTCAGATCCTGTGGGAAATACTAAATCCGAACCATTAGCACAGGTGTGCGCGCTGCACACGATCCCATTATGAGCTAAAAAAAAACAGATGCACGTTAAACCGATCAGTTCCTAAGACCAAACTGCACACAGATGCCACACTTCGCCTCATCACAAAGCTTCATCTCACACCAGAAAATAAACAGCGAGCAGTCACATCCTGTTTCTGTCATTTTCGACTGAATGCTCTCTTGCTGGATTTGAACTGACAGTCTGCTCGTCTCTGCTCCGCTCTGACAGAATTACAAAAAAAGCCACTCACGAGCAGGCGAAGGCCACCAGAGCGCCGCTGACTACAATGAAGTCCAGTATGTTCCACAGGTCCCTGAAGTAAGACCCAGGATGCAACAGCAGCCCAAGATCGATCATCTAGAAGGAAGGAGGTGAACAAAAAAGAAATGAATACTTATATTCAAGCAAGGACACATTTAAATTGATCAGAAGTGACAGTAAATACATTTATAATGTTACCAAATAAATGCTGTTCTTTTGAACTTTCTATTCATCAAAGAATCCTGAAGATAAATCATCAGGGTTTCAACAAAAATATTAAGCAGTACAACGGTTTTCAAAATTGATAATAATAAGAAATGTTTCTTGAGCAGCAAATCAGCATATTATAATGATTTCTGAAGGATCATGTGACACTGAAGACTGGAGTAATGATGCTGAAAATTCAGCCTTGTCTTCACAGGAATAAATTACATTTTAAAATATATTAAATTAGAAATCTGTTCTTTCAAATTGTAATAATATTTCACAATATTTCTGTTTTTACTGTTTTTTGATCAATTAAATGCAGCTTTGGTGAGCATAAGAGGCTTCTTTAAAAAAAAAAACATGAATAAATCATGCCAATCCCAAACAGGGTAGGGTAGTGTAAATTTAATAAAAATTAGGGCTTAATAACGCGTTAACGCAAAATCATATTAACGGCACTCATTTTTTTAACGCGCGATTAACGCAGCGCGTATTTTCTGTTTGACCCGTGGCCTAACCTCTAGTTGGAGAAATGGAGATACACAGTGTTGCCAACTTAGCGACATTGCAGACCCCTTTAGTGATTTTTTCCCTTCAACAAAGCGCCCAAACCTTATTTAGTTTCTGAGAATCTACCGGTACCGCCGGTACTGCTCTATCAGCACGCGCGCGCACCTCTCTCTCTCTCTCTCTCTCTCTCTCTCTCTCTCTCTCTCTCTCTCTCTCTCTCGCTCGCTCGCTCTCTCTCTCTCTCTCTCTCTCTCTCTCTCTCTGCGTCTCGCGCGGAGGAGCAGTGCTTTAATTCAGTTAAGCACAGATATTATGTTGCTTCACTAATTTTACAAGTATAGCCGAAATCAGAGCACAGATATTGTCTTTATCTTATGTGAATTTGATTTCACCAGACGACGGCTCGATTATCAGAATTGTTGTGCAGATTAACTTAACATCTTGGAAGGGAGAGCTGGTTATCTTAATGGGTCGCGTTTCAGTCACCATTTCAAATTCATTCCGTTGTTTGACAACAGAAACAGTAAAATATACCAATGAAAACAGTTTTATTGAGAATTTAGCTTCATCAAAATGGGCACAGAGAGAGACAAACTACAATGTAATAATAAATAATAAATGTACATTTAGCATTTTCAGAAGAGCTGCCCTGTCATGCAAAATCTAAACATGTTTGTGTTAGTAAATTGCTCAGTGCAAAGAAAGAGAAGTAATGGTAACCTGGCATTTTTTTGTTCCTTCTACATGTGTCTAATAGACATGAACAAGTTCTTTGAAAAACATCTATGACCTTTGAAACATGTCTCGTCCTTATGCTCTATATTGACTATGGTTTCAATAATAAACATACATTTGCATAAAGCATCTATATGTATCCATGCCCACGTTGATTAGAGTATTACAAACTTGAAAAGTATTAATTTAAGGTACATTTAGAACAAATAAAAAAATGTGCGATTAAATGCGATTAATTGTGAGTTAACTCATGACAATCATGCGATTAATCGCGATTACATTTTTTTATCGATTGGCAGCCCTAATAAAAATTATAAAAAATATGATATATATATATATATATAGTATATGGATATACAATATATATATATAAAATTTCATACAGCAAAAAATAAACATATATTCTTGTGTCAATGACAAGGAGGTTTTATTTACCTTTATAACCATCTCAAATGTGAACACACCAGTGAAGACGTAATCTAGATATTTCAGCACCTGAGGGAACCACAAAACAGTGTGAGTGCTAGAAATAAGAAGTAATTTTCTTCCTATTTCTGCAGTCCCACAGACCGTTTGAGCAAGGGAAAGCATATGATGCCATAAATACTGGAAAAAAATCTGTGTAAACCATAGTGTTGGGCCCCACTGCAGCTATGATTCAGCGAGTAATTCAATAATCTTCAAAACAGAACAGACATGATGTACAATGTATTTTTCTGAGAGACAAAAATAGATGTTTTGAATAAACACTCAAGTTTTTCCATCCTTTCATTCCTCCCACATGAGCAGTTGGGGAATATTGTGTGAAAGCAGAGATTCATCAGACAAGCCGATCACCCTCAATGAATCAATTACAGAGAAAACAGTGGACAGTGGGATTCTTGAAGACATGTGTACATGTAATTCTCTGTTATTCAGAGAGCACGGCTACATTTATGGGCTAATGCAGTCTGAAGTCTTCTCGCAGGCTTTCCCGGAAAAAAAAAAATTGTGCAAAAGCCAGTCAAGATGGGCTAGTGACATTTCAGCATGACATTTCAGACAAGGGCTGCCATACTGCCCTACAGGACTGGTCTTGAGTTATGTAAACTCCACTGATGTCATAACCCCAGCTTACAACGAAAGACAGTGACAATGAGATCAAAGTTTGTTGCATTTTATAGATTTATAAGATAGCACTTTAAAAAAATGGTTATATTTAAAACAGATGTGGCAAGACGATTCACTAAATATACTTTTTCAGGTCTGGAAATTTTTCATTTCTTGACATTTGCAAGTGTCTGTGTGTCTTACGTCATTGCGGGGGGCATTGGCCTGCACAGGGTCTTCAGCAGCGAGAGCGATGCTGCTCATGGTGATGACTGTGAGGATACACATCTCAAAATACCTCAGGTTCACCACATAATGGCACAGCCGTCTCACTCTACAGAGGCAACATGAAGACACAAAACTTATTCACACTATTCAGTAGGTACATCGAAATCTAAATGTTTATTCACAGCAGTTCTATGCAGGTAATATATGTGATACACATTTCATGTCTCTCCTGAAGATTGTGCTAGAACATATAGGGTTTGGGGTTTAACTCACGGGTTAGTTGGACCAAACACAAACATGGAGCTGTATGGCAGAATGTGTTTGGGCGCATTCTGATTTAGCTCATCAAGATCCTTCTTTTCCTCGTTCAGCAGTAGACTGTCACCATCAATGTTGTTCACTGTCAAACAGATAATCATTAGAGCAAAGATGAGGAGGGAATGTCACAAGTGGCAAATAAACACTCAAAGCTGCCTTCTTTTTAGCAGTGCTGAATTTGTAGTTAGTAGATAATACTTGTGGATAATACTATAGTTAGTAGATAATTCAACCAAAAATTAATAGTCTGTCATCATCTACAGTATTTACCCTCATGTCACTTAAAAAAAAATTCCTCTGTGGAACACAAAAGTAGTCATTTAGCATAATTTCTAAGCTGCTGTTATACAAGATCTTGACCAAAAACTGATGCACTTCTTGATGGAAATGACATCACAACATTAGCTTTTAGCTAAATTTTTGGTCGAGATCTTGTATTGACTAAGAGTAAAGCCCAATTTATACTTCTGCGTCGAACTCACGCCGTAGCTACGTCGTAGGCTGTGTGTAGCGCGCGTACCCTTCGGCGTACCCTGACGTGCACCTCTCCAAAAATTTAACAACGCGTCAACTCTACGCGGACGCAAGTGCTGTGATTGGTCTGCTAGGACCGCTCCCTCGGGTTTCACATGCTCCCTCTGCAAGTGTAATTGCGCGTCAACGTGGACAACGACGCAGAAGTATAAATGAAAACCAACGCGTTGCCTACAGCGTAGAGGCTCCGGCGTAGGTCCGACGCAGAAGTATAAATCAGCCTTAAAGCACTCTGTAAAGTCTACTCCAGCACATCCCAAAGACTTTCAATGAATTTAAGGTCTGGACTCAGAGGTGCCAATTTATGTGTGGAAATCATTCTTCATGCTCCCTCCCAACCATTCTTTCACAATTTGAGCCTGATGAATCTTGACATTGTCATCCTGGAATATGGCCATGATTTGTTTTCCTAAATGAAAAGCTACACACTCCATCAATTAGGGTCAGAAGAACTGTTGCCAAACATATGCTAGAAACATAATAATCACTGCGATAATAATCCAATCATAGACTCTTAAGCATTTGCTTATTTAAATCCAAAGATAAATGTTAAATAATACTTACTGGGGATGATTATGGTCTCTCCTGGTGGGGCAGTAATGGTGACGGGGATGTTGACTCCGATTGGGCCTGCTCTGGTGCTGTTTTTTAGATTATCCGTGACTTCTGGCTTCTCATCAGTAGGAGACTGGAGAGGGCTGGTGGCTAGGCTGTCTGTTTCTGTCGGTCTGCCCCTGTAATAATTGGAAAGCTATACATCTGAACAAAATAATACACAACATACACAATATAACTCAAAGAGCTCCCTAATGCTTTGCAAAGTATGTGCACATCAAAGCAACAATAAAATTGTAGCAACAAATGCCATGTCTGATCATATACTCAATGTCAGTCTATTCAGAATGTACACGGCTTCAAAATGCCTCGCATAAAATGATGAATGACACCGCGTTATATAACAAAATATCAAAGTAATTTCATTTATTAAAAAAACAAAACAAAAAATAGCATACTTTTCAAGAAAACCCTTTGAAAGAAAAAAAGTATTTGGACTCTTTGTGGTTTTCAAACATTAGTGGAACAAATTCAAAATTCATGTGAACTAAAATGTTGGCTACTCTGCTACACCTGTGTGAATCTAATGAGAACTGACTTCACACGTGCACTAAGAATCACCTTGAAACAAGCTGGTCAAAAGATATTGCAAAAATGTGTATATGTATGTGTAGTTTTGAGAAAAGCTGTAGTATTTTTTTTTCCTGCAACTTCCACTTTTAGTATTTTGTTATCTTAAATGTCATGTTTTTTTTATTTATGGCTTAAAGGGATAGTTCACCCAAAAATGAAAATTCTGTCATCATTTACTCACCCTTGTGTCATTCCAAACCTGTATGACTTTCTAAGAAAGAAAAGAAAGTGATGTGACGTGTGTATTCAAGTATGGTGTCCCATATTCGGAATTTGTGCTCTGCATTTCACCCATCCAAGTGCACACACACAGCAGTGAGTATTGAACGCACACACTCCGTGAACACACACCCGGAGCAGTAGGCAGCCATATTTGCTGGCTCAAGAGCACCTCAGTTGTGGATAATGAGAGTGGAAGAGAGCGCTGTTCATTCACTCCCCCCACCAACATTTCCTGCCGGTACTGAGACTCAAACCTGCGACCTTCGGGTTACAAGTCCGACTCTCTAACCATTAGGCCACAACTTTTTTTCCCCCCAAAGAAAGTAAAAGATTTTACAATGGGCACTGGTTTTCTGTGCTGTCTCAGACAAGACAGATGGGACTCGAACCCACAACCCTTAGTTCCGAAGGCTGATGCCTTATTCATTCGGCCACTGGTTTCTTTGTTCTGTGGAACATTAAAGAAGATATTTTGAAGAATGTTGATAACAAAACAGTTTTGGTTCCCATTGACTTTCATTATACGGACAAAAAAAAAATACAATAGAAGTCAAGGGAAACTGAAAATAATTGGTTACCAACAATATTCAAAATATTTTTTTTGTGTCTGTGCTCTTCAGAAGAACATACAGTCGACATACAGTCTGAGAACATACCTGCGTTTTCCACCATTCTCCCTGCATTCTTCTCCATCCAGTGTGGACTGGGCTTTAACACGGGGCCGGTGTCTCCTCCTCTCTCCATTCCCTCCTTCGCCCTCTTTGTGACCTCGAACCCTACTCTCACCCCTGCCTCCATTACCGATCGGGCCGTTTCCGTTCCCGTTGAGCTCTCTTGATCGGCGAGAATGGTGATGTCTGTGTTCTCTCTCCTCCATCCCTGAGCCCTCCTCAGGAGAGCCAGCCATGTGGTTCATGTGTCCCCCATCCTGACTGCTGCTGCGCTCCAGGCCGCCCTGGTGCTCTCGGTTTCGGCTGTGGTGTCTATGCTGCCGCCCCTCCCCTGCATCTCCGTTCTCTCCACGACATCGATGAGGCTTCTTTGTCGGTTGACACTCTCGACTGTCCCCATCTCCGTCAGTCCTGGAATTGTCCACAGTGCCGTCTCGATGTTCCACCACCAGAGGCCGATCGTGGTGGGTCTTCATGTCGGGCCGCAGATGCAGTGCAGAAGACATGTGCAGACGCTCTTCGGGCTCTAGTTCGTTGAAAAGGGCCTCGCTGCTGTTGCGCAGATTGTGTCTGCGCAGCTGGTTGGTGCGCTGCTCCCATATGGACATCTTCTGCAGTGACCTCTGCTGCTCTTTACTGAGGGACGGGAGAACATTCGCCTGAATTACACATCAATTTGTACCTACTCCGATAACACCCACATCCATGAGCCTACCACTGTCGACCACTCAAAATCACTCCGATCACAGTAAGTTTTCATGATATCATATGTCAGGAGTTTGACATAAGATGACATGATCAACAGTAATGTTGTTTGCAAACAATACAGCATGAATGGCTTTTCTTTGTTGTTTTTTTTAAGAATAAACAATTAGCCAATCAAAACAGAGGTAGACCTAATTTTAAATCTTGAAGGTACAGGAAACTTTTAAAAAAGTAAGTAAAGTATTAAAACTAAAACTAAAAGTGAAATAAAAATAAAGCAATATAGAAAACATTTAAACAAAAACAAATGAAATGTACAACAGATGTGCAACACAATTACCAAAAAACCTAAAATAAGTAACTTTACTTAACTAACTAAATAAAAGTACAAAAATAAAAGTTAACTTAAAATATTAACAAATACTATACAAGTATTCATCAAAACAGAGGTCATTTGCATACAGTTCATTCATTCTTAAAGGTAGGGGTGAGCGGGGCACAACCTAACGCGGGGCTAGTTGTAACACACATGGTTTAAAACTTTCCACACATGCCAGCATGACGCAACTTAATGTATTTTACTAGTTGCCAAATCAACACTTTATAGAGAAAAAAATGCGCCAAAATTAAAAAAATCTTTGGAAGATATCACTGAACATTTATTTAACCATAGCAAAAGTAAATTTCTTACTTAAGTTACTTTTTCATCTCTGTTTTTTGTGTTTCTTATATCTTATATCTGTTATTTAGCAATTGAGATAGTTCTTTAATGCTGATCTAACCAGCAGAAGACCCTAGCCAGGTTTAAATCCCGGTTGCACATGTGGGGCATGTTTTAACACTGCGTTACAATGTGCCCCTCACATGTTACAATGTGCCCCACCTGTGGGGCATGTTGTCACATTTCACTTCCAGTCTTTCGGTGTAAATCAAGAAAAATGTATACACTCTATTAATGAAACAAACCCACATATTTGTACTAGACGTGTGAAATGAATGTGGGGAAAAATAAATACTCTGAACCCCAAGTGAATTTTCACAAACTGAGAAAGTCAAAAAGTGTTAGGTTGTGTCCTGCTCTCCCCTACTTTTAAAGTCACTTTTGGGTGAGCTACCCCTTTAAGAATATCAGGCTCTCAAGCATCCGAGTGGAACAGTGGTTGGCATAGATGTTTTTTTATACAGTATACAGTTTCAGTATTATCTGTACCTCATGCTCTTTAACTCATGCATTTCACTTACGTCCAACACCAAATGCATTGTTAAGAAGAGACAGAGACTACAGGGACTCAGAAGCCCTAATGATGTGCTAATAGCATGTGCTAATGATAAAAATCACTAAAGTTGAACAAAAATAATAATAGCATCCTGAGCTGTGTCACTATACCTCACAAAGCGACGACATGGAGTGTAGACATAACTCCTTTGAGACACATTCAGGGTAGCACAACACAGAAAAATGACAGACATGTTTAAGACAAACAATCACATTATATGAAAAGAGGTCAAGAGAGAAGGGAAGAACAACTAGTGGGAAAGAAAAACACACACAAATAGAAAAATGCAACAAGAAATGGGAATGTTGACACACAAACAACACAAAACCTGCAGATGTCAATATAATTTCAATGCACCAAATGATGTTTTCTGATGAAAAGTCCCGTTCTATCCCTTGCATGCAGGAACATACACACACAAACCCCAAACCCACACACTACAAAGCCCGTTGATCCAAATAGTCAGTGAAGCTTGCAGACAGCACACCCAGACTGCTCTGTTTAGCTTGGCCTTCATTCATATTGGAAAAGTTATCCGCTATCAAAAGGATAAAAATCAAAGTGCTGCAGGCCTCTGAGCCTTCACATATATAATACATCTATCTAAGGACAAAAGGAGACCATGTAAAGGAGGAATAACAAGCTCCAAGTACCAAGCACAAATACTTATATCTATCTATCTATCTATCTATCTATCTATCTATCTATCTATCTATCTATCTATCTATCTATCTATCTATCTATCTATCTATCTATCTATCTATCCATCTAAGCAACTTCCATGCAACAGGCTAGCAAATATTCAAACTAGAGATGCGCAGTTGGCGGTTACAGCGGATGACGTGACGAAAAATTATATTTTAATTAAATTCGGGCGGATGGCGGTTGAACCAATCAAATGATTGTTAGGCCTGCTGGTATAAAATTAATTGCACTGTCTGCCTGAAAAAGACGCGCTCTCTTCCCATGCAGTCAAAATGAACGGGAGTCTTCAGAACAGGTTCGTCCTAGTCGTCACCCTGACATGACAGTGCGTAGAGTTAATTAGCCTAAATGACTTGTTATTTTATTCAAGCTTTCTTTCTTTCTGCAAAAATATAAAGTGCAATAGGCATTAATTAGTAGTAGGCTAAATAGCAGCATGTTGAAATTATGTGCCAAATTGCGTTTTTTTATTACAATGATATAATTGTACAGTAGCCTAGTCAGGTACGGTCAGGTTTGCCGATGTGCGTTTTATTCAGGCTATTTATTTATTTTTGTCCCTGTGCGCCGATCGGAGATGGAGTTCACTGCTGATATTCCGGGGATACAACATAGCCAATAGGCTATACTTGTAGGAACTTTAGCTTTTAAATATCTTTGCTGCATTGGATCAGTATCCTTTCTAGAACAGGCAAGAGCTTTCTAGCCTTGCGGCTCGCATCAGTCATAGACCTAAAAACAATCAGCGGATGGCGGGTGGGTACGGCTTTGAAATTTGGTAAAAAAACTTTGGTGCGGGTGGATGGCGGACGGATGATGAGTTTTGTGATGCGGTTGCGGATGAAATAATAGCCCATCCGCACATCTCTAATTCAAACATATATAAAACAGATTTTTTTTTTTACCCATTTTCTTTCTTTCTTAATTTCAGACAACATTTTGTGAAGCCAACATTCAAGGATGTGTTGATTAAAGTGTTGATTAATTGGAATCTGTATGAAAGCATTTGTTTCCTACTAATAATTGATGCTGTGATCAACCCCAAAATCAATGAGATGAGCTATGAATAAAAAGACGGAGAGGGGAAACAATGAGAGAATTAAAGCATTAAGGAGATAGGAAGAGGAGAGGAGAGGAGAGGAGAGGAGAGGAGAGGAGAGGAGAGGAGAGGAGAGGAGAGGAGAGGAGAGGAGTATTGTAAGTGAGAGCACAACTCACGGTGAGTGAACGCTGCAGACTGAAGACCTGCGAGAGATTGCATCTCGATTTTGCTTTACAAAACTGCACATGCGAAACAAAAAAACAAAACAAAAGAATGAGACACAAACTCAACTGAAAAAAGTGCCGAGGGAGCAGATGGCAGTCAGGGTGATGTCACTCTGTCTGCCCACCTGCCCCCGTGTGTTTCAAATACAAGACAAACATTGGTAACACTTCAGTAAAGGACACTTTAAACACTGTACAGACTGTGGCCTTGGAGAATGTCTCAAGACTTTGAAATTATGAAATTATTTAAACAAATTCTGGCCCTCCACTTCAGTGTCACCAAAATATAAAGCTAATAATACATGTGTTAAAAACAACTCAGACCAAATTAAAGATCTTAACAATAAACAAGCTGCATTACAGAAATGTACAGTTGGCAGTTTAGTCAATTTGATTTGATGTGATCAAATGAAATGTGGATTATAATTAGTTTTGTTAAGAAATATTGAGGTGACAATTGTAAAGTACTAACATCATGTGCTCTGTGAACAGAAAAAAAATGGTTACACATATGAAAACAAATATAAATGAAAGTAGCACAACAAGACAACCATTCAGACTGTTTTGTTTTCTAAAAACCTACTGCAGATTGGCATTACTCAGTGTTTCTTCAAATAAAGTCATTTGTATAGAAGAGGATGATTTGTAAAAATGTTTAGTTTCTCTTATAGTTAAAACTGTCTTGGAAACGTTTGACAAGGAATATACTATATTATATATTTAACATATTGTATATTGTTATTACACATTTTTTACAGAGTTATTACAAACTTTTACACAAATTATGTTGTGGATTCATTTCCATCATGACCAACAATTTTGCCACTAATACAGTTAGCAACTATTAGTGTACTTGTTTACAAAAAAAGACGGGCATGAAATGAAATTAATTAAAGAAGTTCAATTTCAATCTGAAAATATAATAAAAATATTGTGTACTTAGGATACACATAATGCCTTAGCAAGACAAATGAGTCAATCTTTTTTCCTAAAAATGCTTAAATGTTATTTCTGTCACTGTCATTTTCTGTGATGCATGTCTATAGACTGTTTGATGTTTACAAATTACTGTAAATAAACTAATGAGACTGTGAAGGGGTGAAAAGTGCTCATCGTTGAAGAAACAATCTAATTCCACTCCTAATTTCCTTAAACTACAAAATATTTTAGGTTTATTTATCTAGTAGAAGATTTGGGGCAAAAATGCGCCATAATAACCATCTCTGCAGATTACATATAATTAAAATATAATAATATACTGTAGCTTTGAAACACCATAAACACACTTATGAAGAACAGACTACACAGAGCAGGTTTAAAGGGGAGGCCAGGGTAACACTGACATTGACTATACAAACAATCAAGCAATCACAAAAAACTTAACAGAGAAGTAACAAACAACAGCTACAGTGCACATTATAGGAAAAGTTCCATAGAGCAAAGTTGGATACAAAAAAATACAGAAAAAAATTAATAAAAAAGCAAAGGGAAAGTAACACAGACACTTACGCTGCTATTGAGATGTTGGCAGCAGACATAGGGCTGACCTCCTTCACCTCCATGGCCTTCTGAAGAGCCAAGCTCTTCTTCGCTGCCTCCTCTTGTTGCTCTTCATCCTAAATTCAAGGACATTGCAGAAATGAAAGCTCAGGATAAAAGAAACATACTGCCTCTTCAGGTGACATCCAGATATAGGAAGCCTTATTAAGGTCAAATTACCTTTGTCAGCTCCTGTGCGTTGGCGAGGTTATCCACGGCAATGGCCAAGAATACATTGAGAAGCGTGTCTGGTTGTTTTCAGGTTAGAGAACTGTCTGTATTTCATATTGCATTTCAATTAAAGGGATAGTTCACCCAAAAATTAATTTCATTACAGGTTTGGAACAATTTAAAAGGGAGTAAAAAATAACAAACATTTAATTTTTGGGTGAACTATCCCTTTAACATACATTACATTTGCATTAAGACAAGATTATATTTTTACATTTTATCAATAATTTCAAGAAATTAATTTGAATGAATCTGAGATGAATTTGAATCTTTTTTACATGAAAAAGTATTAAAAATATATATATTTCTCAAATAAATAATTAAAAATGTATATATATATTTATTTAAACATGTTCTTTGCCTCTTAGAATATTCACTGTAAGATTTTCCATATGCAGAACTTTTTAATTGTAGATGCATTAAAAATATTTTTGTCCTAACCAGATGCAACTCCGTAACGTGTGATAAAAGGTATCAGACCTTTCATCTTAACCAGCTGCGATAGTGATACATGAAGAGCAACAGGGGATTCTATTTACTGTTAAAAATAACAGTTTCTATTTATATGACGTCGCGGCTGGAACAACAACATACAAAGAATAATAATGATAATCTCAGGTACTGATTATGTGCTTTAATTCAAGTTAAAAGAATGTATTATGAGTTTGAATATCATTTTGTGTGGCCTTTATGACAGTGACGATGGATAACTCACCTCAGATCTTGAAAATAAATGTAAAAAAAAAATCTAATTGTGAACTCAATATGACCAATCCTATGACAGTTTGTTTCAGTCACTCAGTATGTATTTTTATTAATGTTCAAATGGTGTAATATCTATAAATTTGATTATGTGCTTATCCATTCCATTGCGAGTGCAGTTCGCTTGCAAAGAGAGCTCTACTCATACGCTCCTCTGATTGGCTGTGATTGATTTGTCATGTCTCAAAGTTGGGTCTCTTCTGTTTAGTTGTGGACAGACAAATGTCGCTGAAATCTTATCGCATCGTGTCTGGTTAGGACACACTGTGATGCTGAATATTTAAAACATCTGAACATATGTAGGACAGGATACAGTTTCCAAAAAGCGTAAGAACAATGAAGTAGACCGAGGAGAACATTCCACTCCGGACGCCACCCTGGGACTCGATGCCATGATACATCACAGCATTCCAATCCTCTCCTGTCAAAATCTGCAAGAGGCATAAACAGGTCAAGCACACCAAACAGTCTTATAGTTTAATATATATATACTGTATGTATATGAAAAACACATTAAACATTCATAAGGCCAAACTAAAATAAAGTATACCTGGAAGACTGTCATTATGGCTGCAGGGAAGCTGTCAAAGTTTGTAGTGGGTGTTTCGTCTTCAAAATTAAACCTAGTTGGGAAGAGAGAGAGCTTCAGCGCACTTGGTGTAAAAAGGCTTCAGATGTACACTGAAGATTTTGATGTCAGTTCTGGTTTGCTTTAATTTGGTTCAGCGATGCAGGGCTGTCAAAACAAACATACTGAGTTACCAGGATCAAAATTCTGTTTTATCATCATTTGTACCTTTGAGCACGGCACTTATCAGTAATTTATCGACTTGAATCTGAGGAACAATCAGAATAAAATGTACTCATTTGTTTCATTCACCCTCTGAATGAAAACACAGAGAGATTTTCCAAACCTTAAAACTGTCCCCACAGATACCCTGGTTTTTCATCTTGACCCCCGTAAAACACACCCAACATTCTGGTGAAATCAAATAAAATTCTGCCAAATATGCCACCATTCCTGAAATACTAACAAACAGATGCACTTAAAAAACTGTCTGTCAAGCGAGATTTAGATTCACCACCTCTTGCATGTAAGGCAAGGAATATTTGTCCCCGTCTCAGATGAAATCAACCGGAGGATCAGTTTTCCTCTTTTGTCATTTATCCCTGCCATTCTCTTTCTCTTTCTAGCATTTTATTTTTAGATTTCAAAGTTCTCTTTTCAGCCCTGCCTTCAAATCGCCTTTCAGAGTCTGGCCTTCAAGGGAACCACAAGATCACAGCGGTGACTCATCCATTCATAAAGGAGATTCAGAGCACGCTTGCTTTCACAACAGAGAATTATTGCGCAAGGGATATATAATTCAGTCCTGGCTTGTCGTGGGATGTGTGCATTAGCTTTACATTGTAAACACAAAGAGGTTTCCAACAGAAGCTGCAGTAGATGCATTATTGCATCCTCAGTTCACTTGAAAAAGAAGCTTTGAATATGCTTGATTACACTGAATTTTGTAAATGCAAAAAAGATTTTGTAATTGCTGGGGAAGCATCGAAGGGTTTTGTATTTCATGCCTACACATGCAAACACTTACTTTCTTCATAGAACAAACCTGAGCGAGCTTTTGTTTCAGGGCCTTCAGGGGCCTCACAACTAAAGACGACAAAAACAGGATGAAAACGTTGACAGAGGCTCATTTGACAGGATGTTCTGCTGGAGGGAAAATCTCCAAATAATTCATCGCAATCTGATTTGCATCAGCAACTGAAAACTAAACCTAAAAGTCGGTTATATCATCTGCATATTTCTCTGCAACACAAGGAATAAAACAACCACTTCACTCAGAGCGTTCTAGCGAGCACAGACAGGGTCAAGAAACTCAATGAGCAAAGACTAAATTAGAAAGTCTCTTCAAACCACTCAAATGCTTATGCTTGTGCTCTGCAATCCCTTCCAAAACTCCAGCGCTTTCACTGGTAATCTGCATGACAGCAATTTGACTAACTCTAGGGGCTTTTGACAGGACCTCAAAAACACAGTCACCAAACAAAGCCAGGTGAGTTAATACGATCAGACCCTGCAGGCATTAAACCTTGATTACATCACAGCCAATAGGAGACGTGCATGTATACTGACGTCACAACACGCACGGGACGACCACCTATCAGAACACATCATCATGAATGAAGATCATAAATGCTGTATGTGTCAAATTAAAAATAGGACTACCAGTGCATGTGAGCTTTATTTGGAAGGGGAGAGTGACTCATGGGTACCATTTCCCATTTGACTCTTGAATATGCATTTCTTCCTTTAGACACACAGTCTGGCTGTGATGACTAATGGACATTCACACAGGACGCGTTCTTGCGTTAAAAAAAAAAAGACGGAGCGCAACTATACTAAAAAGAAGCCATGTTTAAGTGTGTGAACACGCATTATCTATTGCTAACAATAATAAACACTAACCCTACACTGGAGATGTTCAGATTCATCTAATTGGATCATTGTTTAAAAATTGAAAATGATCCGTTGTGCACAAGAGGCCAAGGTTTGGCTGGTTAATAAAATAAATTATAAAATAAAATAAAATAAACAAAAGAGGGAGAGGAAGTGGAAGGGCATGACTAAAGCTTTCATTCATTAAGCTTGTTGTCAGCGGGGTGTCTTTCGTTAAAGCATATTCAGCTCAGTAATTCTTTAAGCGTAGAGATCTAAATCCTTGTTGGCATGCCGTATCACTCCCTCTGCTCACAAGAGTTGGCACGAGGGCAGAGGAATTATAGAAGAGAAGGGAGCGGATGATGGATGGTTGGACTTAAATTCTGACAGAAAATGCATTTGTAAAATTTTATTGATGCGAGATGGCAACAGAAGAAAATGAATGAACTAATTACTATTGAAGGAAGGTAGGTAGTAAAGTGCGCATCCAGTAGATTCTTACGCGAACATGAGGGTCAGCGTGCAGTGCGTGTGACGCGAATTTCGTCATCAGAAGAGTACGCGTGTACTCTGTATTTCATTTTTTGTCAGTATTTACATGGGTTGTAACTTGTGGCGAGAGATTGCTCTAAATTATGCATGCGTCAAAAACGCCTGTGTACGCGTATGAGTCAAAGGAAGTATACTTTGCAAGGCTGTGCCATGAGGCCATGGGAGAGGATATGTGATCACACGACAATAACAACATGATGTAGAACGTTGAGATTACATTCTGCACACATTCACACTATATAGAACATACTTTTTTGAGAAATACAGTAAGTACTTGTACAAAAGAAGTAGAGAGTATGCAATTTAGGATGCAGACAGTGTCCCGGAAGAAAATTCTAATTTATCCAGAGCCAACAGCTCAAACTTGAGACTGACTATTAAAACATATTACCGAAACTGCACTTGACAGCAGGACACGTTTTTACAAGCCCATTACATAAATGAGATTGCACAATTGAGCACATGTTGTGACCAGTTTTGTTCATGGATAAGGCAGATGGAGCCTAGGGCTGATCTCAGTCTGACAGAAGACACATCAAACACGCCATCAGGCTTTAGATCAGCTCAAGAAAACTGATCTGAAGCAGATGCCACAGAGATATTACGAAAACTTCTATTAGAGCTTCATGGTAGACCTGCTGTGGTCATAAGGTTGCATTCAGACTTGCAATTCCAGCATCTTTACAGAATCTGCTCCAGTCTGACACAGTCACTTTTTGATTGTAGTTATGTTATGCTATTAATTAATCAAAAAGAGCATGAGGGTTGTCTATATTTTTCAATTTGCAAATTGTTTGGTGGACGATATTTGACGAGATGTGGAATACGTTTTTTTTTTTTTTTTAACAGAACACATAAATATTCTTTCTTGGATAAATCAAAGGGGTGAAATTGGACAGAAATAGCTAGAATGATGGAAGATCAGAAGTCACTCACTGGCCCCCGAAGAGCTGCATGCCTAGCAGAGCAAACACCACGATGAAGAGGAAGAGGAGGAAGAGCAAGCTAATAATGGACTTCATTGAGTTTAACAGTGAAACCACCAGATTCCGCAAAGAGTTCCAATACCTGCAAAGAGAGAGAAAGAGAGAGAATTAACATATAGACCACAACATATAGAAGTGGCTCTGATCACTTTAAGAAATGCTGGTTTCAGAGAGTAAAAAAAAATGTATTACAAATATTCATCCTATGATTCTGTAAGGGGTTTGTTATATTGTGTATATACTCCAAGTGTCAAAGCTGATTTATTTTAAACCATATATATATATCTACTTACTTGGTTACTTTAAATATACGGAGCAGACGCAGGGCTCTCAGAACACTGATCCCAAAAGATGCACCCGGCTGGATTGCTGCCCACACCACCTCAAATATACTGCCCACAATTACCTGAGAATATAAATTAAGAGTCTTTCTGTTATATGGTTTTATTTTTTGTGAGCAGATGGCAATTATTAAAACAGTCTGGACTAACTAGAAAACAAATAAAATATAATGGAAAAATAACAGTTGGAGTGAATGTGAGTAAAATGGCTCAGAGCATGCATGTGGCGATCCAGCGTGGACACAAGTATCACAGTGGCTGATAATGACTGACTGAATGCAGCCTCACAGGCTCGTCTGAATCGTGTGCTGTGACTCACCCCAAAGTCAAAACAGTTGAATGAGGAGTGAAAGTAGTTTCTGGGCCCCAGGCCGTACATCTTTAGAGTCATCTCTGTCAGAAACAGACCCAGGAATACAAACTCTGCCAGGTCTAACAGCCCATAGAAATGAAAGGAGAGATTAGGTTATCCATCACCACCCAAGCTTTTCCCACACAAACCTTCAAACTAATGCTATTACAAGATAGAGCTGGGCAACAAAGCTAAAAGAAATAAAATACCAATTTTTTCAGCATTTCGACAATCTTCAATATATACTTTTATAATATATATATATATATATATATATATATATATATAAATGTATTTATATCTCAAAATTTATCTCAAGTTGTTAATTCGATTTTTTTTCAATCAGAGGATCAATCATTTAAGCAAAAAGTAAAATAATGTAATTAAATGTTATAATAATTTTACGATTTGATATTTATTTTATTTTATTATAATTTAACAATACACAATAATTTACAATTTCTACTAAAACATTTTTATATACACAGTGTTGTTATTACAGTGCACATTATTGTTAGCTACAACTAAAACTAAAACATTAAATATAGCTTTGGTAATTGAAAAATTATACATATTACAAGAAAAACTAAAATTAGAAATGTTGCTTTGGCAACTAACTGAAATCAATAAGTTTAATAAAATTACAAAAACTAAAATAAAAATAAATTAAAAGTAAATAGAAATATTTCAAAAAATATTTATAAAATTTACAAAAGCGCATAGCAAAATAAATAAAACAAACTAAAATGAAAATGAAAATGGACAAAACAGAAATATAAGCTAATTCAAGATACTAATAATAATATATTTATAACACTGAATATATGAAAAATGCCACCGGCATTAAGTGATTAATCTAAATCCTAGCTTTGAATTGATTCATTAAAACAAGCTGCTTTATAGAAATGAATGAAATTTATCAAGTCATTTTTTGCTTGAGAAACTGAAATGAGATGCTATTACTGTAAAAGATGCCATTAAAACGTCTGGCACAAATCTTTCATGTTCATGAGTCGTGACTCACAGAGCAAGGAGAGATTGCAAAACTAGTCTAATGACATGCTGTTTAGGAAACTAAATATAACCCACAAATAATCAATGTGCTTTGACACAGTTCAATTGTATTTGCTAGTGAACAGAAAGCAAGCGCTCTTACACAGGGCCTTGGTGAGCCCCTCAGGCTGGTCGTAATGGACCATAGCCACGCACATCGTGTTCAATCCCACCAAGCAGAGAACGATCCAGTAGAAACTTTGTGCCTTCACCATCCGCCGGATGAAAAAGCGTATCCTCTTTTCCTTTCGACGGAAGTACGAGGAGCTATCGTTCTTACTGCTCTTCAGGCTAGCTCGGGCGAAAGGTGATCCAGGTGGCGCTAGAGAGGTTAAAAAACATTCAAAAACAAATTAAGGGAAGATGCTTAAACTCTAATCACAGAGCTACTACTGTAAATTCATCTGTAATGTGACTATGAATAATATATGCAAGAATATAAACAGCATTTTGTTGAGATCAGTGGCAATGGATTTGTTATTCATTATAGTGTTAGACAGAGACACTTAAGTGTTTAAGATTATAAATCATTCTATCTGCTTTTTAAATCTAAAAACTGAAGAGAACATCTTCTCAAGCTTGAAAGATTTTAAGGCTTATTACGGCAGTACTAATGCACAGCAGAAGTCACCTGATCCTGCTTTCCCTTCTCCATTTTACCCACTTCAGCTAATGGGCACATTCAAGCTAATCTGAGAAACTCTGTAGAGGTTTCAGTTTACTATTTACCAAGGGAAGCGATTTCTTTGCTTTTTGCTGACTATTAATATCATTCTATACCAGATATACAAAATAAAATAAAATAAATTGAACAAATTCTATTCTAATGCTATATTGCAGAAAAATTTGATGCAGGCTATGTTAAAAAGTAGCATTTGGCATAGACAAAAAGGGTCATGCATCACAGTAATTGATAATGAGAGTTTCTTAAGGTTAAAGGTCAAAGCTTACCGACAGAGGAGATGTCTGTGAAATGTTCCTCTCCTTCTTCAGCACTGATGAGGTCGTTTCTACCCTTTCTGGTCTTTGTTCTTTTCAGGACTGAACACAAAAAACGCATAAGCATGCAAATACATATACACAAACATTATGATAGAGTTTAAAGAAACATTAAATTCCTAATCAGATGGGGGAAAAAATTCTTAGCACAGTTAAGCACAAGTTACGTAAATAAAACCAAAACGTAATGTCTTAATTTTTCATTAATTGAATGATATTTATACTTATTATATAAGCTTCATATGAGTGTCTAGCTACAGTGAAGTAATGTGTGCACATTACAGGCCTGATCTTGCAGTGACTCATTAGTCATGTGAAAACACAATCCTGGGTTCCCACCACTCTCACACTTTCACTTTCTCTATCTATCTATCCCCTGTTCTCTAAATGCATAGATCCAGTCGACACCACTAATTACAGCTCAAGAAGGAACCATAGCTTTAATCATCTGCCCTCTGCCTGATAGTGAAAACAGTGAAGATAGAAAACTAACAGATGTAATGACATTCTGTTGTAAGATGGGCAAAGCTATATACAATCACAACTTTACCTGATTTACTTATCGATTAATATTGCTTGTCAGCTCATTAATTACAGCAGATTAGCAGGCCACTAAATAACAAAAACATTGATTCATAGACTGGTTTAAAAAACAAAAACCTGCCTCAAAGCAAACCACATCAAAATAGAATTTTCTATTGTCCAAGTTTTTGAATAGACATAACGAGTTAAACGCAGGTAAATGTATATGATTAATACAACTAATAAAACTAAAATACACCACAACTGCAGCCTGCTGGAAAAACAGCATTACCTGTATATTGAAAATAGTTGAACTAATGTCATGCAGCAGAAAATGTACTTAGGTTAGTGGCATCACTACTTAGCTAGTCAGTGCCCAACATTGTGTGGCACGCATGTGAGCATGTATGTGTGTGCATGCGTATAATCCAATTATCCCAGTCATCTTAATCCCTGTAATTACTCCTGGCTTCCAAAACAGCCCAAATTGACAGAGATTATGGCCTTGATAAAACAGAGTCTGCGAGTAGAAAAGCAAGTAGCTCGCAGTGCGAATATAGGCAATATGGCATTAAGGATAAATAAAACAAATATTTTCTTTCCTGTCTTCACATATTTCCTACTGAAACTGGACGTTTAACTGGTTTTAGGAGGATTTAAGTATATAAATACAATACACATGGACTTTTATGTACATTTATTCTTGTATCTGTGGGAAAAATTGTATTTTGAGAGGTTCTGCACAACATGTGATCAATTCACTTATCTAGCAACTGTGCCCAGGTGAAAAGATCGAAATCTAAACTCAGATTTACCAAAAGCCATTTTACCCCATAACAGTGTAAAAGCATGGTCACATATGATGGCTCATGTAACAAGAGGGCATTCCTTCCACTGGCCTGGTTTGTCATAGGATACTATGGTAAACCAGCCCCATTGACCCTTGCCCAGTGCTTAAATTGTCAGAAATCGATGTAGTGGAAAAAGCAACAACGTCGTCCATGAGAGAATATCACTGATCAACTGAATGATAGTACGTCTTAACAAAGCTGTATACGAGACAGAATAATACACTAGGCTGTAGTTAGGGCTGTGCAGAAACTAGTGAATGATGCTCTTACAGTTGTGCCGTCACTGTTTAGAGACGTCATTGTATGTTCCAATCAAAACTTAATCAAAACTTAAGTTGTATGGTCAGAGTCGGGCACAGTGCCTTTTAATTGCTGTTTTTGATCCGGCAATTATTTATTTACAAATTAAGCACTGCCCTTGCCCTCTTTTCACCTGGGTTGTTTTGCTTCCTCCTGTACCACGCACCATCCAAAGGGGATTTCTCCTCAGCATTCTGATCCTCCTCCGCCAGCAACACCTCCTCTGGAATGAACAAATATAATTAAGAAAACCAGTGAAACCATTATATGAAATACACTCTATAAAGAATTAAGGTGCATTTTCACTAGTACTGCACAGATGACTAAATTATACTAACATTTTTGCACTACAACTATTCAGATGCCGTACTTTCTTTTAAATACATAAGAATATATTAGACTTTATCTGAAATACTTTACAGAGATTCATTATTTAATTTTCAATATCTTGTCTATTAGCTTTGAAAAATTCAGGCTTGAAATGAATAGGGTTGTATTCATAATTAAATATTTCTATGCATCATGATGAAGTGTTGAACAGAATCCTTTGACACAGCATAGAGAGGTCACGTTTATACCAACCTGCCTTGCAGATCCACTCCAGGTATCCAGTGAGCTCTCTCTCAATCTGCTGCTGTCTGCGCAGCTTCAAGAACTCCTGCCTCTTCTCCACTCGCTCTCTTTCTTTGGCAAACTCCCTAAGACCAAAAACACATAATAAAAATAATGCACATAAATCATCTAAATTCGGAATGCTTTTCAAGACAATTCTCTGAGTGTGTTGTGTTCGAAAGCCCATCTTATTTTAGGTTACAGTTCTTGCTCAGAACATTCCTATCATTTTGTTTTGTGTTTCTCAAACCATTTCAAGAGGTCTCTCAGAACTGCACACTGTAATTGTCTCACTATGCTGACACACACAAATAAAGTTAACCATAGAGTGAATAAAGTTAACCATTAGTGTTACAATTCATCTTAAAGGGACAGGTATTTGTCTAGCACAGGATTTCCTAAAAGCAAGCAATCTGAAATCTGCCCTCTTTTTACATGGAACCACATAACATTTTGAGCCAATCACCTGAGCCGTAAATGCCATGTGACTAATAACTCTGGAGATACAATAAAATTATGTCATGCAAATAGGCCTACTGATAGACTGATGGTACTGTAAAAACACCCACAGTATCAAACAACGCACAAGTGACTATCCTGAGCTATGAAGTCAAAGAAAAATATACTATTTTACACTTTAAAGAACCCTCAAGTAAATAATCAGGCATTGGTAAAACATTTACTGTTCACACTTTAAATAATGTCTGGTTAATAGTTATTTTTATTTTCCCTAGCACTGAAGCATTTTTTTTTAAAGACCTGGCAACCTACATGCTGTTGACAAGAAATATGAAGAAGCCTTTCACTTTCATTTTAAGCTGCTACGATACACGCAAAAGGTAAGACATATTTGAATTTGTCTCGAAACAAAACTAATATACAACTCTATAAGAACTTAAATCATGTAGTTAAGGAAACATACAGCTAAACACTTATTCCTGCATAGTTTGAGGTTCCATGTAAAATATCTACACAACTTATTATGGACATAAGAAAAAAAATGGCAAAAATTGACATTAACATCATTGACATTAACATCATGTTACCATACCATTAACATACATAAAATAGCGAACATGATTGTTTGAATAAGTTATATGTAAATAATCAGTGACATTATTTTGAAATCAGGAAATGAAAGATGTCAGAACAAAGGACACAGGGAAGCCTTTCAACCGTCTCAAACAGTCTCTCAAGCAGTAAGCTATCCTTCTCTTTTGTCATGCCTACAATTCACTTAAACAAATTATATTTTAATACACCTTTTGGACAGTTCCAATATATAATCATTTTAAACAATTTTTTTAAGGCAAAGGATTCCCTGAAATGAGAATTATACTGATTGGGGGTCGAGAACTGGGTGGAATAGAATCAAGTGGAAAAAGTTCGGTAGGAAACACCATTCTTGGAAGAAATGCTTTTGTTGTTGGAAGAAGAACTGCCCGATCTGTTCAAGCAGAAGGAGAAGTACATGGAAGGCATTTGACTGTGGTTGACACCCCAGGCTGGTGGTGGAATTATGCTGTGGAATATACTCCAAAGTTTGACATACTGGAAATTACAAGGTGCACAACACTGTGTCCTCCTGGACCTCACGCCTTCCTTCTGGTCATTCCTGTAGATAACATTTTTCCAGAAGTCTATAGAACGGCTTTGAATGAACATCTGGAGTTTTTGTCAGAGAATGTCTGGAGACATATTATTGTGCTGTTCAGCTCCATCACTCCATATGATGATAGATCTTTCGAAATCAATCTTAGAATCTGGCCAGACCTCCAATTACTTCTAAGAAGGTGTCAGAATAAGTATCATGTCCTTAATATTAAAGAAAGGAATGACAGCTCTCAAGTGATCACACTGCTGGAAAAAATTGAGGAAATGGTAGCCCAAAACAATCACAATTACTTTAAAATCAGCAAAATTGTGTCTCTAGAGGATGAGAGAGAGAAAATAAGAAAGGAAAAAGTCAAGCAGAGAATTATTGCTGTCAAGAGTCAAAGGACTGACCTTCAAGTATGCATTAAAGGTAAGAAAATTTAACACACTAAAGATAGACCCAAAACTGATTTCAGAGTTTGTGATTGTTGCCTTTAGAAGTTACACTGTTACACTTCAGTTACACTGAGTTATACTTTAAAAACATGATTTTACAGTTACATTTATGGAAAGTAATACTAGATAAGTGGGAAACCATTGCTCAAATATTTTACCTTTAGTACAAATAACAAACGGCAAACAGTATCTACAGTTATTTAGTGTAAATTACTAGGTGTAAAAAGAATCTAAATTTTTTTTACACAATAGCCAGTGCATTGAAAAAATCTGTATCTGTATCAGTCATAAGAAAAGCAACATCAGTCATTCTCTAATATAGTACATACTTGTAAATGAAAGAAAAAACATACTGATGCAATAATAGTCCTGAATTAAAATCATGTAATATAAACTGCAACATAATTTATAAAAATAGAGTCAGCAAAATAAATTTGACCTCTTCTTTCAGCTGAGGAACAATCTCTTACTGAAATAAAGATTGTAATACTTGGAGCATCGTGGGCTGCAAGGAGTTCTGTAGGCAACCTCATTCTGGGTGAAGAAGCTTTTCAAGTTGATGAATCAAGAACAACAGTATTCTGTGAGGTTAGGCATGCTGAAGTGGACAGTAAACAGTTGACTATAGTCGATACTCCAGGCTGGTTCTGGCAATATCCTCTCGAAAAGACATCAGAGATTGACAAACTGGAGATTAGACATAGTGTGCATCTATGTCCTCCTGGCCCACATGCAATTCTGTTAACTGTTCCTACTGCCATAGCATTTAATAAATCTTATCGAACAGCTGTAGAGGAACACATGGGTCTTTTAGGGAAGGAGGTGTGGAGCCATACAATCGTGCTGTTCACCAGAGGAGACTGGCTTGGAGAAACAACCATTGAGGAACGTATTGAAGAAGAAGGAGAGCATCTTGAGTGGCTAATGGAAAAATGTGGGTACAGATATCATGTTGTTAACTGTAAGAATCACACTGACAGCACACAAGTCACAGAACTCCTTGAGAAGATCGAGGAAATGGTGATGGAAAACAACGGTTGTCACTATGTGCCAGATGAGAAGAGCAATCCATTCAACGAGCTTGAGCTGAAGCTGAAGAAAGGCAAAAAAGACATGGAGAAAGGGCGTAGACAAAAATACATCCTTCAAGAGCTGCTTAAAGGTACAAGATATATTTACAAAAAAGTTGCAAAACTTAACAATGCAAGATATTCTTTGTAGACAAAAACACATACCATTTCTTTCTCATTAACAGAACGGAAAAAAAAACTTTCAGAAGTTAGGATTGTGCTTCTTGGAGGAGAAGGAGTTGGGAAAAGTACATCAGGAAACATGATTCTGCAAGGAAATTATTTTGACATTGCACCACAGGAGGTACTTAGCTTTTCTTATCTTTAATGCCAAATTATTGTGTAATTCCTATATGCCTGCACATTATTATTATTACATTATTTATATTTGGTCTAGGGATTTAAACCTCAGCCAAGAACAAAGCAATGTATGATGAAACGAAGAAAAATAGCAGGATGTCAAATCTCAGTGGTTGACACACCAAGATGGTCAACATCAAATCTGGAAGACGCAAAAGAAATTTTACGCAGTGTGACGGTTTGTTCGCCTGGTCCACATGTATTCCTGCTAGTGCTACCAGTAGATAATACTTTTTCAAAAAAAGATGAAAAAACAGTGATGGAGTTAATGAGCCTTTTTGGGGAGCATGTCTGGAGATATACTCTTATTATATTCTCTGGATACTGGCTGAAGGACACACCAGTTGAGCATTACATTGCGTGTGAAGGAGAAGCCCTGCAGACTTTGATAAGAAAGTGCGAGAACAGATATCATGTACTGGCTTATAACATTCATAACATCAAAAATCTGCTTGAGATGATTGAAGAGATGGTGGCAAGAAACAGAGGGGAATACTTTACACAACAAGAGAGAGAAAAAAAGGCAACAACATCATTTACTGGGAAGGTACTGACTGAAGAAGAGTGGAATAAACGCGAGGATGAACTCATCGTGAGGATGCTGGAAGCAGCAGTTGTGGACCTTGATGCAGAATCCAAACAACCATCTGGCAGACGAAGACAAAGCTTTGACAAACTGATCCCTAGTCGTAAGTTTCTGTTTAACTATAACTAGAATTTTACTGTGTTAGAGTAAAAGATTATACATCTGTGTAATAAATTGTAGGTCTGTCAAAACTGATGACACTTTAACTTATGTAATCAAATAAGTTTAATGCTACTGTTAAGGTGCCATTAAAACCACCCTACCGGCAGAGCCGGCTCTCCCTATAAGCGAACTAAGTGGCTGCTTAGGGCCCCGCCGTCACTAGGGGGCCCCCTAACTACAGATGGTACTCGCCGGTGTCGCCGCATTTTAACAGTCAACCAACCGTGTAAAACCGTTGTCTTCCCTGGACTTGGAAATTTGACCGCAAAAATTAAACGAGTCTATCCAACGGGTGCAGAAAAAAGGAGAAAAAAAATCACATTATAGTAGAGCTACTACTCTAACGAAATCCAAATTTTAAGCAGTTTTTACTGTAGAATTCTTTTTGTATTAATTTTTGAACTTGGCACATTACACAATGCACAAAGAGCGGCCTATTGCGTTTTCTGTACAATTCGCGGCGCTGTTTCTTGGCAACCAGAGGGTGCGTTAAAGTGGACATTATCCCATTAAAGTAGAGGTAGCCTACTCAAACGAAATCCACATTTTAAGCAGTTTTTACTGTAGAATTATTTTTGTATGAACTACATGTAACGTGCAACAATGACTGTAAAATGTAAAAAGTGTTACCTAGAGCTTTTATTAGATTTATGTATATATTTTATTACTAAACATTTTATATACACATTTGGCTAATGATTGTTCGCTGAAGTAGTGTTTTTGTAGTTGGAATATATAAAAAATAAATACCAACTCAAACTAAAATCTTTTGCAGAATTTTTTATCTCTTTGATAGATCAATATAGAAGAATATGTTTAAATCACTTTAGAAGGAAGCAAAGAAATTACTGGTCCAACTTCTCCCTCTTTTTAAAGTATGGAACAGGGAAAAGAAGTTCAAAGATAGAGACTCCAGCATCACCTGTAGTAGGCCTATGCAACAACTTTATTGAAGATTTTTAATACTAAAGGTTTTAAGCTGTCTAGTGGACAAAAAACAGTTAGTGCTGTTTTAAAATTTACAAAGCATTCAGACAGTAATAAAGTAGATGTAGAAATTTGGCAAATCTGTAATCTTTACTTTTCCTGTTTCAGTGAGTGTACTTTAATAAGCAGTAAAATAATTGTGGGCAATCATGTTAAAAGAGGTACAGATGAAATGTGTAAGGGTTAGATTGTATACAGTTGCTGGTTTGCGGTGGCAATACTCCATTATTCACTGCAAGGCAGGGCCCCAAAATTATCCTGCTTAGGGCCCCCAGATTTACAGAGCCGGCCCTGCCTACCGGTCAAAGGTTTGGAATAATTAAGATTGTTTTAATGTAAAAAAACAAACAAATCAACAAATGTCTTTGATTATCTTACTTTGTACTGAGCAAATATCAGATATACTACTATGAGAGATATGCATGTAAAACAAATATCCAGCAAAAAAGAAAATGAACCGAACCTTCTAACATTCATTTTATTTTCAGTGAGTGGAGATTCATTGTCTGATACCACCAGTTCAGTTGGAGCTAATACTCTGAACCCTGCTGATAAAGTATCTCAATGGCTCTGGCATCCAAGAAATAATGCACCATCATCTGGATATGACACTATGAGCATTACATCAAGTTCTCAGCACTCAAAAATTGAAAGAATCATAGATGATATTCCAATGGTCCAAAACCATCCTAGTGACATGGACACTCCAAAATATGCAGGGAATATGAGAGGAGAAAACCATGCTAGATCATTTTCAATGTAGAATGTTCTCTACAACCCAAACTATGTCAGTTTACATACTGTATGTGCAATGACTTGATATAATAATTAATAACTCAGTATGGTAAGAAAAGTACTTTTGTCAAGATAACATTTTCTGTTTCACATTGAGAAGAAGCCTGTGTGGGCTGTTGATCAACCTGTTATATGAGTGTGTTTTAGTGACTCTGCACTGTTTCTGTAGGTGTGTGAGGATTATTGTTATTATTATTTTTGATTCAGAATTGTTCAAGCAATGATGTAAATGTATAAACTATAAGCATTTTAAGTTACCTATTTATTATTATGTATTATTTAACGGTAACACTTAAGGCATGTTACGTGCCTCAACAATTTAAGTCATAACATAGCTATCTTTGCAAATTGTTAGCTTAATGATCGCTTAAAGCAGACATTGAAATCCATATCTTCAACTTATTGTGGTAATTAACATATTTATTTACACATTTAATTAATAGCAATTCATATAGTTGAATCCACTAGATGCAGCGCTGCTGCGTTGTTCATTCAAAACATTGAAGAGCCTCAATGCCGAGAAGATTTTAGTTACATCAAAACCCAGCCGTTCACATAGAACGCATTTTCTGTGCTGCAAATAATTGTTTATGCAATTTCCGAATTTATATTTGATTTATAAACGTTGTTCACTTTTTTTGTACAGTCATGTTATTTCATTGCTTTGAATAAACAATTTAATGTGATGCATTAATATTTTGCTCATTGTGCCTTCTTGTGGTCTCGGAAGACAAGCCAAAAGCTTTTTCCCTCAAACTGAAAATATGGCTTTTAAATTATCCCCAAAAAATGTATATTACTAATATTTAAGTATAAAATTCAAATTGAGTTGTTCAGCCACTTTGACAGCCCTACTGTACATTAACTATATCTATAGAATTACTGTACAGTTTTGTCCATAATGAGAGTATGCAAGAATAGATTTCAAAAATGATATGAATTTCTCTTTCAGGCCACAGAGCATGTGATCAGAAAACTTGAACTTTAGAACTAACAAACTGCAACAGTTTTTGTGACCACCATAATATATGATGCAGGCATGAACAAACTAAATAAAAAAAAAGAAATATTTTTAAAGCCAGTGGAGTAAAGTAGAATAGTGGGAACAGCAAAACTGAATGAACCTTCTTTTTTATTTCAGTTGTCATTTCAGAAGCAGCATCTTTACTATATTAATACTGTACATATATTTACTAATTTAGAAGTCACTTTTTCTCACTTTTATCAAAATGCACATACATCTTGCAGAGAAAAAAAAAGTCTTGATGAAGCTCATGATTCAAATTAGCTTTAAATATTTCACAATACTCTCCATCAACACTGTAGAATACATGCATATACAGTACATGACAGTGGTTAGATCATCCATGATTGAGCTATAAATCAGCTCAACCATGTGTCTATTTTCACCATGGACTAGGAAAGGAAGTTAGAAAGAGAAGGAAAGACACAAAGGGAGAAAGAGCATCAACCGTGATGTACAACTTACCCTGATAAGACACCCAGGACGAGGTTAAGCATGAAGAAGGAGCCAATGATGATGAGAGGGATGAAGTACAGCCAGTTCCAGGTGTTCCCAGAGGCATCATTGGCCTGTGCATAAACAAATAAAGCAAGAGATGTTACAGTAGAGCCCTTACACAACCCATTCACACAGACAATTAAGAAATCCCCAAGCTCATTACAAATAAAGGTTATATCAACATTGTGTGCAGTATCCATGTGCAATAACTTGTGAATGAAAACACATCTAAGACTACAACTATCCAAAGCATTTTGAGACTAATTACTTAAATCATTCTCATGGTTTAAGAATCTAATGCTAAATAAATTAAGTCATTACAAATCCACTTCCACAAGCCACCACTGAGAAAATATTGCTGAAGCCATTTGGAATGAAAAAGATTTTTGCAGCTATAACGTTAGCACTGACTCTCTGCTATAACCTGCTTATGCATCAGTGAGGTCCCACTTTTTATCACTTCTCTCCTTAATTAAACATCACTTTTACCTCCATCTCACTTTTGAAGGGGGTATCAGATGTTTTTCAATTCAAAAGCTTTTTTATTTTTTGGAGAAAATTGAGAACAAATCAATTTGATTTCAACAAAGATTCAATCCAGTAACTTTTTGCAAATGTCTAAAATGCATTTATAAACATTTGAAAACACTTCCCTTTGTATCGGAGGCAAGAAATAGAGATAAAATATTATATATACAGTGGGAGAACAAGTATTTGATACACTGCCGATTTTGCAGGTTTTCCTACTTACAAAGCATGTAGAGGTCTGTAATTTTTTATCATAGGTACACTTCAACTGTGAGAGACGGAATCATAAAAATCCAGAAAATCACACCGTATGATTTTTAAAGAATCAATTTGCATTTTATTGCATGACATAAGTATTTGATCACCTTCCAACCAGTAAGAATTCCGGCTCTCACAGACCTGTTAGTTTTTCTTTAAGAAGCCCTCCTGTTCTCCACTCATTACCTGTATTAACTGCACCTGTTTGAACTCATTACCTGTATAAAAGACACCTGTCCACACACTCAATCAAACAGACTCCAACCTCTCCACAATGGCCAAGACCAGAGAGCTGTGTAAGGACATCAGAGATAAAATTGTAGACCTGTACAAGGCTGGGATGGGCTACAGGACAATAGGCAAGCAGCTTGGTGAGAAGGCAACAACTATTGGCGCAATTATTAGAAAATGGAAGAAGTTCAAGATGACGTCAATTTCCCTCGGTCTGGGGCACCATGCAAGATCTCACCTCGTGGGGCATCAATGATCATGAGGATGGTGAGGGATCAGCCCAGAACTACACGGCAGGACCTGGTCAATGACCTGAAGAGAGCTGGGACCACAGTCTCAAAGAAAACCATTAGTAACACACTACGCCGTCATGGATTAAAATCCTGCAGCGCACGCAAGGTCCCCCTGCTCGAGCCAGCGCATGTCCAGGCCCGTCTGAAGTTTGCCAATGACCATCTGGATGATCCAGAGGAGGAATGGGAGAAGGTCATGTGGTCTGATGAGACAAAAATAGAGCTTTTTGGTCTAAACTCCACTCGCCGTGTTTGGAGGAAGTAGAAGGATGAGTACAACCCCAAGAACACCATCCCAACTGTGAAGCATGGAGGTGGAAACATCATTCTTTGGGGATGCTTTTCGGCAAAGGGGACAGGACGACTGCACCGTATTGAGGGGAGGATGGATGGGGCCATGTATCGCGAGATCTTGTCCAACAATATCCTTCCCTCAGTAAGAGCATTGAAGATGGGTCGTGGCTTGGTCTTCCAGCATGACAACGACCCGAAACACACAGCCAGGGAACTAAGGAGTGGCTCCGTAAGAAGCATCTCAAGGTCCTGGAGTGGCCTAGCCAGTCTCCAGACCTGAACCCAATAGAAAATCTTTGGAGGGAGCTGAAAGTCCGTATTGCCCAGCGACAGCCCCGAAACCTGAAGGATCTGGAGAAGGTCTGTATGTAGGAGTGGGCCAAAACCCCTGCTGCAGTGTGTGCAAACCTGGTCAAGAACTGCAGGAAACGTATGATCTCTGTAATTGCAAACAAAGGTTTCTGTACCAAATATTAAGTTCTGCTTTTCTGATGTATCAAATACTTCTGTCATGCAATTCCATCACTCATAGTTGAAGAGTACCTATGATAAAAATTACAGACTTCTACATGCTTTGTAAGTGGGAAAACCTGCAAAATCGGCAGTGTATCAAATACTTGTTCTCCCACTGTATGTATGTATATATGTATATATATATACAGACATCCCAAGTCTCCCGGAAGTTCCGGGAGTCTCCCGCATATTGATAGCGGCTCCCTGATGCCCGCAAATCAGTTAAAATCTCCCGGAAGCAAGAGCGCGCAAGCGTAGCGCGCACGGCAGAGAGAGGGAGCGAGAGACCTTGCGTGTGTGTTCTAGTCTGCGTGTGTGCCTCGGGATTTTGTATATATATATATATATATATATGGGTGTTTCTGCAACTACGGGCACTTTTGACTATCCCAATTTTAAAAAGATCAACATCTATGATTTTCAATTTTAACCATCACAGTCTGTAATACATATAAAGATTTACACAAAATAGAATGTAGTCGTTAAGATTTTAATCTGGAACATGTTTATTTTTTATGTTTTTCTGGTCATCTTCTTAAAAAGTGTCCTTACCGCAATGTTACAATAACGTTCATTTTATAAATTTTTCTTTAGTAATTTCTATAATTTTTTTTTACATATTTAAATAGCTTTTTCAAATGTGATGCAGTTTTGTAAATACTGATATAAAAAAATAATATACAAAATAGGGAATTTCATGTTTTTTTCTATGCCATGTAAAAAATGTACAGTAACCTTAGATGTCAATTGTTTTCATACACACAAAAGATAACATAATTAACTTTTTATGACAGATGTTGCAATTTCAATGTGTTAATCATCTCAACTTAAGTGTAAAAATATTTTTTTTGCAAATCAAAATGTGAAAAAAAATGAAAATAGAGCAGTGCTGCGGTAATGACATCTTGAGTCGGTAAGGACAAAATTTTATTTTTTATGTAAAAAATGGCATGTTTATATATATATATATACTAATAAATATACAAATATATACTTCAGTACTAATAATATACTGAATATTTGTCATTTAATATACAGTACACCTTGAATTTGTCTCTACCGCAACACAAGGTCTTTACCGCAACACCTAAATTTGCTGCGGTAAAGACATGTTGCGGAAATGACATTTTTGCTAATATTTTAGCTAATTGGCAGCTGTCAAGGCCTACCACATTAGTTTTGAATCTTAACATCTTAATATACATGAATTCAACAGTAAAATACATTTATTTTTAAAATGTAGTTATAAATACACAATTATTAAGCTGAATGGTAAGGACGCACAATAAATACTAGAGCAGAAAAGATTATGTTTACCTTATTTTTTTGTTATCTTGTGAGTGAGGTAGTGTGGTGGTCCAGTCTGTCAGCAATGTGCTCAAGTGATAGTTTCTGTTTCCATAGAAACTAGACTTGTTTGTGTTCGATAAAATTTCATAATAAAAGCTTTTTTTCATTGTTGCGGTAAGGACTCAAAAGTGTGGGACAGGCACATTTAGTTAAAAAAAATCATAAAAATGATCAGTAAATAATACAAAGAATTTGAAGATTCTGTAAATGAATCTGTATATTAAACAATTCCATTTGAAATAATGTCATATTGTAAAAGAATGAGCTAATTTTAAGTATCTCAACATTGAAACCACGGGTGTGGGACATGAGCAAAAATGGTGTTTGGACCTATAAATGCTTCATAATTTTACATTAAATCATATTATTTATTCATAATTATTTATGTCAAGGTGTGTATTGACAAAGTGCCCGTAGTTGCAGAAACACCCATATATATATATATATATATATTAAAAGTATTTGAATAGAGTCAAGCTACTCAAACCACATCATTCAATGAATCATTTTTAATAACTGTTGCTGCTTTGAATAACATCCTCATGGGACACTTCACAGACATCAAAGCAACATGGATCAATGTTGCCCTCTCTATATTGCCCTGCTGCTAATGCCATTGATTGTGTTTCTCATAAAACAACCCCCATAGGTGAGATGAGGCACTAGTGAGACTTAATGCTGATCAATAAACACCAAAGCAAGAGGGAGATTAGAAACAAGATAAATAATTAATGAACAGGTAAATTATTCAGCCAAAAAAAGCACAAGCCAGGTATAGATGAGCTCAGTGATGGACCATGTCAATCACACATACTGTAGAAATACATCATTTTGTTTCCATTGGTTTTAGTCCAGATCAGATTACATGTTAGCACTTTTCCGAAGCCTAGCACGCGTCGCGCATTGACTAAGTATAGGTAGCTGGCTAAAGGTACTGTAGCATAACAAACATGGACTGATTTAAAGCGCTCTACATAGACAGTAACACTCATCACATGAAGCATACAGGAGACTCCACTCACAATTGATTTCAATGGAGTTTGATGATAGTATGTTGCTAAGCTAACAACATGGTATTCTAAAAAACATAACTAAATAAATAGTCAATTATATTGAATTAGTTTTTATTCTTTCATATTTTTTTTCCAGTCTTGAATGAATTTGATTTAAAATCTATATTTCTTTTCCTTTTTCTGCCATCTTGTATTTATTTATTTGGAACTGACTTCTCATAGAAGAATAAATTGGTTCCTGCCACAGAATGTGGCTTAAATGAGGATTCTTAGAAAGGACCATAAATATGATGCTTACCTTTATCTAAAATGTCTCGGTCTTGTTTTCAATATCTCTACTCGACTTTATACAGTATACAGTGTGTGCGATATAATTCCTGCTATAACTATGGTACAAATATAAAATTAAAGGTGAGAATTTGTATCAACATCCAGCAGGTAGAGAGACAATGAAGGAGAATCAATCCTTCAATTACATTAAAGAAAAAACATGACCATACTGAAAATATCATTTGAGGCTACAGTATCCACAGTTTTTTCCCACCACCATCAGCGTGTGTCTCAGTATTCCTGCAGGCTGCTGCGTCTGAGACCTGCACTCAGTCATTTCACTCCTAATTAAGCAACAGTGAGAGGAGCAGGAGGGATAAGCTCCCATGAGGGACGATGGGAACCTGTGTGAAACAGTCCCTCAGTCAATGCTCAGTGCCCAGATGAGCCCGTCTATACTCCCTTATGCTGACGAAGGAACTACTTAGGGAATTACGTTTCTCTGGAACGTCAAAGCAATTCATCATTGCAGAGTGTTAGAAGATAGAATATAAGTGGCTTAGTGTCTACAATCAAAATAAACCGCAAGTACTGTACATTATGTACAAGAACAAACCAGAGCATTCATTTTGCAATTACATTTTGAGGTATATTATGTAATTGTACAGCACTGCTTTATTTATTCACTATACTATTCACTATAAGGAAGGACATTACATGTTTCCTCACATTACATTACATCATCTAAACCGGATGTCTAAACCTGGTTAAGGTAAAGTTTTGCAGCAAAATCAGGAATTGCAAGACCTCATTGTTATGAACCTGTTATGAAAGAGACATCACAGGATTACTACTTAACTACTTAAGCTACTTAACAAAAAGTAACAGAGAGAAGATGCAGCAAAGGGCTCTCAATTTGTAGTTTTTTTTTTTTATCACATTGCAAAGGCTGCTTGCCTTTAAACATTCCCAAAAGAACCTGACTACTAAAGCCAAGAAACAATCAACAAGGTCACACACAAAGCAACAATGGTATTTTTCCACAAACATTTGAACTATAATCAAATGCCAAAACAATGCAAATATATGGAATTATATATTAGAGGTGTGAGAATTTTTTAGGCAACTACAGTACAGCAAAAAGCACATTTATCATATTCCCCTTAACCTGTTTCACTGTGACATTGCACTTCATCTAATTTATCTTATTTGGTCTACTGCATCCTTAAAGGCTTTTGTAACACTTCCTTTGAAACACTGTGAGCAGACATACCTCTACTTAATCTGTAAACGGTGATTATCATAATGCTTTATTCAGCATTATGCACAGTCAACTGAATAAAGTGTCAGAACAAGTAAGTGTGATATTAGTGTAATATTTAGTTCTTACCGGGACACAAACTATATAATAAGCTCTTCTGATATAATGAACATATTTCGCTTTCTTTCTCTCCCTCTTATGCCAAGATAATACAAATAATAAAGGCTGTGGGATGAATTCAAAATGTAAGAATGAACAGCATAATTTATTTGATTTAGCACCTGATTCACTATGTTGAGTACTTTCCTGAGACCGTACAGTATCAGTCTAATATTGTGATTTATACACCTGAATCAGCTCTTTAAAATGCTGAGTGTCTCGACTGCACTGTGGGTCTGGATATATGCCCAGATATAATGTTTTTCTCCATCATTTGATCATAATTCGATGATTATTACTGCCGCACCTTTCTGGGCCCACAAGAAACCCCACGGCTTACTTTAAATATGGTGCAGCATTATTTCAGTGCACTTAGCTCCTGGTTCAACTGGATTGCAGGGTGATAGGGAATAAGACACATGCATTTACATCTACGCATATTTTTCACTACCACTGTAATGAGTTATATCCAAAAAGGGGAGGGGAAAGAAGGGAAAAGGTCTGAAATGATTCAATGCTGCATGCATCCAAATAAGATTGTCCTCCATCCAGCTCCCAACAGGCTATTTTTAAAGATGTTTAATGAGCTCTGGGATGGGTCTGACAGCCCAGGATGACCGGCTGACAGGGTCAAGGTGCACAGAGGCCTGGTGACTCAGCCTGCAGTAACAAGAGCAAAAACACTGATTACATCCAAACACACACACTGGCTACTGGAATAGCACAACAGCTGCGGGCTGACTATACATTTTAGTGAAACAATTGTCACACATGGGGCTACTGACCACATGATGTCTCTTTTTGGACAGCATGCTCTCACACGTCAATAAATGACACCTTATTACCGCCCCGGTGGGAGTTGACTGTTTTATTATAGACATATTAACATTACAAATGCTTGACCAGAAGGTACATTTTAGATTAATTAAAGATGCTTTAGGTACGACAACATCAAGACGTGACTAATTTCAAAATCACCACAAAAAGGTCCCTTAAAATACTTTTAGAAATTACACGAGACCTTCAACAAGGGTTGTTTTTTTGGAGAAAAACAAAACAAAAAATTCAAGATCAGTGATCGAAGGAAAACCAATCTAGTTTAATGCTGCATTCCATTCAAAGACGTGGGTTATTCCTACTTCTTATAAATAAATAAAAATTTCCCTTGCTTGATGCTCAAAAGATGACAGGCATGTAAGGAAACAAAATGGCAATGCTACCATAAAGTATGCCAGTGTCAACAGGTCTTCTAGCAACCTATGATGCTATCCAATGTAAGCAATGGCATTTCTTCTGCAAATGTACAATTATGCAATTATTCAAATGTACAACTGAATGTTTATCATTAACTGTATATATCTCCCTGGGTTTGGCCATGTTCATACAAATCTCCTTGCCACAAAAGTTTTCAAGTCCAAATTCAAATGCCGCTCTATTTCACTTTTCAAGGTTGAAATTGACCAAAGATGTTGACTTCTATAACACTAGAAAGTCTTAAAATAACTGACACTGTAACAAATCCAATCAAGAACAAATTACAAATAAAATCTTAATGAATAATAACCAAACTGTGTGAAGTCATAACAGTATTTAGCTCTCTAAAACACAAATTACAAATGACTGTTTTCTGCATATAGCCATGGTGACATAAAGAGAAAGTCTGTCAATTAATTTTACTCTGTAAATAAATTCTAAATGATAAAAAAAAAACATTTAAATAAACTGTACTCTTTAGATACATTTTATTTAAAGGCACACAATGTAACTTTTCGCCACTAGAGGTCGTTTATTTTTAAAAAAGGTAGCTTGATGACGCCTTGATTTCGAGAATCATGGGAGTTGTTGTCTTCACCTCTACAGCCAGTGGAGAATACGATGGGACTCGGGTAGAAATAATATTCATGGATGACCGGTAATGTATTAAAAATTTATTAACGTTATGAAAGCCGTTGGAGCGGAACAAGGCCGCTGGAGTGATTGCTAAGGAGAGACAAGTATGATACAGCTCGAGAGCAGTGGAGCTTTTATTATGCCTTCTTCCGGTCACGCGTAAGTGGGGTAACACAGTGCTGTTTTATCATATTAGATACATTTGAGTGTGATGAAAGTTGTTACAATGCTACTCTGTGTGTTCGCTCGGCGGCTACTATATGATGTTGCACACTGCAGCGATATTAGGCATGGTAAATATGGTACTCGCGGTAAATCAAGAAAACGAGATTTAAACAAAAAGATGAACTGTGTTGAGCTGTATAACAATGATTCGTTTTCTGTCAATGAATGTATCCAAACAGTTGCTCACCTGTTTAATAAAACACATAATATATTAAAGAGCCTTTAATGTTGGTTTTTTACAAAACAAAACCGGAAATCGAGGGTAACACAGGTATGATGTCATTGATAGGCGACACACGGACACGATCCGTGTCCTGGTTAAAACTGCTTATTTCTCTGGATTTAAACATTCTTAGAAACATTTGGGATAATGTAAGTACACAAATCAACAAAATATACAACATTGTTCTAGTGGTTTTTGGCTATGTTGATCTAAAAATCTTACATAGTGTGCCTTTAAATAAATAAATAAATTTCTCAATAGCAACAACAACAACATCATCATCTCCAACAGGTAGTGTTGTTCCACTACAGGGGATCTGACCAGCGTCCCCAAACAAGCATGACACAGTAGTGGTAATTAAGCATAAAGTGATTAATCTCTAGCACAGTGAGAGGGTAATAAAACTAACAGGCATGAAATGAGGAGTGCCGTGTCATTAGCAGAAGACTCCGCCCCCGCTGGCTTGCTATGCCGCAGCTCATTATAGGTTGAGATAATGTAGCTCCTTAGGTTGAGAAACTTACACTAACCTCTGGCCCTCTCTGCCTGTCTGTCATTTATAGAGCTACAACTTGATGCTCAATAAAGAAATGCCTTTTCATTTCGACAAGGCACACAACCGGTTGTTTTTACCTAGGATTTGAATCTTAGAATATGATTATATATCACAGTCACGGTTTTGCTGCATTGGGAACATTTGGTGTATAAAATAAAGAATTTATTTGTATAATCCATTACAAACAATCCCATTATTCCATTGTGTCGTTCCATCACAGCGCTATAAAGACATCCATCCGAGGAGTCACATTCCAGCTACTCTGACATGCAATCTAGAAAATGGAGTGCTGTCATTATTCTTATTTCACGATGTGATCCATCCTGCATTCAAACCATAAACAGGATCTCAAAAAGCAGCATATCACACATCATCTTCCACAGTAGCTTTAAAAAAAGTATTCAGAACACTATATTCCATGAATTACTAAGACGGAGGCTGATTTCATGCCTTGTGCTGTTTCTATACATTAACTGTGTTGTGGTGGAAACACATGTACTCCTTACAAATATCTTTGGCAACACTTTACAATATGGTTTCATTTGTTGTATTAACTAACATTAACCATGAGCAATAACTTTGTTGCTGTATTTGTCCATCTTTGTTAACACTATAAAAATAACGCTGTTCATTGTTTGTTCATGTTACTTCACAGTGCATTAACTAATGTTAACAAATACAACTTTTGATTTTAATAATGTATTAGTAAATGTTGAAATTTAATTTTCAAAGATTAATAAACGCTGTAGAAGTGCATTTCATTATTAGTTTGTGTTAACTTGTGTAGTTACACATATATTATGTAGTTACAGTAACACTTTATTTTAAAGTGTCCTTGTTACGTTACATGTTACCATAGTAGTAACAGTAAATGATGCATAATTACATGCAACTAACCCTCAACAAAACCCTAATCTACCCTAACCCTATAGTAAGTACATGTTGTTAATGAATATTACTCAGTACTTAAATATATAATTACACTGTAACAATGACACCTTAAAATAAAGTGTAACCATAGATACATATATGATGTAGTTACCATTACCGTAGTGTTACCATATATTTTTAGAACATTGTTTAGTAAATTGTATTTAATTATATTACTGTATAATATCTTCTGTATAATATTTTATATATAATATCAAACTTTTTTGGAAGAAATGCATGTTGAAATACTGAAATACTGTATTTTTTTAATGTTTGGCTGAACTGCATAGTGCATTATGTCTATATAAATAATTTGGTTTAATATATATATTTAAAAAATAAAGTATGTTTTCTATTCATCTACAAGATGGAAGAAAACTTTGAACTTGCTTCTGGCACACCGTTAAGAACTGCCACTCATACGGGTGACTTCTGGGAAAGATCTAAGGCTTATGATGAACAATACATATATTGATTTACTCTCTATTTGTCACCAATTATAGGTCTTTGCTTTTCAATGCAGAGGGATTAAGAACTGCACTGAGATACTTTATAAACGAGTCAGTCTCTGTGAAATAGGATTGAAGCCCCTGGGCTATAAGGAATGGTTAAACTACAAGCTCCAGTAGTTACAAATTGGCAATAAAATTATGAAGCCACTGTGGTCTCCCAGAGACGTGCGTTTACAGTATTCTGAGAACAAATGTTGTTTTTAAAGGCCCTGCAGAATGCCTGAGGGGCCACCAATGCAGTTTGAGAGGTCATGTGGCCCTCAAGCCCATGCTAATCAGATACACTCACGCATACTGTACACGCAGGCTGTGCTAAAGTTGCCTTGTGAAAATGTTTATCGTACTTAATAAGAAAACTCATAGCAAGTGCATGAGTGTAGAGAGAGAGATGTGTTCTGTTCTAAAACATAGTGAGCTGCCTTCAGGGGCAGCATTTGTTTGTGTTTTTTAGTAATAGTGATTGCGAAATCCAGTCAACTATTTTTTAGCTTGTCAGCTAGGTAAAAAGATGTAACTGTCTGACACCGAGGATTTGCCAAATTTGCAATGTTTGTGACAATCTTGGTAGCATCAGTAAGAATGGGTTAAAAATTACAATCTAATTATAGTAATAAATAGTCATGTATATGCCATCATTTTCAAGCAAAAGTGTTTGTATCATTACAATAGCTGTATAATTTACAGACATATTTACATTTTTCTTTGTAAGGAAAATCTAACATTTAGTTTAAACAATTATTAATTTACATATGCAAAATATATTTTATATAAAATTGCCTGAATTTATCAAAATTCCAAGATTTGTGACAGTCTGGGTAGCATCATTAAGAATGGGTTAAACATTACAAGTTAATTAATAATAATAAGTCATGTTTGGCATCATTTTACAGCAAAAGCATTTATATGTTTATTTCTGCCATGTATTTTCTTGTATTTTCAGGATAAATAAAATAATAAATAAATCTGTATTTTCCTATAATTTACAGACATAATGTCAAATTTTCTTTGAAAGGAAAATCTAACATTGAATGAAAACAATCATGAAAAATTGTGCACTAGTGTGAAAAATGTATAATACTTAAAAAAAAAAAAAAATTAAAAAGAAGAAAAAAAAGGTTTAATCATCTGTAAAAAAAAAAAAAAATACAGATGAAAGTAGAGTATAATTAAAGTATTATTAGTATTATATCAACACTTTAAAATGTACATACTGTATATATTTTTTCATAAAAATATGTAGTTTTGTGTTGGAAAAATCAAGTTGTTTAGTTTAAGCAAGCATTAAAAAAATCCTTACTTTTGAACCCTGCAAATAAGCTTATTCAATCCTAACAAGTATCGATGAAAAATATTGAGTGTAATTAAAAAGGATTGTTTAACTCAATATTAGCTCTAATTGTTCATTTAAGGGGTTCCGTGATGGTTAGGATACTAAAATGAAGTAGACCGTGAGGCGGCTCACTAGATTTTGGAACAGAGTTCGTGTGTTAGAAAGTGGGTGGGTGAAAGTGAGAGAAAGAGAGAGGGTATCAGCATAACCAGCAGACCTCCACATATGACAGGAACAGGTTGGCAGCGTACAGTTTGAGTTCAGCTTAGCATAATTCTCGACTTCGGCGGGAGGGAGGAGTGGTGTGGGAACAGGGTGGCATATGCTGCCCCACACCATGTTCTGGCAGTCTAATGCTCTGTACACATTAGTAAACTGTGAGGAGAAGGGGAGCAGGTGAAACTACAGCAGTCTGTCTTTGCTGTCACTCAGCAGGATTTATACTACGCTCCCAGGAAGCGTTACTGAGACAGTTCCGTCCATGCCAGCATCTATCCTGAATGTGATATCTCTATAATGACTGGCCAGAGTAGGGTTTTCTATAAGCGTGAAATTCCTGCATATCATAAATAATGTTCTTTTGCATATTTAACAGTCTGCAATTAAAGCAGACTTCTTTCCACTCTTCCACTTTGTATTCACATCAGCAGGCACACACACACACACAGATTTTAGCACCTTTAGGCTACGTTCACACTGCAGGCTGAAACGACCCAATTCCGATTTTTTTGCCCCTATGCGACCTGTATCTGATCTTTTCATGACAGTCTGAACGACACAGATCCGATCTTTTCAAATGCGACCCAGGCCACTTGGGTATGTGGTCCCAAATCCGATACATATCCGATCTTTTCAAATGCGACTTCAGTCTGAACGGCCAGGTCGCATTTATCCGACCCGCACGTCATTGATACGCGAAAAACGTCATAATCCTGCGTTGAAGTAGTCGTCGGTTTGAAAACGGACTGCATATTCGTCGAGCTGAGGTAAATCTGCCGAACGGGTCGACCTCGACGAGCCCGTTAATAAAAAAAATTTTTTTAAAAGCCCATGGCCATTATATATACGTTATGTTAACTTATTTGTGCTGAATCTGATATTAGATAGGTCAGCGGCTGCTGTCTGGCTCTTGTGTAACGGTCGCTGCGCGCGCTCGTGTGTGTGTGTGTGTGTGTGTGTGAGAGAGAATCACAGTTAAAGTTTAGCTACTTCCGCAAACAACAAGTGACGTCGTTGAGCGTTGAGTACTCTTCTGCGCATGCGGGTCACTTCTGGGTCATTTCACGTTCACACAGGAGATCACAAAAGGTCGCATTTAATTGGAAATGTGAACGGCCTTGCAAAAAAATCGAATTTTTTCAAAAAATCGGAATTGAGCATTAAGCCCTGCAGTGTGAACGTAGCCTTAGACAGTCTCATGAGCTCAACACTCAGACAAGCAGAACACAGGCTGTCAGATGTTCTAAAACACAACACAACATTCAGAAACAAAGAAATGCCTTTGAGTTACACAAACAATATTCCACATCAACATTCCACACTGTGCATGTCTGTAAATGCATGTGTGTTTATGTGTGTGTGAGGTTAAAGAGTTCACCTAAAAATGAAATTGATGTCATTGCTTACTCGCCCTCATGTTACATTTTTTTTATAATTTTCTTCCTCTTGGGAAGATTACAATTCTTTCAATGCATGGAAAAGTCATTTTGTGATGGTGAATAATGCCAAGCTCCAAAATTACAAAAAAGTACCATAAAGATTTAAAAAAATAGGGCATATGACTTGTGCACCATATTCCATGTCTTCTGATTTTTTTTTTTTAAGTTTTGTGTGACCAACAGATAAATATTCAGTGATCTTCCCCCTTACTGTAGCCATTTCTGTAATCTGTTTGTCTTTTTAGTCCGGTTAAGAGCCATTTTTGTACAAAAAGAACTCTTTCTTTTGAACATAAAGGCCCAGGTACACTTCATTTTCAGTGTAAAACCATATTCAGTGTATATGATTATATTTATCAAAATCATAAATGGATGCTGCTTTAATAGGGCAATACATGTCCCTATCCCTAAAGCCCACCCCCTACTTACTCCTACACATGTACTTTATTCCCACTACTAAATACCCGTTAGGCACTTTATTTCCACTTTTCGAATATTTTCTAACTTGTTATTTAAAATAAACTTTATCAACTCTTTGAGCTGATATGTGATGGGAGAAGGGAGAAGAATGAGTTTGGAAGTCTCTGAAACCATTGGCTTATAGGACAGTGAGGCGACAAGTCTCGCATAAGCCTAAGCTTTCTCAGCCTATATATCACCTCAGAAAACGTAGAATGTAGTGCACAGATTCGATGGAATACTTCTATGATGCTTTGTTTGCCATTTGTCATGATAATTCACCATCTACCGTTTTATGGAAAAGAGCTGCTCACACATTCAGCCTCACATCTCTTTATATAGATTATAGAAGAAAGAAAATTATAAGGATTAGGAATGATGTGGGAGCGAGTAAATGACAATTTCCATTTTTCCCATGAACTTTCATTTAAATTATTTTAACAGCAACTCACATAATATAGTACATCAGTCCATCCTTCCATGGTGATGCACTGGAAGACTGTGAGGATGGCGAAGAGGATGTTATCGAAATTTGTGATGCCGAAGTTGGGTCCTTTCCAGTACTCTTTACATTCTGTGCCATTGGGACACCGTCTTGAGGGAGGCTCTATACCACATGGGTAATCGTCAACCTTTTCTCCTAAACAAACAAACAGAAAAGAGTCATGTACTGTACATAGGCCTAAATCAATAATCATTACAAACATAAAGGGGAAATTACTGCAACCACCCTTTCCAAACTGGTCAAACACACACACACAAAAACACACTGTTAAGTTGTGTTTTCATGTTTTTTAGGGACTTTCCATAGATATGATTTTTATCCTGTACAAACTGTATATTCTATCCCCTTACAGTCAGTAAACATTTCCTGCATTTTTACATTTTCAAAAAGCATCACTTAGTATGATTTAGAAGCTGTTTTCCTCATGGAGACCCAAAAATGTCTCCACAAGGACAAGAATATCAGATATTGCCATCTTTGTGGGGACATTTTGCCCCCATAGTGTAGGGTTTACCTGAACCACATACACACACACACACACACACACTCTCTCTCTGAGGCATAGCACCTGCTGATGTTGCTGATTGAGGGGTGAATCAGGCAGCAGCTGAGCACATGTTAGCAGCTCAGCTTCTTATTGGAAACCTCATTACCAACACGAGCTAATTACACGCACTGTGTCGAACTGAAATAACTCACACACACATATGACATTAACGACCTGTCAAGATCCCTCACACCATGGACACCGAAATATAGTACATAAATACACAAACATGTGTGCACGCACACACATACACAGCCTCCAGCTGCAATAACACAGCTTATGTCCTCATCTTCAAGAGCCGTGCTGTGAGGATACAATAGAAAAACATTTGCTCTTCAAGCTCTCGAGAAAAATATTACGCGCAATTTTATACAGGATATGTTTTGTTTAAATATTAAATAGAGGATATTTATGTTATAATTGTACAAAAGTACAAAATTATCATTATTAAGCCTAAAAAATTATTTCAAATATAATTTTCCCCTCACCTCTAATTCCAATATATATTGTCTCTGTATGATTTTTTTTAAGTACACTGGAATTTTTCTTCACAGGTTACTGCGTGATTGAGCTGCAGTTGGCTCTGCAGGACGGGATTTACGCTTAACTGGTTTCGGGAGGGGGGCAAGGTTTTGTGGGTAAATGTCAGTCAGTTAAGAGGAAATTTGCATAAGCAAAAGAAGAGCCTGACAGGACCTCTGATCAGAACGGGTTTTGTCTAGCTTTAGTGTTGCAAGTAAGAACAAGAGGCTAAAGTTTGTGAACAAACTTTGATGTTGGATTGAGAAAGCCTGAACCATAAACCGGGACTCAGACTCAGGTCATCTTGCAAATGTATTGTTTTGGCAGCTTTGGAATTCCACACCCACAGTGATATTGCTCCGACATAACAGCTTACTTTTAACAGTTATTTTGTCTATGGGTTGAAATTTTAGGCTCAGAATAATAATAATAAGAAGAAATATAAGTTTAAGTAGTATAACAGTATGTTGGCTTTCTCATATTTTATTCAATAATACTTTCCCATAATAATTCTGTGTACAGAGTGTGTTCCTATTTTGTTTTTCTTCTGTATTTTGTGATACCAATGCAGGTTTCTTTCTGCTAAAGTGTCTTTATTATCTTCATTCTTCAACATAATCTGATAAGGAGTTATTTTCCTTGGACAACCTGAATTTGTTATTTCATGTGTGATTCAAAGGGATGTTTTGAGATGCTGTGCTTTGAAACGTCTCTGACTGCAGTGGCTGTGTGATTTATTTCCTGGGTCCTCTCATAAGAAGCTTCACACTCTGATAGGACATTTTCAATAAAAAGAAGGGGGGAAAAAAACACCAGGAAGTAGACTAACCTGTATCCAATCTAAAGCAGGTGAGGTGGAACTTGCCCATGTAGAACTCCACACCGATGATGGCAAACATAACTATGGCAAAGAACAGCAGCAGTCCAATCTGAAGAAGGGGAACCATGGCCTTCATTATGGACTTTAATACTACTTGAAGACCTAAAGAGAGAACCAAATTTGGTTACATTTGGAAAAACTGTCTCACTATTTCATTACTACCTATTTGTAATGTCTGAATATCTGAACAAACAGTGTTAAATCAAAGTGTTCTGTACTGCCAAACACTTACTTGGGATTCCTGACACCAGTTTGAGGGGTCTCAGGACTCTGACGGCCCGCAATGTTCTTAAGTCGAACTCTGAACCAACTGTGGTTAAAATCCTGTCACAAACACAAACATGCAAAATTCATTAGAAAGCAGGGACTCCATAGACATTTAGTTCAGATTAGTGGTCAATCAGTATGGGTTGTTCGTTTTTTAAATCATTCCATTTGGCCTGCTTCCATTTTGGATATTTGATTGCATCCTTTATAGAAATATAGAATACAGAATGTTTAAATACATTTAAACAAAACAATTTAAATATAAACAATATAACATTGTAAATAATAGTATTTATCTTAAATATAATATTTAAATTATATTATTTGTATCTATTGTTTTTATTTGATAAATTGATGTTCATAATAATAATACTTAAAACAATTTATTGTAATTAATTTCAATATTCAATTATCATATTTTATAATGTTCATTTTTTTATTATTTTTTTATTAATTATTTTTAATCATCACTAAACGTTGAATTTAAAGATTATTGTATATATTATTTTCATTTGGTAATAATGAGTGATTAATAATAATAATAATATTTATAATAATAATAATAATAAAATATTTATTGTAAAATGTTATTGTTGTAACAAATGGACTTAATCAAAATGCTCTAGACATCATAAAGCCATCCCCCTCTCCCCTGTTGTCATCGGCACTCAAACCAGTTCTCTTCAAAGACCGTTATCACCTCTGCTACCCTGAACGATCTCAGCAAGAGACTGTGTCTGCAACCCTCAAAGACAGCACAGGAGACCAGACGGCACTAGCCATTTGGTCAAAGACTATAGAGATAAACTTCCAATACACAAGGACATTTTCTCCATTCTTGCCCACAAACTTTCCCAAATGTTTATAGGATTTCTCATGTGGTTTATGCATGTCCCTATGTTTTATTAGCCTAGTTATGATTCTTTAGTTATGTTAGGGTAACTTCAAATGTTGATTTCCAAAGATGATGTATCACTGCTTTAATGTCTTCAAATCCATTCTTTCTTGGTATCAAAAGAATCCTCTTTTGATTTTATAATCAATGGTGTACAGCATGTTATGATAAATATTTTTACCATACTTTTGTGTAAAGACTGCACAAATTCTCCATACCACCATGAACATGCAAATGGAGATAAGATGGAACAAAGACTTTCTCCCGGTCATCTTTGATTGGTCACCTCACCAAATGGGTGTGAACTGATTGGACCTTTAAGAGTGTCTGATTAGTTCAGATCTTTGCTCAATCTCTTTGAGACAATGTTTTCCTGTCTAACTTCTTTGAATTCAACGTGGACCACCCCAAGAACCCAGACGAACGCTTCAGCGCACTCCTGGCAAAATTATTAAGAATCTCCCGCATCTGGACTTGTTCAGCGACCAAAGTCCATGCAAGTACCCGTTCGCAGCCTTTAGATGAGTTTGTAAGTTATTGTGCCCCTTTAAGGTGACCCTGATTCTTTTATGTTTCTCTTAGGTTGTGGTTAACTGATTGTAATCTTGCCATTCTCTTTTCTTCTCTCTCTCTTTCTTCACTTTTCTTTACTTTCTTGATTCTGTATACAATCTTTGCTTAGTTTAGTTGTATGTGTAGCCTACCGTAGTTTCACTTATTAAACCATTATATCCATGTTTTATTGTCTCTGTGTTTGCCACTCACAAAAATATTGAAGTCACTTAAACATCTTGATCTTGCGATACCTATGCTATTACCCTGCTAGTGCTTTATTTACTTTTGTTGGAAAAGGTTATTCTTTCTTGGCCAGAAAGTATTTCCTAGAATTAATAACTGATTACGCTTTCTGTTCATTGGATGAACTGATTAAATAATTGTACAAATATTGACAGTCAATTCTAAAAATAATTCAAATATTTATAATTAATAATTATATATCTTTTGAGCTAATTTGCTACATTGTAATTCATTCAATAGTCAATTATCATATTTTATAATATTATTTTGTAATTTATTATTTTATGCATTCATCATTCAATTTTGAATATAAAGATTATTTATATAAGCATTATTAAGATGATATATAATACAAAATTAATTCATTATTTACATTAAATTACATACTATTTTTACTTGTTAATTGATACTTCTACTACTGCTACTACTAATAATAATAATAATTATTATTATTGTTATTGTTGATACTGATAAAATTATGTTTTATAGTAGGCTATTCATTTTTTTTGTAATTTATTATTTTATGCATTCATCAATAAATATTGAATTTAAAGATGATTTATATTATATACTGTATAATACATAATACATTTTTATTTACATTACATTATATACTTTTGATAATTACTACTAATAATAATAATTATCGGTCCCCAAAATGCAAGCAAAACAAGAGTATTAGAAATCTACAAAGATACCACAGGTGTCACTCTATATATTTAATTCTCTTTTTTCACACAAAAAAATTTTTTTTATAAAAAAAAACGTCTTTAATTCTCATCTCACACTGTATTAAATTGCTGGATCACCTTTTTGGTCAGTGATTCGTGTAAGGTAGCAATCACAAGAAACCTCTCTGAAGCAAACTGTCTGCTTTCAGTGTTGTGTGTGTTTATGTTCTGGAAAATCAGCATAACCTAATCTAATCTAATCCCATCAACACAGTGACACCGCCGAGATGACAGCCATTAGATGTTGCCAAGGCAATGTGCCTGGCTGGCGTAGCGCATATGAGCCTGTATGTCCTCAGCAGCACTGGAGTGGAACCAGCCGCACACTGCATTTGTGCAAATGTGGCCGTGAATAAGATCTTCCCATTAAATCACAATCATCAACTCACAGCAGGCAAACTGAGTAAGCTTATATAAAAGTTACAGTTCTTATGTTTGGCAGAGGAGCATCTTTCTTCACTGACATCTGATCTGATTTGCTCATAACACGAGAAAGAATAGGAGGAGGAGAGATTGAAAGAAAGATGGATGTCTGAAAAGGGAAGAGAGGATGGCAGCAGAGGGTTGGGGTGGAGGGATCATGCAGAGTACTGTGAGGCTGAGCAGACATGCCCCATTAAATATGATAGAGCTGCCGCAACACCCCCGCAATCTATCTAACTCGCTACACAAACAGGGAGGAGGAAGAGAGGAAGAAAGTTAGACAAGGATGAAGAGTTGGCAAAGTTTTCAACATTCTTTTTTTTTTATAAAGTTGACCTTTTCAGGAACACGTAATCTAGTGTAGCGACCACAGCGCCCTCTGCTGGAGCTGTGCAGTCAGAGTCTGAGCTGTACATCTCACAGATATGCTTCATAATTATGCAATACAAGTCAAGGGCTACCGACACATTATGAAGAGCCAAAATCTCATTATATGCAAGCATTCAAAATACACTGTGACATAGTGAATGTGTTATGTCGTTAAAGTTTATTATTGCCACACAATCAACATGTCACAATGACTATTTTCACTTGCACAGACACTCAGTGTCTGTATTAAGATTCTTACTTTATAACTAAAATGTGTATATGCATGGTGATATTCGACAAAAAAATCAATTCAAAGTAGATTCTCTGAAGTTTCTGAGAAAATATAGTAAAAAAACACACATAAAAAACGTAACTTCGCTGTTTTTCAACCCGATTTGTATTGTTACAGTGTCGGTAGTATGTAAATTACCAATGCTTACTCGTTCTTTGTAGTTACCTGGAAAGATAAATTCATGTTTATTTGTCAGCAGAAGCTCCACTGGATGACAGCTCCAGGGCTTTTGTGAAAACAGAGGTTTTTCAGATTTTCTCTCTGTATTTACAATTCTTTGCAGCCGTTAGCTGCTGCCTACAACATGCTAGATCCTTCACTGGAAACCTAAAGTAACTCACTACCACTGAACATTTTCTCTTGGAATTTTAGCACCCGGGAACAATTCAAGTTGACACCATTATGACTAAAAGTTTGCTAAGAAGTATATCCTACTAAAGCAAGGCGGTATTTGGTTCTGGTCAAGCGTATCCATAGCAGACTGGTGGGAGTGGCCTTGGACAGCAACATGCCCAGTGCATTATGGGTGTTGAAGTTTTCCTACCTATTTGGCAAAAGGGAAGACAGCAGCCCATTTTCTCTGTTTTCTATAGGTTCACCGATTTCAAAAGTTCCCCTTTCTACTGTGTAGGCAGGCACATTTTATTGAAAGCCCATTTTGCCAGCAGTGAAGAAAAATAAATATGATTAAAATTACCATGAAATCCCATTTGACAATTCTTATTTTTTATGGAATACTGCAGGGTTTATTATAATTTATTTATCCGTGCACATCATTATAATTTTCTATTCATGTGTCCTTGTAATCTTTAATTAAAATAACTTCCCCTCCATCCTCCATTCACACCTCTCCTCTGCTCATGTTTACTGGTGCAGGACAACCTGTCAATCACATGAGATCACAGCAATAGCAAACCACTACAATCCAACGATCCAATCAATTCCCGATCAACAAAATCAAGTTCTGCCCTACTTTTTTCTTGTTCAAGAAACCATTTCATTTAGACAAACGTCAAAATATGGAAGAAAAGACAATCACAACTTGTTTCATGCTTACTTTAAAGCTACAATATGTAATTTTTTTCGCCGCTAGGGGTTGTTAACCTCTTAAAATAAAGGCGTAGGTTGATGACGCAGTGAATAAGCGGAATGATGGGACTTGCTGTCATGCTGATGGATCAAATAATGTTTATGAATGAGTGAAAACATTCATGTTTTTTAAAGGGATACTCCACCGTTTTTTCATATTAAACTATGTTATTCCCTTAACTAAGACGAGTTGATACATACCTCTCTCATCTCAGTGCGTGCACTCAGTCGCTCTGACGCGCAGTGACACTCTGATAGTACTTAGGTGACACAATGACACAAGGAATGGTGACACAAAATAAAACGTGGCGCTTTTCTAAGCGGGTTAAAAAGGATAACTATAATGTATGGCGGAATAGCACTTTTGGGAGTAGTTCGACTCGGCGCAGTAAAAAGTGACTGTATTCCGCCATACATTATAGTTATCCTTTTTAACCCGCTTAGAAAAGCGCCACGTTTTATTTTGTGTCACCATACTTGATCGTATAACTACTTGTGTAACTGTTTTTAAATAGGGAAAACGTTGATGTGTTTGGTCACTTCTAAATTCATTGCTGTCAGATACCATTGAATATACTGGGCTAAGCTAAGTACTATCAGAGTGTCACCGCGCGTCAGAGCGATTGAGTGCACGCACTGAGATGAGAGAGGTATGTATCAACTCGTCTTAGTTAAGGGAATAACATAGTTTAATATGAAAAAACGGTGGAGTATCCCTTTAACATGACAGTGGTATGAAGCAGGGTGCGATTGCGTGCGAATGAGAGACAGATATCATTCCCACGGAGTCCCAAAGTCTGCTTGCCATGGTCCATAATGTTTGAACAAAACAACAACAGCGTGCCGCTAGATGTTACGCATTACGCAGTTGTCCACGTCTGTCGCCATGGTTACTATGGCAGTACAAGCAGAAACCAGGGATAACGCGGATATTACGTCATTGACAGGCGACAAGTGAACAGGGACGGTCACTTTTTAAAATTGTGAATTTCTCAGAATTTACAAATTCTTGGAAACATTCAGGATAATGGAAGTACACAATTGAAAGAAATATATAACACTGTGCAAGTGGTTTTTGGATATTTTTATACAAAATTCCTACATATTGTACCTTTAAAACATCATTTACTTGTGTATATCATTTCATACTAAGAAAAGGGCCATTTTCATAGTATAAAACCTGTAAGTATGGGATACATGGCAATGTATACTCGTTAACTATTGGAAAAGATGACAGATATATTTGACTTATAAGATTACACTTTATATAAGGACTCTTATAGGACCCTCATGGTAAGATATGACTCTGATTGTCTGCGGTTTGGAGAGACTAGCAGAAAAAAAGACCATTATTATTTTGAATGTAGCAGGGTAGCTGCAAGCAAAAAGGAGACATTTTTAATATCCCGCTTATCAATGACAGAATATATCTCTACATGAGGGCAGAAAGCTCAGGCACAGGAAATATGGCTAGGAACGATATCTGCTATTGGTCAAAGAAAAACTCTCTCACATAAAGAAACAAAGGCATATACACAATAACACATACATACAGTACACAAAAATAGATACTGTCAGAAATTGGCAATCAGCTCCTGCTTTGGAGTCCCACGAGTTAAAACAGAAATTTCAGTGAGTTACTGGTAGATTTGGCCCAGCGCATAATGAGAATGGAGACAATAGAAGTCAGAATGAGCATATGTGGCTGTTTCAACAAAGAATTGCAGTCAGATGATGAACCAGAATTAAGTAGTTGGGAGCTGAATGTTTATGAAAGCAGTCCCTGTGACTGCGGTTCATAACTAACACACACGTGATTGACAGCTACTGATTTTGTCCGCTACAGAGGTGAAGGGCAGCTGACTTCTGTGGCACTCAACTGAATGAGCTGCTAAACTCACGCTGCACTCGCCAGTGATACAAACTGAAAGACAGGATGAAGAGGGAGAAGTGGGAAAGACAGTGGTGGAAAGGGAGAGCGTGAGGGAGACTTCTCACCCTCAGCGGGGGTGCCGTGATGTAATTATCATTGCATGGTGGACATGGTGCTGGAATTAGGTTTTTCACAAGTCTCAGAAAGAGACTTATCCCTCTCAGATGATCATCCAGTGTCAGAGGAGAGCTGTCAGTCAGCCTCGGGCACACAGTGACCTCACGACCTCAACCGAGCAACTGAGACCTCTAAGATCAGAGAACAAGCCTGAGCAGAATCCAAAGGGAAATGTACCTGGAAAATGTTACAAGCAGTACACCTGTCGACAAATGATGAGTCAAAACAATCTGTTGTAAAAAATCGTATTATATCTTTAGTGTCTCAATTGTTTAAATGGACAGCAAATGGAGAGTTAAAGCGCCCTTTTTATGCTATTTTAAAGGCTCCTAATTTTGTTTTGGAGTCTCAATAGGTTTACATGCATCCAAGTTCAAAAAATACACAAGATATTTTCTCACAATATACATTGCATAACCTCTTTTTTCAGTGTCTGAAACGGTTCGATAAAGCATTCAGTCTCTCATCCCCTCCTTTCCGAGACTCTATTCTGCTCTGATTGGTCAGATGGTGCAGTCTGTTATGAACGGTCAACCACTTACAGCTTGTGTTGAAAACAAATTGCCCATAACCATATCTGAATTTCACCTCTGAATAGGGACGCAGCTAGTGATTTCAAACAGTAACAATGGCGACGGTTTTACTGTATCAATTCAAGCCAGAGTCCCTTTGCAAGTGCATGTAAAGTGAATTTGCTTTTGCAGCACAGAAAACAAACAGCATCTTCTTGACATGTCGACAACACAAACTCTTTTAGGCCTGCGATTACAGTGTTTGAGGGCGGGTCAAAGTAGATGCCATTCGCGGGCAGCCAATGAAGACCATAAGCTGGCGTTATGCAAATTTGTTACAAGCCTACATAGGAAGCAAGACTGGAATTACTGAAGACTCGTTTCAGGCAGTTCAGAATCTGAACTTTTGGGAGACATTTATCATGCACTTTGATCTTTGAAACTTTGCAGACCCTTTACATTCACAAACATCTATATTACACACTACATGAAAGGTAATATCGGAAAAAGCATAATAGATGCCACTTTATATATTTGTTGCTTCTAAATATAGCATCATTTTAATCTCAGCACAACTTTATTTTAGAGTAATTTTAGAATTTTAATCTGATATTTCAAGCAGAGTGTCACTTGCTTATCTAACTGAACGTTTGATGTGTCACATGATCTGAGTTGCTGTCCTGTGAAACCTTGCGTGTGCATATTTATGGGCTTTCCGGATGTTGCGCTCAGACAGATGTTTTCTTCTGAAGCCGAACTAATCTGCAAAGTTGAAACCCTTGTTTTGGAGGAATGATTGCATGCTAGGTCAGAAGGCAGTCTTTTCGCTGTTGCCTGAGGCACATCAGGATGTTTTAGCATTTACAATGTGGTGACGTGCATTTCTGACTACTAAACGAGATTTCAGTGATCAGTGAAAGTTTCACAGGGCCCTTAAAGGGATAGTTCACTTTGAAATTAATTTTTGGTATGTTTTAGCTTACCTCAAGGGCATCCAAGATGTAGGTGTCTTTTTTTCCGCAGTAGTTTCAATTTTTATATTTTTAGGTCAAACCGTTCTTGTCTGTCAGTCATATAATGCAGGTCGATGGTCACTGTCTCAAAGAGCATGCACAGAGTCCAAATTAAAACAATTCCCCGTCGTCCAAATTAAACAATTCCCCATCGTAAGTACACATTGATGGCCTAAGACACGAAACGAGCGGTTTGTGTGAGAAAACGAACAGTATTTATATCGTTTTTACCACTTATACACAGCCATGTCCAAGTGATCTGATGTGACGTGTACGCAGACTGGTGCATAGATATATACACTAGATGTCGCCTTAAAGACATTCGTTCCAATGAACTGCCGTAGACAAGGCGACATCTAGTGTGTATATATCTATGCACCAGTCTGCGCACACGTCAGATCAGATCACTTGGACATGGCTGTGTATAAGTGATAAAAACTATATAAATACTGTTCGTTTTCTCACACAAACCGCTTGTTTCGTGTCTTAGGCCATCAATGTGTACTTACGATGGGGAATTGTTTAATTTGGACGACGGGGAATTGTTTTAATTTGGACTCTGTGCATGCTCTTTGAGACAGTGACCATAGACCTGCATTATATGACTGACAGACAAGAACGGTTTGACCTAAAAATATAAAAATTGAAACTACTGCGGAAAAAAAGACACCTACATCTTGGATGCCCTTGAGGTAAGCTAAAACATACCAAAAATGTATTTCAAAGTGAACTATCCCTTTAAAGTTTCAGAATAGATCTCAAGAATGTTACAAACTATGCAAAGATTTCTCAGAAGAGTTTTCAATTTTCTTTTATTTTCAATCTTCTTTTATTATTTTATTTTCAATCTTCCATGAACAAATTAACTGTATTGTTATCTACATTAATTTAATATTAAACAACTTATATTGTACACTGTCATTCAAAAGTTTGGAGTCGGTTAGATTAAATTTTCTCTTATGCTCACCAAAGCTCAATTTATTTGATCCAAAACACAATAAAAAAAGAAATTTTGTGAAATATTATTACTATTTAAAATAACTGTTTTCTATTTTGATATATTTTAAAATGTAATTTATTCCTCTGATGTCAAAACTGAATTTTCAGCATCCATTACTCCAGTCTTCAGTGTCACATGATCCTTCAGAAATCATTGCTGATTTTGGGCGCAAGAAACATTACTTATTATTATCAATGTTGAATAAAGTTGTGCTACTTAATATTTTGTTGGAAACCGTGATACATAAGAGTCTGTTCTATCACATCAATTTAATGCATCCTTGCAAAAAAAAAAAAAAAAAAAATCGTACTGACCCTAAACATTTGAAAGATAACGTACGCCAATAATTGTCTTATTTGTGTCTATTTCTTTTTCCTCCACTGTCATTATTGAAAATTGATATAGCTGAGAAATGCTAGGAAATATGTTAGAAAAGTCATTCATTTTGCAATCCCAATTGTTGACACTAGTGGCAAAGAAATTGCACTGCTTTAAAAAGGAATATAATAAATGAGCTATGAAACTTTTGAGCAAAAAATAAAATAAAATAAAATTCCTTTAATAATGGCATAAAAAGATAAGTTATGAAACTAAATCTCTATAGTGCAATGTCCTGCTCAAGTTTCAGAGAGATTAAAAAACCCCAAAAAGGCTTCTTTTTTTTGGAGGAATTTCAACCCCAATTGATTCACCTAATGTAGAAAAATGAGTGTAGCCACACAGCCCTTCTGGTATCACTTAGTCATAGATCATTTCCTGAATCAGTGTTGGCGTCTGTCATGTCTCTCTCCATTACTCGCCACACTTTTACCTTCCTTAGTACACATTATGTCACCACATCATGCCACCACATCATGCTCAATCAGAATAGAAACAGTCAAAAGGTCACAGCTTTAGACATTAGACGTGGAGCTGTCCAGAGGCACATGACCAGCAAGGACGGGCATATCAGAGTGCCAAACAGGGGGTTCATTGCCATGGTGCCCATGAAGGGAGCGCTAATGAAGTCATCCTGCCTGCCACAAGGCACCAGCTTCATACAGAGAGCTTTAATGATTTGCAGTTAATAGATACACACACTTACACACAAATACTTACACCAAAGCAGAAGCCTGTCTCATTGCAACAATTACACTCGTATAGAGATGCACTCTATCCACTCTAATGTGACACATGCACAAACACACACACTCCTACGCACATGCCCACACACATTAAAAGCTGCCTGTCATCACCTACACCCTTCAGATTACACCCAAAACACAAACCTAAAAAAAGCGCAATCATCTTAAAGGGACAGTTCTCCAAATAAAAATAAAAAAATTAACCTCATCATCATGTTGTTCCAAACTTGTATGGCTCTATTTGTACAGTGGAACAAAAAAAGGAGCATTTTGCAGAATTAGCAAGTGAGAATGAATGCTCCAAAAATAACTATAAAAGTAAAAAATGGCTCATCTTCTATATTTACACACACACACAAAATTGTACAAAGGTTTGGAAATGTAAATATTAGTATGAACAAAATGTAACTGACAAATGCAAGTAAAAATTCAATAAAATGTTTGTAATTTTATAACAATATTGTCATTTTTATTTGCTTTTTTAATATTTCTTATATTTCAATTTGTTTTTAGATTCAATTTATTTTTGTTTCAGCTTTAGTTATAGTAATTATAGTCCTTAAACTTATTTTATTTCAGTTTGTTACCAAGGCTTTCATCTACTGTGTTTATTCTATTTAAAGGACAAGTTCGGTATTTTACACTTAAAGCCCTGTTTTCAGATTGTTTCTGATTAAATAGAACGGTTAAGATTTAAATTTGGACACATGCTGCTGGCCCGAGAATTTTCGGTTTCTGTGATAGCACCCCCCCACCTCCACAATGGTTGCATAGGTACACATTTTTGTGTGAGCATATCAGTGAACACCCCTAACCACTCGGTGAGTTTCACGTCTTTGTAAACGAAAGTTTAATGCGTTTTAGGAAGGATTGTTCCAATGCACCTATGCAACCATTGTGGAGGTGGGGGGGTGCTACCACAGAAACCGAAAATTCTCGGGCCAGAAGCATGTGTCCAAATTTAAATCTTAACCGTTCTATTTCATCAGAAACGATCTGAAAACAGGGCTTTAAGTGTAAAATACCGAACTTGTCCTTTAAGCTATTTAACAAATATGATATTTTCAATGATGGGTGAACTGAAAATAATAATATATCATTTTTGACTGTTTGGGATGACGACACAAATGGCAGATTGTTTTGGGTAAATCATTCCTTTAAAAACAATACCTTCATCCTTCAGTAAATGGCTGACAGAAGTGTTGGAATATGTGTTTTTGTCCTCTGAGGCCTCTTAAGCTGTTGTTTGCTTCCAATGTAGCAAAGACAGTAAAAACAGCGAGCCACAGCAATGTCTCTGTGGAGTTGTCTTTCCGGCATTAAAACCTCCCGTGTTAAAACATTGTGTGTGTGGTGAAACGGCATGATTAAACGAATAACTAAGAGCATGTAACATGATCAGTCCCTCCCGTTATTCTTCCCAACTTCCATTTATGTTAAAAATGGCTTTAATTAATGCTGTCCCTTTATTGTGTCCCCTGATTCAACTCCAATAACTGCGTTAAAAAAATAGACTCATCTCTATATCCCCCTCCACCTTGCTTTCATCTCGCCATCCATTAGTCACATACAGCTTGCATGAAAGGAACAGTAACAAAAGGAGACAAAAATGGCTGCCAATACTGGAATAAACTGGACGCAGAGGACACAGGAATGTCACATATCTGGAAGCGACCGGTACTGGGTCTCAACCTTATGCATCAGCCAAACCATTACCCTAGTGAAAAACAAAATGTTTGGATGCAAAGAAACATTAAGCTTGACTTGAGCATGAACATGAACAGCCTGCTTAAAATCTACAGCTAAATCAGTGATATTTTCTTTGCGGATGCAATGGCGAAAGTGCTTCCTCAAAAAGATGGATGATCAACAGTTCAAAAACAGCACAATTATAAGTTGAAATCTCAATAAAAGAGAAATCTCTTTTATTTTACTTGAGGTCATTACATTTAAAGTATGACGTGAATGTAATGGTGATATATAGGGGCAAAACTGAGAGATAAAGCAGTGTCTGATGTACTGTCAATGTGATAATGCCAACCTGTTCGCAACCTGTTAGTAAATCAACAGACAAAGGTCAAACTGGTGTAAAAAGTGTCATATTTAACATTTAAACAAATCAGCCACTCAGTCCTCGGGCCCTATTTTAACGATCTGAAACGCAAGTATCAAACGCGAAACGCAAGTAACTTTGTGGGCAGATCTTGCTGCAATTATACTGGTGGGATAAATGACTCTCGCGCCCGATGCAAATCTAAAATGGGTTGGTCTGAAGTAGCTACATTACTCATAGGTGAGGTTTAGGCGTAACGTGAAATAAACCAATCAGAGCGTCCCTTTAAAAGCAGGTACACTTGTTCCATGGCGGATTGCTATTATAGATTTGTCAGGCACACGCCAGGAGCGGTTCACAGCCAAGGAGACCGACGTTCTCGTCAGGGCCGTAAAACACAGAGAAGTGACATTGTATGGGGATGGGAGAAATCCACCCAAATAAGCTTCGGTTTAACAGGCGTATAATTATTTTGGTAAATGTGTAAGCTAGATTTATGCCTATTTTTTCACATCTTCATGGACACCACAATGATTTCCCTTGTGTGGTAATATTTTTCCTTGTAATTATGTCTGGTTTGCAAAAATGGGAACTGCTGCCTGCGTCTGTGTAGATGAGAGAAGCAAAGTGTATGCGCGTTGTGCACACGCTACATTATGGCCAAGCATGCGCCCTTAAAATAGCATCTGAATAACGCACTACTGACTTTAGACTAGGTTTTTCCTGGTCTGTGGCGGAATTGTTTTCTGAAACTGCAAAATAGCACGAGGGAACGTTTGGGGCAACACGCCTCCTCTTTTTGCTGAACCGCCCCCCCCGGGAGCGAAGGTTCATTCCCTAATTTACCGACGTGCGTCTGTGGAGGGAAAAGTCCGCTGTGCGTCGGGTGAAAAATGGGAATGATACATGCGTCGGTGTACAAAGTCAATTGTGCTGGGTGTAAGATAGAGCCCCTGTCCTCATCACTTTTGGTCACATCCAAATCAAAACAAAATGATTTGAAACACAAAATGATGGGCGAGTTGGAGCACTCAGCTCAATTAAATCACAGATGTAACCAAGGTTTATTGCTCGGTACCAGAGCCAGGCAACTAATGGGTCTTTTGGAAAAGAGTCTGTTGGTTCTAGCAGGTCTCTTATGATATTAAACACATTTGAGGTGGAGAGAAGCCTTGGCCTTGAGGGAGGCGCAGCGAGCGTCATTACCTCATTACAGGCCCCAGTGCTCTGGCAAGGAGGACAGGATGAGAGCAAATTAAAAGGACTGGCTGGCCATGTCAGGCTGGCAAAGCAATGACACGCTGACTAGCACAGGACCCAGAGGTGTACGTCAGTGGTGAAATTCCTTTAACATAATAAAAAAGTCTAAAGGCAGGAATCATTTTACTCAAACTTTTGAACAATTATATCATCATAGTAATGCATCTGCAACTACAGTAATTGAACATACCAAGACATTCATTATGAAAACAACTCTTCAATGGAGTGGTAACAATTGTGGACTACACAAAACTGTTCAAAATTGTGTTGTTTTTTTTAAACAAGTCTCTCATGCTTAACAGGGCTGCATTTAATTGATTTAAAGTACAGTAAAAACAGTAATATTGTGAAATATTATTATAATTTAAAATAACTTTCTATTTTAATATATTTTAAAATGTAAATTATTCCTGTGATGGCAACGCTGAAGTTACTCCAGTCTTCAGTGTCACATGATCCTTCAGAAATCATTCTAATATATTGATTTTCTGCTCGAAAAGCATTTCTTTACTATCAATGTTGAAAACACTTGTTCTGCCTCATATTTGTTGTGAAAACTGAGATACAGTTTCATAGGATTCTGTGAAAGTTCAAAGAATAGCATGTATTTGAAATGAAAAGCCATTTTTGATAAATTTAATGTATCCTTCCTGAATAAAAGTATGCCCCCCCCCCTCCCCCCAAAAATCGTACTCACCCCAAACTTTTGAAAATTAGCGTAGTTAACTCAACACTTTTATCAAAATAGTGTTCTTGAAGAGAACTGCTGGAAGGAGGGGGAATAAGAAGAACAAGAAACAGATTAAGGGACCAAGGGTAAAAAAATAAAAAAAACTCTTTCATGCTCGGCATGCCAGTGAAGCATCATGGGCGACTGTGCATGCACAGTTGGAAGTTAACAGCTAAAGCATGCGTTGTGTGAATCTCATCCTTCTCTGGTTCTTTCAATTTTTCATTCAGGATGATAAAAAAAAAAAAAAAAATAGTTGTGCTTTGGAGAAACAATTAACAAACCTGAAAGTCTGTTGGTGGCAAGATTTCAAGAAAGTCTTCTGAAAGAAGTATGAGATTGTAAACATGGAGGGCGGCATTGCTGAGAATTTGCCAACAGGCATTAGATCCAGTGCAAGGAACCTGAATATGTGCAATAAAGTGGAAAAAATTGCTCATACTTCTACTTGGCCCTACTATTTTAATTCTCTTGAATTTTTTATTTCAGACTCTTTAGATCCCGGAGACATTGGTATCATTATTGTTTCAAATCTCCAATCTGGTTTCACATTATCTTCAAAAATTGTGAAGACAATGTGTTTAAAAGTTTGAGGTACAACGTCCTACCACATCTACCTCTTATAACCTCATTGTTAAGAAACAAAACAACACAACGTGTAAAATCTACAAAATGTATGTATTTATTGAATTATTTCATTAATAATAGTACTAAATTTGTAATGTTTTTAATGTTAGCATATATGTTTGTTTACGTTTGTATGATTAACAATTTTGGTAGTGTGCTGGGTCACCACTATATAAATCCAATACAAAATTTGGGTCATGAAGCAAAACAAAAAAGTGGTATTTTTTTTGAAGAAAATGAGAGAGGAATAATATAAATGGAAGTTAAGCATTTTCTAGACAACCTCTTCACTTACAATGGGAAATTCTGCCATTTCAGAAGACCATACAAATGCACAAACATACACCAGATCCGGGAAGCATCTGTCCAATTACACAACAACCCTCAAAGTGCCTAATAGAGATCCCACTGATCAGCCAGAATCCGGGACGGATGTGTTCCCCCCAGCTGTGCTCCTCAGAGCTGTTTTCATTTTGAGCTCAATTTGTCAAAGCACTTAAAAATGGCCACAGAAAAGATGCTCATGAAGTCGAAAAATGGGTGATTAAGCAGTATTCAGATGAAATGTAGTGTACAGTTTTTTTTAAAGCACAATTTTAAAGGAAAAGACACAGAGGAATGAAATAAAGAGGGTAGACATAAAAGTAGCAGCTATATGGAATGAGGACAAAGTTCAGTGCTGAGAGTGAGAAGACACTTTAAGAACGAGTCGCCAAACAGACCCTCAGTCAACAAGACAAGTATACCTCATTATTTGTAGTGGCAAGGCAGCTGGGTCCTCTTCCTACACAGCCACTGAGAGAAGCAATATCAAGACACAAATAACTGTTTCCTCAAGCTGTTCAGATGGACATTTTAGTGATAACAAATGCCCAGAGAACATTATTCTTCACATGTCTTTTTACACCATAGAAACCAATTACACTACAGTCCATTTTTAAAAAAATGTTTTAAGTAAGTCTAACCAAATCTGCATTTATTTGATCGAAAATAGAGTGAAAACAGTAATATTGTGAAACATTATTCCAGTTTAAAATAACTGTTTTCTATTTGAATAAATGTAATTTATTCCTGTGAAGGCAAAGCTGAATTTTCAGCAGCCGTTAACTCAGTCTTCAGTGTCACATGATCCTTCAGAAATCATTCTAATATTCTGATTTGGTTCTTAAAGGCACAATATGTATTTTTTTTTATTTAAAAATATAAAAAATCACTATATCTATGTTATATATTTTTTAAAGTTGTGTATTTACATTATCCCGACAGTTCCAATTAACTTCTAAATCCAGAGATATTAGTATTTTAATTCGAAGACACGGACCGTGTCTTTATTTCCGTTTTGTCGCCGTCAATGGCGTCATATCCGTGTTGTCTCTGGTTTCCGCTCGTGCTGCCATGGCAACCAGAGCTATGAACCAGAGCCCTCTGATAGTAACCAAACTGACGCGGACAACTGTGTAGTTCGCAATGTCTATTTGCACGCTGTTGTTGTTTCGTTCAAACATTATGGACCATGGCAAGCAGACTTTGGATAAAAAAGGAGAACTAAACCGAGAATCAATATCAGCGCGGTGTTTTCGAGATGTCGAGAGCTCCCATGGACACTATATAAACGAGAGCTCCACGTCCGAGACTTCGACAACTCCTACATGTACTTTATTAAACAGGTGAGCACATTTACATAAAACTAATCAAGGTTATATAGTTCAACAATGATAAAATGTTAGAATATGATCTGTATGTTATTCTAATGTTGATCTAGCTAGCTTACTGCTAGTCTCATACAGACAAACTAACGTTAACACATACATTTCAACACATTCAAATGCAGTTTAGTGTGATAGTGTAATGTTAGACCGAGTGAAACAGCGCTGCGTTACCTCTCAAGTTTAATTTGTCTAATAAACTGACCTGTGAGTAGTAATTCTGCGTGTAGTTCGGTAGAATGAAATGTCCATATTCCTTTTATATCCGCGGTACTCGCATCGCGTTTGGAGCTGATAGCTGTCTCTTAGCAATCCCGAACTGCTTCATATCACAGTCATGATAAAAGCATCGATGTATTCAGTCATCCATATACATTATTAGATCGGTCGGCTTGACGTTGACGACAAAATCCATAATTCATAGCAAATGTTGCGTCATCAATCTACGCCTTTGTTATTGTAAATAGGTTAGCGACCCCTAGTGGAGAAAAAATCCCATATTGTGCCTTTAAATGGTAACTCAAGCCAAAATGCAACCTAGGGTCTTTTTGTTTATCTACCCGAGGCAAACTTTCGTTTAAAAGCATAATTAGAATGGAAACGCCACTTTTAAGTTTGACCGTATTTCCGTTTTCGGTCAAATTGCCTTTTGAATGGGAGTGCTTGGGGCACTACTATGATAGCATAAAAAATCGCGATTTTTAAAACACTAAGAAGGCTCGACACAACATGAAATTTTGCTCGAAGTATCACCAGGGGCTCTACACATGAACTCGAGCATTGAGAACATTGTTTGTTTACACAGAGTTCACTAAAAAGAACGATTTAGAACAACTCGCTGTAGCTGTATCCGCCAGCATTTTGTCAGTCAAAAATATTCGACCTCCGAATGGGAATGAACTGACTCAGAATTTTAGTATTGTTTCTTATATGAGGATCCTTTTTCAAATACAAGGTCAATATTGATTTTCACTAACGACAAATAAATTATCCGTGAATTTATATGGAACTAAGCTTTAGGAGCTTTCCATCTTTACTCTCCTCCCTGTTACGTTGCATTCGGAGATCGACTATTTTTGACAAAATGCAGACACAGCTACAGTGAGTTGTTCAAAATCTTTCTTTTTAGTAAACTCTGTGTACACAAACAAAGTTCTCAATGCTCGAGTTCATGTGTAGAGCCCCTGGTGATACTTCAAGCAAAATTTCATGTTGTGTCGAGCCTTCTTAGTGTTTTAAAAATAGCGTTTTTTGATGCTATCATAGTAGTGCCCCAAGCACTCCCATTCAAAAGGCAATTTGACCGAAAACGAAAATACGGTCAAACTTAAAAGTGGCGTTTCCATTCTAATTATGCTTTTACACGAATCTTTGCCTCGGGTAGATTAACAAAAAGACCCTAGGTTGCATTTTGGCGAGAGTTACCATTTAGAGAGACACATTTCTTGTTATCATCGATGTTGTAAACAGATTAGAATGTTTATTGGTATTAGCTTGTGTTTGATATTTCATTGAGAATGTTCATTTTCTCAATTTTTACACTGAAAAGACGCTGTATATTACTGCTTGATATACTGTTAACAAGAAATCAAAACGTGTTCTTCCCTGAGAAACTAAATTAAACACAGGCAAAATCCTCCCTATATTTTTAGGGAGTATAAGAGGATTTAAAGAGACTTTTAATCCTAATGCAGATGACAACACACAACACTACACAACCAACCTTTAATACCGAAGGTCTATGGTTTCCAAAACCCACTCCTGTTCGCTCACTACAATCTCATTTTGGAAGCTCCAGTAGCTACTGAGATAAAGTCTACATTTCATTTCCTGTGGCGCAGGTCACAACAAACATTGAGGACAGATGTATGACTCACTCCGTCTTCCTGTCAAATGTTGATCTTCGTCCTCAACAGAACGCATAGATGTACACTACAGGTGGAAGACAATCTGTAAGCGCTCTATGCGGCCCAGTGTTTCGGCTGAAATGCAAGCTCATTATTTCTTCATGTGTTTAACTGCCTTTTTAGAAGAGAAAATCTAAAGAAAATGAAGACTGTCTGCTCAGGGCCATTTCCTAAACGGTCCAACAGATAAATACATTACTAGGAGCCAGGGAAAAGGGGTGAGGCTACTTAAGTTTGAAAAACAATGAGAAGCAGGAATATTGAATAATACAAAATGGTGACAATTTTGCTTTAGGGTCATTACAGAGAATATGCACAAATTTGCAATTTATAATACAGCCAAGTCATGACAAAACACTAATGCACTCTGGAATACTTGATTTTGATTGGTCTGTTGCAACATTGAGCAGTCAAATATTTAATGTTCATGTATTTATTTACTGGATATCTAGCAGTCTTATATGTTTGATATTGTACAGTCAGACGGTCATTGTCAGAAAAAAACTAAACAAAATGTTATGGTCCTGATCACCCTGTCAGGGTTTATTTGTATGATAATGACTTGCTGATGTGCCAAATCTGCTGTTATAACAAAACACGCCAAAGTCGATGTGTAAAACAGTGTAAAAAAATCCTCCTTCAGGATACAATTTTCCCATATTCTCCTCTGAATATGAGGGAACTGAAACAGCAGAGGGGTTATTTAAAACCCATCTGCTCTCAGGGAGCTTTAATCTTTGTTGAGTTTCCATTTCCATTCCACCTCAGTGACCCTGTGCGTCTCATTCAGGTCTCAGGTCAATGAAGCATTGACTGTGCTGAAAGGCCCCTGGGCCCTAAGTTCGAGAAAACATATTTAAGCATAATGACAATAATTATTCTCTGCAATGGACAGATCATTATATATTTATACTGATGATGGAGGGAATGAGAGGGAGGTGATTGGAACAGATGTCTCAGCGGTTGATGGATACCCTTCCGACATTCTCCGCTAAAGGAGGCGTAATCCAATGAGCTGAGCCCACTACTCATCAGCTCTTTGACGGGTTGACGAATTAGGCGCTGTTTGATTCGACTTCGATTGCTTTGAGAGACTTAGTCGTGGGGAGAGCCGGGTATGATGGCTTAGCCTGGCTTAGCGCTTTAGTGCGCCATCAATTCTCAGCGGTGCCGCTCTAAATTTCACCTCAGAAAACTCACTTTAATCATTGTATACTCTCACAAGGTAACTAGATGGGTCATTCTTCATCAAATGTATAGCTAATGATAAAGTAATTAGCTTTTGGGTTGACCCTGTAAATTGTGTTGACATTTCATTTAGCCTCAGCTTTATTTCAAGCGTCACTCATTATACACCAAATCATTTCAAGGCTGGATAACAGAAATTTGGGGAAAGTCGTTAATCCCTGCTGGAAAGAAACACACCAATTTAAACTAGCCTAAGAGGTTTGCTTGTTTAAACTGGTATACCAGTCTGGTCACTGAGATTTTGCCAAGTAAGACATGTTACTGCATCAACATAGTTTGCTGATCCTGGAACAACAGTCTTGTCAGAAAGACCTAACCCTACCCATAACTGAAAGCAGAGGGAAATCATAGGTGAATAACACTAATGTAAAATCAAATAACCATGATTGTAAGTTTAAACTTGACATAAACTGTAAACGTGTCCCTCACATCTGATTGGTTGATTGGAATGTTGTACCAAGATCAACAAAGATGTTGATCCAGGAACATGTTACGCTTGGTGAAATCAGGTTCACCATACCGGTCTTGCCAGGCCAGTTGAACTTGCCTAAAACCCCTCTGAAATCATCACAACAGCCAAGATGGGATATTTCCCAGGAATGTTGAATATTAAGTATTCATATCTTCAGAATTAACTTACACCATAGCAGGAAACACCTTGCTAACACAGTACACTCTGTCTGTTTCAAACTAATATTTCAGATAAAAAAATAAAAAAAGTTGTAGTACCCCCAAAAAATTATAGCAAATAAGTTAAAATTATATCTTATGTATTATTACTATTATTTAATTCAATAGAGTGCAAACAGTAAACATAGCTTTTACAAACTGAAGGTCATGTTTAAAATATTTCAGTGATAAATGACAGCAACCTGTCTTTAAAGGCTAACATTTTAAAATCTTATCAGACTTTAAAAAACGAGAAAAAAAAAAGCATAATATAACAGTTTTGTTTGACTTTAGAGTAAACAAACATGGTGGACGACGGGCAAGAAGAAATGTCGATAAAAGTGTTTGGAGCAAACACAAAAAAACACACAAAAAAAATGTGCGGGAAAAAAAGAAAAAGATTTGGATTTGATATGGTTTTGTTCCATGTGACAGTTTACAAAGTACGTGTGCATTTGAAGGGGAATTGGGTCTAAAATCGGCCCAATTATCTTGTAGCCTTAACATGGAACATACATTTTTTTTAAATGAAGAAAAGATTATTCATTATATTTTCCTGGCTCAACACAAAAGGAAGGCCAATAATTAGAGTGGAAATACTCTATTCCACTGCACAAAGAAAATTCAGTGTTGATTGGACAGGAATACTTCACCTGGTGCTTCTGATCTGGGTCAACCACATTTAGAGTTTCACGCTATGATCAGGCATCACCGGCCATTCCACAATCTAATTGGCCCGTAACACTAGCAGGTGTCAAAGTCCCAATGTGATCCTAGCACAATTTGTCTCTGAAAGCTCAACCGTAGAGAGTGAATTGAAGTTTTTATGGTCAGATAAGAAAGTCGTTTTCTGCTCCTGGTTACAGATATTGTTGGTGGGATGTAGGTATAATGAACAGATCCTCAATCATCAGAGCAGACGTGAGTTGTAATGGTTCAAAAGCTGCAGTAAATGAGGTAGAAAAACACCAGATTCTGCCTGGAAAGCTGCGTTCATTCACACTCCTGCCAGAAACAGCTTCTCCCCAACTGGCCCGCTGTCTGTCAGTTAGTCTCCTACTGACAAAGATCCCTCTTTCAACAAACACAACTGCCAGTAACATCTTTCATGAATGAAAACACATTTGGACATGCACCGTAAATGTTGCTGTCAGGGGATATAACAGGGCACGTTAACCTGCAAAACAAAAACAAAACAAAACAAAACAATAAAAATGTTTGGATTGACAGACGATCTGACCAGTCATATCGCCGAATCCTCCATTTTGTACGACAAACAAACCAGACAGGAGAGTTAGGAGATTAAAGTCGGTGGACTTGAACTTGAAAAATTGTGTGAACTGACGTCTTTCCGTGGTCGAAAAAACATACCTTCTGATGTTCATTCATGTTTATTTCATGCTGTCTACTAGGAAGAGATGATCGGTTCAAGTGCCACTTGAACTGAGGCGCTACAGTGTTCTGTCACCATAAAACAGTATTTATTTATTATATTTATTTTATTTGAAATTTATCAAATTTCTTAAAAAAAATTTAAGCTGAGACTTTGTTTCATACCAAAAGTAACCTGCTCAGTTTTGTCTGCCGGCGCATTGTCTGTGTCCTCTTTGCTCAGCGATATATTTTTCACTGTTTGAGAACATATACGGCGTGATAGATATAGATAATAAAATATATTTATATATACACACGTTTCTTAATACTGCTGTATGATTTTAAACCGCTTATTATTTCTGCTAAGACTTCCCATGTATGGAATATTGCAGATAACATTTCTGCCTGTACTGTGTATGATTTCATTTGTGTCTTGTTCTTTTTGACACACACACAGGCATTTTAGAACAGCTTTCTGCTGTCTCTTAGTCTTAATCTCTGTATAGCTCTATTCTCTGGAGGAACTGGACCTGAAAGAACTCATCATCTCTGGCCAAAGGCACCTAATGTAGAGGGTCAAAGTTGCCAAGTAATTAACCAAGAGACACATACTCTGCCACCCACCAACACACAGATGGAGAACCATATTTTTGAAATAAATAAACTAATGACAAACCATCGCATCACTATAATAGAATATAGTGCGCAATAAAAAAGTTGTTTTCCTCCTACCCTGCTGTTCAACTTCATAATTTAGAGTGATTTCAAAGTCTTTAGATATACAAAGACATTGCACTTATATTACTTATGAATGGGAGAAAGTGCAACACACAATATGGAGGAATAAATGAATAAAAGAACAAATTCTAAATAAAAGAGTCAATCTCCAATTGTTAAATTCATCACGTCACTGCAGCTGCCGTTTGAAGTTCCACTTGCTAGAAACAGTCCGTGTTCTGAGATGCACATTTAAGGTTGCACATGCACAATGGTTGTTCTTGCCAGAGAAATAAGCTTTTTTAATGCTTTTTGAGCATAAGAAACAGCATTTATGGGACAGTTCATGTCAGATTGTGTTGCTGATTTGAAATATGTTATTTACATGTGAGTTCGCCAAGCAGTTTTTGATATTTCAGGATTCCCCCATTCAAGTAGATGGGATTTGGTTTTGGATGCCTGAAATAGCTGCCCGGAGGCGTTGCAAAAATGGCTGCCGAGTGAACAGACTTTCATTGAAAGGGACTTTGGTGATATTAATGCACACATGTCCCTCATACACATGCATGAAGATTTCTGGGGTATAAATGTGAAATTATGTAAGACTTTTACCCCTTAGGCTGATTTTGGATGTGTTCTACCGATTATAATCCAAACTTTTGACACTTGAAGAGATTATTCAAAGCTGTCTGCTGCATGGGAAAACTTCAGGTTATGCCAAACAAAACTCCTCCATATCTTCTCTCCTCAGGCATAAATACAACTCAAATGACAAAAAGTTTGACAGCCTTACAGACGATATCGCAGGATCTCCCTAGTTGCAAGAAAATCAGGTAGCCTCTGCAAAAATACTGGGCAGCCTCTGTAAAATAGCTGTATATATATATATATATATATATATACACACACACACACACACACACACACACACACACACATATATATATATATATATATATATATATATATACACACATACAGTACTGTGCAAAAGTCTTAGGCATGTTAATACCCCCCCATTCTCACTTTACAGCATTTTAACACAAGTGCCAGTACTTTTCACAGTACTATAGCTTTGCAGGAAGGTTTCTTCAAGCATCTTGGAGACGTTCCCGCAGTTCTTCTGGATTTAGTTTGTCTCCGTTTTTTCTGTTTCTTCATGTAATCACAGACGGACTCGATGATGGTGAGATCAGATCATACCGGCTGTTGTCAGACTCCTTGTGCATACAGAAATCTCACTGGATTATTACAATTAATGGCAAAAAGAATGTTTGGAAATGTAAACTGATATTTTATGGGGGGGGGGGGGGGGGGGGGGATTAACATGCCTAAGACTTTTGCACAGTACTGTATATATTTTAGTTGGCAAGAAACCTACAATTACACTGTTTTTAGACTGGACTGGAAGACTTAGTTACAAAAAATGTAAATATCTTGCACATGGTCACACAACAATGACCTGATTCATTTGACCTATGACCTTTTAAGTCACAACGCAACTGTGTCCGACTCCTCAGAAGTCACTGTTGTCCTATGAATACATGAAGAAAACGGTAAGGGTACCATTAGCCATCAGTTCACTGTCTATGGCAAAAAGTAGCCAGAGGGAAACTCTTTTTGTTTTAATGTTATAGCTGAAACCACTGAGCTGTCTATAAAAGCAGTCTCGGAGAAACCACACACACATGAAAACCTTCATTTGAGAAAGATTAGTTTATGAGAAAAGATTTGAGCGCACCGAGTCACAAATTAAACCTAAAGGAGCGAGTTTAATTTATTTACATAAGCGCATGAGTTGGATGGAAGGCTCTAATTACCTTCTTTGGGACGGCGATAAGACAAAGTACAAACAGAGCCTGGAACAGAACGAAGAGCATATCCAACACAACGAAGGAGCAGTCACATAGAAAGTGGCTCAAAGCAACAAGAAAACCTGACAGATACTGGTGTGGAGCTGCAGGGAAAGCAAGGGAAAGAGGGAGGAAAACGAGTGTCAGTCATCCTCACATTTGGACAGACAGATGAAAGTCCGAGCCATAAGTTACAACACACTCTGATTTCCATGAATTGCCCCCTCAGACCTTCAGAAAACCCATTTCAAGCTGTGCACTGATGCTAGTCAGCTTGTGTTTAGTCTCAGAATTTGTCAGTGCGCCCACGGACCGCCTACAATCCCTTCACTGTCCATGTGATGCATACTGCTCAGTGCTCACAAAACTGGAAATTACTTTATAGATATGGTAATAATCTGATTGGCTGACTTTATAAAATTTTCTTGTGTAAGATAATGCTTTTTTTTAATCCAGGTCACCTAAAATCAAAGTCATGTTTACAAAGTACTGGGCTGATACAGGGCCACATTAGACCCAGCATATAATAATAATAATAAAAATGAATATATGTTATATATAAATATTTAAATATAATATAAACACTTATAAAAGTGACAGTAAATACTTTTACATTGGTACAAAAAATCTTTTTAAATAAATGCTGTTCTTTTGAACTTTCTTTTCATCAAAGAATCTAGAAAAGTTACTTTAAATCGTAATAATATTTCAAAATATTAGTTTTTACTGTATTTCTGATCAAATAAACGCAGCGTTGTTGAGCATAAGAGACTTCTTTCAAAATCATTTAAAAAAAATTTTTTACCAAACTCAAACTTTTTTATGTGTGTATATGTTAGCCAGCTAGCAAATTTACTCTACTGACCAGTTTGAATAAACAGAATTGGCAACAAAATGTTTAATACATCTCAGAAAACCAAATGTTTAAGTTTTCAGGAATAAAAACACATCAAAGGCCAGATTTACTAATAGCTTGCGTCAGCACAAACCCTCTTTTGGCATTGAAAAACTACTGTCAAGATTTACTAGAGACACACGGTGAAAAATGAACGCTGAAAAGGCATGGACACAGTTATTTTTGCGGCTAACCTTATTGCATATGCATTTGTAGGAGTTTCCCTATCAGACGCAAAATTTATGGGAGGAGAGTATTTAATGAATCATGCAACGTGATTTACTAAGGTTTGCGCAAGTCAATTTACTGGTATTTGCAAAATTATTTAACCCCCAAAAAGCATGTCTTATTAAACCAGACGCTAATTTGCGCTGCTCTTGGTAGATTGTGTTGGTCTTTATGGAAATACAGCGTCTGTGTTCTTTACTTTGCCCTTCGTCAGTAGTTAATCTATTTAGTAACTCTGGCCATAAATGTACAAGATCAACAAATGTCAGATGTAGCGACAAAGAACAGGTCTGATAGGGCCGCACTGGGACAGCAGGCCATCAGGTCTGGCTTCTGCTTGACAGTCTAGATGTGGGAAAAGTGGGAAAAGGGCTAGATTGCTTTTTAATGGCTTGGGAAATCGGTTTAAAGTCAGGTTCAAAATTGAAACTCCCGTTTTAGGTCTGCTGGGATAAGTGCCCAGCCATAGTGTTACATCAAATTTGTTTGTGTGAATGTTTAGTGTAGTACGTTTGGCACACTCACAATTTTCACATTTCATATTTTTGGGGATTTGTCACAGCAAGAGTGTATGTGCGCATGTTTGAATGTGTGAGCGAGTGATAGTGGTGAAACGTAAACCACACTAGATACAGCCCATTCTTTGTCACCATAGAAACAGGAAGGCAACATGACAATGACTCCATCAGGATTATAGGAGAACAGCAGCACAGAGATAGAAAAGAAAACGGGGGGGATGAGAAAGACGACAAAGGGCGACAGATCATATGTTGACTTTCATTTAGAAGATGGCACATAAAAATATGCCTCTTTTCCCCCCACCCCCACGGCAAAAATGTACCTCTTGGACTGTATTAGTACATAAAGTACTTGAAGAGAGAGAGTGAGGGAAAAAAAGAAACACAATATGACAGAGAGACCTTATTGCTTATCAGAACTATAAAACTGAACCACAGGATGTACGCTATGATAAACAAAGCAAACAGCATCTCATGTGGTGTATCATGTATTGTGGGCTGAGTTTGTGCGACACTAAACCCAACATCAATGGGATGTAGATACCTAGAAGTGTGCTTTGAAGGGACAGGTAAACTCAGAGACCCTTGAGCGGAAATGGGAGGACAAAGCCAACGGCACTAGAACTGCCACAGAGCATCATGGGGGTTTTATTTAGATCTGAGCTGGCGCTAACATTTAAATGTCAGGTAAGGAGATGGAAGGACTTGTTGGAATAAAAGCCTGAGGCTAAATGACAAAAAAAGGAGGGAGAGAGAGAGAGAGAGAGAGAGGGCAGGCAGTGAGAGCTGGTCATGCAGCACCATCAGTTTGCTCTCAATGTCCTTATAAAATATCATCCGAAAAGGCAGTGGGCGTTTAGTATCTATGCTTTTTCACCTTAAACAACTGCATTTAAAAAATCTACTAATTGACAAAGGCTTTTGCTCTAAAAGCAAAGATGTATGATGGAGAGATAACTTTTTTAAACTAAATGTTTCCTACAACACAAATTCATTAAAGCTTTACATGTTTAAGAGGTTATATTGTGTCTTTTTTAGTGTATTTTTCCCTGAGGCCCAATTACAATATTAGCCAAACACCAAAAACAGCCACAATTTAAATTTACATGAACATTTCCACCTTATCTCTGACTGCAGTGCCTCTAAGACATCTTTCGTGCCCTCATGCGTCTTTGCTGTTGGGTTTTTTGCATTTGAGTTTAAATAGATGGCCTTTTTTGTACTATTCATGATTTGGCTAATGCTAAAGTGTGTCATTTCTGGTTTGACTTGGGGGGGAAAAATAAACAAAACGGTGGCGTGAGTACTGATGAGCCGGTCTCGTATCTCTCACGGAGGAGCGGGAATTTTCTTAGCAATGTTAAAACGCACATCAACCGATCACTTGTTTAGCGTTCATGTAACGTTAAACACTACATTCAGATTCACCAATCGGAATGAATTCAGTTCGATTGAAACAAAAAGTGTGCATGTAAACAATGAATGGCGACTGCAGAAAGCAAAAGCCGAATCCCGGACATTTTGGACGATCTCGACGGCCGGACATGTCCGGGAAAAAGAGGATGGTAACCCCCCTACTACTCAGCTTTCTCCTACTACTCAGCTTTCTCCACAGAGCAAGAGCCTTCTAGCTTAGCTTCCAAAGAAAGACGACTGATACTGTGTGTACATTCTGTGAGTGAGATCCCACCCTCTATGGGCGGGCTGAAAACATGCGGGACAGCCCCTCCTACTGGCTGTAGTCTTTAGCCTCTGGCCAAAAAATCCTCCGATGACGCAAAATGACGATTTTTGCGTCATCGGAGGATTTTTTCCAGACAAAAAATACATAAATCTCTCGTCTCAGGTGGATATGAGGGTGGAAAGCAAGGTAATTCGAAAATACTACAGGTTTTCTACTAATACAAAGCTTAATGCTAAATCCTGAAGTATCCCTTTAAGTTTAAAGGAACCGTATGTAAGATTGTGGCCAAAACTGGTACTGCAATCACTTTCAAATTACTGTAGAGCGGTGTATCCCCTCCCCCTCCTCCTGACTCGAGGTTGCCAGATAGGCTGCAGGATCCAGCAGGAACTTTTGCTGCGTTCACACCGGACGCGAATAGCGCATCAAATTCGCGCCTGCCGCGTCTAGTTTGACGCTTGACCACTTAGTGTTAATTCGCGTGTCAAGAGCGAAATTGACGTGCGTAAAAACAAAAGTTTGAAGCGAAATTTACGCGCGTCAGAGGCGAAAGTTTCGAAACCCGTTGGCGGCCATCTTTTTTAGATGTTTATCGAGCATTAGCATTAGCATTAATCGAGAGAGTCACCGCTCGTATATGCTCTGGAGAGCAGAAACAGCTGCGTAGGGGACATCGTCGCTGTACTCGGGTCCACCAGACCCTCCAGAGGGTTTCAGGAGTTTCACAATTTGCTCCAGGAGCTAGGTTTGGTGGACCTAACGGTGAGGACGCTGACGAGGACAGCGTAGGCCGTAAGGCCTCGGCCTCGAGTGGTCGCTGCCTGACGAGCCTGCGCTCTACAGCCCGGCGGGAGGTTCACCCTCGCCCGCACCCACCTAATCTGTCATTTATTTTTGATAATAAATGGAGCCAGCCTCCAAAAGTGAAACCTGTCCTGTGATTTTTGTTTTTATACACTAAATTGTGTTTGTTGTCTTTACATTATAATAATTATGTTTCATATAATCTAGAATAGATATGGAATAAATAGCATTCAATACAAAATGAGTATCTCTCATATATTGAAATCGAGTTTTTATGTGAAAGATTTGCTTTGTTGTGCATTTTAGTCATATTACAAAATAATTGATTGAGGCCAAACATAAAATAACATTATAAACTGTCACTTCACCACGTGACAGCAGCAAGCAGGCTCCTGATTGGTTAACGCGGCGCGAATTGACGCAGAAGTTCAGATTTTTCAACTCGGGCGGCAGACGCGAATTCGTGAATGCACAAATAGCAAATTCGCGTCCGGTGTGAACGCACAATTAGGCTGCTACAAGGAGCTTCCAATGGCAAGTGACGAGTCCTACACAGTACGTTTTTTTTCGGACTTTGTCACGACGTATTTCGGATTCATAACGAGGTCTTTTAGGTTTCGTAACGTTAGACATTTTTTATCCGACACGTTTGTAGCTGCAGCTGTGGTAACTAGAGCAGAGCTGGCAACCCGGATGCCGAAACACTACTGACTTCGTGATTAATAGATAGGTGGAGGGTGGAGCATCAAGCCAAAACACAACATGACAACATCAACATCAGTGGAGGGCTGCAACTTCACTTTTAAATGACAATATCCTGTCCGGACTACTGTTGTCAGTGATATAAGTATTTGAAATGAACATGATTTCTTAATGTCTAGTGAAATATCAGGGCAATTTTATGATTAATTGAAATACATTTCTTACATACGGTTCCTTTAAACAAAACGTCAAATCAAGTTGACTAGGCAAAAAAATTAATAAAAAATAAATGATACGAAACAAAAACAAAACAAAATGAGAAACAAAACAAAGAAAAGAAAAGAGACAAAACAAAACATTTGAGTTTAAAAAAAATGTCAAATCAAGTTGACTTGGCAAAAGAAAACAAAGAAACAAAATGAGACAAAACAAAACAAAGAAACAAAAGGAGACAAAACAAGGATATGAGAAAACAAAACAAAGAAAAGAGACAGACAAAACATTTCAGTTTAAACTAAATGTGAAATCAAGTTGATTTGGCAAAAAAACAACAACAAAGAAACAAAATGAGACAAAACAAAATAAAGAAAATAGACTAAACAAAAACTCCTGGAACAAAATGTTCCTACTCAACAGTTATTTTAATATTCACCAGAACTGAACAAAACATTGCTGCAAAGTGAATCTGAGGCACCACAGCATGTCATTGGAAAAAAAGGTACGCAAGCGACGGTTAAAACCCATCAGGGCCATTATCATGTCTCATGGCAGAATCGTCACAACAAGCAGATATTAATCAGGCCTCCGGTTTTCTTCGCTTTAGCTGTTCTACACACAGCATGAAGGAACAGTGGTAAATCAATTGCCATGACGACTAAAAGGCCTCCCGGTGCTCCGAGCCCAGTCTTCAAAAAAAAAAAACGGCAAGATAATGAGAGAAGTTCATCATATGAGTCACTCTCTGTACAGAACAAACCTGAGTGTGTGTGTTTAAAGGGCTGGTTAACTGAAATTACATTTGACGCATGTTCAAATTGTCAATTAGTTGTTATAGGACAGATCAGACAAAATATATGAAGTACAGATTATAGTGCATTTAGAGAACTTATGTCTTTTATGATAATTATATTAAGCAGTTAAAAGTTGGAATTCGAAGAGTGCAAATATTGAGGTCACAAACATCAGAATCAACCTGTTCTGAGACTTGAGTTATTTAAGGGGAAAAGACAAAAACAAGTTTCCGCCCGAATGAAAGTGAACCACTTCCATTCTCACCTCCAGATCTCCCAAGACCACTCTCATCATGCACGTCATCAGAAGAGACAAGTCTGATCACCTGAGACTATCCACACTGTAAAGCAAGGATGTGTTTCAATCCACTCTCTCACTAGTCACAAGTCTTTATAGAAATGGAAATCATTCCATTGCTTCTTATAAATTCTAAGAATGCACATTAAAAAAAATTACAATAATACATGTATCTGTTCTGCATAATAAAACATTAAACACATTTCAGAATGACACTGTACTTTTTAACTCTTACAATGGAATTGCTTTATGGCATGTTACACAGCAATGTTGCTGATAAATATCAATTATGTTTAAATGCGAGACCAAATCAAATTTCTTTTTACAATATACTGGCACAACACAGGAAACTAAGGAGCAGAATGAGGCACAACTCAAGCATAAATTACTATTATTACATGACCTAACAGGGAGAGCATGCTAACAGTGAGACTAATGTCATGTGGGCGATTAATGAACCATGACCTACAACAACTAATTTGCCTAACTATTAACATGCTGGGACAATGACGACACAGTGTATTCAGCCAACATGAATACGCATTGACATTTGTTTAATTAAGGATAACAAAAGTCTTGTAAAAAATTATGACATTTCCAAACACTCCTACCGGCCTCCCCCATTATTTGGTCAACCAGATAGTCTACCCCTGTTATTGGTTAAGCCAGAAATTGACATGTTTGGATGTTCAAACAAGCATAGCAATGTTTGGAAAAGGCCACAGAGTGGCTTACTTATATTATCTCAGCAAATTAAATTGATTTAGTAATTTTTTTTCCGATTAGGCATAATATTATGACCACCTTCCTAATATTGTATTGGTACCCCTTTTGATGCCAAAACAAACCAGTCGAGACATGGACTCCACTAGACCCCTGAAGGTGTGCTGTGGTATCTGGCACTAAGATGTTAGCAGCAGATCCTTTAAGTCCTGTAAGTTGCGAGGTGGGACCTCCATGGATCGGACTTGTTTGTTCAGCACATCCCACTGATGCTCGATTGGATTGAGATCTGGGGAATTTGGAGGCCAAGTCAACACCTCAAGCTCGATGTTGTGCTTCCTCAAACCATTCCTGAACCATTTTTGCTTTGTGTCAGGGCATATATATATATATATATATATATATATATATATATATATATATATATATATATATATATGTATATATTTTTTATATATTTTTTTTTTTTTTTTTTACTTCAGTTTTTAGTAATGTTGATTTATATTTCAAAAATGCTAAAAAAAAAATATATAATAATTTTTTTATATATATATATATATATATATATATATTCTATTTAAAAAGAAGAAAAAACTCAAACCAGGCTGCTACTAGATTCTCTGTTCTGACTACATGAATAAAGTTCTGACTATCCTGGATATCAAAAATGCTGACTGGCCATTTGAACAGAGGTGACAGGAAACAACGTGAGCAGAATCATATAAATGTCACAGCTGGATATCAGCCAAGAGTCGTATCTGTGCTGCTAGCTATGCTTGTGCTCTTGCGTATCTGCCATAGTATTTTTATTATACAGACAAACACACAAACAACTGAACAAATATGTCTAAAAACTAATGACAAATTGAGCGGCTAATAAACATCCAGGGCCACAAATAAAAATGTCCTTTCTATCTGACCGCCTCCAGGGCTTGCAGCCAGCCTCAAAATTACATTAAAGTGCTTTGTGGCAATCTGCATTGTCTTGGGCACACAGAAGATAAAATGCTATTGAATTAAACATTACACAAGGGCTCAAAAATGAGCTGTAACGCTTCATTCAATGTCAAATGTAAAGCAGCGACTGCCACCTGACACAGATACCATGACACATCTTGCTGAAGGCACTGTAGTAAAAAGAAACAAACATGTCACTGTGTTAGCCTTATTTTTACATTACACCTGTTTTTTTTTTATATATATATACAATACCATTTAAAAGTTTTTGAAGAAATTAATATTTTTAGTCAGCAAGGATGCATTGAATTGATCCAAATCAACAGTAACGATATTTAAAATGTTACAAAAGATTTCTATTTCGGTTGAGATTACATGACTTGCCAAACCCTACTAACTTTACTATCACAGTAAATAAAGATTTGACACTTAAGCTGACAGAATAAATTGTAGCATTTCTACAATGGTATCGGTAGCCAATAAAATAAGTCCAAGAGTATAGCAAAGTGCAAGCGTCCCAAAATCACACAAAATGACAGAACATGGGCTCTAATTCAGTATAATTACAGCGTACACCCAGTACGTGCCTTCAACCTTTATCACTCTCTTTGTTAAACATTCGCTCATGAATTTCCCATCTATCTCTAAACCTAATTAATTTCTTTGTACAAAACCATTTTCATACGTTAGAAAAGCAGCATTCTGTATTTCATTTCTGACATACAATGAGAAAAGTGCTGCCTGGTTTGACATTCAGTCTGCTCTGTCAATCTCCAAACTTTAGTCTGTTTATCTAATTATAAAAAAGGATGAACAGCAAGCCAAAAGCCACAACAGCAGGCAGAAGAGAAGCCAGGCGAGCTCTTGCAGAGAGACGGAGGCAGATTGTTTTCCTGGTTGTGACTTGACAGAGACTGATAAGCAGAGAGTGGAAGAGTGGTTTGTTTGAAGCCTCACACAAACAGAGTTCAGAGAGAGAATATATAAGGCTGTGTGAAGTTTTTTCCCTCCTCTCCTCTCATGTATCCCCCTCTTAAGCGACTGAAAAACACATCTAGTTGACCAGAATAACTCTACAACAGCATGGAGAACTAAATCTTCACAGAATCCTGTCTTTTGCATAAGTCACTGCAAGGCTCTTGAAATGATTACAGAGAGACTCACGATATGTTCAGAATGCAATACTAGAATAGTGCACAGTATACACTGAATACTGCGTACTATTTTATACTGCATATGTGAAACTGCACATTATGCAATGATAAACATTTCAACACAGTTAACAGTTAACTAATGCTAGGTTTACACAACGATGTACTAAAAACGTAAAAGTTTTTCCTTTGCGCTATATACATACAGAGGACAACATTGTCAAAATGATCCCCGTTCACACAGATCCATGAAAAAGACAAAAAACGTTGTATTATACATGCCAGGCCAGTAGTTGGTGATGTCACTTTGTAAAGAAACACTTCGCGCCTATAGACTGAACATGCATGCGCACGACATCACCGTTTTCACAAATTTACGATAATCGTTTTCAAACATTTCCACTTTAAAACACGTTTTCAAAAGTTTCCATTTTCAGACCCCCAAAACGCCGTTGTCGTGTAAATGCAGAGCCAAAACGCATACATTTTTTCCTTGTTTTTAGTTGAAAAAGACCTTAAACTATAATAATGTTTTAGTAATAAAAAAAAAAAAAAAAAATAGAAATGTTGCCTTGGCAGCTGACTGAGATAAATAAGTTGAAATACTAAAATTACTAAAACTAAAAATGAAATTAAAAAAATTAAACCTATATACAAATATTTTTGGTCCCACTTTATTGTTCTACAGTACTTTGTACAAACATTTAAATTAATAATTTGATACAATGCACATAATATATTGTCTACATACTGTATGATTAAAAGTACCTGCAGGCACTTACAGCTGTAATTAATTTCTGTAATCTATATATAAGAAAATTTTGTTAATAATTTAGTATTTTTTTATGTTAGTACATAGTAGTTAAAGACACCTGATATAAAGTGTGACCAAAATGAAATAATAAAAATAATAAAATAATTACTAATTACTTAAAATTAAAATAAATCTAATAAATGTAAAAATAAATGCTAATTCAAAATCTAAAAAACTAGTATATAAATAACACTAAATAAACACTGTTGTAGTATGTTACATCATTGTCACATGACCTCATTATATGCATTCATCTGCGAGCAGCTTCCATTTCGCATGATTAACAATTAAAAACGGTCATTTTGCATTTTTGATCCAAATTTGTTTCAAAACATTTAAATTCTAGGCAGTTTGATGAATAATGTGTCAATAAGCTGAAATTTCTTGCAGTTAATGAGTCACACTGGGAATGGAAGGTCAGGTCCAGAACATTGCATTGAGGTTACATACTGCGCACAGTATGCATACTGCAGAAGTAGAGTAGTATGTTATTTCCGAACACAGCCTTTTATGAAATCACATTTTATAGCCCATAAAAAAGCCAGGCATCACTTCCTATAAAACTAAAGTAGATAAAAACTTGAATTATACTTTTAATTACTCACTATTATACAACCTGACATGGCACTAACGCTGCATGGTCTCTAGATTTAAAAGATATGTCTACTGAAAATAATACAGTGCTGAATTTTTGTTATAGCCATAATCTACACGGAACAGTCCAAAGAACTGTGATCGTCTAGACAAGCCTGCGTTTGATGTATGTTGTGTCATCTGTCTTACAGGTTCCCCCGTATGAACTCTTCCTTCAAGTGTACTTCAAAAGGTCTGTTTTACGGTCACCGAGACAAACGGGTGGGGGGGTGGGGGGCACGTTCATGTCAAGCGCACGGTGAAGCTGAAAGGTGACCCCCTCCCTAAGGGGGGGAGATACGCAGCAGGGCTCTGTTAAGAACCCGACGCAAATGTCACAATCTCTTCTACAAAGCACTGCCCTCTCTCTTTCTCTCATACATATTGCAATAAATGCACGTGCACAACATGACATCTAGTTCTGAGGTTATCATTGGACAGAAACAACATAATGAGAAAATACTCAATAAACCGCATCTGAGCCAGCTGTTGCTTGATCAGTTGTTATATATGCTGTAATGCGACTGTTGATCCTCTCAGCTTACATAATGGGCATTAATCTTCACTTAGACTTGAGTGAGAAAAATTAACGCAGGTGTTGACCTGCTGAGTATTTGAATCTCATTCTGTCCTATTGTGAAAGGAAACAACAGAATACCACATGAGTTCCATATTAATGTGTCAAGTTGCTTGGCAACCGTAAACAGCTTACAGCTGAACTTTATTACTTGGCAGAAAATGGTGATTAAGATAATTACTATTAATAAATGTAATTATTTTGTAACATTGGAGTATTTCATCATTTTGCTGTTACTATCAAAAAGGCAGTACACCACTTCAGGGCTTGGGGTTGCTTTGCATTGCGTCATGCTTAAGCCCTCTGAATTATGGTAAAATCACTGTGAAATTTGGTCTCTTCTGGCTTATTGCTTCATTTTAATACAATATGATTCCTGCAATCACTGAGCATGGCATCTGGTAGATCTGAATAATAATAATAATAGCTAAAAAGTTTAGATAACCTCATGCTTTTGTCCAAACCTACAAATGAGCAATATCACAAGCAATTTAATATAATATAATATAACATAACATAACGTAACGTAACGTAACGTAACGTAATGTAACGTAATGTAACGTAACGTAATGTAATGTAATGTAATGTAATATAATATAATATTGTATTATACATGCCAGGCCAGTAGTTGGCGACGTCTAACACTACACGCCTATAGACTGAACCATAGACTGTAGAAAAATGTTTAAATTCCGAATCGTGACCTCAAGAATCGATTAGAAACGAATCGTGAGGTACCAAAAGATTCCCATCCCTATAATATACTGAATATCAAGTTGAGGGTCACTCCCGTACTTCCCAACTGGAACTATGGAATGAAGGAGGGAATGAGAGACATGCTTCTCTTCTAGAGAACTCCGGGGCTTGCCATCTGTCCAGCAACAGGAATGATAGAAATAATAAAGTTGGACAGCACATAAATTATGAGCATACTGCATAGGCTGCTTGGCTTTCTTCCTAAGTGAGATGAAATACACACTTTAGGCCAACTAATCTAGCAAAAAGGTTTGGCAAAAACTGTTTTTGAAAGACCATCACTGAGAACCTACAGTGTGCAAATGTTTCTACACAACTGTACAGACCTGCACAGGTGGACCTATTATCTGACATGATATTGACTGGAGATTGAACTAAATCCTTAAGTAAAGGCATGTGAGGAAAAACAAACACTTGGAGAAAAGGTGCAAATAGACCCAGGAGACATCTATGAAAACAAAGAAGAAAAACTACAGAGATTACAGCACAAAGAGCTTTTGCGTGCATCCAAAATCACTTCTGTACCCAGCAGGGGAAAGGCAAAGAAAAGGGACTTGCACCTGCAGCCACCCGCTTATCAAATGCCAGTCAAAAGTGCTTTTCATGACCCGAGACCATTGTGTTTCCGAAAAAATGTCAAGGGATATCATGGGAGGACAATGTTAGTGTACTTCTCTTTTTATTAAATAAACTAGTCTTTTCACTAAGAGGAACTTTACAATGTGCTCTTTCTACTAAGCGACAAAAAGATTGTATTGTATGGTTTCACGGTTGGAAACATATGATAGTCTCAAGTGTAAGCATCAGGTGAGAGATATGAAGTGTAGCGATGATAAAAGAATTCAATAGATGAGAGAGAGAGAAAAAAATACATTCCCAGAGGGCTCCACTTGATAGAGAAATGACTAGGACAAGCTGCTACCTTCCTGCAACAGTTTGAAAATCCACACTGTGCATCACTGATCAACACACAGTGACGTCAAACATGTGGGGTAATATAACTAAGCAAAGCTTATCAAGAAGATGCGTGTGTGTAGACAGACAGACAAAGATAGATAGATAGATAGATAGATAGATAGATAGATAGATAGATAGATAGATAGATAGATAGATAGATAGATAGATAGATAGATAGATAGATAGATAGATAGATAGATAGATAGATAGATGGAGTCAACTGTGCAACAAGAAACATTGGCACACATTCAAATAGTACTCCATTATGAATCTCTTTGACTCCGGCACAAACAAAGCAAGGCCAGGTCCCTACCACTCATTGTCTCACTGCATCCAAAACACATGAAAGACATCAGAATTGAACACAACTCTTTGAAGTCAGCACTTTGTGTTCCTGGATAAGCAGCCCCAGCTCTGATCGGAGTCCTGAATATTCTGAGTGGGATAAAGAACCAAGAACAAGTGCAGACGATGGCAACCCAACCCGCTCTGCCTCAACCTAAGGGGAGGAGCTGACGTCAACACGGACAGATGTGAGACAGACAGAGATAACATTCAAACATCCTCTCTACCAGGCCCTGGAGCTGTAAAACAAGCTAATTAAAGAAGCCGAACAATAATCGTTAAGGCAAAGGTAGCTAATAGTGCTAGCACGAAGCTCGAGCCTTGAGTGCTGTCAGGATGATTAATGGCATTTTTAAATGACTTCCACAAAGACATCACAGCGGTGTTAACGGTCAGATCAGGTCAACCGCAGCTTTGGTTGTTACTTACTGGCTGAATGTTCAACCGCCTGTGACCACAGAAAGAGGGAGGTGGGCTTGTCACCATGGTAACAAGCTAAGGCAAAGCATCCTCTGTAAATACCGGAGTACCAGGTTTTTGAACTAAACTGGAGATGAACCTGTTTCACCCAAGGCTTCGTTTGGATTGGCTCAAATGAACTTGTGTTGACCAATGAGGCTTTTGCCATAGGCGTAACATTCCGTCAAGCATAACGTTCCGCCCATTCAGACCAAGGTACATCAAAGTGCTAACATACATACCAAAAGAAAGGATAGACATTTTTTATAGGCAATTTTTTCTTATGATATTGCATTGATCTTATTTTTCACATTTACACATTTACACATTTTTCTTACGGTTTAATTAATTAAGGCGTGGTTTGTCTAAATAAAAGAGACAGAAATTGGATAAAGCTTAGAATCTATCATGTTTGCTACAGTTTTTGCACATTATTGTGATGAAGTAATGAAGTAATTTGCAATAGATCATTTTTTTGCTACCATTATTGACAAATAATTTAGAGACAGGACAGGAAATTAGTGGGAAATGAAATTAGAACATATAGTAGGATATATTCACTTGAGCAACACAATTCTAACCACTAGGCTTCATTTATGACAGTAAGGACACTACATAGGGACACTACACCTGTGAATCAGTTATTAACTCTTTTCCCTGTTATTGACGTAGTAATTTTCCGTCATTTTTTAGACAACGTTTCCGCTTTCTATGTTTTCACTGTTATATGGTAGGGGGCGCTATTAGGCATCTTTAGAAAGAGAGAATCTCCAGATCAAAACACAGGCAAAAAAGGAGCATAAAACAAGTGATAAAAAAGCATTGCTTATGCACGTTGTAGTCTTTGAAAAAGAAAAAAACGCTTTTTGTTCAAAATGTTGCTTGTGTCATGTGAAATAAAAAGAATGCATGAAGCTAGAATCAAACTTTTTGTTGTTGTTTAAAAGCAGAGGCTCAGTTCTTTTTCTTTTTGTTGTTGATATATTGCATGTTCAGATATTCATACAACAAAATATTCTGGGGGCCATGAATGTTTTGTGAAAATTATCAAAAATGCTGGCGGTGGCTGGCAAAAAAAAAAAAAAAAAAAATGCTGGTGGGGAAAGAGTCAAGAGGAATAAAAATTATGTTAAATAATTAAGAATAAGAATAAGAATACATTAAATAAGAATCAGATATAGTCTTATGGTAGACTACTTCATCTTCATCTTCCTCCTGTCCTTGCCCTGCTTGATTTGTTCCTGCTGAACATTGTAGTATTGATCTGAACTTCAGAGCGGGGAGGGGAGGAGATTTATTCTCCTATTAGAGGCTTTTGCTGTGTGATGGCTACAGATTAAAGGTCTGCTGCTGCCCAGAGCAACACCGTTACACCGGCCTATTCATTAAACAACTGAATATTGAGTTAAGCCAGGGTTAGGCCAGCTCAGGCTGACACTTACCGAGAAACGGAGTGGAGAGGAGAGAAAAGGCATGGGTAAACACCACATCCTTTTACTTCTGATGTGGAAACCACTTCACACACCCATGCACTCCATTTGATCTAGAAAATCTATAGTCTGCTGTATTATATGATCACTATGTCTGTCAAAGTCACAGTGAGCTCTGAGTCTGAAACACTGTGCTTATTACCAGACCCAATGACTCTGAAATTCAACACATTTATGTCTCAACTCAGACCTGTCTCCCAGGACAGCTAGGTGACTAGCTTGACCAGATTTAAAACCCATGTAATAAGTTTTTTGCCTGTTAGTCCATGTCTATTCATTTTGAATAAATTCTAGAGTACTTAAAATAAGAAAGAAAGAAAGAAAGAAAGAAAGAAAGAAAGAAAGAAAGAAAGAAAGAAAGAAAGAAAGAAAGAAAGAAAGAAAGAAAGAAAGAAAGAAAGAAAGAAAGAAAGAAAGAAAGAAAGAGATTGATTGATTGATTGATTGATTGATTGATTGATTGATTGATTGATTGATTGATTGATGCAAGGCAATACAGGCAAAACCATGTATGAAATGTATGTAACCAACATGTATGTATGAAAATGTGTGCATATTTAATTAGTTAATGCATAATTTACATTTAAATATTTCAGAAAACTTGTGTAATATAAAACAATTGTCTTAATGTACTGAGACAAATCAACTGGGGAAAGTATAGTGATATCTAATAGTTAAATGTTTCACCCTATTCACATGTAGTGTCTTGCCTTAACTAAAAGAATAAAGATAAAATCACAAAAGTCTCAATTTCTCAGAGAACCATCCATTTATTAAGTAACCAAGTACATTAACAATCGCATTTCGCTTGTAGCACCAACCCTGAGATTGGCCTTTCAGTGTCTCTTTCTGTCCTTTTTTCCAGTTTCTCTCATTTATCTTGCTTGGCTGCAATGGATGTCTACAACTTGGCGTCTGCATTCTGTCCCTTTCTCCAAACGGGCTCATTGTCTCTAGTTGTAAAGCTCTTCTTTACAGTGATGCCCTCTCCATCACTTCTTTCAAGGCATCGTCTCATGACTCTGCATGTCGCCCATTAAAAAAAAAAATCATGACTGTGATTCCACTAGGAGCTAAACAATAATTTAGTATGAATCTAAAAAGACAGACACTCCACTGAGATTTCACCTTCAGCCAAGACATCTTTAAATTAATGAGCACATACTGTACATGCGATCTGAGCAACCTTCACGGCACGTGGAAATATAATGAGATGAAGACCGTCTGATAGAAGAAAGATGAAAGGAAGCAGGCAAATAAAAAGTAAGATAAGATTGGTGGCCTGCCTTAAGCCAAGTTCACAACGACAGTGATTGCAACAAAGACACCAGAAGTCATTAACTTTCAGAGAAAGTTAGCAAGTTCTGCAAGTCCAGTGATTCGACAAAGTTGAGAAAAGTTTAAACTTATTGAAAATGAGAAGCAATGCAATTCGGTGACTACCAATCCATGAAGTTCATGTTACTGTGAACGACTTGACTGTTCTGGCAATGCTTTGTCTTTGAATGCATACATTGATATGATATAATAATGGCTGCATAAGATATACATTATATACACTCTTAAAAATAAAGATCCTTTATTGGCATCTATGGTTCCATGAAGAAACTTTAACATCCACAGACCCTTTCCATAGCACAAAAGGTTTTCTACAATGGAAAAAGGTTCTTTATATTACAGAGTGCTGCAGGGATGACATCTTTTTGTAGTCCAAAACTCGGAAACAAGTTAGTTCCATTGTCCTGAAGTCAGTTTTTTTTTTTTGGTTAAATGGCTGAAAGTTATTTTCATATTTTATTCCATGGCATAAAATACCCCCTTTTGATTATTTAAAAGCTTTTACTTGTCTTAAAAAATGCGGTTGCTAACAAGTGGCTGAAGGAATACAGAGGTTAAAAGTCACCAGCAAAACAGGTAAACTCATCTACTCACTAGTTCCTTTCACAGTCTCTTTATGTTCATAATAACACCATTGCAAACTATTCTAACTCAAACTGTTTTTTTTTAAAGGGATACTTCAGGATTTAGCATTAAGCTTTGTATTAGTAGAAAATCTGTGGTATTTTCGAATTACCATGCTATCCACCCTCATATCCCCCTGAGATGAGAAATGTATGTATTTTTTGTCTGGAAAAAATCCTCCGATGACGCAAAAATCGTCATTTTGCGTCATCGGAGGATTTTTTGGCCAGAGGCTAAAGACTACAGCCAGTAGGAGGAGCTGTCCCGCATATTCTCAACCCGCCCATAGAGGGTGGGATCTCACTCACAGAATGTACACACAGTGTCAGCCGTCTTTTTTTGGAAGCTAAGCTAGCAGGCTCTTGTTCTGTGGAGAAAGCTGAGTAGTAGGAGAAAGCTGAGTAGTAGGGGTTACCATCCTCTTTTTCCCGGACATGTCCGGCCGTCGAGATCGTCCAAAATGTCTGGGATTCGGCTTTTGCTTTCTGCAGTCGCCATTCATTGTTTACATGCACACCTTTTGTTTCAATCTAACTGAATTCATTTCGATTGGTGAATCTGAATGTAGTGTTTACATGAACGCTAAACAAGTGATCAAAGATGTGCGTTTTAAAGGGATAGTTCACTTTGAAATACATTTTTGGTATGTTTTAGCTTACCTCAAGGGCATCCAAGATGTAGGTGTCTTTTTTTCCACAGTAGTTTCAATTTTGATATTTTTAGGTCAAACCGTTCTTGTCTGTCAGTCATATAATGCAGGTCGATGGTCACTGTCTCAAAGAGGATGCACAGAGTCCAAATTTAAACAATTCCCCGTCGTCCAAATTAAACAATTCCCCATCGTAAGTACACATTGATGGCCCAAGACACGAAACGAGCGGTTTGTGTGAGAAAACGAACAGTATTTATATCGTTTTTACCTCTTATACACAGCCATGTCGAAGTGATCTGATCTGACGTGTACGCAGACTGGTGCATAGATATATACACTAGATGTCGCCTTAAAGACATTCGTTCCAATGAACTGCCGTAGACAAGGCGAGTAGGCGACATCTAGTGTATATATCTATGCACCAGTTTGCGTACACGTCAGATCAGATCACTTCGACATGGCTGTGTATAAGATGTAAAAACGATATAAATACTGTTCGTTTCGTGTCTTAGGCCATCAATGTGTACTTACGATGGGGAATTGTTTAATTTGGACGACGGGGAATTGTTTTAATTTGGACTCTGTGCATGCTCTTTGAGATAATGACCATCGACCTGCATTATATGACTGACAGACAAGAACGGTTTGACCTAAAAATATCAAAATTGAAACTACTGCGGAAAAAAAGACACCTACATCTTGGATGCCCTTGAGGTAAGCTAAAACATACCAAAAATTAGTTTCAAAGTGAACTATCCCTTTAACATTGCTAAGAAAATTCCCGCTCCTCCGTGAGAGATACGAGAGCGGTGCGTCTCAGTAATGATGGCACCGGCCTCGCGCCGTTCTCCCGCGCCCCTCAGTCTCGTCCTGCTTGCCACAGTAAATTAATGGCGACTGTAGAACGCAAAAGCCGAATCCCGGACATTTTGGGCGATCTCGAAATCCCGGGCAAACTCGTCACGGAGACTCACTAGTAGCTTAGCCTTGTTGTTTTCAAACTGCGCTCTCTTACCGGTAGGCGTGGCCTCCTAGGGCAGCGAAGCAAGTGCATTCTGGGAGTTGTTGTCTTTCATCCACATAAGCCAAAAACACATTTTCTGGCTTTTCTCAGTCTAGAAAGCTCCAAATTCAAAAATAATTTCACATTTCTTCTACATAAATGACCTATTTTAAATACACATTCATCTTTCCAGAGGTGAAGTATCCCTTTAAATAAAGACTGAAAGCGTTGTCAAAAGCTATTGATGATGCTGAAGTCATGCATTTGTGTAGTTTTATTGTATTTAAGCTTCAAAATTTATTTGATTTCAAATTTGTGTTTATTTGTGAAGATTATCATGATTAACAAAACGTAAACAAAACAAAACGTAAGAATTATAAACTTGTGTTGGTCACAGAGTTTATTTTATGCATTAATCCAAAAGCCTATATGAGCAAATCCTATTTTTTGTCATGGGAACCAGGGTGATGCTAACTTCCAGGGTGGCCTACAAAAATACGTCATCAGCAAAACTTGAAATGGCTCAGCGATTTACTGCAGAGCAAGTTCTGAACGCTCATATTGAGAATATGTATGAGATGGCGAATATGAGCCAAATTCTGAATGTACTCGGAAATGAGCTCTGACGAGGACAGTGATGATGGTATACATCTGCTTAAATTGAACCCTTCCAAGCTCCATAAGGTCACAAAGTATGCTTTATTTTATTCTTCTGTAATTGTTACTCTAATATCAGGAGAGTTTTATATTATCGTGACAGGTAGAGATCCATCCGTGTTAGATATAGATCCGGGTAGATAACGACCCAAAATATATAATAATGATTGGTGAAACATTCATGCATTTAAGGGTTAAAAGTGTATATCTATAATATCTGTGTGATAATTTTTACAAGCTAGTTATGTAGCCTACCAATAGCATTAGTGCATCCTGTGGCACGAAAGCCTACCAACAATAAAGTGATCTCCAGCTATTAAAATCACTGTCAATGTGAATGCGGTTTTACAGCTAATGGTTTTTGAGCCATTATGATGCATCCACATAAAAACAGGGAGTGAAATCCGTAGCGTCTCGCAGGAATCAGATCAGAGGAGCAGTGGGCCGTCGACGTGAACGATCACAGTGATAAATATAAAAGAAAAGAGCGTGCCATTGTTTCAAGGCCTAACCGGGTTGCCTGAGGACAGCATGGGCCAGACTACTGTTGTCGAGGTAACAGTGGGCAATGGTAATAGCAGTGTACTGTCTGGGCGTGGAAATGGTGATGCCCTCCAAAATTAACATTTTGTGAAAAAATTATCTCCTTTTTCTAGTCTGCATAAAATAATGACTGCAAGACCAAGCAAAAGACTCTGCCAACTGTTTATATCGGCTGTATCATGCAGCACTAGTAAGTGGTCATTTTAATTTGGCTAGCGCCCAGTTACCAGCTAACAGAAAACAATTTATGACTACTGGGCGAACACCTAATTAATATACATGACTGATATTCCAAATAAAATCCTGATCCCAAAACCCTTCTATACTCATTCTATACGGTTCATCTCTCTTCTTTTTCTTCTTCTTCTCCTTCTTCCTTCTTTTAAACTGATCACAGTCTGTCATACCCCACTTACTCTGTCTGCTTTTTATCCTCACTCATCTTTGATTTATCTGTCAAGTCCATTTTCAGAATTGCAATTATCTGCTCCATAAATCCACAGTCACTGAAATCATAACTTGAAGCTTGACAAACATAAACTGTGGACTGAAATGGACCACAATATAAAGAGCAGGTGTTGGGAATACAGACACCTGGAGATAAACAATGCAATTGTGCTACAGTTACAGATCAGTCAGCAAACCCTGGTCCCTCTTAAAGGGATAGTTCACCCAAAACACAAAGGACTTGTGACTTGCTTGACTAAGGCCGCATTTACATTACATGGTTCAAGTGACCCAATTAAAAAATTTTTCCTCCTATGTGGAACATATCGGATATGACCTACAAACGTGTAAGCAGGAAAAAAACGCATGGATTCCGATATTCTCAGGTTTCCGGCCTCATTCATAGGTGGAAATAAACCTGATATGGATCAGATACGTAAGCAGACAGACCGGATATTTCCCTGTCAATGAAAGTCGTACATCATAGAAAAAGCGACGGTGGCGAGTGACGTCAACTCAGGTGGACATCAACCGATCACATGACTTTTTTCAATGGCACAATGGAGTACAAAGGCTCAACCCAGTGGAGTCATGCTAAGGTTTTATGTCATTTGAGCCTTTAGGGCAAAGAGACAGTGACCTTTAAAGATGATGCGGAAAGCAAAAGCTTGTTTTATCATTTTGTCTGCGTCCATTACAAATCACGCTGTTTTTACTTCCTTTTCAGCCTTTTCCAGGTCAGTACATCTACCAAGGGATGTTTCGCCAAGTGTATAGTGAAAATGCAGATATTGGATATGTTTCACTTCTAAAAGATGCAAGCTGGTCGTAAAAAAAACGTTAAAAAAACGGTTATAGTCAACAAACAAGAATTGGGCATCAAGACCTGTAGTGTAAATGCGGCCTTTATGAACCAATACTCGAGACTCGACTTGGACTTGAACTGCATGACAACACACAGGGCAACACGTAGATAGCAGCCCTGCATCAGTGATCCAGACAGCAGGAGAGAGATTGCAGCTCAGCAGTGGGCTGGTTCATATACCACAGTTTTACAAAGGTACGCAAGTTAAGAAGAACCTCCCTCTGGTGTCCTGAAGTGCCCAGATATACTGAACCATGAATATTTATACCACTTAAAATAAAGTGAGCAAGCAAGATAGAGCATATTTTTCTTGCTGTATTTCAGTGGGGAAAAAAACCTGCATTTTATTCACTAAGCAATCGCAATCCAGTTTATGCAGACATTAAATGTGCTGAAATAGCACAAATATGGCATGTAATTTAGGCTCATTATAGCTTGCATTGTACCTTTTTCACAAAACTCAGCACTATGTGCCTGGTTAAAATCGAGCTTTACCAACAACAGAAACCACCCATACCTGCTAGTATTACATTCTATATCATGACCAGAGATACAAATGTGAGGCATTCACAGATTCTTATATGCTGCTTTGGTGCACAAGAAAATGTCTCATTATTATCAATGTTGAAAACAGTTGTGCTGCTTTTTGTGGAAACCATGATGTTGTTAATAAAATAGGAATATTTTAAAAAAAAATTCCTTTATAAATGTTTCAACAATGATTTTAGACTTGTAGATAATGTCCTAAATCATATGGGGAAAAAATATAACTTTCTTTTTCTTTTTCTTTTTAAAGAGAGAAGTTTACCTGTATTAGAAATTATTGCTGGTCTGCAAAACTGTCTGAATCAACTCTGTGATTCTGTAAAGCCTGGGACACACCAAGCCGACTTCAAAGAACTAGTGGCGACAAAAAACACCGATATTGTCACCTCGCGTCGGCTGCGTCTGTACCAGTAAGCTGCGCTTGAACACACAGCACAGACTACAGCCGACTGCAAACCAGCACGTGCGTTCTGCGTCTGCGTGTAAGGAATGAACTGTCTGTATCAGCAGTTATCAATTATCTATATTCGTAATTCAAAAGGAGAAACCGAAACAAGGATATACGAGATATACACAAATATATGAATTACGAAACGTAAACAAATCAGTGCTTGCTTACCATTTTGAATATCAGTTATGTTGATAACTTTATTCATGTTAACCTGCTCATGTTGTTATGAATACATTCGCGATTTGGAATTCTCTGGTCGGATTACATAAAATTAGATTAGCCTTTTGTCTGTGCCGTCTTGACTTCATTCTCGTGCACTCGTTCGCTAAACTGATCATCCAATCAGAGTTTCCTCTCTAACCGATGTCCCCGACGCCAATTCAACATGCTGAATTGGGGAAACTGCTGCCGACGAGAGCCGACGTGTGGAACACACCGCAAAAACTAGCCCGACGGCTGACCATCGGCTTGGTGTGTCCCGGCCTTAATAACAGTAAATGTCAGAGTTTTCTGTCAGCAAAAGCACTATTCCGACAGGACTAGTTTTTCCTGAGGAGGTCAGATAATTTTGAGTTTACAGAACAACTTCATTGTAATCCTGTCACACAACCTGGCTAAAAATTACAAACCAAATGACCAGTTTTTCAGCTAACTCATGGGTCCTCTGAGAAATCTAATCCTGTCTGGGTAGGAATGTCTGTAAATTCAGAATATTTTTCACAACGTATCCCCTCATTTATTTTGACCTTTGTCAAATACTGTAACTAAAGCCAAATTTTCTTGTTGTGCTTCCTGGTGCACCTTCATTATGGATTTAGACCTTTTTCTAACACTCTAGGTAAAATAACAGTTCAATTACTGCTGGCATTTAATCTGATGTAAAATAAATGAATTCCTTCCCTTAATATACATAAATGTTGTAATTATAACACATATATCATTTACATAAACTGTTTACTTTAATAGGATTCAGGATGACCTTCAATAACACCTGATTCCAGACAGACACTCTTATTCCAACCTAAAACCAACAGGCATCGCAATCAACATGAAATCACAGACGTCCTCTGTCAATAACTGTAACCCAAACGTCATTTGGAAAAGGAATGCTGTCTAAATAGTCCAATATCTGAAAAAACTCAACTTTCTTAGGAGTACAGGATCGGCCAGAGGCCAATGTTTACATAAACGCAGAAGGGGACCAGACTAGAACACTTTGTAACAGGCACTTTTGCAAAGAAATAAAGCTATCTCTTACTTTCCTGAAGACATGGAACACACACACATCCATTTGAAACTGTTTCTGCCTCCCCAGCAGTGGGTTGTGGACTCACCCTGTCAGAACGACCACAAAGTCCATTACGTTCCAGCCGTTGCGTAGGTAAGAGTCTTTGTGAAACACAAAGCCCAGGGCGATGATCTTAATGCCGGCCTCGAAACAGAATATTCCGATAAAGTAGGGCTCTGTGTCGTCCTGTAGGAAGAGAGAGCAAAAAGAAGGACAACTTGTTTTTTAGTGTGCCTGAAAGAAGAGAGGGTCTATTGATGCATGTATAAAAGATAGAAAGCAAAATATAGAATATAGAATATAGGTTGAAGCTTTTCACTTTTTTTTGCATGACACAGGGTCAAGATGCATGGATTTGCACTGTGATGGGGAAGGTGAAGATGTGACAGTCTAAATCCATTGAAAGTGTTTTACATGGTTATTATTGTTAACTACAACTATTACAAAAATATTTCAGTTAACTGAAATAAAGCTCAAATAAAATATAAATATTAGTAATTAGTAATTAGTAACTAAACAAAAATTTAAATAAACTGAAATAAGTTTAAGTTTAACTGGAAATAAATACAAATTAAAAATAAAACTGAAATAAAAAAAATGTATTAAGCCCAAATAGCATTTAAAAAATAAATAAATAATAATGACAAAAGCACAAACCAAAATGACTTAAAATTAAACTAAAATTAACATGAAAACTAAAAGTATAAAATAAAGGCTTAATTAAACAATATTAAAACTAAAATAAAAACTAAAATAACACTGGTGCATGAAATAAATATTATAAAAAAATAAAAAAGTATATATATACATATATATACATACATATACATACATATACATACATATATACATATACATATATATATATACACATATATACATATATATATATATATATACACATACATATATACATATATATACGTATATATATATATATATATATATATATATGTATATGTATGTATGTATATATATGTATGTATATATATATATATATATATGTATATATATATATACATATATATATACATACATACATACATACACACATACACAATGTAATACAATTAAATATTTATATAATAATACATTTAATTTTAAAACATTTCATATGCTATTAGTACCACTGAAACCAGAACATTCTATCTTACAAAAAAAAAAACTGGAGGAAATATACCAAGTATAAGTTAAGGAAACTGTTAGAAGAATGTACTTAAAGAGATTCAGTCCTGGCTACAGCATGTCGCATTGCTTTTGAACTCATTCCCATTAATGTCACCAGAGCCCTAAGGCTCTACAGGCACTTACACCAGACTAACCTCTCCAGAGCTCTGCTCTCAGCAATCCCTCCCACTTTATGAGTGCAATTATCAACCCTGCTCGCAAATAAGTCTTCTTATGGTGCTCTTTTTGATGGAAACCTTATCCTAGCGATATAATTCTTTAATAAAGTCTTCAATAACAACAGCATGATGCCATTTTGTGATGATACTTTGGTACTGCGAGGAAAACGCTGCACTGTTAAATCTTTCTACTCTCTGTAAAAATAAATGTGCCTTTGGCAATGCATTATATAACATTCCATTAGCAAACACACAAAAAAAAATTAAACAAACAAAAAATAATTTCATGTTGAATAGTCCCTAAAGGTGCCCAAAGCTAAATCACACTCTATTGGTGTATATTTTCTCAATAATAGTCTAATTATCGTTGTGGTGCTAGACAGCACCTGTCTTGTTGTCTCTGTGAAATCACTTGGCAAAAATGTGCTTGCAGGAGCAGATGTGAGGCTGTGCATAACGGATGATTTATGGAAGCAGAGACATGAGTGAGCGTTGCAGCAGACAGCATATTCCAATCTATTATGTATAGATCTAAAGAGTTTATTAATAATGAACATCCTGTCTGTAGTGTCTGGGTATCAGGGGCCTAGTTTATCTCTGCAACAGGTAGGGAACTGGTTGCGTTGCAGTGTTAACCAAACAAGATGTTGATGAATTTGACAGGTTGAGGTTGAACCCTCACTACAGGGAACAATGAAGAATGAAATAACTCTTCAGTTAAGCACTGCCACTATCTGGCGTAAAACACAGGTCCTTAAAGGGATAGTTCACGCTAAAATAACATTTACTCACCCTGGTGTTGTTTTAATGTCGTATGCCCTCCTTTCTTTTTCAGACCACAAAAGGAGAATTTTATTTTATTTATTTTTTATGTCCCTCTCACTCTCGTCCATATAATGGCAGTGAACAGCGACCAGCATCAAGCTTTTAAAAAACGAAAGCAAAATTATCACAGAATGGTCCCATGCAACACGTGTCATATATTCCGAGTGTTCTGGGGTCAGGATTTTTGTTAAATAATACATAAAATTTTGCTTTGTTTTTCACGAAACCCTATCGTATACCCCCAGAACACTTGGAATATATGAAACGTGTCGCATAGGACCATTGTGTGTGTCACGGCTGGTTGAAATACAGGAACAAAAAGGTGAGCTGGATCTATTTGTTAATAAACAAAACTCAAAAAGGTAACAGAAACTCTCAAGAAATCTCAGAATCAACACAGGAACGGAACAACCAACTTAGTAAGATGAATACCGAACAAAGACTGACTGAAAAAAAGCTCAATATATACAAGCCTGAAACAATCAAAGAAACGAGTAACAGGTGAACAACTTAGGGTGCTTTCACACTGGCAGTTTAGTTCGAAACGGGGCATGGTTCGCATGAAAAATTCACGCGACGTGCACACCGGGATACCGAACCCGAGACTACCTGACGGAGGTGGTCTAAGTTCGGTTGCACTTGAACTGTGCCACGATTCGCATGAATGTGAAAGCAACACGAACTCGGATGCACATTTGTTCAGTAAGTGAAAGCAACCTGCACATGCGTTTTAGCCGATTACGATGTATTTAGCTCAATAAAACACATGGGATGATAGTGTTGATGATTTCCCTTAGATACGAGCGAGAGCGAGCCTACAGTGTATTCCACTGTCTCCTCAAAATAGTCTGTTTAAAAGCAGCAAAAAGCAAACTTCATGCGACGCACATACAGTAAACCCAAGTGTCGTTTACTAAGCTGCGCATAATAGCACCAAATTAATAAAAAACGAGTTCTGTTTTCTATCACGCGCCATGCACGTTTGTGATGACGTAGATGAATGCAAATGTACCAGGGTTCGATAGACTCAAGTTGAGTGTGAAACCAGACTAACTCTGCGTGGGGCACCTGAACCATCGCACTCGGACCGCAACAAACATGCCCAGTGTGAAAGTCCCCTAAATCAATCAATGAGAAACCATAGAAACAAACTCAAACAAAACCAAAACGCATGCAAAACCCACCCAAAACAAACACAAGCACAGATCACCCGTGACACTGTGATACTTTTGTGTCTTTTTTTAAAAGCTTAATGCAGGTCGCTATTCACTGCCACTATATGGATGAGCATGAATGGGACAAAAAGAACTGTATACTGCATAAGAATAACACCAGAGTGAGTCAATTATGACTTAATTTTAATTTAAGGGTGAACCATACCTTTAAAGTAGGGTTTCTCAAACTCGGTCCTGGAGGGCCACTGTCCTGTACAGTTTAGCTCCAACCCTGATCAAACACACCTAGCTGTGAGTTTCTAGTGATCCTGAAGACATTGATTAGCTTGCTCAGGTATGTTTGATCAGGGTTGGAGCTAAACTGTGCAGGACAGTGTTTGAGAAACCCTGCTTTAAAGGAACAGTTCACCAAAATATGAAAATTTTGTCATAATTTATTCACTCGTGTGATGTCGTTCCTAACCTTTTCTGACTTTGAAAGGAGTCTAAGCTTTTCTTTTCCACAGAATCAAAGCATATAGTTCCAATAAGGACCAGAAAGCACCATCAAGGTCCATATGTTTTGTGTGCTATCTTCCAAGTCTTCTTAAGTAATAAGGCAGCTTTATGTGACGAATAGACCAAAGTTAAGTCCTTATTTGAAGAAAATCAGCCCTTCCCAATAGTGTCTCATTGTCATGTCATTCCACATAATCACATTTTTGTGTGTGTGTGTATATATATATATATATATATATATATATATATATATATATACACACACACACACACACACATACATATATATATATATATATAGTGTGTATATATATATATATATTAGTATATACAGTATATTATAAATTAATAAACAAGAAATGTATAATTTCATTCAGCAAGGATTAATTAAATTGATCAAAAGTGACAGTAAATGATCTTTCATTGTCACAAAAGATTTCTATTTCAAATAAATGCTTTTCTTTTGAACATTCTAATCAAAGTATCACAGTTTTCACACAAATATTACAATATTAAGCAGCACTTTTTTTAAGAGGAAGTGGAAATTTTTCAACAAAAAAAGAAAAGTAAACATCCCTTTTGTGTTCCACTAAAGAATGAGTCATTTGGGTTTGAAACAATATGAAGGTGAGTAAATGACAGAATATTAATTTTTGAATTGAAGTTGTAATGTTGTTGACATGTTTATGTGGTATTTTTAATAGTCTTTAAGACAAACCATGTGCAAATTCATCAGTCAACACCATTGCTGAGTATTTTCTCCTTAAAACTGCAGTGAACCAAAGACAGTGTCAAAAACGCAGTTTGAAATCGCCCGTTTCCAACCGTCACAAAAATGCAACCAATCCTGTCAACGTACAAGGAAGGGCTTTTCTCCACTGACTTTCTATTATGTTCAGAGCATTTCAAAGGATGCTGATTTTTAGAAGGCAGCTGTCTAACTCTGATAAGGAGAACGGGAACGTTTGTGTAACATTAGCAACATATTATTAGCTGTTTGATAACATAATCAAGCAAAAGACTAATCATATCAATTACAGTTATGTGTCCGATGTTGTAGAGAGAGATACAAAAACACATTCTGATATACAGTAGCAACTTGTAGACAACCCTTTATAATTTGGTTTCAAACACATATGGCTAAACCAATATTTTCACTTGCCATTGCCATTTACAGTTGACCGAGCGGATCAGGAAGTGTGATTGAGTGGAGGCGGGGACTAACTAGCATATTCATTGCTCCGCGTGTAAGTTAAGCAAGGGTGTAGAGTTACATTCAAGCATGAAGAAATTATTTTCACAGGAAAAAACGTTTAAATATGTCGTATTTTGCATTTTCTAGCATCAGGATGCTGTATTCGAGAGGATCCCATTGACCTTATTGGCTCATGCTGTTTTCCTTTCTGTGATTGCAGCGCTCCTCCAGGGAGTATGGAATCCAACATTACCGCCTCCATATTCAGCTTTACAAAGAGACTATTACCGACTTAATCCGCCAACATGTCCAGTCCCTGCTTTAATTGTGCCACAACACACTTTGAAGAAGCTATGTTATATCACTTTGACTCAACAGGCACAACTGCTGTTGTGAGCAGGGGAATAAGAGCAAGGCAGTGGATCAAAGCCTGCTCTGCATGGGTTAAGGTCGGATCATGAAGAAGCAGCGTTATGCACACATTTGTCAATGGTTCCCAGCAGGATGGGTTTTAATGAGACAGAGACATGGCTCCTGTGTGGAGTGCTTGGGTGGTTCTCAGTGGCCCTGGATGGGAGCTCTGAGAGTGGGATAACAGCCTCTGCTCCAACAGGCTCACCAGTCACCCACGCCAACCAGTGCAAGACCGCTAAAATGATCAATCAATATACTCCAGCGGGGATGTCGGGTGTGTGGGTGGAACGAAAAGCAAGCCAAATACACAGTTATCTCTGACTCGCTCTGCTTTTAGCAGAATGCATTGTCATTGCTGTTTCTCTCTCCTAAGAGATAAGCTTACAGTCATATTCAGTGCAAAATGAATGATCTAATTTCTGATAGACATGTTTAAAGCAATGAAACCTTAATAATCAAGAGTGAATGAAAAGAAAACAGAGAAAGCTGATGCTCACCAAGCGTTCAGACATGGGGGTCTTGTCCATGGCTGGGAGATGCTGTTCGAGGGCCAGTACGATGCAGTTGGCGATGATGGTTGTGAGGATCAGGTACTCAAATGGAGTGGATAAGTCAAGGAAAAATGGTAGAACAACAAACACCAAAGTCAAGACAATGACAAATCCAAAACATTCTGAAGAGGAAGGTTTATAATAAAATAAAAAAGTGCATGACATAGCTATAGCCTGAGTATATTGGACAAGAAAAGTGCTGATATATCTGCTTTAAAATATTGGCTTAAAATTTCAGTGCATATATATATATATATATATATATATATATATATATATACACTGTATATAAAGTATTCACTCTCATGTCATTCCAAACCTGCACTAATTTTCTTCTGTGGACCACAAAAGAAACCTTTTTTTTAACAAATGGTTTTTTTTCTCTCTCTCCATGCAATGAAAGTGAATGATTGGACCCCACTGACTTTCCATCATCTTTTGTGTTCCAGAGAATAAAGTAAGTCGTATAAAGTTGGATATATAAGTCAAAACAATGACAAATTCTAAACATAAAATTTTTTTTTAAAAAAACATGATATATCTACAGCCTGATGTAAACTGGACAGGAAATGTACTGATGTGTATGCTTTAAAATAGTGGCTTTAAAGAAAATATATATATATATATAATTTAAACGTTTATGACTTTTGGACGGACACAAAAAAAAAAATCACTTTTTTTCTTTCTTTCATATAATTATCAGGTCCTATGTTGTTTGGACCCCACTGACTTGTTCCACAGAATAAAGTAAGGCATATAAAGTTGGATATACAAGTATGTCCAACCTTATCCACATTCAAACAGTAGCCTACACTCGTCGTGAAGGGCAATATATAGTGTACAGCAAATCTCATCCACTTGCTTGTTGCTTGTATCGTCGCAAAAAAGTAAACTATATTATCGCCTAGCTCTAATCTGCTGAATGTGACTTTAAGGCATAAAGATATTAAGATATTATTATAACATTAACATCATGATTTTCTGTAAAGTGGCATTGAAACAATCGCTGCCTCCGAATTGTTTTACTTGATACAAATTTGGAATGACACAAGGGTAAGAGAATGATGACAGAACTTTTGGGGTGAACTATCCCTATAAGAGCATTCCTTAAGGGTAACTACTAGTGAATTTCCCCCACATACCACACCAAGGACAAAGGGATTGTGTCATTTAAACACTCAATCACTAAATCATTAGGAGATGAGGACAGAGCAAGTCAAACAGAGCTCAACTCACATAAATTTAAGCTCAATTAAGCAATTGACAGCCAACATGCCTTTGTGTCCTTGGCATAGATGACTATGTTCAAACCCACTAGCAGTAATGCTGAATACATTTACACCACCTCACTCCATGCTGGAAATGACATACAGAGGTCTGGACATAAAAATGAGACATGCTTTCAACACTGAAGCATTACAGTGTAGAGATTATGATTACCCATTAGGTTGGCATGATGGTTTCTCTCTCAGCGCAGCCATTTGTGCAACCTTGCTGCGTCTATAAAATGTTTGTGTAAGCCCACCAATCTTGTCATTATTAAAATCTTTTTCATCCTTTTTAGAGGAAATACTAAAAGGCTGCTAACATCTTTATGGATGGTCAGCCATTATATTCCATTCTTAGGACAGGATCCATTTTTCCAACTCATTTTCCATCCCTGTTCCCTACGGCTATAGTCTTTATGGGATTGCTATTCATGTAGGAAAGGAATGGAAATGAAATGTCCAATGGCCACTTCAATCACATTTTTGTCAACCCCCTGAGGGATCTCTACATGCTATGGAAACCTAATGCTATAGGATACCTAATGCCTGGATTCCTGAATTTGTATGCATCTTAAATGGACTGCACAACAAATTGGAAGCATCAAAAGTAAAGACGGAATATCTGATTGTAAGGTGCTAAAACTTCTACTAAATGTTGGTGACAGGAAAATCAGTGTCGAGGTTTCAGGACCCTGGAGAGCGCTAGAGCTCTTCAGAACCACTGTGCTTTCCAATTAAAAATAACTTGGGTTATTTTATTTCCATTTCGAGTTATGAATTTTAAAATGTAAATGACTCTAACCCTTCACTGAATTAACCGTTGTAAAACGGATTTACATACACCAATTTATTATGTATTAACGAGCTACATCGCCTGGGAGATGTTAACAGCTTATACAGTTATGCTAATGAACTTTAATATTCTACTTGGCGAAACTACTACTAGCCAACTAGGCCTACTACTAATAACTATTATTATTACCATTATTACTACTACTACTAGTGAATGCAACTATTTATTGAACATTTTTACTGTTGCCGCTGGAAAATTTAGGCTACACAGTTAGATTATCCACACAGTAGCTTTGTTTATAACTAGGCTACTAAATAAAATGTATTACACCATATAGCCCTGAGAGGGGATTTTCTCACTTGGTAAACGTAATCCGGTGTTATTTTGTTCCATGTTTCACCCCTGTTCATACTTTATCCCGGGTTATCCCGACATTTCTTGGAAGAATACGACACACGCGCGAGCTGTTTTAAAATAAATGCTTGCCAGTCTGTGTAAACGACGTACAACCGCTTCGAAACACATTGCAAAACAATTGCCTCTTTATTGTACGACATTCTAACCGATTCCCCTAGATAGCCTACTGAAACTAAACAGCGCGTAAAAAAGTTTCTAGGAGTAGGCTAGCTTATAATAAGGATATGAATATTCAATAAGGAAGCGCTGAGCTGATTTATGATTGGTTGCCTGTTGATAATCAATTCGACGTAACGTTCTGGCGCCGCTTGTTTCATCACAGCTGTATACATGCCTTTGACGATGACAAACCTCTTTTAAAACGGTGCTTGATGCTGGGTTAAACTAGCATTTAAACCAGGGTAAAAAAAAAAAAAAAAAAACTACAACATAAGAGCAGTATGACAAACCATTTCGAGCGCTGCCTAAAAATAAATGAGCGACTGCTTTACTTGCCAACGCTTGAATTAGAGAATAAAAGATCAGCCAACACCCTGACACGACCACCAGCTGCCAAATGCCTTAAAGTGCGTGAACACGTGAAGACAAAAGGGTGCCAATCACCATTTCAGCAGGCAACAGTTCATTTGACATTGCCAGATCTAAACGCGTATAGGCTATTATATGCTTTAAAATAATAATAATGAACAGAAATGTAGAAGTGGAGGAATAAAAAAAGCTATATCCATTTTGCATAAATGTTGAACAATAAGGATATGGCCATTCGGTTATTCTTTTGGCGTATTTCCTGATGACATTGTCCTCACTGAAGATGAACAAAGAGCGGTTGACAGTGAAACAGTTCCGTTTGGTTTGTTTAGGATTATATAAAGCCATTGTCCTGGCTCTCTGAGCCATCGACTGTTTGTACATTCTTTGACCGCCCGAGGGACCTCCCGCCCGGGCTCCCCCTCTCCCGGCGCCCGCTGGACCTCCATAGCGGGTGGGCAGATCGTCTCCAAAGCGAGCCATCCTAGACATGCAGATATCCAACAGGTAAAATCCAAACTGGCATTAAATATAAGATAGAGAGTGCACATTACAGTACAGACATCTGTTACCACTTAGAGTCCCCATCTGTCTATGTGAAGTGAAATAAAAAATATATAAAAGTCCCTTTTGACAAGCTCCTCGTGCGCCCTCGCCTCACTCCATTTCTCAGACAATTGCAACAAAAAAAGGAAACTTGTCATTGAAATGTCATTCCTGTTGAGAGCATTTCAAACAATAGAAAATGTGTAACCATCCAATTCGTGCCACATCCGTCCAACACAACCTGATCCAGCTGACAGGTCACGAAACCAAAATGTGCACCATCACTTACGCGTCATGCTAGACGGAAAAAAACTGTTGTTGGAATCAAAAGCAGGAAGAAATGTATTCCATATGCACGCGCACACGTCTACGGCTTTTTTTTCTCTTTACCGATGATTTGCTTTCCGCTTCCACAAAACAATTCCACTTGGAAACGCGTACGGTACGAATGGTGCCAAGTGAGTGGAAGCTGGTGCGCGAGACTCTCACACGTGACGCAAACGGCCCTATAGGCAGGACCACCTGCTGGAGAGCGCGTGAGGGGGAGGGTGTTTTAATTGATCATCAATGAATGATATTTATAACTATGTATGTCTTATTGTTTGCTTAGACCGATAATTAAGTAAAAGCGCGACGCAAAAGTACTTCATTGTTGATAAATGACATCATGACACATCAAATGACAAGATTATATATGTTTTTGAATATAATAGAATAGCACTCTGATGGCCAAAGCCAATGGTACAATTACACAAAAGCGAATTGTGGCTTGCCTATTGTTGTCAATCAGTACATTATCAAGGTGTATATTGTGCCTTTATTTGGTCATTTTTATGTATAATGTTTTTTGGCAACATACACAGTCATAAAACAGTGGGGTTTATTGTGGCGTGGCTAATAATCCATTAGGACAAATTTGATGACTGAACAAATTTAGGTATCTAAAAGGGGAAACACCATAGACTTGTGGGCCTTTTGCTGTTAAATAAAGCTATATTTACTACAGATTTTTTTTTTTTATTATTATATTTAGTGTGGTTAAAAAAAGTCCACATTAATAATTGGAATTTAAAAATTACATGGGAGATAAATATAAAGTTTCAGGATTTTCAAGGTTGTAACAAAAAAAGAAATATTCAAATTCTGCACTGTTCCTATGTCACAAATCAAATTAGCAAATTTGTGTCAATCACTAAACATATGGAAACATGCTCTTTGGATAAGATTTAAATCATGTTGTATCAGGTCATTATATATAAATACGTTATATTGCATTTGTATTGTTTGTATATTAATGCAAAATAGAAGAGTGATTTCACAAGTGGACTCTTTTGAACAGCACTATGTTTATTTGTTGTTTGTATATTTAGCCAATTATATTTTCTATAGCCTATCACTCACATAAACATCATTCCATTTATTATTAAATCTTAATTAAAACATCACTGTTAGAATTACAAATAATTAAAACATTAGATTAGCTGGTCCCCATTTTTGGTCTCAGCCTATGCAAAACATGACACACATTCACTCCACCTCTCTAAAGAAGGAAAGATTCTTAGAAAAGTAACCAGCATGTCCAGATGTGAATCTCCTGGCATTACGGTCAGTAAGTGTGAAGGATTTTCAGTGTGCATGAAGCCAGTCAAGACCCAGAGGCACAAAATCTCACGAGAGACTCCAGGCTGTTGAGCTAATCTCTGGATGTGTGGCAAACCAAAGCTCCATACAACACCCTAGGCATAACAGTGTAAAGGATTCAAGACACACACACACGCATGCTGGGTTTTCATGTTTCATGGAGACATTCCATAGACATAATGATTTGTATATTCTATCCCCTAAACCTATCCATCACAGAAAATTCAGCATTTTCACATTTTCAAAAAACATCACTTATGATTTATAAGCTGTTTTCCTCATGAGGACCAAAAAAATGTCCCCAACAAGGACAAGGATTTCAGATTTTAACTGAAATCTGTGGGACATTTTGTCTCCATAGCGCAGGGTTTATCTAGTCCAATGAAATTCATACATTTTATGTATGCGTAAATGCTTTTGAGGCTATTACAGTATACAGTATATCTTTCTGTTGAGCTTTTAGGACCCCTAGTGGCTAGTATAATGAATTGCAACTGATCAATTGTCACTTTCTGTGACTTCTGGGAAATTCAGCTTAGTTAAGCTCTCTCACTCTCAGTATTGACCTTTAATTGCACTTTAAACTTTCAGCAGACCATGATAAAGAAGCTAATAACCTTAAGTGTGGGTTAGATTACAAATGACTTTATCCCCTGCTGCTCACCTCTCCTCCCATGGTGTTCCCTGCTCTTGACACATTGCATGGGCACTGATGATATCTATGTTCCTCAGGTCACAGGGCCTCTCCAGCTCGACAGAAGTGTCATATTTGCTAGGTTTCGCAGTGTTCTGATCATCTCTTGCAGTTTGGCTCTCTTCATACAGACTATCCTTGCTGGAATGTTCTGTGAAAGGTGCTCTTCTGTTCCTCTGCTTGTCTGTTGGCTCAGAAGTATGAGCCCAAGAACTGAACTCTGCCCCCAGAGTTAACATCCGCCAAGTTCCAAGTGTGGCCAAACGGGCAGCTTTATTTTTGAAATGGGATGAAAGATGAAAAACAGACTGACTGATAAATTGTGCAAATTAAAGGAGTGAGACAAGTGCATGCTGATACGATAAATTGCCAATTATTAAAGTCCCCCTTATGGTCGATCATACTGTATCCCTTGAAACTCTTTGATCACCAAAATGACATATTTAAACGTTTTATCCTGTAAAAAAAAGAAAAGAAAAGAAAAAAAAGCCTTAAAATAGCTTGAATGCAACTACACCCTTGCTTCATTTAGTATAATACAAGGATCCTTGAATATGCTAATTAGCCCCGCCTCCACTCCCGCCAGCTCACAGATTCACTGGTCAACTTACTGAGATAAACACTGCACAATGGTATTGTATCGCTCTTTACAACGTCGATCACATTATAACGGTGATTAATATGATCAGCCTTTTTCCTGACTATGTTATCAAACAGCTAATAATGTGTTGCTAATGTTACACAAACCATGTTTCCGTTCTCCATCTCAGTCTGCCTTATAACAATCATCAGAAAAGCTTTGAACAACTCAGAACGTTAGTAGAGAAAGGCATATAGTTTATCATAACATCGTAATATACATCATACACCCGCTATATTGCTAAGTCTACCCGTTTTTTCATATCAACAAAAACATATATACTGGGATAACCTGGCATCTCTCGAGAGACTCCCCTGCTAGTTCCATGTTGATGATATGCTAAAGCCCGCCGGCACGTTAACGTGATTAAACAAGATAGTTTGTGACGTCAGAAAGGTTTAAGGAGAAAATAACTAGCAATGGTGTTGAATTATGAATTTGCACATGGTTTGTCTTAAAGCACATTAAAAACACCACATAGACATATTAATAACATTAAAAACTTGATTTTCACCACAGGGGGACTTTAAGAACTCCCTTTGATTTTTAGGCCACATAAAGTAATAATTATTACAAAGTTTATGTTATGGGCCAATGAGATTTTTTTTGCATTGTGAGAATTTTAATGACAATTACAGAAATTTCCCCTATAATCCTTATCACTGCAAAGCAAAAAATAGTCTCATTACTGTAATGCAAATAAATAAATACATAAATATTATATGTTATTTAAATTATAGTTTGCACTTTAAGTATTTATATATTACGTGACCTGGGGATGTTATTGTGAGAATCACCTACAAAAAAATTCAGTCTTAGCACATCATTTAATGTCACTAAACCTAAATGCCACTAAAGTGAGTTATTTACAGCATCATCCATCATTAAAATAAGTAAAGAGTTCACTGTAATAAATATGAATAACAATCCACAACCCAGTTAATGACACAGCAACCTTGTAAAACAACCCAGTGAACATCCTACCATAGATAACAGTGGATTTTCTCTCCTCCCAATCAGAGTTACGTTGAGCTGACCTCTTCATAGTCACGCGTGTTTGTTAACCTTGTGCGGCTTTATGAATTTTCACGATCCAATTTCTCCGCCGTAATGTAGCTTATCCACAAAGCGTGATCCTCATAATTGTGCTGACTGAATAGTGAGACATAGTCAGGACTTAAAGTTTGCAGCTGTGGAATGCGGAAAGGCGTTTCCTGTCTCTTTAGTTAAAAGCCTTTATCGGCAAGTCAGAGGGCCTCAATCAACAGCTTACATTTCATTGGATCAATTACAACCAGAATCTTAAGTAATCAGGAAGATAATAATCAAGTTTATAAAGCTGAATTTAATCAACAATCAAAAGGCTTCCTGCTTTGCATCGCAAAACTCATTTGGTCTCATTTGTGGCCTTTAAAGTGTAACTCCGAAGATAGAAACATGAATTATCGGCTTTCGAGAAAACTGTAATGGGATGAATAGAAGGGATTGTTAGTTTCAGATTCACATACTTTGTTATTTTTGCATAAGAGTGACAGAGATGTTTATATTTCATTAGTAGTAAATTTATTGAAAAAGAAAAACACAACCAGTAAGATTGTGCATCATGTTTCACTGTCCAGAAATATGTTACAGTTTTCTTTTTATCCCCCCTCATTTTGCAATGTTTTGTATCTATATGTCTTGATTTGCACAAAGGACATGACTACACTACCAACATTTAAAAGACTGTAATAGTTTCACCATCAACATGAACTTATGGAACAAAATTGATACAGGCTAAATATGTCAAACTACAGTTAGAAAAAAACAGGTCAATTTAAAAATACAAATGAAAAAGGAAAAAAAAAATTAAACACTTGCTTCTTCATCGTAATTTACAACTTGTATTCACTTAGTGAGTAATAAAAAAATAAACATAACAAAAAACTTTTTCAGCACCATTTGCGTTTTCCTACACCTGACCGCATTTAATTCCATCAGAGCGAAACGTTCCAGTCCTATTCCTAAAGCACGTGTCTCAAAAGCATGCTAATAGGTTCTGTCATTGTAACTGAAAGTACGTACAGAAATGTTCAAAATATTTTACAGTTTTCGTTTGCATTGATTGGGGGTGCATGTAATATGCATTTAACAACAGCTGTGTCTATCCAGGCCTGTAACATGCAGGATATAACCCATAGGGCTTGTTTCTAGACACAGATTAAGCTTCGTCCAGGATTATTTTGCACTTCCAGTGGCAATTAGCCATTAAAACGCATTTTTACTCAAGAACTGGGCTTTTACCGGGAGAAAGAGGCCCGTTTAGAGGCCTTTTCAAGATTTCTGTAGCACTGACATGACGTCCTGCGTCTGTAAACCAATCAGAAGAGGACACGCACGACGGGCGCTAACGTCCAATGACTGCTAGCCTATAGCTCATCTCAAGATAATACAGTCCACTGAAGGACACGGAAACGACTGTACTGAGAAAAAACGGAAAAAAAAAACGTCACAAGGTTGGTCTTTAAATGTCATCACATAATTCTCTGCATATTCTTTGAATGTACAAAAACAAAAGTAATGTAAAACAAACATGGGTAAAGTGTTAAATGATCATTTCAAATTCATTAGGGAATCAATCACTCAGTTTTCGTTCACCTTGACTCCAAAAGTAAAACCGAAGAATAAAGTTCATAAAAGAGGTGTGAACGAGAATGTGTACGATAAATTCGAGTCAGGCAGGAAAACACATTGTGACGTCTGAATTGTGCGACAAGAATAAGGTAGTATTCAACTGTAATGTCCCTTACAGTCTCTTAAATAGCTCAAAAAGCCTTATTCTCGAGAGAAAAAAAAAAAAAAAATCCACTTTTTTACGATGTTGAACAGGATGGATGTATCATGGTCCAAAGGGGTGGGTTGCCAATAAAAAACCCATACAAAATGTGTGTACTAAACACCTGAAACACCAGTCCAACTGTACACCTCTCACCTTCAAGACTTAAACCCCTAAACCGTGTCAACCAATCAGGCTCTCAGACCACCAGAGCTCAACGTGGCACTGTGGGTGTAGCATCAAATGGCCCGGGTTGGTACCCGGAGCTGATTAGAGATGGCAGAGGTGTGCCCGTGCTGGTGATGGGACATGGCAGGCTGGTAGAAGGTGGAGAACCAGATGTTCTATGCTAGAAACTTGGTTGTCGGAGGGCTTAGCTGGGGCTGGACGAGCTGGTATCGGGCAGGGCGCTGGGCTGCTGGTCTCCCGGCGTACTGTCTGCCTGTGTCTGGCCGATGACGGCTGCCGAGTGCTTGCACTTAGATGAGCCACACTGGCAGCTGAACAGCTTCCCCTTTACGTCCCAGAAGTGATCGCCGTAATCAAACCTGAGGAGGGGAGAGAAATCAAAAACGATGTATTCTAATAATCATAAATTACTTTAATGAAGAGCATGATGGGGAAACTATCTCTATTAGCAAGTAAATGGATAATGATGTGAATCAGACCCAAGTTCATCTCCGGCACTGATGTTCTTGCAGGCGAAGAACGCGATGTGAGGAAATCTGAGGTCCTGGTGAGAGGTGAACACTCGACAGGGGAACAGATTCGGCTCACAGTGATGGTTTATGAAGCGGCTGATGTTGCCGTAGAAACGTGCGTCAACGCAGTACATATCACCCACCTGTAACAGCAGTGGTAGAAAATAACTTGAGAAGATGCTTGTTGTTGAGTGATGTCAGAGTAAAGAGAATGGGATATGAGATTTATGCAGCAGGGCTCAATAAAGATGGGCTGTCTTTATTTTTTAAGTTTTAAAGAAAAAATTATAGAATTTTTTTTAGATTTTTGAATTTTGGATCAGTTAGTAAGATTTTTGAAAATGTTTTAAATGTCTCTTATATATGGAAGCTTGTTTCCACCACTGAATAAAAAATAAAAAAGATAATTGCAACTTTTTATTTCACAATTCTAACTTTTTTTCACAGAACTGAGTGATATAAACTCGAAATTGCGTTATAAAGTTTGTATCACTCAGGTCTGAGAACAAAGTCTTTTGTTTTTACGTTTTTCCTTAGAACGGGACTTTATAACTCACAATTGTGAGTTTATATCTCACAATTCTGAGGGAAAAAAAGGTCAGAATTGCAAGATTTTTTTATTCCGTGGTGGAAAAATGGCTACTTATCCTCACCAAGGGAGCATTTATTTGATAAAAAAAACAAAACAATATAAACAGTACTATTATGAAATATTACAATTTAGAATAACTTTTCTATTTTAATATATTTAAAATGTATTCCTTTGATTGCAAAGCTGAATTTTCAGTATTATTACTCCAGTCTTTAGTGTCACATGATCCTTCAGAAATCATTCTAATATGCTGATTTAGTGCTCAAGAAACATTTATTATTATTATTATTATTATTATCAGTGTTGAAAACAGTTGTGCTGAAAACAGATGTGTTTGCTGAAAGTTCAAACGAACAGCATTTATTTTTATCATTCACCTTTAATCAATTTAATGCATCCTTATCAAATAAAAATATTAATTTCTTAAAAAAAAAATTCTGAACAGTAGTGTTTTATATGTGTATACAGGTATATATATATTATTTCTCCGAATAATTAATTTATATCAGTTTTACTCTAATTGCCACATACCGGTAAACAAAATTGTGATTGCTGGTTAGATTCTTCCTGTCTAAGTGTATGGTTATTGGCCAGAATAAGCTGCCATGCAGTTTAGATTTTATGCCAACAAACCAACATCTAGCAATGCAAGACGGCCTAAAATACAAGAGTATGATTGTATAGCCAAATAAAACATTCCTCTGAACTGACAGAGGTTAGCTAAATGATTTATGCAAAATGTGCTTGAGGGAGTGCAGATAACCCACAATTGAAGGGAGCAGACAGGAAAGGTAATGTGATTTTATAGGAGAGTCCTAGGACAATGATACCTTGCTATCCAGACTGAAAAGATAGGAGTCATTCTCTCTGACATCTGCTTCGGCGTCAGAGATGATTTCACCCACGTATCTGTTAGAAGGAAATGAAACATTAGGGTGCAAACACACTAAACACACAATCATATCCATACTGACACACCTAAACAAACATCTGCACAGCCACACACACAGTTGGACCTAAACTCATTCACAGAATGATATAACACAGGCCCTCAATGACCTTTAGAAATATAATAAAACAAAAAATAACAAACTCACTCGCAAACAAACGTTCCTTGCGGGATATCCTGTAATGTCTTGACACCCCATCCCATCATCTGCGTCCTGAACAACTGCAGTCTTAACCTAAGAAATCATTTCAGAAGAAACCACTTAATTCAGATCGAACAACAAGTATATGTGAATACTAAATAGTTGGTCAGGGTGATTAATCGACTGATATGTCACTGATGTTTAAATTTTGTATGGTTTTTGGAGTGCACATTTCCTTTTTTAAAATAATCTTCAGGTATTTATGTGTACATCTCATTTACTATAACTAAATTGTTTTATACATATGACCGATTTAGCCAAATATATCAGCCATCAGTAATCCTGTTCTCTAGATAAGGAGTTTAGGAGATCTTTAAGTAGAGTATAAAGAGAAAAAAAAGGATGGCAAAGTGCTTAAATCATGTGCTTTAAATCATTTAAAGAATTTAATGTTTCTGCTTTTAAAAGAATGGAAATCATAAGATCAACTGCAGTTTTGACACATCTTGTTTTTGACAAAAAGAAAGAAAATCTGAATGTATTTGCATATAATCACAATAATTTTTTTTCAGATGTATGTGTAAATATGGTTTAACCTGACAGCTGTTGAAATATGTAACGGGGGGGGGGGGGGGGGATGTGAGGTACCTCAGTCCATTCTGTACCACACGGTTTTTGCAGGTTCTCCAGCAAGAGCAGGCATGGTTGCACTCAAATATAAGAGGCGGTTCCTCATTGCAGAACTCGGGGAGCAGACGACTCTCCTGATACCACAAACACAAAGCATTCAAACTCTCACACCAAAAATCTAAAAATTAACTTGCTTTTTAGATTCTCCTGAACAAAATGTCAATGGTGCTTGGCCGCACAAAGCTTGCCACCATCATGCTAGGTTATTGTGAATGGTTTTCAGGGCATTTTGCATAGATAAAGATATTTTTTAAAACAATCATAAAGTAGTTTAAGACTTAAAATACAATGAACTAATTCTAGGTTTGAGCATTAGTAACTGATGTACAATTAAGCACCACTAATAATTATGACTAGACCATCGCACACTGTCTTGTACTTAATTAGTTCCACCTCTAGGTGGAGATATGTGCTAAGTCAAATGACATTAACAGAAGTTTAGCTTGTAATTCATGTAGTCCGTGCTTTAAAATTACCCAGATATTCACAATTTACAGATATAACATCACAATAACAAACAGCTCAGTTTTTAGGTTTGATGGATGGAGTGCTTAGAAATGAACTTACTTTATCATACCAGCAGCGCAGGCTGAGTTGGCCACACATGCAGCCAGCTGAGGAGCAATCGTCTTTACAGACACAGTACTGTGAAGTCAAATAACACCATTATATTGTTTTTTCCTTCGATCAGATGTTTATTACACATTCAGCACTCTGTCTTAGCTAAACAGCCTAATCATATTTGTCAGGTATATTGCAAAGATGATTATCATCATTAACACTGCAGAGATTAGAAAAGTGTAACAATAAAAATGACATTTCAGCTGGTTTACCTGCAAGTGAGTGATGTTTTTGTCAATGTTCATTGGGGACGTCACACAGCTATCAGGGACATATTTGTAGTTGTCAGGACAGGGTTCACTGTCCACTGCGTTCACACACGGGACGGGGACTTTCTCGTAGCCTCTGGCGATGTCCCTAAAAGCAATTGCACTGTATTTAATAGGCTAGTTTAGGTTGTAATTCTGGTATTGATAAACCTGTCAATACTGTGAGCTGGAGGACAGTGAGATTAAGTGGATCTACCTGTTGAGAAGCTTCTCTGCAGGGGCAGCCAAGTTGCTGTTAGCTTCTCTCTGCTTTTTGCTGGCTTGAAGGGCGCTCCAAACCTTCGAGCTTTGACTACAACACTCCATGGGCGTCTCTCCCTCTTTGTTCTTAAGCCTTACATCAGCACCCTGTGACAGAAACAAGCTACAGGAGGCACAAAAGAGGCAAACTTAAAGGTTAGGACAGACTCACCAAACAAAAATGAAAAATATTTAGTATGAATTTATTCATTTCTTATTATTATTATTATTTAGTAATACGATAAGAGAGATGTCATTACAATTACAATATAAAAAGTAGGCTAATAATACTTTTGATACATTATTACGTCTATTACTACTACTACTATAAAAAATTAAAATATATATATATATATATATATATATATATATATATATATATATATATATATATATATATATATATATTTTATGTTAGACAAATTGCACAGTTTCATTGTGTGTGTAAATGTTTTATTTTGATTCAGAGATGCAATTGAAGCACAAAAAACACACAAAAAAACACACCTTACATTATGTAAAAATGTATGTGTCATCCATCTGTTCCTGTGGCAATAATACATTCAGGGCTCTAACCACTCACTGTAACTAACTGCCAACGGATCAATACTAATATTTGTCCAGGAAATGATGAAAGAAAGCCTTTATTGCTACTGCCCAGCTCCAATAAGTCTACAATGACATTGATCCAGTCTCCAAAAAAAAAAAATGCAGCTTTAAGCTGATTAAAATCTACACAAGCACCAGATTAAGGCTGCAGTACATAAGATACGGATGTAATCCTGCAGTAACGTTATCTTCTAGGAGGGTGGCTCAGATGTCCCTAAGTTGTAAATAAGCCTAGCTCACTACAAACCTGTGAGATTGAAAGGAAGTTTAATCAATCAATCCATACTCAGTCTGGATCGATAACACCTAGGCCCCTGTTTACACCTGGTATTAAGATGCGTTTTGGTCGATCGGATCACAATAGACGAGGCAGACACATACCCATTTACACCTGGTGTTTTAATCCATCTCTTTTGTCCACTTTCAACCACTTCTGTCCTGATTTCTTTGAGGGGAGGGTCTATGGGCTGGTAAATGTATGGGTGTCTTCAGATCTTTTAATCTAAAAAAAACTTACATATTTACATATGAACACGCACGAAGACGATGGAAACACATGCGGAGAGCAGCAGCTTTCCTTTATGCTCTGATAGCAACAAGACCACACCGAACACTAGTGTTGTCACGGTACCAAAACTTCAGTATTCGGTACCGATACCAGTGAAAATCCACGGTTCTCGGTACCAAAGCTTAATTTAGATTAAATTTACATAATTACATTAAAGTGTACATCACAAAGATGGAAACTGTAGTATTAAAAACACTTTACAATAAGATTCCATTTGTTAGATAACATTAGATAAAATGACCTAACAAAAAAAAAACAATAGTTATATACTGTCGCAATTATTCTCCTTTAGGGGTTAATTTAAAAATACATTTTTAAAATCAAAAGTTAACATTATTTCTATTAACATTATTTAATGCACAATGAATGAAGTGAACAAACATGACCAATCAAGTGTTTTGTATTAAATAACATTCACAAACATTAATTAATGTTGTAAAAATATATTGTTCACTCAATGTGTTATGTTAGATAACGCATTAAGTGATGTTAATGAATGGTATCTTATTGTAGCATTACCAAACTATACAGGAGATAAAATATGTTTTATTTGACTTGACTATACTTTTATTTAATCCAAAACTGTATTCATATTTAACTTTAAAAGGGCTTTTTAAACCTGCTAAGAGTTATCCAGCCAAGAATAAGACTAGAACTGCTTTTCTGACGGACTGATATTAATGACGGCTTTTTATTTCTCATCTCCATAAATATATCTAGTAGTAAAGCTAATGCAAGGGCTAGAAATCAATTAATAGGCCTATGTCACACTTCCTCGTCGTCATGGAGAGCGCAGTTCGCACAAGCGTTTGTACTCCCGTGGCGTCTGTCGTTGCTATGCATCCGTGAACGCACATGGAAAAGCGAGCGCGCCGCTTCTATTATGAGCGCGCTTACCGCGCGCCATTTGAAATAACGTATCTGCACGCGCAAAAACATCAGCACCACATCAGCAGCAGCACCGCCGATCGCCATCAGCGCTTTTATGAAGAGGACGCAACTGCACGCGCTTCGGGCATGCACGCGCATCAAGTACCGGGTTTAAGAAAACCTGGTACCGTGACGTTTAAAAAAAAATTTGTACCGACTTGGTACCGAAGTACCGGGTCTTTTGACAACACTACCGAACACTGTGAGTGCATGTTAGAAATAAGGAATGGCAAGAGAACATTGTGCTTGGTACGTTTTTCATCTTCAAACCAAACTTGAGTCTTTAGCCAACAAAGTTTAAAACCCGTCTGGCAAGCACGCTTCCCATAGTGTTTACACATCAAGTCAGTAGGCGAAGAGCATGTCGTCTTTTGTGCCCGTTCGAACGCATTCGACCACATGAGCGTCTACACTACGAAAGCAATCCGGTCGAATGCGTTTTCGACTACCTCTGGAAGTGGTCGAAAGTGGACAAGCTCAAGACGTTTTAGACCCCGTTTTCACCTGTATTTAGCGTTGTCCATTTGTGATCCGTTCGAACAAAACGCTTTCTTAATACCTGGTGTAAAAAAAGGCCCTAGTGGAGATTTACTCACTTTACACAGTCGATCCGATTCTCCCGTGATGCTATGTGCAGTGGTGAGTCTCCGTGGATGTTGACGGCGTTGAGATCACACTTGGCATCCAGCAGGATCTCTGCTATCTCAAGACAGCCAGAGAATGCCGCCCAGTGCAGACAGATATTTTCCTCCTAGAATCACGGTTGACGTTGCAAAAAAACAAAACACTTAGTCATCTAAATGTATAAAAGAACTGACAAAGTAAACAACAAAAATACTGTAAAACAGCAGATTAAGCTCTAATTTTGCTACATTAAATTGAGGTTTCCAGATACAAAACACGGCGCACATACCTTGTCTCGGATGTTGATATCAGCCCCTTTGGAGAGCAAGAGTTTTACTTGGTCTACATGTTTGTACTCTGTGGCCCAAATCATGGCTGTCCAACCTCCATCATCCTGGGACAGGAAATGCAACTTCGTTAGAAATCTCAACCTTTTGAAGGCTTCCAAGCAGAAACATGTTGGTATATTTGGATATACAATAAAGTTCCCTTCACCACAAGTGCTGCTGGATCATTGACTCCAATGTCTTCCATCATCCACAACAATATTCAAAGCACCATTTATTTTAAGGAATAATGATCAGGATTTTCAAAAAATATTTGTTTTACTCAATTTCTTTGCGATGAATTACTTTAGAGCTTGGCATAACTGGAAAAATGTATATTCATTATTTAAAAAATACTATAGTGTTTAAAGATTTTATTTGTATTTTTATTTACATTACTTTTCCAGTTCTAGAAACCACACTTTTAAAATTAATTAAAATTTTAATCATTTTAAAATACCATTTAAATTACCAGGCCCCTAAGTTGAGAACTACTGGTATAAAGCCCTTGCTTAAAGATTGCTTTAAGATAAAAACAAAATGCTTCAAGATTCAGACAAAACCTTTTAGATGGATAAGCTAAAAGTTCTTTGTTATGGTTATTAAATGTACAATTGTACAAATTTAATGCACAAAGCAACACCATATATTTACCATGCTGTTTAGAGGAATTTTTAGAATTTTCCAAAATGTCCAAAAAACCTAATGTTTATCTTTAACAGCACATAAATAGATCTGTAGCAAATTTGGTTAAAAATGCCTTTTGAATTCCAGTGTCAGTCAAATAACTTATGAAAAAGTTTCTCTTTGAGAAACTCATTATGAGGAAGGAGGGAAAAACAGATGTGTTGAAAAGTTTTCACTAGGATGGAGGAGTATTGGTGCATTTGAAATTCCTCAGATATGTTGGCCAGATTCTAATGACTCAAATGGTGGAAATCTCCCAAAACACCCTTTCACACTCCCAAAACATTTTTACAAATGTTAAATGCAACAGAAGGTCCAATACCTGGCAGTTAATATTTATAAGGCCTGTAGACAGCAGATGTTGTACAATGGCAAAATGGCCAGCCTTAGCAGCAAGATGGAGACATGTTGAACCTTCAACATCCTTAAAAGAAAAGGAAACAGGATGTAATCAGTGTTCAAACAGAGTGAATTTTCCTCCAAAAGCATTTGATTACAGAATGTTGTACTAAACAGACTGGCTTATCAATCCTCTCCCTTGTGGCTGCTGACCTTTTGAGAAACGATGGCTCCAGCCCGCAGAATATAGCGTACTGTGTCAAGATGGTTGTTCTCACAGGCCTCCATCAAGGGCGTCCGCTGGTCCTCGTCACACATGTCAAGGTTTGCACCAGCCTGAGAAATAAGATCACGATTTTCATGACAATGTCAAAGTCATTGGGGTCGTGACATCTTGATAAGCCACATTTGTATATGAAAATGAGACGACAACTACTAAAGAGGAAGAAGATTTCTCTCTTGTGTTTCACAGAAGAAAGTCATCCAGGTTTAGAACAACATGAGGGTGAGTAAATGTTGACTTTTTATGTTTGGGTAAGTTAATACTAGTTCACTAGTATTCATCCTCACCTGCACCAGCATGTGGCAGACTTCCTGATGACCTGCTTCAGCTGCTACATGGAGCGGCGTGCGTTTGTTCTGGCTCTCCATTTTAAAGTTAGGGTCGATCCCATCCACTGAGAACGAGAAAAAGAAGGTTTCCAGCACAAAACAGACAACCATGAATAAAATAAAACAAAACAAACAACTTTTCTAATCACTCATACCCAACATCAGTATGACCTTCTGCAGTTCTCCTTGTTTGGCAGAAATGTACAGCTGTTTTGGGTGGAACCGAAGCTTCTTGGGTCTTGGAGAACAAGAAATGGTGGGAACGAATCAGTGCAAGTCATACAGGAGTTCATAATGATTAAACCCTATATTAGAATAGAAAAAGTGGCTCAAGGTCATAACAGTTGGTTTTCTTACTTCTCTGCATCTAGAGCCAGCAGGACACTTTCCAAAGTTTCTTTAGGTGGTCCTAGTGGAGGTCCGGTTGTAGATCCTGATCCTATAGACCCAGCTTTGGAGCCCACAGGGGACACAGATGTGTCCTGTGATTCTGGATGTTTGGGTAAAGTGCTGTCTGCTTTGCCCTCTCCAAGAACAGAGAGCCGAGTAGACCTTTGATGACCAACAAATCAATTTAAGTGCAAAAGTTGGAGAAACAAACATCCTACAAGGATATCCTAACAAGGATGCTGATCCAGCAACATGTCCTACCTACCTATTGCAAACAAACAAGAATATTGCTAACCGCACTGAATTCAGCCCAGAATTAAAAAAAAGTCAGCCAAAATTATTTTAGAAACTGCATGGTGCAAAAATTGTTTGATACTTAGGTTTATATCATTAAGCAGCTGGCACATACCCTCCAGTGGTGGTGTCCGCTTTGCCCTCTGAGGTGCTGGGCGTACAGAGACCATGGTTGAGAGGCACAGTTGACGTCGTATCGGCCTTGGCAATGGTGACTTCTTTCGCCTTGCTGACCTCCTCTCCACAGTGAGGACAAAAGCTCTGACCGTTGAGCTCCGAGGCGCAGCCTCGATGAAACCGGTGGGAGATGTTCACCTCTGGCTGACACTCCATGAAGGTACCCTACACAATGGCCACATGAAATAACTTTGAGTGGTTTGCTAAAATGTAACTGAAGTAAAAACTCTGGAGCTTTTCAGACACATGCACTTAGTCAAGAATTTCTTGGCCATTGGCTTGTCATGCTGTCATTGAAACCCAATCAAAACCTAAAACGTTCTCTCTAAAAGCCAAAGACTCACGGCTCTGCAAAAGAAGCCACAGCCTGGGCAGCACTGATGTTTGACCATGCCTGTGCGATGGTCCTCACACAGAACCAGCAGTTGGACAGAGTTTGAAGGCCTCATCATCTCGTGCTTCAGCACTGCACTCTGACAACGGCTCAGCTATCCCCAGAACAACAGGGAACCAATTAGAATAGAGTTCAGAAACTCAGCTTTTAAAAAGAGTAAAAAAAAATAAAAAACACTGTATTGTAAAATAAAACAGAATGTTACCAAAAAAAAATGTAAGATACCAAGTATTCAGCAGTTAGATGAATCCTAGGACCTTCTGTACTGAATTGAAGTAAATTATTCACTTCATCACATTTAGTCACAGATAGTCTATAGCAGGTGTTCTTAATTCTGGCCCTCAAAGTTTTTGCAGAGTTTAGCTCCAACCCTAACCAAACAGCTGAACAAGCTAATCAAGGTCTTCAGAATTTTACAAAGTTACAGGCATGTGAGAACGATCAGAAAGTGGACCTCGAGGGCCAGACTTAAGAACCAGCATGTTAGCAAGACAACGCATTCCTGAAAAATGCAATCACTTCAACCAACATTGCTCTACATATTAACAAGGGCAACCATCTCACCTGGCCATCAATGCTCTCAGTTGCCATACACTTTCTGTCCGCGAGCGTGAGGATCTCTCTGCTCTTGGGAGTCTCCATTCGACAGCTGCAAAGGGGAAGTTCTTGCACCATGTCAGCGTCTGTGCTCTCCACTGACCCTGAAACAGCTAAGAATCACCATCTTTAAGACTCAAATAATCATGAAAGTCCTGAAAAACCATAATTTTGCAAACAGATAGCAGGAAGCCAATGTTACTTCATACTCAGATCTATATCAATGATAAATATTGGATAGATAGACTGACCACCAGGTGGCACCACATCGGTTGAGACTTGATGACTCATTTTATCCAAGATGGAGGCCACCACAAAGGCCTGACAATACTCATCCTCTGAACTTTACACAAATGCATCTTTCTCAAGATGCTGAGCTTGAAATCAATCAAATGGAAAAGTCTAAGATATAAAACTTAGAATATCTCCTTTTGCACTTTGTTTTCATTTACAAGATCATTCAATGCTTTCCCAAGTTAAATAGGAAAAATGTCATATGCCACAGGATTTTGCTTCACCTGAACTCTGAGATGTCAATAAGGCTTCCTGTGCTGCCAGGTTGAGGGAGTTTAGTGGGACTTCTTTATACTCTTTCCTGCGGTCAGGAGGGGCTGATGGGGAACTCTGGCTCTCAGATTGAGACTGGAACTCCATTCCTGAAGACATAGAAAGATTTGTAAATGACCTCATATTAACAGCTGATGTGTTGCCCTACAGCAGATATTTCAGGAAAACATGCATTTAATCACTTTATGTACCAGAAAGTCCTTCTGTTTTCGCTTTCAGTTTCCTCTTGCGTTTCCTTGATGGTCGGAGCCAGGCGTGGTCTCCCTTGGCCTTCTTTTTCCATTTCTTTTTCAAACTGGACTCCGAACTCTGAGGAGAACAGAAGTAACTTACAGTCAACAAATTGAAACAAAGGCACCTAAATTCATATCTGTGAAATACTTTTGTATCAAAATATTGCATCTAAATGACTTTTGGTTATACTGTTTCTTCTGATACTTGGTGAAATTAGAGAACGTTGAGGAGCTCACCAAGTCTGATTCATCTCCTTCCTCTTCGCCATCCGGTGACTCCTCAGACTCCTGTTCTTCATCAAGAGGCTTATGAATGAAAAACAAACGAATAAGCATCCTCTAAGGGAACTGTGATGACTAGATAAGCCACTCTACTTTAAAATTTGAACTAAATGGCAAGATGGAGGAAAATAATTGATGACAGCATTTTTCCTTTGGCTCATGAGTCCCTGCAACTTTGTTGATGAATTCCCACCTGAGAGATTGAAGCTATCCTGGGTCCCTCCTGAGAAGCTTTGGCTCCGTCCTCAGTGACCAGCTCCTCATCATCCTCTGTGTCTTCTCCTTCCTCTGACTCTTCTTCATCAGACTCATTCTCCATTCTCTCTCCATTCACATGTACGACCTCTTTTGGCTGCTGCGAAGCCAAGGGATAAAAAGACAGGCATTAACGTCAAGGTTCACATGTCTTGGCCTCAAGAAGTACAGGAAAAGTCAACCAATTGGCAATGCAAAAATATTAAGAAAGGATTAATAATGGTCAAGACTCAGACTAACAATCTAAGCAACTATTCAAATATTACTTTTATTAACAACATAAAAGGTAGTTATTCAGTCTTTAGGTGCGAATCTGGTGGTTCAATCTCTGACCTGAGGGTTGGGTGGAGACTGGGACATACGCTGAAACATCTCCAGAACTGTGCGTTGTTTCAAGACTTTATTTTTCTTCTTGGGCACAAGACTATATGTTCCCATTTTTCTTTTCTTCTTCCTTGACACGGCTGCTACTGAGGGAGAGACAGGTCTGGGTTCAACTGTCAATGCATAAAGAGAGAATTCTGGAATACAAGCCTGTTCAAGCACTTTATTCTCTGTAAAAGCAAAGTAATAATTTCCATGTAAAACTGTAAAATGCAGGTTGGATTATCTGCATTTCAATTTGAAAGCAAACTTTTGTGTTTGATTTCAAAGTTAAATATTAACATCTGGCTGTGCCTAAAATAAATAATATGCATACATCATACTTTATTTTCAATTCTTTACTTAATTTAAATGTAATAAAAATAATAATAATAAAAAAAACTCAATCAGTATAAAGTAATGATTTGCTAAAGAATACATTTATTTTTAAATAATTTAATTAAATTATAACTATAGGTGAGCATTAATTGACAGCAAAGGTAATCATCTAAATGACAATAACTGGTTATATTAATATATCGCCCTTCTCTAAATTCTATGACAGATGTGTGTATGTAAAGAAAACTAAAATGGAATGTCACATTAAAAAAAGCATTAGAGTGACCAGTTTTGTCACAAAGAAAGGTAATATGGTTTATAACCTGTTTGTGGCTTGGCTGGTGTGGTGTTTGGTACAGGTGTGGCATCAGTTTGGCTTTGAGGTAGCTGATTCTGGATTGGAGATGGCTGTGGCTGCACTGCCTCTGGTTTGCCCACACTGTCATCTTTCACCACGACTGGCTCTTTATTTTCCCTATTCAAAAGCTGAAGGAGAAACAGAAATGTGATTATATGCATCCATGACCATGATTCATGAGCAGACCTAAAATAAAAATACCAAAACAATATATTGTAGAATGTTCAGCGGTCATGACTAGTGCAGCTGATGTAGAAAAATATTTCATAGTGGTAAATCATCTATACCTTTAGTGTCTGGTTTGAGGCTGGCCTTGACATAGTTTTGCGTGCTCGATGTATCGTTGGTGGGGGTGTATTCGATACTCTGCCGTTTTTAGTCTCTGTTTCCGCTCGCCTCTCCATTGGGCTAAGTCCTAGGTTTGCGGCACTGTTTGAAGAACCCTGGTCTGGGGATCGCAACATAGAAGCTGAAGGTGATGAGCTTTTAGTCCCATGCCCCAGTGTGGTACCCCCTATGGGGGACCAGTTAGTCCTGTGTGGGGCTGACACTGTGTCTTCCTGCTGTTTGCTTAAAATATATCCATTACTGCCCACTGTAGAGCCATGGGGCGGCTCAGTCTCTGACAGTCCGTTCTCCATGGATGACGATCGGGCTGGTGATCCTTGTGTAGAAAGGTTCTGTTCAGTTCTCTTTGTGTCCGTGTTTTCATAGGTCCCATTCAGCTCAGTGGCCTCTCTGAGAGGTTCTGGTCGCCCGTTCGTGTGATTTTCATTTCCTCCTACAAGAAAAATAACAGAAAAAGATTAATTGATTTCACGATTGTTGTTCTGGGTTCAAATCAAGTTGGCACATCGAGTTAAAAAAAATTAAGCAAAACTTGCGCTTTGAATAAAAGTACTGCACTTACAATGAAAGTAAACAGTGCTAATAAAAAAGCATATTTTTGTTAAAGCAAATTAATTCTTTGGGGGGGGGGGGGCATTATTTGAGGTGTATAGTTCTCTAAATCATTTTCTTTTTTTAGGTAGGACTAATGTTCTATATGGATGAAGTTAACATAATATTTGACACCAAAAAATATTGCACCTTTTTCGCAATACATTTTTTTAATAACTCACTAAACACTAAGGAACGAGTCAAAATGTGTTAAGACACGCCTATCAAGAGTCAAACAAATCATCACATGGCTATCAGCATTATACCACAAATATTCAGATGTATTAAAACAAATTTTGTATTTACCATCCTCTTGATCACTGCGAGACTCTTTTGTCCCCTCAGACTTCATGGTTTCCCTCTTGCCCGAATTCCCATTGGCCAAACTGGAGGGCTGAAAACACACAGCGGAATTATTGGATTTCCATTACATATGAAATGTTATGGGGAAATTTTTTTATGCAAACCATGACTATTAGAGGATTAACAAATAATAGAATTTTAAAGAAAGGGGAGAGAGTGCACAAAGCCAATTAATGAAACTTCACAAATGTCCAAGCCAAGTTGATGGCAGGAATAACTGGTCAAAAACAATTAAAGTGGCACGAGTATAAAAGCAGATCAAATTAGAGTTTGGATTGAAATAGTTTCTCAAAATAGCAGATAATAATTATGGCCACTGGCAACAAAACACAAACACTGGCAAGGAAGAAAAAAGCATGGAGATATCCCTTGGGAATGTGAGAGGCTTATCCCACAGGTTCAGTCAATAACAAGGGCTTTGATTGGCTGGGCTTTGAGCTGTCAATCACTCCTGAGTCAAGGTAATATCTTCAAGAGACTCAACATCTCCCAATGCCATAAGCCACAACTGGTTTCAACAAACGCCTACTGGTTCATCACACCTGAAAAGTCCATACAAGAATAAAATACACATCTTTATTGAAAATGAACCAGTCATGACAAGGCCCAATACCATCATATGATGTATAATAATACAAACAGGAAGAACAAATACAGTGGATGCCGAGGCTCAGTGTGCTCTTGCTCCCTAATTGCCACTTTTTTCCTCACTCTCATTTTTCATGTATTGGTTGAATTGTTCACTTTCATTCTTCGCAACTGGTCCACTGGAAGTAGACGGCTTGATCCGAAGACTGATAAAGCCCATGTGGACATCTCTCCTGCTACGATAAGTGAAGCAAAACAAACCACTGGCAACAAATCCCTTTTTTAGGAAGGAGTATCTGATCTCCCTGCAAAAACAAAGACACATTTAAAAAAGAGCAGAGACTTCCAAGAAAGCCTTCTCTAATGATGCATGGAGAGTCCCAAAAACAGACCTCGGTGGATATGACAAAAAAATTCTAATCGGAAAAAATTTGCCCTTCTGCCAAACATAACCAGCACATAATGCTGGTTCTCTCAGATATGCCACATTCCTGAGATGTAACGAGATGACAAGAAAACACAACTCAAGAAAGAGTGTCTAATGCCTAAAGGTCTCGTTCCTGAAGACAATGTACATCTACAGGACTCCCATCCAAGTCAAGCTCACTTTGGCCTGGGAAGTCACCTAAGATCATGCATAATCCTTTGAGCTACTACTCAACTTACTACCCCACATCCCAGGTAGCCAGAGGAAACCTGCAAAATGTCAGGTGATCACCTTCATCAAGGATTCCAGCTTCACCCAATTGGCTTGTCATTGAAAAAAAATGTTAAAAAAAAACACAATAGGAAACAAACAGCAAGGAATAAGGTGATGAGATAGACTTGTTGAGTATATTTCTACAAGCCATGCAACTGAAGTGGTGCATAAAGTCTCACTCACATACCAGCCTCAAACTACTGGAGTGAATCTCTGCAGCCAGGCTCAAAAAGGAAGAGGTAGGTCACAGGGTGCAGTAATTACAAGCAAATCCAAGCTTTCTCCCACCGTTTGTCCCCTCCCCCACCCCAGCCTCGATCCCCAGACCTCATCTGATTGGCAGATGCACCGGCTGCCTTCCTTTGCGCAGCCATAAAATGTCTGCCGCTCGTTGGAGCTGCTCTTGCAACAAAGGAGGTCGTGTGGCTTTCTGTTCCTCTCTCTCACCACAAGGGGAGCCACTTCATAATAAAAGTCCCCCTTTTCCCTGACCAAACCAGGCAAGATCTGCCCCACTGACACTGCAAAGAACCCATCACACCTTATCAAATCAGACCAACAGATGGTGGTTAAACTCTGAGGTCTGCCACATTGAGACGCTGTCTCACCAGCATTCATACCTTGGAGATTACAAAACGCCTTTCATTTTGAGTGTACCCTTTTTTTAAAGCAACAAATTGTATGCAAATCCTTGGTCTAGAGCTGTTTCCCAATCGTTTTTGTCTTCTGTGCCTCAACTGCCCCATCAAATACCCCTCCATCCACAGTAACAGCACATTTATTCATGAACGAAATCCAGATTATCAAGTCATTTGCAGACTTTGTTACATGGCAAGTAATTAGCACCAAAGCTCAATTTATATATCACACTCATTAGTACAATCGTTAATGAGAAGAACAGTAAAGAAATCTGCTTCTGACTGAAGTCTTTATAAATGACAGTCTACGAGTGTCTTAATTGTTTTGTTTAATAAGTAAAAACATATCAGAAGATAAAACATATTAATTCAAATCAATTGACACTGAAAGGACAGTCATGTTTCTATTTGAAGTGATAATGCCTAATAGGTTTTATATAACAAAACCAAATCCTGTCAGGTGCCCCCTTCTACCCCTGGTTGGGAAGCATTGGTCTAGATTTCTTCAGAAATTAGTTTAGAGCATTATTTTCCTTATCTTGGAAAAACATTCTTGAGGCATAAAGAGAATTGCTGAAAAGACAATTTTCCTCCTAAAACATGACAGGGTCTCACAAAAAGAAACAGCTGCACAAAATAATGCAAATTTTAGCTAAAGACCTTTAGTTACAAAGACCAACATTAAGAGTTCATTACATATGGACTGACATAGTGTTGTCTAGTGATCAACAATGGTAGACTAATAACAACAGACTAGCCAATTACCTAGGTTGACTAATCCAATTTTTTTTCTTTTTAGTTTTCATATTTAATTAGCATGCTTCAAACTTACAGTTTGAAGGGTAAATTCCTCTCATAGTAGAGCAATTAATATGGCCACATACTCAATAAACCTCTGTAATTTTATGACTTAAACACACTTTTTTTTGTTAGACATCTGAGAGAAATCTATTCAGTATACTTTCAAGACAGAGGACCCAAGTCTGTGCACTAGCTTCAGATGTTAAAGGGAACTTAAGAGAACACCAAGTTCCCTACTTCTACCAAAACTAAAGCCAAAATTAACAACATTTTCCATTCAGAGTCTCCCAAAATCATGTCATGGCCTTTTATGTTATCAATATATTGTAAACCATCACCTTGAGTATTAACTCCAGTGATCTTTTTGTCGCCAAGACACTTTCCAAACAGACCAGCTGAACCAGATCCCAGATATCAGCATCCACACTCCTCTTATTGAGAGAAAAGCATTTGACTGCGAATATCCAGTTGTTTCCCTTGATCTCCCCCTACAGGCTAAACAGGGAACATGCTCAGTAGAGGAAAGAGGAGGGAAGGGCCTCCTGCTCCTTTCCACCATGTTGTAAACACAGTGTTTACTGATACGACGAGCCAGGCAGGGAATGTTTTCCACTGGATATGGGGTACTGGATTGGGATTTGGGTGGATTGGGGATAGGAGACCAACATCTATCTGCGCCGAACAACACATTTAGAGTGTATATCAAGAATTGAGAAGTAATTAAAAACTGAATCGATATCAATTATCAAATAACTATTTTATACTGCTAAAAATTATACGCACACATATAAGCCTATATTGGGGTTCGTAAAAAAACACACAACCTGTCTGAACATTCTCTGGATATCACTCACTTAACTTCACAATGTCAGTTTTTTCTCATAAATAAATACCTGCTACAATACAGAAAAATAAATCAGCTTACGGTTTATCAAAAGCTAGTTGGGAAATATTTTTCCCACTAATTTCCAACCTATTTCAGTGTCCATGGAGAGCGCCGCAAACGCAGCATTTCTTTTCAACTCTCCAGCAATAGACAGATTTTTCAATTCCACATGCATATGATCAGCTTTTCTGGTATCTGCTAAGAATGAACCAGCTGCCCAGTGGGATTTTTAAGACTTGACTTGAATAATATGAGCTGTAGATTCAAGAGGTAACGGGCCTCATGCCACTCGGCAGTAGAGATTAAAGTGTAAACAACAAAACCCTATACGTTTTTTGCTGGCCTTACCTTCCTAATAGCTTCAACACACTGCAGCCGAGAACGCAATGTCTTAATGAGGACATATGAAATATGAGAGCCCTAAAAATGATTCACACCTTCATTTCAGTTTAATATCCAGTTACGTGTGCAACCAAACGTCAGAGTCGAAGCCACAGTACGGTGTGTCAGCTGCGGCTGTGACTCAAACATGAATGGCAATCAATGAAGAAACCAAAATATGAGCCTAGACACAGGACAATGTGACCAATCCATTGAAAAGCAACAAATAAGGACTGAAACAAGTCTGATACATAAAAACTATAAAGGATTAAGTCATACATCTCAAAATGAATCCAAAATGAATCCAAAATGAATGCAGCACCAAACAAAATGAAAATCAACATGACTTTATACCACTGTGTTTAGTCAGTTCGCATTTGAAGACATAAAAAGACCAAGAAATAAGAAGGTCGGGCAAAAAACAACAGGCCTCATTCTTTGGGTCTTGCAGCAAAGACTAACCACTAAACTGTCATCAGTCTTGTCACAGAACCTGTTTCTTAATAAAGTCTCTCTGCAACTGGGCCTATTTCAAATGCTTCTCTCAGGAAACATACAAAAAGCAGGTTTTCAGAAGTACTCTAGTCTAGTCTCTTCACACTGGCAGGTCTGGGCCTGCAAACTTTGTTCTTTGTTCGAATACTAGCCTACTCTTACCATTTCTGCAGGATACAATATGCATTGCATACTGTGCACATTATGTATTAAATACCCAGATTGCCTATCTGCCAAATTGTACAAATTATGAGTCAGAGCACACAATGAGAAATACTGTCTCCCACAATGCAATGCACCTACAATTGACTTGGCCTGCCAGCCCATTTCCAGAGTAACAAATGAACCAGAAGTAACATCAGCCATTTCCAACATCAATATATGATCTGACTGCCAAAGGTAAAATATTTTTAGATTTAGATTCAAAGTAACCATATTTAATACTATTTAATGTCGGCATGAAACAGTCATTCTGATCTTCTTTTCTGTGTGAAACAGCTTCTCGGAAAATAAAAATGAGGGCAGGACTTGATTTCGTCCATCTAGAAAAGACTGTTCACATCACTGGACTAGTGAACAAACCATCAGAGAAGAGATGTTGTGAGCGGACGTTAATGCTTTTGATTAAAGATTACGAAGGTGCATGAATTAACAAAAAATGATGTGCACAGATAAATCATTTATAATACACACAGCAACACTGCATAAAAAAAGAATATAAAAAAAATAGATTTCAAAAGAATAAATTAGATTTTAAAAGAATAAATAGTATGCAGTCTCCACTCTTTAGAGGCATCCAAAATAATCTAGATCCAGATCAATGAAGATGACAAAACAGGCAAAATGAAGAAATACAAACTAAGGCACAGAACCTCAAAAGAGATGATTCAAAATGAGACATGAGCATATAAAACTGAACCACCACTTGTTTGCGTGCCCAGTATTGAGAAACCACTCCTTTTCTCTTGCTTTACAATACTCAGTGCCAACAGAAGAAACAACCATCTGACCACAGACGCTATTAATCCCCTGTTTTTTCTCCCAAGACTTCAAACGTTGACTCAGACCTCTGTAAAGGAAGGAAAAGCCACTGTTGAGGGCTTCAAGCTCAAACGGATTTTGACACTGCACACTCTTGTTTCAGCTTAGAGGGCCGTTGACTACAGCACTGGCTCAAAGCTTCAGAGGAAGTCTGGGTGCCATATTTCAGTCATTTCTCAGAGCGTTCCTCTCCTCTGAACATCAATGGACTGAAAGTGAACGGTGAGATGAGTAAGTGATGGCAAAACACAAGGAATCAAGATGATGAGTCTCAAACGATGCACATTCAGAACCAGCATGATGAAGAGCCCAAGCATTGAATCACAGAAGGTGTTCCCCCTCCATTGGTTTCATACCTGCTTTCACAACGATGGCCTCCGTTGAGGGAGAAAGAGCTTCGAGCTGACTGCTCCTCTTTTCTCTTCTCCTCCCGCATGCAAGCATTCAACCGGCTTGTTGATCATGTGACCTACAGGCTCCCTCTGTCGGTCGAGTTAGCTAAAGGTCTCACTGAGCATGCTCAGTCAGTTCAAATTTCAAATTTTTTTCCTCCTGAGAGCAGGGCAACAACGAATTCAGGCAGCCATTTCATTGCTGGAAAGGACCAGAAAAGGTATGGTGAAGCAATAGAAACATGAAGCTCTGCAATCTACCACAGGAACCAGGAGCAAGACCGTGTTATCCTTAATCTGTTGTCATTTCTCAAGAGGTCTTTATCTCCACTGAGCCCCTTAGTAGGGCACAGCCACGGATGTCAGAAGAGACACAAGGCCCAGAGAAGCCATTGACAAAAAAACATTTTTAATGTTGGTATAAATCAAATCTGTCAGAAAACAAGCTGTTTGGTACACTTGTATTTCAAGACAGAAATAAACATGCTGCTTTATATACGGTCTGGTGGTCAAGCATGTAATTGCTGGCAAGGGCTAATGAAAAACAATGAAGATAGGATATAGTCTTTGCGAATCAGCTTAAATTTCCCTGTATCCAAAACTGAAATCATTCTGCACTTTTAACAAGGGCTGTGTACTTGAGTCTATGACGGTAAAACGACTCCTTTAAAAAGACACTCGATGAATAGCATATTTCACAAATACACGGATATAGTTTCAACAGCACAATCTGGTATATTTCAACAAGCTGTATACTAATCATGAGGAAACAGACTAGCTCAAGACAAAAGCATTGAAATTATGGCTATTTCATTTTGCTCTTTTCAATTAAAATGCTATTTAAAATATTCCATGAAATAAACAAAAAAGTTAAGTCCATGTCTTTTATCTTTCAGGCCATTAATATGCTAGTGTGTTTCTAAGCTTTCACACAGTTTTTAGTTTTGCAGGGAAAACAAACCAAAGAAAATTAGACTCTTCTTGCGCTGCATTGAATTTTGTCCAAAAAAACTATTTAGAATGAGAATGTCCTTCGATTTGTCCTGGCCAAAATTATTGTTCAAATGGTAAATAGACTATCATTCAAAAGTTTGGGGTCGGTATGATTTTTTTTTATGTTTTTGAAAGAAGTCTCTTATGCTCACCAAGACCACAAATACAGCAAAAACAGTAATATTGTGAAATATATACAATTTAGAATAACTTGCCACTTCTGATTCATTTAATGTATCCTTGCTGAAAAAAAAAAAGAAGTATTAATGCCAATAAAAAAAGTCTTATTGAACCCACACTTTTGAACAGTAGTGTATGTGAATGTGAACACACTCAACCTAAATTGTTTAAATATGTAGGCTATCATGGCCAGTCTCATCAGGAAAATGCAATATATGGAAATGAATACATTCTATTTGAAAACTATGAATGTTTTGCACAATAGTTCAACTTTTGCAGCAATGAAATAGATCTTAACAAGAATGAAAGTTCATGAAATTCCTTTTGATTTTGCAAGAATCATTTCTCAACACGATTCAAGGCCTCGTCCTCCAAACTTGGCAGAGGCAGGAAAAGTCTCTTAATTGTAATTCTGCCAAACAACTGTACTGACACCACCACAGAACGGAGCTTCACAACTGAAGCCTGCATACTAGGAGTTTCACTGCCATTTTGTAGTCAGACCTCATACCACTGACACTGAGAGTCCGCTTTCCCAGAAGCCATGTTTTTCATACTGAGGGCCCTGAATATCTTTTCCACCGAGCAACAATATAGTTTCCTATGTTCCAGTTGGGAAGCAGCTAAGATTTTCTATTCTTTCCTGGTCTTCTACAACAAAAAGATGGAAAAGAATGAGAAGGAAGGAGGGAGAAATACAAAGAGAAAAGTGTGGCTATTTATCACAACCCTTTTGGATGGCCTTTCCGTTCCTTGCATTTCTTCTGAATCTACAGTTTGGTTTTTAATCACCCTATCACAAAAGAAATAGCAAAATAATACACACACACAATTTTGAGAAAATAAATCCAGATGGCTTCAGGCATGCAAACGAGCTTATTACAAATGCAGAGGGATCCTAGTATTCACTTCAATGGAATCTACACCAGGACCAGTCAGCAAAACAAAGCTCATTGCCAGCAAGAGGAGCAGCAGTCTATGTTTTGCACTGCTGATTATAGGCAGCTGATGTGACTCGTGTATCAAGAAAAGCATCAAGGATTCCCTGCATAATCGGCTCGATTTGCTTGGCTGCTCAAGTTTATCCCACTTTCAAGTTCTTCTTTGCTGCCACTGAAGACAAATGCAAAAACATTTTAGTAAACCATGTAATAATGCCAATAATGTTTTTGTCTAAGACATGACAAGAACTTGTGCAACAAGATTTGAGAGGCTACAGATTTTTCTAATGGTCGATGACCTGACAAGTGAGTTTTAAAAGAGATTTAGGCTACCTTTTTACCTTTAAAGAGATAATTTGTGGTTATTCTTGTCAAGTTGATCAAGACCCATGGCACACAACTAGAATACCGTTTTGGGGACAGCTAGACGTAAAAAAAGAAAAAGAAAAATATCCATGCAGATCCTTTTAAAAATCCTCTGCTTGTCAGATTTGGGATGAGCGCAGGACAAAGTCTTAGCACTGCTACAAGTTCCTGCCCAACTTCAGACAGGCCAGCTCTACAGATCCTGGAGCATGAGCTTAATCAGTTAATCAGAAAGATGACAGGTGAATCAGATGATATCCTAAATTAGAAGAAACACAAATTCTCAAACTCCAAAACAACAGATTTTTAGAGTACCAGGTCCATTCCTTTCAAAAAACCTACAGCAAACCAGTTGGGAGCAGCAGCTATCTGGCAATGCTTGTTCCCTTGACCACAAAAGCAAAAATGGAGATGGAAATAATCCTGCTTCACTAGAGGGCAAAACCTCCAGCAACAAGGTTGTACCTGCCTTAAGCAGTGGTCTTCATTCATGGGGGAGGAGGAAACAAATTTACACTATCCAAATGACTAGCTATCTTCCCACACATGCACCGTCCCTGAGCACAGGTCACATGACCAGCTTGCTGTATAAAGCTCTGACATAGCCCACACTGAGCATGCTCAGATTGAGCTCTACTGTTCTTCACGAAGAAGGAAGAGCAGAAAAAAAACAACACTGCAGCCATTTTATGGAACGGCATCTAGCTGCAATCAATGGGCTCTTTGGGGTCTCTAATGCTGTTCCTCAATCTATTACCCTTGTGATACTTCAAAGGTTTCTAACTAGAATGAGAAGCAATACATAAACAGCATATTTTTGAATAAGCATATCAATGTTTTATTTGAATTTGAAATGTCCAAAATATGCATTTACACATAAACATGAATTATTACGTGTCAAACTGTTTCCTGCAACATGAAAAACAAAATGACAATCTTAAGGAATGTGGTTTGGCTATTAAGCAAAAAAAAATCTCCTTGAGCTGATTTGAAACAATTTAGTTTAATAAAACTGCAAAAGATAATTTGGATGAATCATTTGTCTCTTAAAATGGGTTTCACATATCTAACATATTTTTTTCTAAACAACATCTAGTTGTTTTAAATTTTAATGTCAACAGGAATTGTAAATCAAAGATCATTAAAATATACACAATCTGGAAATGATTAAACCACTCAAAAGAAAAATAATCTTTTTTTGGCAACAAGGCAAATGAGGTTGAGACCTTGTCTAATGTAGCTCCCTTTGATTCCTGCAAAGCAAGTGGCATGAGTATATCCACAAAATAAAACATGTCTCAAATCTGTAGTTTGTAATCTAAAAAAATATCACAGACAACAAGCATGCAATATGCAGAGACAAGTAAACAATAACAAAGGTTGATTCAAAAGGTGTTACTGTGGCTCTATAAAGCTGCTAAAGCTAAAGCTGTGACACTATAAAACTATACAAAACATTGTTTTTAATAATGATGCATCAAATTTTTTGCCAATATTCAATAAAAATAAACGAAATAAATTTGGTTTTGGACAAAATTGTTTTCGAAAGTAAATCACGGTTCTCTGATGACGGGTTTTGACTGTCAGTCAGATTTACTAATTAATCACGATACTTAACTTGCTTAATCAACACAAAAATAGGAGTCATTTTAAAGCTTAGAAGCTTGGCTTTACAGTGAATATAGGGAATATGACTATCAGTTAACAAGTGCTTTTATATTAATGTGCTCTATTTTCATAACGTGAAAAAATAAATGAGATCTGTAAAATCATCGTACATAACAGATAGACTTGTTTCATATATCGTTGAAAAGGTTTCAACTAGCTGAATACAACAAACATATTTGTTTCAGTTAGAGACCAAACTATAGTAAGTATTTGTATGAAAAACATACAAACGCAAAACATTAGTAAACCATAGTAGATCATGTATCTTGTTTACAGAAGGTGGTCTTGAACGAGCCCAAACGCAACATAAGACAATACGCAGATCATTGACATGACATGCTGCTTGGCTAAAGCTATAGGACTTATGGGATCCCATCGTGTTGCGATCATGATGCAGAGTTTTCCAATGTCTTTTGAAAGCTCTTCTAATGGAAACTGGATCTCAGGTGTGGTGGGTGGGTACAGTGGTAAGGGATGATGTGTCTAGACCAATTGGACACTGTTTTACAACTGGAGCGTGCTTAGAATGGTTTGTTCGCTCTGATTGACAGGTCTTGATTTACCATGTGCCATATAATAGGAGTGTACTGCTGAAACAGCGTTGGAAGGTCACTCATCCACCAGAATCTTATTACTTACTGTTTATTCTATGTACTTTTATTGTGGCAAGTAGTTCTTATGTTCAGTAAAATCACTTGCTTGAAGGGGTTTTGGACCCGTGGTTAATTATGTTTCGAAATAAACGGCTAGCCTACCTAATCCATTGCAAGACATGAGGTGTGTTGACTTAAAGCGGCGCGGCGCTGTGCTAACCAATCTGTGTATGTCATCAAAGTTACGCAAGAGCGATTAGAGAGCAGACGGCTCTGTATGCTTATTACCGCTCTCGTGGTACTTTGATGTCATGCACCGATTGGTCTGCACATTGCCTCTTCAAGACGAACACACCTATTAATACATTTAGAATATGTAACTACGGTGCTCTTGCTTCATTTTTCCTTGTGTGTCTGCTGCACTTATTTTGCACATGAGCCACACGCACCACAAAACTACGCACTTTAATGATGACCTTGGTTAATCGACCATTGAAAATTTGATTAATTAAATAATTATCGACAACGAATCAATCGTTCATTAATCATTAGCATCCATAATGAGGAGCTGTATCGGAAATAGGCTATTGTCCTCTGGAGAAAAAGATGAGGATGAGCTGGTCGCTCACACTAAATCAGATTCAGACTTGACGGCCATGCTTGCCCGGGCTGCCGCGGGCATTGGACTTGAATGGAATCCTCCACCTTGTCTTGAGCGCTCACGATTGGATGATTGGTTCCTGGGTGCAGCACGCGGTTTACAGCAGAGTTCGCCCCACTGCCTTTCTTCCCAGAAGTGCATGAGGAGATTCAGCAGTTGTGGAAGGCACCTTTCACTCCCCAAAGCCTCCGCCACTCACACTACCCTCGATAGTGGGGCCTTCAAGGGTAACGTGGAGATTCCCCAGGTGGAGAGTGCAAATGCGATGCACTTGTGCCCGCAAGGTGCTGCCACCTAGCAGAATTGTCCACGTCTCTTGTCCAAGGCTTGAAAGATGACTTCAGCCCTGGCTGCTAAGGCTGACAGTGCTGCTGGACAGGCCGCCTCAACCGTGCATGCAATGGCCATCCTGCAAGTCCATTAGACTTACAGAACTGCACGAGGGTAGTTCTGAGCTGGGGTTGATGCAGGAACTTTGCACGGTAACTGACGTCGCCCGGCCCTCGGCCTGACGAGGTCCACCTTGGTGGTCCAGGAAAGCCATCTCTGGCTGAACCTGGCTGAGATGAAGGACGTTGACAAAGTTTGTTTTCTCAACGCCCCCATCTCCCAGTCCGGCCTCTTTGGCGACACTGTCGAGGACTTTGCCCAGCAGTTCTCGGCAGTTCAGGAGCAGACTGAGGCCATTAAGCACAACCTGTACCGGCATGATACAACCGCCACAAGGCCGCCACGGGCTGGCCCCAAGTCTGCTCATTGCTAAAGGAGTCCCCCTGAGGCTTGTACACCTGCTCCGGCGCAACCCGGCCGCCCCGTCCACCCCCCTTAGAGGAAGGCCATACAGAGAGAGTCTTTTTAAGAAAGAGTTTATTTCTGTTCCACCACTTGCTCAATAAAAGAGCAGTTTCCTCAGTCTCTGTGCCATACCGGGCGTAGTTTGACAGTGAGCAACGCTCTGGTTCCTCACTCTCAGCCACCCCTTCTTTCACCAAAGGCCAGGAGTTCACATTTCGAGGACATGCTGCTTCCTCACACCTCCCTAGCCAGTTCCTTTGAGGGAACCACAGAGCCAGATAAGAGTCACACCACAGTCACTGCCTCTACTGCAGGAAGCTATGCTTCCCAGGCAGGGTCCGAAATTAATACCCACCAAGCGCCAAATGCAGGTAGATTTTCCGCTTGGCGAGTAAATCTCAAAAGGCTATCCGCCACACTGGCGGGTGAATGTTCATACCAAAATATGAAATATTCAGCGCGCCCTTTTCAGCGTGCACGCGCTCTTCTGCCTCTTAACGCTCTCATCTTTTGACGGCGCTGAGGAAAAAGGATATGTGAAGCTCCCGCCACTGGAAGAAGCGGTCGCCGCCCATTTGTGTACTCCAGAGCAAAGGCCGTGCACCCATCTAAGCCATGCAGAACGTCTTCAGCACTCGCGGATCGTGCATACTCCGCCGCTGGCCAGGCTGCTTCTGCTTTACACACCATGGCCGCTCTTTTCTCGAGAAAAGGAATTTTCTCATAGCGTTTGCAACGCAATACTCGTTCCCTTATCTCTCAGGGAACCGAGGTTAACAGAGTACGTTCTGCCTTCCCTTCCACATGAGTCAGGTAACAAAACTGACAAAAAAACTTTTTATTTCACCCCAATGATAGTAATATTTCATATACTTCTCTCATTTTGATCAATATATAGTTCACCGGCTTATATACCCGTAGGTCCGGGAAGGAGTGGCTCGGCATGCAAATCTCACTCGCCAATATTCATTGGACCGTTTTCGTACTACTCTGAGGTGATTGGGGTTCCCAGGTGAGTATCGACCCCAATACGTCATTATCAACGAAAAGTCTCTGCTCCCTCCTACAGGGAACGAGGGTTGCATCAGTAACCAAGACATTCTCTTTTGCGTCTTACCGTTTTAAAAAAATTCCGTCAAACTGTTTTGGCAAGTATTCATTTAAACAGTTGGTTATGTGAAAGTGAGCAGTTGAGGGACACTTGAGTGTGTATCACTGGATCTGTGCATTAGTTCTTAAAGTGCCAGTTGCCTAAACCTGCAGCTGTCTGAGTCCTTAATGTTAAATTCAAACAAAAAAAAAAAGAGAAAAATCACTCGCTGCTTCTGAGTAACTTTAGTAACTTTAATAAGGATTTATACAAGGAAGACTCTGCACTCTTATTTTACATTTGATTACTTTATATTCAATTTCTGTAGGAATTCTGAATTCTACTGTTAGACATATAGTACCTGACAAACTTGAAACACTGTTTATTTCATTTGTATCTTTGTTCTGTTGCATTTATTTGTTCTTATTTTCATTTCTTAATTACTGTTAGATTTTAGTCAACTAAATCTGTTGTAGATTTAGTCAACTAAAAACTTATGATATTTAGTTGACTAAAACTAAATGACATTTTAGTCAAAAGACTATGACTAAAACTAAATCAAAACTTGCTGTCAAAATTAACACTGCCAGCAGGGGAATTTGCTTCAAAGTAAGGGCTGAACGATTAATCGCAATTTACATGTAATCGCACTTAAATCGAGATGGCTTATCGCGATTTTAAAATCGCAAAGGCTGCAATTATTTATTATGCGCAGCTTGTCATTGATGTACGGCTCTGTAAACGCTGCTCCATCTGAAAGCACTGTGAGTTTGAGTCACTTATGGCGCTTTTCCATTACCAGTACCAGCTCAACTCGACTCGACTCGCCTCGCCTCGGCTCGGCTCGCTTTTCGCTCCGTTTTCCATTGCAGATAGTACCTCCACAATAGTACCTGGTCGTCATAGCGATGCCGCAGGAAACTGCCGTGACTTAATCTTCTACGAGAGACCTTTATTTTACTGTCTATGTGCGAGACACACCCGCTACCCACACACACAGGACAATGGAGGAAATCGAGTGTATGCTGTTTTTGGATGTTTTTGTCATTTTTTATTCAGGATACTCCGTCTGGCGCGTGCAATGATGACGCAGTGAATAGTGACGATTCACTCTGACCAATCAGATTCAGCAGTCTGCCGTGTTTTCACGTCACATTTTAGTATCGCCTCAGCCCGCTCAGAACCTCGCCGGAGGTGGTACGAAAAAAAGTACCCGGAAGCAGGTACAGGTACAGCTTTTACACAGTGGAAAACCAAACAAAGCCGAGTCGAGTCGAGGCGAGCTGGTACTGTGTAGTGGAAAAGCGCCATTATAATGTGCATTTGAAAAAACAACACGCGTCAAACATCTTTCCAAAACATGAGAAGCATTTATGAACCTCTTGTCCAACAAAAGACAACATTTAATAACATGCATTTTCTCCAAATTCACTTCATAACGACAGTTGAGCATCCTTCTGTGAGATGATGTGCCTTCTTACACAGAATAAGGCAGTCGTGTATTTATAAGTCATGTTTAATCAAAGCGTTTCAATCTTCTGTTTTTTCAGCTACAGCGATAGGGATTTCCTGGCATTATTGTACTTCTGCGGCGGGGCATATTTATTGTGTTTGCATGAGAGCGCCCTCTGGCGTTCAAATGGGGCAGTATTTACTACCAATCAGCCACTCCACTGACAAGCTGCACATAAAATAATCGCAGCCTTTGCCAAATTGCATGCGGTTTTATTGCGATTAATCGTGTAGCCCTATTCAGAATTACGAAAATATGAGTACCCTCAAATTTTGTGTTTGTTCAAAAACAAATTATGTAGCATAAGCATAGGTAACAATTTTTCCATCACAATGTATGTACCTGACAAAATTCTATTTTCTCCTACTATTTCTCTACCGATTTTCAGTTGTATGCTCTACTTATATAGTCAAACAATGGAAATGTTATCAGCCTCAGTGACTTTGCCTAACTTCCTACTAAGTTAATGGCCTCAGACAACATATATCACTGCTGGCAGTTGGTTGGGCGGGACCTTGTGGCTCCTACTCCTACTCACTCCAGATACCACAATATACCAGTGCTGGTAGGAAAACATACAGCTTTCAAGTTTGCACCAAACATATAACATTCCAATCATGCCAAAGAGTTCAACTTCAGTCTCAATTAATCACTAATACGGCAACCAGACTTCTATGCATCTAGACATTATTGAACGTAACCCTTGTAAATAAGTGGCTAAAGAAATTAGAAGTGGCTAAATTATGGACAGATGGTTCCATTTAAACCATCAGTCACAAGTTTTATTTACATAGATTCATCAAAAGCTTCATCCACATTATATTTGACATGTCTCAGACAACAGCAAAAGACGACGCACCAGTCAATCAACCAAGGGCTTCAAACTTTGCTGACTACAATGCGAGCAAGGTTTTTCTTTAACCAGACTTCCAAACAAGGGCAGTGCCAAAACATTCATAAATCCATATGTTGCTATACTATTTCTCTTAAAGGGATATTTCACCGCTGGAAAGGTGAATGTGTATTTAAATTGGGCAATATATGTAGCAGAAATGTGAAATTATTTTAGAAGTTGGTGCCTTTTAGACTGAGAAAATGGATGTGGATGAAAGACAACAACTCCCAGAATGCACTTGCTTCGCTGCGCTACAAGGTCACTCCCAAGCTACGCCTACCGGTTACAGAGGGCAGTATCGGAAGAAATGATACAACTAGGCTACTAGTTGACTCGAAACTGAAAAGACGCCATTTTATCGTGAGATCCTACCCCCTAAGGGCGGGTTGAAAACATGCGGAACAAGCTCCTACTACTGGCTGTAGCCTCTGGCCAAAAAAGCCTCCGATGACGCAAAATGATGATTTTTGCGTCATCTTGAGGTTTTTTTCTAGACACACAATACAGAAATCTCTCGTCTCAGGAGGACATGAGGGAGGGAAGCACGGTCATTCGAAAATACTACCGGGTTTCTACTGATACGAAGCTTAATGCTAATTGGTGAAGTATCCCTTTAATATATCAATACTTTATTTTTTCATTTGTGTATTTAATCTTATTAAAAATATATTTTTTTGTCTGTCTTAGTGAGCTCACAAGCCAATCAAATAACATCCTCACAATTAAGTAGCCGACTTAATGCCATGCATTTTATTTACACAATTACAGAAGACAACATGTGAGTCCTTTAAAGGGATAGTTCACCTCCAAAAATTATTTTGTCATCATTTACTCATTTGCATGTCGTTCTAAACCTGTATGACTTTCTGTGTTCTGCAGAACACAAAAGAGAATATTTTGAAGAATGTTGAGGTCCAAACAACATTGGACACCACTGACTTTCATTTTCATTTTATGTACAAAAAAAAGAGATTTTTAACATTTTCACTTTTGGGTAAACTATCCCTTTAATTGAAAATCAAATTGTTAGGTGTCTAAAAGATTACCACCCCTTTCTTGTGAAGTTTCAGCCTAGCCAAACAAGTTCTGAAGTTTTTTGTTTCCACTTTCACCATACCCACCTTCCTAGACTTTAAGTCAAAGTCAGCTTGAGTCAATCACTGGATGCATAATTGATGTCTCTGCAATGAAAACTCAATGGTAGTGGCTTAAAAACAATATAACAATATCTGTCCGTAACTTTTGCCGTTAGCACTAAAGCATTGCTTGATTTTAGACTTTAAATATTCAACACAAGAACACTCCAAGGAGAAACTCTTAATTGCACCATCTGTTTGATGTGTCAGGTAGAACATTTCTCCAACAAATAATTGTATAATTTTATGTACTTTACCTCATTACTTCCTACAACAGACACTAGAAGCTGTTAAGAAGGGCCAATCACAGGGCTCCCCCTGTCGGTGAACAAGTTTCTCTCCAATAGATAAACATGATGATGTGTTTCCTCATAGTACATATAGTGAGCATTATTTAAAAACCTTAACACCCTCCAGACAACAGCAATAAAACTGCAATACTTCAATATTATCCAATAAATTGAATACAACTAAATTCCTGAATGCCTCTTCCGATGTGTATGACTTCACCCTGTCAAAAAAAAAAAAAAAAAAAATTCCTAAAGGAGTGTACAGGATTTCAATCGGAATTTCTATCATAATTTGGAACTAATCCTTAAGTCCTAGGTAACGTTAGATCTATCAATCAAATAAGATCCTTAAATTTGATCAGCACACATAACGTTAGTATATTGAAATAATGTTATGCTATTGGAATAGTTAAAAGAATATCACAAGAACAATAGGACTCCTGAAAGATTTAAAAAATAATCATAATAATAATTTTAATGTCCTAAAGTGGTATTTTATTCGGTTGCTAGTTCTATTAGAAATGTTTAGAATATTTAGAAAATAACGTTAGCGCTACACGTTAGGATCCTTTAGGATAGTGAAAATTATTACAGAAATTCTACATTGATTCACTTGGAATTGAACGTTAGGGACATAACAGTTTTCCAAAGAGCACACCGGTGTCTAAAGACCTTTTATATGTGACCAACGGTAACTTACATGTATTTTCACAACACAACATTAATGTTGACAACTGCTTTAGCACCAAGTAGCCTTTAGCCACAGCTTCCTGCATGAAAGACGTTACAAACTACGGGTATTGCAAAAAAATATTCCCTAACAAAAGGGATAGACTGATGGGTGTTTGGCTGATGGACGAAGGGATGTGCTTGTGGATGATGTACAAATAATATAACAATATGCACTGCCGCTGTATTTACAATTGCAACAGCAGCATCTGAAGCCGGATAGTGCCCTGGAACTAGCATAACAACAATCACCTCGCCGTGTACAAAGAGCAAAGGCGACCTGTATTCAGGTTTCCAAGCAACAGCAGCCGCACTGCAAAAAGGGAGGCCGCCCCATTATGTTCCTTCACAAAGCTTCACGACCACTCACTCGCACAAAAGCACCGAGTTTTCACACTGAAACGGACAGTCAGGCGGGCTCTTTGAAAGACTCGTGACGAAACGTGCGCGGGTTAGCCGCTCAAAGCTTCAACCGGCAGCTCAATGTGCCACAAACAGTCTGTCAGCCAGTCGTTGAATTAAACTGGTAAAAACCGCATAATTACACAGATAAACAAAGTTACAATGCAGAATCGTTGCTCTGCTCTTACCTCAGTTTTCATTGAAGCCATGGCTCCTCACCCCGAGACCCCGCCCCCTTGGGATACGTCACCGGTTCATTTGGCGCTATGTGGAGTACTAGCAGAGTAGCCTACTAGTGAGAAAAAAAAAGTACTAGTGAGGTTCACCCACAGTCTATGGGTTCAACTCATTTCTGAGAATCGGTTCTTTTGAACAGTTTCTAAGAACTAGTTCAAAACCCCGTATAAACCCCGCCAGGACGGAATTACGCCACATACATACAAAAAACGTGCTTTAATTTAGTTAGGAGTCTGTTTATTTCATTTTAAAGGCGAAGTTCAACAGTATAGCCTACCTAAAATAATACTATTAGGTTTGGAATATAGAAAAGCTGTTTAAAAAAAAAAAAACACAGTAGCCTATAGTGTTAATATTTGTAAATATGGTCAAGCTGATAACTTCCCAAAACCCCACTGAAACCAACCAACAGGCCAGCCAACACAAAACTAGACGTATTTAAATCTAAATAAATTTTTTTTATTATATTTATTGTTTTATCTTTTTATTGTATTTATTTATACATTTGAACCCTTTGGGGTATTTGTAAATATTTAAAACCAATAAAGCATCCTAGAGTGGCATATAACATGATTTAAATCAAAACGTATTAGGTTTTTGTATTAGGTTTTATAAGGGGTTGTTATAATTAATTTTATTTGCCCAAGTTCAATTTGCTAATACGATTCATAAAACATTTAATCAATCTAAAAAATGTTTTCACATGAAATGATATACAAAGTTCAGTAACATCACTTGGCTGAAAAAAATGTGTTGATGAAATATGAATATTTAGTTAGGCATATTTACAGAATGTTTCATTTGTAAAACTTCTATTTTAAAGTATCTTTTTGCCTCATCGGCCAAAGCATCAGTTCACTTCCGTCATCCAACAGTAATATAGACTTGCACTCTCAGTCATTCAAATGAATGATTCCTTCCTGAATCCGACTAACCTTTGCTCATTATTTGTAAGGTAAGAATAGTGGGTTTTGATCCTCAAATTTATAAAAAAATTTTACCATGCCATCAGGCCAGCCAAGACCACGATACAATAGGCCTTTTATTTCAGCAAAGAAGTAATTTATCTGACAACCCTTCAACATTCTTCATATACATTTGTTTTGTTACCACATCTTCCTTTTCTAAGGCCTTCAGAGTGTGTCCTATATTCATGCAGGCTAAACACCAATGTCCATGTCCTTGTGTGGCTCTGTGATAATGATGGATTGGGATCAGTTTCTATGGCAACAAGAAAGAGGCAGCAGTGCTGGATGTGTAGCCAGTCGCTTGATCTTTACCCCTATTTCCTTCTGTTGCCATCCAGAAAACTGTCCATGAGAATCAAATTGAAATCCAGGCAATCAATTCTGGCAATCCAGCTTTTCACGGTTTATATTCATGCATATATTTAGGGCTACTGAACAACATAATGCAGAACAAATTGTTATATAACCATTACTAATGTGGTTTTTGTTACTATTTATAATGTAATCACTCCCTTGAGGGAAAACGGCAATTTTTTTCAACATTCTCAGGTTTCTCCGTCAATTATCTTCATGTATATGTATAGAAAGTAAATAGAATTAATTTGGATCAGTTCAAACTGAACTAATAAACTGATTTCATGCATTTAAATGGGGCTATGTAAGAATTTTCATGTATTAATCGCTTCATTTAATGCCAATATGTGAACTGCTTGTTCCAAAATGTAAAAAAAAAACGAGATCTTCCCTAACTTCCTAGGTTGTCAATGAAAGCCTGTAGACTGAAGGACTCAGGAAGCTTTTTGCCGGGAAAATTAAAAGGATGCGACGTTTACGCGCGCTCCTGAGATCCTTTCTTCCGTTCAATGACACATGAAATGAATGCTTATACAATGTTCAGGCTCATGCTGAAAGACCCATTCTATACTGTAATATCAATGTGTCATGAAAAGAAAAGGGATTAATTCAAACTATAGCCTCACATAGCCAGATCTGTAAAGTCTTTAGTTTTAAATATACTATCATAACTGTGTAATTTGAATCACCTCATCTGTTTACATTATTCCGATGAATTATGCTTCCGGTGAATTGCAGAGCAAACATTATCCACATCCCCATGATCAGATGCTTTCTTAACTGCTGCTTTCTCCGTCATGCTGTCATTTATTTTGTGTTTGTTTTGTTATTGAGAGGAAAGTATGGAAGCTTGTTTCCGCCACATAAAAAAAAAAAAAAAAAAAAAAAATTGCGACTTTTTATCTCACAATTCTGACTTTTTTTCTCAGAATTGCGAGATATGAAGTCAGAATTGTGAGATATAAAGTCGCAATTCTGAGAAATAAAGTCGCAATTGCAAGATATAAAGTCAGAATTCTGAGAAAAAAAGTCAGAATTGCGTGATATAAAGTCAGAATTGCGAGGTATAAAGTCAGAATTCTGACTTTTTTTCTCGCAATTGCGACTTTATATCACGCAATTCTGACTTTATAAAACATAATTGCGAGATATAAAGTCAAAATTGCGTGTTATAAAGTCAGAATTGCGAGATATAAAGTCAGAATTGTGTGTTATAAAGTCAGAATTGCGTGAAATAAAGTCGCAATTGCGTGTTATAAAGTCAGAATTCTGACTTTTTTACTCGCAATTGCGACTTTATATCTCACAATTCTGACTTTATATCACGCAATTCTGACTTTTTTTCTCCGAATTCTGACTTTATATCTCGCAATTGCGACTTTATTTCTCAGAATTGCGACTTTATATCTCACAATTCTGACTTAATATCTCGCAATTCTGAGAAAAAAAGTCAGAATTGTGAGATAAAAAGTCGCAATTTTATTTTTATTTTTTTTTCAGTGGCGGAAACAAGCTTCCATAGGAAAGTGTGCAGCACATAGGCCTAGGCTATTTACTTACGGCTATTAATCTAAACGTCACTCTCAGCAGCCTGTACGGAGTCAGGAGGACGTTCGTTAACAGTATATTGATGCAAAGGTATTTCCAACATATTTTTTACTTCTAAGCTAAGAACAAAAAACAACTTCGCTGTGAGTATATCGGAATCACGTTCGGCCTCTTGTACGTTACGTGCGCACGAGTGCAAGCACGAGCAATAAGATGCTGTCTGCAGTTCACTTAACGGCCACCAGTGTCACTAATAACAAGGTTTTCTGAATTCTACATATAGCCCCTTTAATCACTTGTTTAGAAGTAAATAAGCAAGATTAACTTTAAAATTATCAATTTAAATAAGCAACATCTTGGGGGGTGTGTGGGGTTGGGATGAGAATTTAAGTGATTTTATTACTTTGCTGTACAAGCTCGATTCTGTCACAACTTTACATTGAACATTGATCCACAATCATGCTACTTTATATCAAAACCTGCTGGAAGAAAGTACCACGCAATGATGAAATGAACCTTGATAAAGCTGTTGAATCTTTGGTGAAAAGGAAAAGACAGAAAATAGTGTTTGTCCATGCTGCAAATTTTACATTTCAAGAAATGGAGGACTTGCACATTTTAATAATTTCTTTCACCTGCAGTGTTAAAATAACTAACAATCTACTTTCCCTTTCTCTTATGATTCTTTCTGATGCCAAAGAGGCAATAGTAAAAGCAACACAGTATCATCTTAGAGTACTTGTCTTATTTACAATTACAATGGGACCAGGATGCATCAGATTCACATTTAAGGCAAAATGTGTTTGAAAACAGAGAACAGGTGTTCAAGTCAGGGTTTCTTCACTGGATTTTGATGATAAACAATAACAATGTTCTTTTTTATTTGAATGTTCTTAACATTTGTGCAATGGCTGAATTTAAACACAATGCTGCTCACAGTGAAGAAACAATCTGAATTTAAGTTTAGCTGCACTGTTAGAAGTCACAGTGGCCTGCTGGGATACAATCAGCAAAGACATGGTCCCTTGATATAAATATGAACGGGTCATTCTAAAAAATAGGTGCCTTTTGTAGTCTGATTAGGTCATTTTTAAAGTATATTTTTATAAGATCTTTAACATTCTATGTTATATAATGTTTAATAAATTATGTGTTATTATATTAATTTCAAGCTACATATCATTTTCACAATATTCACAATATCAGACTGTCAATTTACCCCAATTGACCAATTTGCCCTACTGACAAATATTACAAAATGTTAGTTAAAGTGATTAAAGAACTAGTGTCAACAGTATGATAATGTTTCTCTGAGCTACAGAAGTATTTATTTTTTAATATAAAGGGGAAAATATGATGGTAACACAGTGCTCACATAACCTTTTTAATATAAGTCATGTGCAATAAAATACAATATATATAAAGGGGGGTCTATATATTGTGTCTATATTTTTTGTTTTACCAAATGTACACAGGCCAGAAAATTAATCCACATGAAGAAAATGAAAAGTTAACATATTTTTGTTCATTTGTTTAAAAATATACATACAACATTTTAAGTGGCATCGGCTATTCATTGTTAAAGTATTTTTTATTTTTTACATAATATGAAGGACTCAAATGGCACCCTTTTTGTAGAATGACCTGAATGATTCTTCTCTGTCAGCATTGTAAATGGTCAATTTCAAACAAACACAAAGAGAAAAGATAAAGTAACAAGTAAGTGCCAAAAACATGTCCTGTAGTTTTGCTTCATACAAAATCATTTAGAACATTATAAATGTGGTCCGTTCTGTAGTTATGTTCTAAATCTGTCTTTCTTTGCTCACTGAATAAAGTACTAAACGTACCACAATACTGAACTAAATATGGAAAATCATCATTTATATTTTGGAGACTGGGGTGGAATAAACATTCACGCACATATATATACATACAAACGTACACATAAAAAAGTGCCTTTTTGTGCTTCAATTTTTTAGATTCTTCAACAGTTCGAGGGTCTGATCAGGTCGCAATGAAAAAGTGTTTGCCATATTAAAGGACTGTAGACAACAATCCAAGTACAGCCTAAGGCCTCACCGGAAATCCATCATAAATCTCTGTTTGCTGTGGGCTAGTATGACAAATATCAACGCATAAGACCAAACAAGAGTCACATACAAAGACATGCACAGTTCGCATCAAATTTCAAATGATCCATATCTGAAATTTCTGACATCTAACATATTAACAGCACTGATATTACACAAAGTCTGAAAGGAAAACAAAAACAAAAATAACACTTCAAATGACTGTTCTTTGAAATAATAATTCTAGGGTGAAATATGATTATTTTGCTATGTTTTGTGTAATATAAGGTACCAAAAACACAAAGTCAGGAGTCCAAAGAGTCGTCCAAAAATCTCTGTAAAACCAGTAAAACAAAAATGAACTAGTTCATAAATGATATGTAATATGTTGTTATCTTAAGGGACAGTGGCTACCATTTTGGCCAAGTGATAATGACTTATGTGCCCAGGATGGTTGACTACATTGGTATTCCGAAGCTGTATCCACAGTGTCTGTTTGGTGATGACTTGGATTTTGAAGTCAGATGAAAACTTCCAACATCAATCCCCATCAATAAATAAAACTTGTTCTTTCAAGAGTAACTTTCTCTGTGGCCAAACATCTTTGTCAAGAGCCATTCCTGCTGACGCAAGCATGGAGCGCTTTATGATTCATATTGATCGTCACAAGGAAAGGATTGTTTATTCCTTCAACGAGACTTTCAGCCCGGCAGAATAATATTTCAGATTTGACTTGTTTTGTGATGAGCTGTACATAAGGCCAGCCTTGGTTGAATGAAAACTCATTCTCAGTGTAACTTTCACTTCAAAATGTTATAGATGCTGGTATTCATTTCACAAGAACTCGGAGTGTGTCTCATATAGGGGTTGCTCAAGAGTGCTACATCTTTCTTAGGCACTGAAACGTTCTCCCCACACAGTTTCGGGGTTGTTTTCTCCAACAATTGAATTTATGTTCTGAGGGGATTAACTAAATATGTATGAGTTTTAAAGAGATTTGGTTCATGGAGGAGAAGGGCAGCAATTCCTGTGCCGTCCAGCAAGGGGCACCAGAAGAAGCGAGACCTCCGAATGGTCTACCTCATGCTGCTGTTGAAGCTTGAGTTGTTGCTACTGCAGCTTTCCTCATATGTGGGAGGCGGCTCTGAAAATTAGAGTAAAAATAAATTAATGTTTCTGCATTTAATTTGGTTACATAATCAGTTACAGTCACACTGGGACAGGGTCATGTCTAGTTCATTCATTGAGATCCTAGATCTTTAAATGAGAGACTTACATTTGCTGCTACCAAGCAGTGTTGGGTGTAATTCATTACTAAGTCATTATTAATTACTGTAATTTAATTACTTTTCCCTTGAAAAAGTAAAGTAAGAAAGGGATTACTCTCATTTTTTCTAATTTAATTACAGTTACCTCTGATATAATAGCATTAAAAACTGTACACCGTGGGTGGTGGTGGCGCAATGGATAAGACACATGCCTTTGGTGTGAGAGACCCGGGTTCGAATCCACTGTGAGACACCAATGTGTCCCTGAGCAAGACACTTAACCCCTAGTTGCTCCAGAGGCGTGCGACCTCTGACATATATAGCAATTGTAAGTCGCTTTGTATAAAAGCGTCAGCTAAATGAATAAATGTAAATGTAAATGTAAATGTATAGACTATAGAACAGTTCTGTATAAAATAATGGTGGATTTAACATCAGAATTTAATGTCTGATGTTAAATTGTATGTTTTTAATGTAACCTCCCTTTAAACACTTTGGTCAATTAAAAAACAAAACAAAATTATTAATTTGAAAGAATTAAAAGAGCAGTTTCATGTCTATCCTTGTATTGTTCAACTGGTTGAGGTTGATGTGGGATTTAGAAAGTAATTAGTAATAAGCAATGCAATACTTTTTAGAGAGAGTAATTAGTACAGTAATCTAATTACACTGTTGAAGATGTAATTAGTAGCTAGTAATTAAATTTTTTTTTAGAATACTTTACCCAACATTGCTACGAGGCAAGTCGATCAGTTCTGCCACTATACTTTGGGCCAGTGTAGACTAGTTTAAATAATTTCACTTGTGCTTGCTCTACACATGTAGACAAGTGACAGCTTGTTGCACACTCTTACATATTTGAGGGTTGCAACATTAACCTTAGTTGAAATGTAACCCCATATATCAACTAAATATTAACAGAAGCCTCCGACCAGAAGTAACATTTGGAATAAAATAGCAGAACGTTTGAATTACAACTAGCTCATGTTTTAGATTGACTTTTACTGTACACAAAACTGATCCAAAGTACGCGCGTCTCGCTGTTACTTGGATGCAAGTGTTTCAATGCAAAAATAAATAAATAAAAATCACATATTTTCCAGTGTTGTATTAATCTTAGATATACAGTTTCTAGATATGTATTATTTACATTTTTTTTTTATGTTGTTTTTGTTGTATTTATTCCCATATCAGCTTTAAAGGCTATTAATGTAAACAATGCAATAAATGCAAACACTTAATACAACTAAACTTACAGAAAAAACAACACTAAACAATTTTGAATATACATAACTCTATAAAATATATTTCAATATACTTTTAGACAGTTAATTAATTCATATATTAATATAATATATTTCATGATCACTTACACATCAAATTTTCATGGAAATATATATTATTGTTAACAGTTACGCAAGTACAAATTACTTTTGCTATGTTTTTGTCATTTGTATTATTATTTAATTATTATTTCTGTTTTAGTTATTTTAGTACAAAGTAAAGTCAATTAAAAAAAATAAATGTGGCCTTTGCAACCTTCTGAAGTGAATTATATTTTAAAAAATTTCAGTTAAAATGTATTTTATTTCAAGTAACAAAGTTTTTTTTTTATGGTTTTAGTTAACTATAATAACCCGGATAAAAATAAGTTTGAAACATCAACTGTAACCAGATAAACTGACATACTCTGCTTTTCAATGCTACTTCTGTTTCCAAATCTGAATGCTGCTTATTAGATCAATTAATAGAAAATTTGTAAAAACTACACATTACGAAGGCCTTGTGACCTACATTACTATCTACAGTAAGCTTTGCCTTTCGCGCAACTAGATTAAGTATAGAGTTAGTAACAAATACTAGTCATTTACACAAGATAAACATTGACCAGTCAACTAGTAAAAAAAATTAGCCTGACGTCGTCATAGTCAGATTCTAGTCAGAATATGAGTCTGATACTGCTCCATTGGGTGTGATTAAGGGGCGTGTTTTAACCGAACCAGGAAAGAAAATGCCTCTGCACTCAATTGGATAGACCTACAACCAATAACGTACGCGAAGGCGGAATCTACACATCTCAGTTCTCCAGCGGCAGTCATCTTTGTTGTAAACGAATTCAACCCACGCGCTCTTTGGTGACGTGGATGATTACGTTACTGTTGATCATCTGCCCATCATCGTATATAGCCCGCCCTGACAATTTGATTGGTCCGAACAGCTCTGGTTCGAGCATAGTTGCTCCACAACGGATCAAGTCCAGACCGAACTTCCCGACCCTATATGTTGTGGGCGGGGCTAAGTTCGGCTGGGATTCCTGTGAAACTTTTTACAGAACGAGGGTAATGACCTTCTCAAGAATCACTCACCATGTGGGTATTCCCAGGTGCTGTATTCAGGGGGCAGGATGAGAGGACAGGAAGTGGGCACTGGTGTTGAATTACCATCTGTAAAGAAAGGTATGGTGGCCCCTGTGGACAAACAGAACACAGGCGCAGAGCCGTCTGAGGATTGGATGTTCTGCTGGCTCTGTGGCGGGACCGGACCAGATGCGTGACCAAATGCACCGGGGGACACGGAGAGAGGCATGCCGGACGGGTCCTGCTGAGAATGACTCTTGGTGGGGATCTCCTCGCTGTCTACTCCTCCAGCACCCAGCTCACCCTCCAGGTTGTCCTCTACAGGAGGTGCGCTGGGGACTACGGATGCAGGGCTGAGGCTCGGCATGGCAGGCATCGGGGCGCCGTGAGCAATGGGGTGTGGAATGGAGGGAGTCAAGTTGACAGCAATGTTCCCAATGTATATGGGTAACGTGACCACAGCCTCAGGAGATTTTAAGGAAACCTGCGAGGAGACAATTTCTCAGACGCACTTCATGATATTAAGCTATGATGAATCTAAAATTGAAAGACTACAGCAGTGCAATCTAAAAATATGCTAAAGCAATAGTTCACGCAAAAATTTAAATCAAACATTCATGAGAGAAAAAAAATCAATGTCGGGTTTGTGAACAAATCCTTATTTTGAGTCGTATTTTTATTATGAATGATCTGTTACAATGACAAAATTGATTTGAATGATTTCTTCATGAATCAGACTGATTTGTTTTTTCAAAAATCATCGAGCCGAATCTTTTCAATGAACTGGTTGATTCAGGCCATAAAACTACTCTGAATAATTGATTCATAAATCAGACTGATTCAGTTCTTGAATTCAACTCACTGAGTCAGAACTTTTTAATTAATCAGTTGATCTGGTTCACAAAAATACTTGATTCTTGATTCTATGAAAAACTATGATTCTTTCATGAATAAATAAGACTGATTCGGTTCTCGAAGTGAGCTCGCTGAGTCAAACATTTTTGATCCACTGATAAAATTTATCTGAAGATTAGTTCATGAATCAGACTGATTTGATTAGTCAAAAATCCTCTCAGTGAGACAAATCTTTTCTGTGAATCAGTTAATCCGGTTCACAAAACTGCTCTGAATGATTCATTCATGACTCAAACAGTTCCAACAAAAGGAGAAAGTTTGGAGTCACATGAAGGTGAGCAAATGATGAAGATGAAGGGTTTTTTCTCCATGTAGAGCTATGGTTAAGATTTCCTGTCCCATACCTGGATAAAATACTCAATGTCAATGAGGCTGCAGCCAGTGAGGCCTGACTGAGGAAGAGGAGGGACGATGATCTGTTCTCTCCACTCTGCATGTTTGCCACCCTTCACCCCGGCACCCTCGACCTCTGCTATGGGCCGCAGATCAAACACTGGCCGCTTTGTCTTATATGACACTCTCTGCACAGACATACACAGTTACAATGAGTGCCATTATCTGACAATTTTACATTATATGTATATTAAATCATCAACCACAAATCTTTTTTCTCACCTGAATAAGGCTGGCCATCACATAGCCGGTGTCTTTACCAGACTTGTTATGGATTTCAGTAGATAATTTAATAATCTGTCCAGGAGTGTATCCTCTCAGATCACTGCAAGCCTTCAGCATGAGCGTGCCTGTTTTTACCAGGAGGTAGGTAAACTTTTTTGTTGTCACAGCACAGCTGGGTTGCTGGGAAAACAAGGGCAGATAGGAATTGGTAAGCAAGACAAAAAAAATATTTAAAGAAATATTTAAATAGTTTGTGCCAGGATAATGTGATATTATATTGTAAAATATGTGTGTATATATTATTTTCATAATACCTTATTTTATTGGGGGCATAGCTAATCAATAAATGTTGGTGAAGTCTCACCTCTATGTCTGGCAAATCATTGAGGTTGAGCACATTGAGAAGGTAGAAGGGTCGCTGGGTCTTGTAGTCCTTTGAGAAACGTGGAGTGTCAATAAAAGCCCTAATTTTGTACAAAATCTTCCCAAACGGGCCTTCGAACGAGGTTGGAACGGATGCTACAATGGACATAAAAGAAGTTTACTTAATTATACATTGCAACTTTAATGAACAACATGTACTACTATACGGTTAGAGTTAGGATTGGGTTAGCAGCATGTAATTATTTCCTGTTATTTCTTTGCAACGTGTAACGTGCAACAAGGACACTGTAAAATTAAGTGTTACCGAAGTTATTTTGAACTTGTCAAAAGCTTTCCTATTCAAGCCACCTTATAAAATAATCATGTCTTTGACAAAAAGACCAGAATGCTGAATAATGACAGGATGATGTTAGAGCTCACAAATCAATAAAATGAATCGATACAACTCTAAGTGCTGTCATTCTAAAGCTGTCTTAGAAGCAAAACATAAGCAGAAGGCTCAGATGCTCTATAAATAAATAATAGCAAACCACACATAAATTCAACCAAACAACCCACTGATATTATTAAATAGAGTTATCTCTATTTCTCTATTTTTGTATTTGCATGTTTTATGCCAAATGCATTCCTGATTAATGGGCTGGAAAGCCCCTGTTTTGATCAGATCCTTGTTCATACAATCTGTCAGCAGAGGGCGCAGCTGCAGACTCATTAAGTAGCCAGGAATGTTGCTGTCCTGCCTCCCCTTAATAGCTCATTATGGGGCATGTGTTTGTGCAGGAAGGGGCAGGCCCATAACAGGAATCATTTTTACAGCGAAGGTTAAAATTAAACCCTTCTTCCAGCCTCTCATCCTGCCCCAGAGGCACTCAGAACCTTAACACACCTGAGTGTTCTCCGTATATTGCACACATCATCCTCATGTAATGGCAAACATTAAGTTTCTCTGAATGAAAATGCTCTTTAAAATTCAAATGAAAAAATGAAAGAGAATTACCTGGAATGAGAAACTGAAAAGGAAAGCTGTGCTCACCAGCTGACAGAATACCTGTAATGGCAGAGAAAAATGTATATGTCAATTATAATATAGTTTTGTGACATTTCTAACTATTAATGTCAAGCATTACTGTTTGATAATGATATCAATGAAAGTGTTACTGAAAGTGTGCATATCTAATTTAGAATTATATCAACTAAAAATCATATAAGCACAGCAGATGTCATTAAGTACTTCACTATCATGAGAAAACAGTGTATTATGGAGGTGGAGGTCTTCAGAATGACTCAAATAGGACGGCATATCTGGGAAGATAAGCATACCGACAGTTGTAACAATGCCTTCTTCTGTGCTTTCTACCTGGGGATTTCCACAACCTCAGAGATTATTCACAGAACTGAAAAGAGTTGCATCCACAGCGTCTATATACTGTAACTTGAATAAAGCACTGCGAATGTACACACCTCCACCTCTTTTTTTTTTCTTTTTCTTTTTGCATGTGAATGCGCATGAGCTACAGCGTGCTCCGCCTGTGCTTGTTTATCTAATGGTTCATATTTGGCAGTAAAATCACATTGCAAGGGTGTTGTCTGATTTGAAAAATGTACTTGAGTTAATGTGTGAGGAGAAAACGAGTTAAGTTAACACCAGCCATCATTACTGTATAAATCTGTTCTTGTTTATAAGTCGCAGTCCCCGACAGGAAAAGGCCTCTTAGAGAAAATGATGGGAAGTTCACTGACACAAGCAGCTCGGAGAGCAGACATAAAGTATCAACTGTCTGTTTGAGCTACACTTGCAGAGTTTGTCAGGAAGTAAGTCCTCAAAAAAGAGGCATTATTTCAGGACCTAGGGTTAACTAAGGCAACACTAGCCTAGCTAACAGCTTATATACATAATTTGCTGTACTAAAAAATGACATTTAGCAGACACTTTAACCAAAGTTGCTTGCAGTGTATTCAAATATATGAATTTATACAAATTAAGAACAAAACAACACACATAGCCATGGCAAACTCCATGTCTATTTATGTTTTGACCTCAATAATTTCAAATCAGTTCATACAACAGTTTTAATGCGTTCAGTTTTAATATCTGACATTCCATTTAAATTAATGAATAATTATGACACATACATTTTAATTGTCCCAAATAAGCCAAGAATGTTTGTGACAAGTGGAACATGTGTGAAGAGACGTCACCATCACGTGTTCAGCATTTGCCTTCAAATAGTTAATGGAAATACATAGATACAGATCTACGTGTCGTCAGCAGCAAGAGGTCACACGAGGAAATGTGTTACCGCTGGAGCTCTTTCATAAAGTGCTGTCACATTGAAAAGGAGGAAGGGGAGATGATTGCAACCCCTTCAACGGTCAATTTAAAGGGATAGTGCACCCAAAAATGAAAATTATGAACCAATGACTCAGCCTCATGTCGTTCCAAACCTGTATGACATTTACGAACACAAAAAGTAATTTTGAAGAATGTTTTTATCCATACAATGAAAGTCAGTTTGGTTCGAAACAACACCGGACCCCATTGACCATTTTTCTAAATTTGTGTTTCACAGTAAAAAGAAAGTCATACAGATTTGGAACGACATGAGGGTGAGTAAATGGTTTGGAATTTTCATTTTTGGGTGCACTATCCCTTTAATTTTGTCAGAAGCATACCGTGCCAATTTTCAAATCTCAGACAAGTAAAGGCATCTCAATCCACCTCCACCACCCTGACCATCAGAGTTTCTGTTACTGAGCAATGAAGACAGGAATTCGAACCCTTAATGGGCAGACAGCATTAGTTCCTGGCAGCCAGCATAAGAGACATTCAGCATCTCTTTTATCTCTGTTGGCCTGTGGGGTAAGATGAGCACTGTTACCCAGCACATCTGTCCCCGCTGCTGATTCAGACAGCCGGGCTGCTAAAAGGTCTCATAGAAAGGGGTCGTAGACTCGTAGGACAAGCTAGGGCATGTGAACTAACAAGCACTCAGACAGAAAACGGCCTGCCGGGACACATACACCAAGAGCTCACACTTCACCTCACGGCAGAACTTAATGACTCTGTGTGACCTGAACACAGGGGTGAGAGACAGAGAGATACTGTAGAGAGAAGTAGAGAGAATAACAGTCGGGTTCAAGAAATAAAAATACTATTCATGTTCTTTTTTTTCCAATAATTTATAAACTGTTAAAGACAGACCTACTCTGAGCTATAACAAGGTTGTAAAAGGGGGGGGGGGGGGGGGGGTATTTATAAAAAAATAAAATAATTGAATAAACTATTTCAATTTCACCAATACTATACTTAACCAATTGGTGTATACTATATGTTTATACGTCTATATAAGTTTTTTACCCATAATTCTGTCATTTGCAATGCTTCATAGGATTGTAGTTCTTTCCCTTTCGTCTTTTTGCCTGATTTTCAAATACTTTTTTGCTTCATAAGTTTGTAATGTTGTGATTCACCTTATAGCTGGTTGGTTTGGTTCATTGCTTTCCCCTACGGGAAAAATACTTGCGAAACCAAGTCAGCTGAAAAAGAGGGAAGGCACTGTTGCATTTTTGTGGCGTTCTGCTGGGTAACCCCACCCACTGTGAAATCTTATTGGTCCAAAGCATCAAGCATCTTCTGATTGGCAGTGACCTTGTCATGTTGCACAGCAGTTTCATGCTCAATGCAGTCAGAAAGCTTGGAACTTGTCACATATTGTAACAAAATAGCTAAAGAGTAGCTAGAGAGTCACATCATTTAAATTTGTGGGGGAAAAGAAAACACCAGCCATTAATTTTTAGCAATAATAAAGTGTTCTTTCCATGCAGTCCCTCCATCACAGATAGTCCCAAACTTAAATCACTAGCAGAGAGCAGTCTTAAAGCTTAATGATTGGCTAACACATAGACGTTTCTTTTTCTCTCTCTTTTTTTTTTTGAGTGTTGACCAAGCCTAAGGCTGTCACAGTCACAGACACAAAATATTTTTCTCAAGACATCTATTTCACTGAAATCTCTCAGGTAGTAGGTATCAAAAATGGCTTTAAAGGGGTCATATAATGGTACATGCACTTTTACAAGCTGATTGTACTGAAATGTGTGTTGGCAGTGCCTGTACACAACCATCATAAAATGATAAAAATCCATCCAGTGTTTTTTTAAAAATCTTCTTATATGTTTCCTCCCATCTCAAATCAAGCTGTTCGATTTTGTGACGTCACAAAATCGACGCCCCTCCCACGATAGTTGATTGACAGGAGCGTTTCAACACAGACCGGCCCTCGCGAGCGAGCTGTCAATCATAGCCTGCGCGGACCGGCGCGTTCAGTGTTGATAGCTGGAGCACTGAGTAGAATGGCGTCTAAGCGATTGTGCTGTTCTGTTCTTGGGTGTAATAACGAACACAGCAGTCATATTGATGTTCCTAAATCCGTACAGCTGAAGACGCAGTGGCTGAGTTTGTTTTCGAAGGGAATATTCCCCACGATCAACGTCAATGCTTTCATGTTTGCGCGAATCATTTCACACACCAGACTGCTTTACAAACGAGGGTCAGTAAAAAGCTGGTTATTTGCTAAGAAGCTGCTCCTGAAAAAAGGATCAGTACCAACTATTCGTGTTCCTGCTGCACCTCCAGAAGAACTGAAGTGAGTGTAACATTTTATTGACCTTTATATTAATATTTATATTAATCTTTGCAAATCGCTTGCACGCTTCACGATGAATGCGGCTATTTTTACACTCAGGGTAACGTTACATTACAGCATGTTTTCTATGTATGACGTTCTCAATATAATTCATAATCCCATGTTTATAATGAACAACGCGTTATGGTTATTGTGTTATTGTGTTACAAACGGTGTATGCACAGAACAGAGGGGCGGGGTGAGCAAAGCTCATTATCATTTAAAGACACATGCACTTAAACGGCGTGCTGAAAACAGAGCTGTTTTTGACCAGGTAAAATGAGGGTTTTCTTACAATACTAAAGTATTTAATTTTTAATTAAAGTATATTACAAACTTTTAATTTAGACCCTAAAGAATCATATTAGCTTGTACAAAAATGACATTATATGACCCCTTTAAACTAGATCGAAGGCTTCATCTGGCAACAGCAAATGTATCCTCTTAAGTACAGACATGTCCTACCATATACAGCCTACAGCTACACATTCACCTGAAATAATCAGTTTTATCAGAAATAACAGAACACACATGCTCTTTAAACATCATCTCTATGCCAACAGATCGGTTATAATTATCATGCGGACTGTTTAAAGAAAACAAATGAAAGGTTTCCTGTTTAAAGGGATAACTCGTATCTAACCTACCTACAGGGTTTTGTGATACCTGACACATTCAGACAGACAGGAAGAAAGCAGAAAGACGCGTACTCAGAACAGGAAACCTTTCAGACACAAGCAGTTGATCAAGCAATATGACTTTAAGAGGTAAACAATGAAGTCCTTCAAAGTGAGGAAGGTTTTTTTTTTTTTTTTTTTTTTACTGGAGCCACAGAAAGAATATTTTGACTAATACTATTAAGAATGACTGAATTTCTAGAAAAAAAGAAAGCTGAAATTAAATGAGATGATGAATGGAAGTTGGTCTTCTTACCTTTATCGGCCACAGACAGCGTGCTGCTCAAGTACTTCTCCTCAAGCATCCATGATGCATCATTCAGCTTGGACGAGATGCCACACGACCCCACACAGTTGACTTTGATGGCTGCAAGAGGCCAGAGACACAATTAAACTTTTGATAATCTCATTTAAGACAATTAGCTTTCTTCAGGGGGGTGCTCAAAGTTCAACTTTGCTATTGTCACGACAGAGACTCAATCACTTTATTTGATGAACAGACTGAATTTAGGCTTTTATTTCACTTATAAGCACTGATCAGCGAACATAAACAGAAACGCAACCGAACCTGCCTGACGCACGAGAACAAACCTCATTGGTTCTTGCGGAAGCTCAAACGTGCTGCGTAACAGGAGAATAAACCTCATTGGTTCTCGCTCTTTGAGCAAGCATGCAACCACAACTGATGTGTGCGGTTGATGAATGTTTATTATATGTAAATAAAAGGCCTAAATTAAATCTGTTCATCATATAAAGTGATCATGTCTCTCCAGAAAATTTTAATTAAACCGCTCAATTCATATGGATTTTTTTTACGATCTCTTTATAAACTTGTTGATGCGTCAAGATGGTTGTTGCGTAGAGTGTCAATGGAGGGACAGAAAGCTCTCAGATTTCATTTAAATATCTTCATTTGTGTTCCAATGATGAACAAAAGTCTTATGGTTTTGGGACAACATAAGCATGAGTAAATGATGACAGAATTTTATTTACTATTATACTATATTATGTTTTATATTTATTTAGAAGTACATATGCACACATTTATTTTAAATGATCTGCGTGAGTATTCTATTCATTGTTTTTTTCTAAAAATATCAAACAATAAATACAAATAATAGTTTCATGTTAAATAAATATTATTTATGAAAGAAAACCATAAAACCAATCCATATCTGACACACCTTGCTACACCCGTTCAACCTCTGATAAGGTTGTTTGCTGTTGGCAAAACTTCCTCCACACCCTCATAAAAAGACTTCTTTTAAACCATTTAAGACAAAGAAATGACGTGAGGACGTAAATGACGTAAATCGCTTTGGATTTTCCCAACAGATCTAGTGTCATGTTGATGGCTAGATCAACACAGATGAATGGAATTTTGAAATGTTGAATAGGAATGCCGATTGTTTTCCGTTTTTATTTTATTGAACAACCTGTCTAACTTCTACTGATCCACGGAACAGACATTCCATACGAAATAAACATTCACTCAGAAGGAAAAGCCCCTTTTGTCTGTGTCGAGGAGAAACAGCCATCCTTATTTGCATTATAATTGCTTGATGCTAAGCTCTCCACACAGGCTTTAACACAGTGTACCCAGAAACATAAAGACACCTGAACGTACAAAACCCAGACAGACCAACGTCAGACAATTTAAAGACCAAATTTCAGGTTGAAATCAATCAGCCTGGAGGTCAAGGCCACAATTTACAAACAAAAGCATTTGCATCTGTATGGCTGTAGCGTTGGTGCTTTTGCCTTTGTTGTGTAACACGGTGTAGAGATTAATGTTTATTTTGTGTGACTTTGTGAAGTTTTTAGGTCAAAATGAATGCTCAGACAAACATAAACACCTTACACTACCCTGTCACGCAATTCACAAATATACAGTGCGCTCAAATCTGAATTTGAGTGAAAAGAGAGAGAAACTGACTAAGCCATGTGACCACATGCTGATCTGATTATGTAATGGGTAAAGCCCAGGGAATCTCAATTGGATTGAATCAAAACAGCAGGGCAGAGCAAACGCCATCATTACAGCTTCATCATCACAACATAAAGCTCAGTAAGAAACCTTCTCAAAACATTTAAACAACCCTCTTGGTTTTCCACAAGCCTGCAGTCTTGGTACATCAAATTTCGCATTCGCATTCGCATAAAAAAAAAAAAAATTATACAGCAGCACTGTTCGAAAAAGACAAAGCAAGACTGATAGAGATAAATAAGAATGTGAGAGATGGAAAAAACAGATGTAACACAATTTTTTTTTGCAAACGAACACAAAGTTTCACCACAACCCCTTTCCCCCTTTTTGGGGGAAAAGCAAAATGTTTTGTGAGAGAACCCAAAAGGATTGAAATATATAATTTTTCCTTCCATTTGTGGTGTATTTCTTATTGAAACAAGAAGTTGGGGCAGAACACATTAAAGGGTTCATCCCTTTTTTAAACCGCCAATAGCTTTTAGTTTACATCACAACTGTGAACCATTTGCGGTATGCTATTGCTAGCCGACTAGAGATTATATTGCTAGAGAGAGAGACTATTCAACATTCGATTGGAAATATTTTAATACACCCTTGAGTACAAGAGGAGTCATCAGTATTTCTAGTTCAGTCCCCCAGATGACAAATATTATTAATTTGAAATGCATATATCTGCTAAAAGCTAGTTTTGTCAATGTTTATATATACATTAGCATACAGTTTACCACAAAGCTAATGGACATGAACTGAAAACCACCCAGGGAAAGAGAGGCCACATTACACTCATCACAAATGAAACCGGGTATCATTTTCTCAGAGAAAAAACGTCAGTTTGCATTTTCAGACAGAGGCAGAAGGGGGTTCAAATCAGGGCAGGCATAACACACGGCTGGGGAATGTTAAAGTCTGTTTGTGTGCGGCCGGCACAGGCTAAAGCAGCATCAGTTCACCACAGACATAAAACATTGGTGGCAGATGGTAGCATATCACTGGACCGGGCAGGTGCCCTCGCTGGCACACTGCTATGAATGCCCCTTCCATCTCTAGCACAAATAAGACGACAAAATCCAAAGGAAAGAGGGTCCTCTGAGTATCAGACGATTCATGAACGAATAAATAGGCATTAAAGCACTGGTGCCATCTGCTGTGTGCCATCTGGGCACTTTTGCTGGCATGAGGAAACTTTCTGACTATATTTTACCACTATATACTAAAAAAAGCAGTAATGAAAATGAAAACACTATATTGTGGCGAAGAATAATAATAAAAATTTAGACTGATTCACTAATGATTCAATCAGACAGATTTGATTTGAAAGAATGATTCATTCACAAATCACACATCACTATGGCACATTTTATTTCTAGCAGAATAAATGTTAGAAAATAAAATGTAAAAATTATATTTATTAAATAAATTTATTTTAACATATTTTTTCCAGACCTAGAAAATATTATAATTTAAAAAAAAATATTTCCAGATGTTCCATGACCATGAAAAACCTTTAGCTAATACAGTATATACAGTATATTTCCTTATTTTATAATTTATATATAATTTATTTGTTTAAATATAAACAAATGAATTATATATAAATTATAAAATAAGGAAATATAAAAAACTGAACATTTTAAATATATGATAATTTAAATATATATGATTGCATTGCCAGATGTTTTGACTTTTTTGAACCCCTGTAAAACTCAGACTGAGTGATTCACTCCATGACAAGCATTACTGTATCAGACATGACTTAAACACTCAAGTATTACAGGAAGTAACAACCAAACACAGGATGTAAGATACTTTAATTCTGTTCGGAAGTGTAAAAAGGTCATGCTGACAGTAAACATGACCATTAAAATGAAAACAGTTCTTGCGCAACATAGTAAGGCCAGCTGGATTCATTATGGCTTCATACGAACAAAAGAGCAAGATGGAAATGAAGCTTTCATGAAATGGAAATAAGCCTAACAGCCACAGAGTGAGAATGTAGCATGTGTGTGTGTGTGTGTGTGTGGTTTATGTGTGCTGTTACTATTACAACATCTCTGTCATGTATTCAGTCTTCCATTAGATTCAACGGTTCAGCAACTGACATTTCACAAGGTTTCACATTGTCTTATTTTAGGATCATAGATGACAAATTCTTCCAAATCTCTATATCTTCTGTGACACACGAAAGGGGAAATTCTGAAGAATGTGTCATGGATTGGCACTGGAGATTTTAAGCTTCAGATAGGATGTAAATGCACAATAAAAGTGTAACAAAAGTAGCTCTTATGACATGCTCTATATTGTCATATGATAGCATTGAGTGAGAAACCAACCAAAATTTAAGCCGTTATTCTCTGAAAAAGCTTTCCAAACATGAGAGTTTGTGAATTAATCTTTCTTATGAATCAGATCTTTTCAATGAATCAGTTGATCTGATTAGCAAAACCTGTCTGAATGATTCATCATGAATCAAGACAGCGATTCTTTCATTAAATTTCATTCATCTTGTAAGTGGATGTCAAGAAGTGAATACTGACTCAAATTTCAAGTCTTCTTCTCAGCTAAATCTATTGTATGACTTAAGAAGGCTTATGAACCACTTTTATGATATTTGTACTTATGATGCTTTTGCATTGTTTTTGAAGCTCAAAAAAGGCATCAATTCCCATTCATTGCCACTGCATGGAAAAGAGCTGCCAAAACACTGATTTTTTTTTTTTTTACCTCTGTCTTTTACAGAGGAAAGAAGGTCATACGAGTTTGGGAAAACATGAGGGTGAGTAAATGATGACAGAAAATGCATTTCTGGATTAAATATTTCTTTTAAGCTGTACACTGTGTGCTGGGATCTGACTCAGAGTCTACAGGGGGACACGCTGGAGTTGGTCCAGGCCTCTTGGCAGCTTACATGGTTCAGCGCATGTGTCAGAGAAGCACCGCAGTGGGCGTACGCTCTGTACTGCTGTGTTTAACGCAACCCTTCCACATGGGAAGACAGCGTGGGCTGAACCTGTTTCCTAACACATGCAGCGTAAGCAACACTTCTGCCAGTCATCAGACGACTGTGAGAAACTCCGCACCCAGAGTTTATATCTAATAATACTACATACCTATTTGTGAACCTCTTCAAAAACGCTCTGTTCTAAACACTAACCTGATTGAAACCAACAAAGAGAATTCTTCTAAAAATATCAGATCTAACACAAAGGTTTATCTCTTTGCAATACGATACTGTCCAGTGCCGCCCATGTCCTTTGAGAATGTCGCTTCCCTAGGACAGGAATTTATGAGGTCTTTGTGACGTTACACAATTAAGAGTTTTAGATATTGCGTAACTGACTCTAAAAGCCATTCTCTGCAATGTTTTGGACCATAAAACCTCCTTTAAGAAACATCTAAAAGCTTATACTACAAGACAGCTGTTTAATCGTTGCTTCCTTAATTTAAAGTTGGCATGAAAGTCTCGTTAAAGTTGCTAATGTATTTTCTTCCCTATATTGGGAAGAAAATCGATATATATTGATACATCCAAATGGCTTCTCAAACAAGAAAAAAAATGTAGGGCGGGACTTGATTTTGTCCATCGGGTATTAATTCGATTGTTGGATCGTTGTGGTTTGATTTTGCTGTGATGTCATGTGAGTGACAGGTTGTCCCGTCCTTGTGCCATGTCATCAAGAGGAGAAGAGATGTCACTGCAAAAGTGAGGGGAAGTTATTTTGATGAAAGTTTACGAGGCACATGAATGTTAAAAAATAATGATGTGATAAATCATTTATAATAAATACTGCAATATTCCATTAAAAAAAAATCTAGAATTGTCCATTTTGATTTCATGGTGACTTTAAATTAAAACACTGTCAGTATAAAACGAATATTTAACTTTTTTCCAGAAATGTAAAAACGTTGAGTGTTCTGAATAAAATAAAATAAATAAAATAAATAAAATAAATAAAATAAAATAAAATAAAATAAAATAAAATAAAATAAAATAAAATAAAATAAAATAAAATAAAATAAAATAAAATAAAATAAAATAAAATAAAATAAAATGCTTTAGTAACTGGCAGCTTTGTATCCAATCAGTAGGGGGGTAAAATCACTCGTTTTTAAACCGCAATACTTAAAAACGCATGCAAATGATACGTTTTCATGACTGCATAGCACAGCAACGTGACGTTGAGCAATAGTCCAAAATCTACCGGTTGACAAATTTCTACCGATCATGTCTACCAGTATATCACCCACCCCTACCAATCAGTGATGTATTCTGAGACTCGTCAGAGAGAATTTGACCCTTTGACACAACAGAAATGCAACAATGAGTCAGCACGCATGAAGGGGCGCCTTCACTGGCATAGAACCTGACAGCTGGGTTTGGGGAAAGACTGATATTTCCTTGTTTACTGTTGAGCTGGATACAGTTCAGCTGGAGTGGAGATACACAAAAGAGCTACAGTGTGTTTGACTAAGGTCAGGTTTTTCCTCTTGACAATCCACACAGAAGTCCTTGATCCCTAGGCCAAAACACAAATGAGGACTGCATCACAGCAGACGCAACGTCGATTTAAAATGGCCAAGAGCGTCATTAATGAGATTAATAGAACTGATTGAGAGAAGAAAATTCCAATAAAAGGGTTTCATTCAAACAGAAGACCGCATCATGTGACTATGACGGTGTGATGCAGTCAACAGAAGAAATAATATAACCCTTCAAATGTCTGTTTGAGATCAGACTCCGTAATTGTTTGGTTTCAACCAACAGCTGGAAGCAATGAACTGGTTTATTTCACCAGAGAATGTGTGCCACTGACACACTGACTACATCACCACCGCACAACACAATGGATGACTTTATAGAAAACATTATGCGCCTCACAATGACACAATGTTTAACCACAGATGGACGAAACTTTCTGCCTTCTTCCCATCTAAATCATGATAGAAGTGCAACACACTAGACATTACAGAAGGAAATAAATGAGAGGAATACTTCAAGAAAATCAGCGGTTTTGAACAACATGAGGATGTATAAATGATGACAGAATATATGTTCATTATGTCGACTTAACTGAATACACAATGTTTCTAACCACATAACTTGTATTATCTTATATATTACAGCCATATGGACATTCATTTCTGACTGATGACAGAATAATTCCTTAATTTTCTGTTAACTTCTTTGAAACAATATGTATTGTGAAAACCACTATACAATTAAACTTCAATTGAATTGAACTAAAAAGTAACATTAAATAATTTGCAGATGTAACAAACTGAATAGTGAGGCTGCAGTCTCACTTTACATTTCATCATCGACTAAGGAACTCCATCATCCTCGATGCTCGGGGTAACTCAACTCCCATGTCCTCATTAAAACTTCTAAAGCAATTAGACACTCTTGCTTTCCCTCTTCCCTCTCACCTCGATCATGACCCCATCACGACTCTTTTTATGAGCTTATGACAGCATTTAATCCACTGGCACCACAGATCACACAGCACAAGAGACTATAATACATCTGCTATTTACCATTTTCTACATTTATCATTGGTCAGACCTTCAGCTGCATAGTAAGGAATGAAAGTGAGAGCAGTATGGTTTGCAGACAATATATTTATGAAGAGACTCTCATTCAAAACAAGAATCCCACAGGATTGCTTTATGGACGTAATATGTAAATATTTGCATTCTTTAAAATATATTTCTATTTTTGAACATTTATATTTAAACCTAAATTATATTTAAACTTAATTTTTATATATATATTTCCTGATTTAATGGATATAGAAGTTTTATTTTAGTATCGTTGATATACTATTAATATTTTTAATACGATTTTATTTTTTTATTTTCTGTTCTCAGCTTAATTTTTTTAAATTAAGTTTTAGTTGTTTTTATATTAGCTTTGATTTATTTTATCTAAATATGTATTACATTTCAGTTTTTTATTTATTTAGTTTTAGTTAGGCTATATTTCAAACAAAATTAAACAAAAATGAGAAATGAATTTTATCTATCGTTAATTATTCTGTCTGTCTGTCTGTCTATCTATGTTTGTCTGTCTATCTATCGTTCATTTAGTCTATCTAAATTCAAATTCAAAATTGCTTTATTGGCATGACTATACAATATTGCCGAAGCTTGGAATACATTGAATAATAATAAAGACATCAAAATATTATTATAACATAACTTAAATTTAAATGTACAAATTAAATTAATTGTACAAATTAACAGTGTAACAAATTAGAATATGTGTGAACATTTGATAACACAGTGTTTTAACACACACACACACACACACACACACACACACACACACACACACACACACACACACACACACACACACACACACACACACACACACACACATTACTGAGGGTCACTGTGGTGAACAGTTGGGAAACATATTGAGGTCAGACACAATACACACACTACACACACATTCACCTGCTGCACACATTCTGAACTCTATTTGTGACAGTGGAAGGAAGTACTTCTCTGTCTCGATCTCTCCCGTCCTACAGTGAACACACACCCTTTGCTCTCAGGGTAACCAGCTCTTTCTGGGTCTGCCGGTCTCGATGGCTAGACTGTGTTCACTGAGCCTGTACTTGCTCAGGATCCGTCTCTGCTTTGTGTCTCTCACACTCTGGAGATATTCTTCCAATTCATAATTTGATTGCAGAGTTCGATAGAATTGTAATTTACATTGTGTTTTAGTTTCCTGATCCCAATGTTCCAAATATGTATTTTTAGACTGTTTGATAATTTGGTTTATTTTGATGTTTGGGTGAGAAGCAGTGCTGGTCTGAGACTGGTTAGTGTTAGTAGAGTTAGTAGTCAGGTAAGCACCAGCTGACTGGGGGGACTTTTTTCGGGGTTCAGTTCTTGGGTTTGTAATGCTTTAAAATGTAGCGATTCAGTGGGACTTCATTTTAGATGCATCCAGAATTTGAGGGATCTTTTTTTGCATATTAACAAATAAATGGGAATCTGCCTAATTTTTCCTTTGTAGTTTTAGAATCATTTTGCAGAATTTTGTTTGTAGGGCTTCTGTTGGATGTCCGTCCCATCTAATGTAGCTCTGATCACTGAGTGGACCCCAATCCTCAATTCCATACAGCACATCTATCTATTTTATGAATAAGGAACTTATCCAAGTGTATTACACAACATGCTGTGACCATTCAGCTCATTCAGCCCTTATTCTACTCATTCTACTCACACGCTATACCTCATCTCAATCTCCTCAAACATTCCCAGAAATTACAGTGCAGGTCCATCCTGTCCCATGATCCTCGCTCAACCACGTGTCATGCATCTCCCTCAAGCTTTATTTACCTCAACAAAACAAAAGCAGTCTCTCAGTCGGCACAGAAAAAGTCAGTGAATTGGTGTTCACAGAAAAGATTGTTAACTTACTTTCTTTTCTACTAATTTACTTTCAATGAAGCATCACCACATGTTGAATGAGGCTGTGTAAAGCAGAAAGGGGGAAAGATAAAGACTAAAGATTTTTTTAGGGAAGTCAGGCACACATGAAACCATGTCAAAGTGAAAGAGAAAGGAAGGCTACACTCACCCACAAGCCCTCATGAGCTCAGCTGCCGCCAAGCTTAAGAAAATTATTTAACATACCATTTGGCCAGAAACGCAAATGTCAGACCGAAAAGACATTGCAGAATGATGCATCAGCAGTGAGTGTCCATGAAATAGCCTTTCCTAACAAGAAAACAAATTTGTTGCATACCACATAGATGAAAATTTGACATTTACATGAGAATTTATGAACGAGCACTAAATCACAGAGAGCCTGCCGCGCATTCAGAGGGAGATTTACACCAGGAATGGTAACAACACTTCTGCTTTGATAGGGAACAGGCAGATTAATGCAAGCAAACTGAGAATTTCAACTGAGATAGGTCACCTTGGTTTTAATGATGTCCATCCTTCTCCCTATATTTATGGATGGTTTTGCTAAGTAAAAAACTGTTTTTCAGAGAACATCCCAAACAGAACTGGAATATGAGCTGTTGGTGGATTAATTTATCGTACAATATTGAGAAAGAAATGATTTATCATGCTTTTGTTTACTTGCTGTGGGATCGCATCATTAGGATTACGGTTAAAGCTTGTGGAGTCTATTTTGCATCATAATCACTCAAAACGCTGTATCCAAGGGATAATTCTTAAGAGATAATTCTTATGTTATGCTACAGGTTATGCAACACAGAACAAGAATGTTAATTATACTACATGTAATGCATACTAATATATATATATATATATATATATATAATAGTGGCCAAAAGTGTTGTCCGGCCTAAAAAAAAACATCTTTACCCTTTATTAAATTATTATAAAACATTTGTTAAAGCTTTTGTAAGCATATTGTGTAGTTGTGCTTGGAGTCAATTGTTTTATTTGTGATAACACAATGAAACATGTCAACTTGTGCGGACATCATTTTTGGCCAGGCTGTCATACAAAGAAATTATGAACACATGCAGAACCAATAACATATTAATAACTGATTATGTTGTAGTCAATGCATGCTTTTTGCTTTGTATTTTTGTATGTATGCATTTTTGTATGTATTTTTTTTGCTGACAAATACCTTAACCAAGTGTAGTGTTTTGTTCTTCCCTTATATTTAAAATATTTAAAGGTACAATATGTAAGAATTTTGCATTAAAATATCCCAAAATCTCAAGCCCAGTGTTATATATTTTGTTAAGTTGATTACTTACAATATCCCAAATGTTTCCAACTATTTTTAAATCGTGAGAAAATTGCGATTTTAACCAAGGAAACGGGGCGTTAGAGCAGGGGGGAGCTGGGAGTCGCCAGTCAATTGCGTCATATCCGCGTCACCCTCGGTTTCCGCTCGTACTGCGTGGAGTCCTGGACAGATGCGAAAGTTGTAGTTGTAGCGTCTATCAAGCTACAAACTTTAGCTTGTTTCTTGCAGTCGTTATGGGACACAATTATTCTTTACCGATTGCAGCTGGTTCTGTCGACAAAGCATGCTTAATTTTATATTTTCCAAATGTAGCATTCGGTAATAGTTATGTTTATGTAAGGAAAGTATTATTGCTTTAGATTTGTGTTTAGTTTATTGACATTGTTTATCACGTCTGGTGTTTATGGCCATGTAAATAAACATAGCATGTGTTATACATAAAGATGAATCAGTATTTTGGCAAATGATGTGGGTATGTTCGAATGTACTTTTACAACAATTGTTTAGAACATGTAAAACTGCGCAGCGTTATCACAACAATGAATTCAACAAATACAGTAACATCTATGAAGTATTAAACCTTACTTTTCTTGCGGTTAATTCATTTTAATGAAATAAAAGTGTGATGAGGTTTAAGAGTCAGGAAGGAAGAAGACGGGTCGTTGTGACTGGGACTCGTACTTTATTAAAATAAAGCAAAACAAACAAAAGCCGCGCACAACGCGCATTCACCGTGGCAACCGCGACGGCACAAAACAGTTCAAAAATGAGAGCTTGGATCCACCGGTTTTCTTCCTCTGCGTCCAATTTTCTCTCCAGTCTCTCTCTCGTTCCAGCGCGGCTTATAAGCGGTCTCTCCACGCCGATCACTGCAATAAGACACAGGTGCATTTGCACTTGACCTACTTGCTCGTCTCTTTTCTCTCCCATCACAGACCGCGCTGAACCACGCCCCCCTCGCCACAAAAAGCATGTCATTAAACGCAACATTTATAAAAATAGAACTTAGCCTCATCCATGAACATGATTTTTCGATTCCCGTCTGACTGATTTACATCCACGGTGGAGTTTAAAACGACAGTTCCCATCATTCCACGCTCCTTCACACATACATGCCAACCCTCCCGATTTTTCCGGGAGACTCCCGAATTTCAAAGCCCCTCCCGAAAATCTCCCGGACCGACCTTTCTCCCGAATTTCTCCCGATTTCCACCTGGACAACAATATTGCTACACCATCCGTTAAAATGAAGTTAATTCGGCCAGCGCTCATACCTGTTTACATCCTGTTTTCGGTTGAAGTCCAAAGTAGTCGATTGTCGAGTTCACGCGCGTGATCATAGGTAACTAAACATATGCACCTTTAGTCGACAATCGACGACTTTGGACTTCAACCGAAAACAGGATGTAAACACAGGTATGAGCGCTGGCCGAATTAACTTTATTCATATCTTTCACATCTACTGCAGTCAGATTCACCCGTGTTAACTCTAAAGGAATCCCCCCCCCCCCTCCCTTTTAAATATCTCCCGAATTCTGAGGTCTCAAGGTTGGCAAGTATGCCTTCACATCGTCATCAAGCTACGCCGTTGTTGTTGTTTGGAATGTAGCGCCCTCTAGCGGCAAAAATTCTTGCATATTGTACCTTTAAAATATAAAACAAATTCCCTCATATTTTGATTGCATTAATATCTTATATTTGAAACATGTATATTATAGATGTATAAAATTAAAAATGTAAATTTAAACAATATTGTCAATAATTATATTAAAAAAAATATATATATATATATATATATATATTTCAATATACATATGGAACAGTTACAATGCAACAACTAAGATGCAAAGCAGCAGCAAACACTTTCCTTACAATACTGTGGCAGTCCCATGGAACAATGATGGCATCAGATACTATGGTAATACCATAGTACCAAACTTTGAAATATATGCCATGGTACAGAATGATTACCATATACAGTTTCATGGTATTTACATAGTTTCTCATTTAAAAAAGCAGAAAGATTTTCAATCGGATAGTAAATGCTGTCTGGAATCTGATCTTGCGTGATTTACTGAAACATTCGTCAAGGTCACGACGGCCTGTTCAAGTAGATATACAAAGAGAGGAAGAGCACTCCTTCCTTGAGCTTCTAATGAACTACAATGAATACAGAGAAAAACGTGCCTATTGTGTCAAGCAATTTCTGTGATATGCATTGAAATATCAACCATCAATGTCTGTGATATTTTGCAACATTATACATTCCTGAATGTAATGGAAAATAGATGTTTTAGCAGAAAACTGAATTTCAGATATATTTCTCTTGTATTTGGTCCTGAAGTGCTCTTAAAGTCCCGTGAACCGGAAGTTGCAACCGACTTTACTTAAGTGTTGTGACGTATTTCCAAATGAAACGCGAACTGACGGTTGAGGAGTAGTTAAGGATATTTAAACCAAGCCGTCAAACTGATGTCATCAGAGAAGGAACGCCATTCCAGAGCGGAAGCAAATTTTCAGGTTTAAATTTAAAGATTACTATGAAAAAAATTTGTACAATTAACTTGCACGGATTAATTGTTCACCACAAGACACCTTTACATTTTTTTAATAAGGCCTTGTAATGAAGGCATATTTAAGTACTCATTATATAATGAAAACCCTGAGTGTTCTCCTGCATTTAGAGGAGGAGAAAAGAGCCTTTCTGGGTGGCGTGATGGAAGATCTGTAATTAAATTCTCAGTGACACAGATGAATCGGGCCCTCTCTTTACTTTACAATATCCTCAGGGCTGGGAGGACTGATGGCATTCCTTAACTACCTGATTTAACTACCTGACAGAGTTTTGGAGCACATGGTGAGTTGAGATGGGTGTTTCAGATCTATTTTTCATATTGTAAGTTATGCTTGTTGTAAGTAAGCATGTTGCCAAAATTCACCTGTAGACTAGCAACTAAAATGATTGATTTCAGTTTTTTTATTTGTGATTAATTGAAGTAATTGAATTCTTGAATCTGATTGGTTGATGAACATTCTAAGGTGTAGTTAAAGTAAAGTGTACTAAAGTAGTTCCAGGCAGGTCTTGACCGCATTACAGTTGCATATCACCTCGCCAAATGATTATTAGTTATTTCAAAGGTCCGTACAGACTACAATAACAAAATAACCAAAACCCACAACGACACTGACCAAGCTAATAAATATAATAGACAATAGGATAATGTTTTTTTGCCACAAATTTAAATTTGTACAGAAAGCACATACTCTCTTTCCCCCGATCTCTCTCCCACTCAAACACATACAGTACGGAAACACACTCGCACATAAACGTGTTGTCAGCGCTGACCTGACCATTTTATCAGAAAAATAGTTTAGCAACTTCAAAGCTTCATGACATTTCTCTCTAGCGAGGTAATAACGCCGCTGTCCTTGAAGCAGATAAACTTACAGTTTCGCTATTAGTAGAGATGCTGCTGCTGAACACTGTTGAGAGACACACAGACTCAGGTAATTCATACATGCTTAATCTCTCTTTCTCTCTCTCTAATAACTGCATTATTCTGACATAAATGGCTCAAGCCTTTGTTACTGCCCTAAATGTTTTGGAATTAGCAACGGAGGTGTGGGATAAATGGAGTAAGAAATTATTCCTACACACAAGAGCATTTAAAGGACAAAAACATGACAAATGTCTTGAAATACAACATAAGGGGAATAATTGACTCAGGTCCAATGAATTATTAGAAAATAATGCCCATCTGCTTTGCCTCGTGACCAGGTTACGACCTTGGGTGTGCATTATTTTCTAATAATTCAATGGCCTGCCATCAATTAAATCCTTACTTTATTTACACAAAACAGTGTAGCTACAATCTTAATAGCTATCGGCTATTTATTGAAATAGTAATCAACTTATTGGGATCAGCCAGAATTGTAATATTGATGCAATTTAATATTGATTGCTTCCGAAAATGGAAGTCTATATTTGCAGCTTCCCGAGTAAAATATTATTATTTGTTTGTGTAAAATATTATTTTAAACAATTGAGTTTTATGATATTTACTGTGTTAAAAGAAAGAGATTTACTTGACTTACTATTGAAAATTAACATACAAATAATACACTTTGAACTCGACTTTTCCACAGGATCTTAAACTAAACTCACTTGATCTAATCATTAACTTGAATAATTACACTGCACTAAAACATGTGCTGTCCTCTCAAGACCATGGGCCTCTCAAGCGCCCATACAATCAATCCAGCTCACTCTTTTAGGAAGGTAAAGGCATCTTTGTCCTCTGAAAGAGTGTGAATGAGAGAGGGCACCTGATCACAAAGGACATCTGGGCTGGGAAACCCCATACGTCTCATGGGACCAGTAGTTCTGAATGCCGGTGGCCTAGCAACCACATTCCGATAAGATATCCCCGGAAACGGCCATAAACCTGCTGCCAGGTGAAGGCTAACCTCATCTCTGCCTCAATAAAACACTCTCAATCCAATACACACACTTGTAAACAAACAAATCACAGAGGAAATTCCAAAGTCCACCACAAAGGCATTTGATTCCCAAGTAAATGAGGGCTCTGACTGGACTTTTGAGTGCTGTTCAAGAATATTGGAGAAGCTGAAAATTCTTAACGCTGTTTGTGAGGAATGCGTTACATTCTAGCCTCCACGCAAGGTCATTATTCCACTGTGAATCAGAATGTGTCAAGTGTTACAGTTAGCCGAGTTGAGGACTATTCAGACAAACAAAAGAGAACAAAGAAAGGTCATTAGGGTTAAGCATGACATTTCCGAGAGGTTTACTGTAAAAGGATATGGAAACCTTTTTTACCTTTGTCCTGGAGCATTACCGAGACATAATATACAATAAAGGGATAGCTATGACTTCCTTTCTTCCATGGAATACAAAAGAAGATATTTTGTGTGCGGTTTTCTTTTTTCCATACAATAAAAATCAATGGGAAACAAAGTTGACCCCATTGACTTTCATTATTTAGACAAAAACAATCAAAACATTCTTTAAAATATCATTGTGTTCCACAGAAAAAAGTCATACAGGTTTTGAGGGTGAGTAAATGATGACAATTTTCATTTCTGGGTGAACTGTCCCTTTAAAAGAATATGTATGCAGGAGACAGAATTTAAATTTTGAAATAAAAATATGAGGAACTAAGGAATAGAAGGAACTAAGACAGAAAAAAGGACAGTGAGAGATCTGTAGGCTTTTGTTCTCACATGCGATCAGTTTCTTGAAATATTCCCGTTATGAAACAGAAGGCTTTGTTGGTTCCCTTTGAGACTAATAAGACAATGTGAGCGCTCTAAAATTTCACCAGATATATTCAGCGAGGCCAGATGTACCATGCGTGTGTCCTACATTACTCATTATTGCTTGAGAATGAGCTGAAAGCGTACACTTAAAAACAGTCATTAAAGGAGTTGAAAGCGCCATTAGTCGCAAACATAAAAGTCCTCAGCTTCGTTTCAAACGCTACAGCTGCATCCCTCATTCAGCAAGACAGTGTGGACAAATCTGTCTTATCTAAATCCCAGAAATAGACATCTTCTTCACCCTTCCTTACTCTGACAGCCTGGAGAGAAAGAGAAAGAAACAGGAAGAGAGACATAAAGAGAATGAGAGAACGCATTTCTCCTGGCACGTGATGCTGTGACCAAAAAAAAGAGCCCCATCGAGGGCAGCTGGCATGGTAGAACCACTGGAAGGCGAAAACAGGAAAAAACAAGGTAAGAGGTGCCAACATGGCATCAGAGAGACAACTAAAGTGCCAATATAGATATCTCACTATAACAAACACTGAAAGGTCTAACAAACCTTGAGGTTAAACATTCACATGAAACATCTTTAGTGACAAACAAGCTTTTATTCTTCACACACTTGATGCAAAGGAATATTCCAGGTTCAGTGCAAGTTAAGCTCAATCGTACAGAGCCCTGCACTTGATATGTGGAGGGCAAAATCATATCATGGCCACAAATTAAGAATTTGTATTTATTCCCTCGTTTTACTAAATTGTGCACACAAAATATAATAATTCATTCCCTCGATTTAGTAAACGGTGGCCACATTGTATTAATTCGGTCTCTCGTTTTGATTTAACTAAACAAGGGAACAAATTAGTAAAACGATTAGTTAATTCATGGCCACGATTATACATATGTTTTTCTGCATGTCATGCACGGGGATCCATACAATCAACAGCATTTGTTTTTAAAGAACATAATGCCACAAATGCTGTCAATTGAACCCAGAATATTCCATAAAAAAGAGAGAAATTGTATTATTCCCATCCATGACTGCAAAGTGTTAATTTAATGGAATAGTTCTAATTTGAAAAACATCCCCCAAGTCTAAACACATTAGGGGTTTGATGCCCCTGAGCATATTCCTACTATGACTGTACATTTGCTATTTGCAGCAAGCAGAAGTGGTCATGGAGTTCTTGTGAACTCGGTGTTAGCCTATATACCCGTTGAGACACGCAGTAACGTCAGAGTTTATACCCTTGATTTGAACACAGAAATTCTTAACTAAAAAGTATAAGGAGTCAACAAGGGCTGGCCTTGTCTGGAATAGAAAGGTTTGTTACTTTGTTCTCATTATGAAGCTGAAATTAACTGGTTATGAGGACAGGTTTGAGCTCAACGATGGCAAAACCAGGCAATTTGTTCTCATATTGGAATATACATAAACATGAATGAGATTTGAGAACTATGGTGAAGGGTAAGATTTTTAGCAATTAAAATGGCGTATATTGTATGGCTTCATAAGGCTTGGAATATAGCACAAAAGTCACTCTATGGTTCTCTATGGAGCTTGACTTCTCCAAAATAGCTTTAAATTTACAAATGAAAACTAGTTTGTCCACTAAACTTCCATTTGAAGCAAAACCTTCAGGTGGTGTCCTTTGAAGGACCTCAGATAAACACTCTGACATGCTCTAAACTCATCCTGTATACTTAGGAACAGGAGGTGAACACTCAAAAAACACCTTCTTTGCTCCAAAATAAAAGTGTGCTGCATTAATAAATAATGATATTTGAGGCCTGCGATTCCCATTATGAAAGGGACAAACAGCTGCATCATAACTTAATATTTGTGTTCAATAGTGGCAAATATTTAAAACACAAACAAGGGTGTACTGCCTGTTAATGTGGCGAATGCACTGTTATAAGAAATAGGGAGTGAATCTAATCACAAACACTCACACAGCGTGAGACAGAGTGGCATCATGTTGGTATCAGTGGTGTTGTCTTACAGGGCAGTCAGTACACTGCTAATGAATAGAGGGGCTTGTCTATGTGAGTGTCTTTTGAGACACAAAGAGACAAAAGGCTCTAGAGCATTACAAACAAGCTTATCACAATCAAAAATATGCATTTGATACCAGGCTGAATGTATTAAAGCATACAAAATGAACATGATACAATGCTTGCATATCTAACATTTGTTGACATATTTCCTATTAAGGTCATCACGCTACCAAAATTGCACTAGTCGTACCATTACCAGTAAAATTTCACGGCTCTCTTTACCAATTTTGGGAGTGTACTTACCAGCATGAAAAACTAAACTTGTATTCAGATTGTGAATGGGTAATGAACAGAAAGCAAGAGAAGTAATCACAAAAAACTTGCGAAAACTCGCTACGTTATAATAAAAAAGCTATTTTAATTGTACAATGAATCATTTATTTACATTGTATTTACACTATGTTGGTTATAATGAAAGGATTGAAGGAAACAAAGGTTCAGAGGTGTTTTCAGATTCGGAACAACTTACTAGCACCTCTGATAGGCTATTGCATTCACATGCTCAATGGATATGATTGTGATTGGCTACAAAGCTCAACGCATGTAAAAACATGGTGTAAATAGAAACCTTTGACACTCAGAGAGCGCTTAAAACACGAACGAGAGAGTTTGAAAAGCATCAGCGGGTATCGAACATACCCGGAAATCTGCACAACCGGTCAACTTTTTTTTTCCGACTGATGCCGGTAGTACCAGCATGTTTGACCATCCTATTTTCGATTTAACCAGAATTTGATAACAGGACTGCACCATCAATCCAAATAAAACCAAATTCGCAATTTGGATTAGTCTGAATTTAATTTCAACCGGCTATTGTCAACAAAAGACAAACTTTAAGGGCTCCCTACAGTTTTCCACCAACTGAAAATTAAGAAATTCATTCAAAACAGCCATAAATATTAGCATTGTAATTTTGCAGTTATAATGTAAAAAAAATATATATATATATAATAATATACATTTTTTTCTTAAATACGTAAAAAACATTTTTTTACAGTGAAATATTATATTATAAATATTTTTATTATTATATGGTCTGATATTTGTTTTAGTAATAATTATGTTTTATTATTAGCATTATTTAGTCAATATTGATTTATAATCAAACATTTTTGGCCAAATTGTACAGCTCAGCAAACCAGCTTTTCAAATGAAAAATCTAAAAAAAAAAATAAAAAAAAAAAAAAAATCGCAAATTGAATTGCAAACAAAATGAGTCATCAATATTTTCCATCTAATTTCCCATGAAGAAAAAAATTATTAAATGCATCTATGTCTAAAATTGGCCAACAGTGCTATTTACATTTTGTTTTCATTGGGCTTTCAGTATCCTGTGCATAAACCCAAGTTTCTAGAATGATGTGACAAAAGTCAATGTTTATATTTAAACAAAACACTAAGGATATTTTCTCTCCACAAATCACATCACACATGTCTCAAAGGGTCAAATGAAAAGCTTCACAGTGCAAATTGATGTACGTACATTGATGTTCATACAAGGCTGTACAGTTTTACACTACAGCACTAAACCATTTCTAACTTAAGTTTCTAACCATTTCAGATTCAAGCAATCATGTCTTCTTTGGGGTTTTCTGTAACTGACTGATTAAAAACAGTCTAAAGCCCTTTCATAGTTAAGAAGGATTATACATGTCTTCTGCCAAAGCTGAGACTGTCTTGCCTGTTCAGTTGCTGACCAGTAACCTTATACACTGAATATCGGGTGTGATGTAAATAAGAGACCCTCTTTCAATGGAAGGGTGAATGTGTATGCACTGAAAGAGACTTGCGCTTTAATATTCACAGCACACTTTTAATTTTCATTAAAAAAGATATGCAGAGCCATGCAGGCGGAAAAAAATGTCACTGTCTCTCACACTCATCAGGTCCATGATAGGACCCTTTATCAAAGCTGCCAGACAAAAAAAAAAAGACAGATAACAGAGCCAAAGCATGAGTCAGCTGCATTTTAATAAAACATAGTGGGCAATGTAAATTGAAAAGCACAGCTGTTCTCGGAGTAACAACATCACGTCTTCCACTTTGCAGCAAGACACTATAAGGAATTCAGGTCCATGCTGAGCACACTCTTAAAAATAAATGTCTTTATTGGTATTTGCGGTTCCACAAAGAACCTTTAACATCCAGTTCTTTATAGTGGACAAATGTTCTTTAGATTATTCCAATGTTCTAAAAAGTGGTTCTTTTAAGAACTCTTCACTGTTCTTTGAGGAACCCAAAATTGTTATTTTATGGCATTGCTGTGAAAACCCCCTTTTGGAACCTTTATTTTAAGAGTGCAGTATAATATGCCAATGATGAGTTTGAACAGATACAGAAAAAACATGGCTTGTTTGGATTTGGTAGTTTTAAAATCGAATTAAAGGACCAGGAAATACATTGCCATTTTTTTAAGTATCCAAAAAATTAATTGTTTCATCATTTACCTTCATGAAGGTTAGAAAACTGTATGAAGTTAGGCACAATGTCTTTACATTTCTGGTGAATTATTCCTTTAATACCCATTATTCAAATCATCTAGCAGTTTTGTTATGCTACACTCAATATAACGGTTTTCACAGCGATACCAGTGAAGAACCAGAAAAACTATTCGGGGTTTCCCAAAGAACCTTTCAGTGAACAGTTGAACAACACAATAACTTTTTTCTTAATGTGAAGAACATTTTAATAATCTGAAGAACCTTTTTCCACTATAAAGAATCTTACAATGTTTTGTTGCATGGAGGTTCTTCATGGAACCACAGATGCCAATAAAGAACCTTTATTTTTAAAATGTGTAATGTGTAATGCAAAAATGCCTGCTGGAGGGAACACCACAAAGCCACATTAGAGGAGTTTTTCCCACATAAAGGGTACGTTTACACGACACTGATGTACTAAAAACAGAAAGGTTTTTCCTTTCCGTTTTTCGCATATAGACGGCAACAATGTCAAAACGATCCCCGTTCACACGGATCTGCGAAAACGACAAAAAAAGCTGTATTATGGATGCCAGGCGATGTCACTTTGTAAAGAAACACTACGCACCTATAGACTGAACACATAATACACATGTGCATGACATCACAGTTTTCACAAATTGCCGTTTTTGTAGTTTACACGGAGTGGATAACAGTATCATTTTCAAAAACTTGCACTTTGAAACCCGTTTTCAAATGTTTGCGCTTTCAGGCGCCAAAAACACAGTTGTCACAAATGAACAAACACAACGGCCAAAACGTATAAAACGTTTTCCGGTTTTAGTTGAAAGCGATGTCGTGTAAACGACCCCTATAAATCGTGGTGAAGGGCGCTCCAAGCCAATTCCCCAAAAATACTAACATAGGACTTGCAGGAAGCCCAAATGAATTAAAGTGCCAGCTGAGAATGACTAATCACACCAGTCACATGACCTCATCCAATAAAACGTTCCTGTAGCTCAAACAGTAGAGCTTGGCGCTTGCAACACCAACGTCATGGGTTCGATTCCCAGGGAAAGCAAGAACTGATAAGAATTTAAAATGTGTACCTTGAATGCGATGTAAGTTGCTTTGGATAAAAGCGTCTGCCAATGCATAAATGTAAATGTAAAACAGAGTTGTGTTGTCATCAGTCATGCATTCCACTGATAAACACTACAGCAGGCAAAAACATTGTTCCAATCCACTGCATGATCAAACGCAAAAAAAAAAAACTCTTTCTCACTGTTGACAGGAACAACAGAGAGGAACAGAAACATGACCACAGAGCACCGAAGTGTCACAATAAGGGTGGGGTCCTAGAGTTGAGTTGAAATTCACAACAATTTCATACATCAGCTTAGTCTCAAGTGTGGATGCAAACAATAAGGGTAACAACACAAATGAAAATAAGCTTACAGGGTTGTTTCATTGGAATCTTTTTCTCTCGTGTGTCTGTACTGTAAGTCTCGCCTACACACTAAAGCCCAACAGTTCAGTGAAAACACTTACAATGCATTCTTTGTACGCATTCAACCAGTGTGAAAAGTACCTTGTCTAACCTACTTTCTTATCTCTTTCCCCATTGACCAGTATGCAAAAATTTAGTTAGTGGGGAAAAAGGGGGTTGTGAATACTGGGTCTTGACCACCTTGTTAAACTCACCATTAAATCAAAATGGACAATTCTTGCTTTTTTTAATGGAATATTTACATTTTTATTATAAATTATTTATCCATTCACATCATGTTTTTTTTTATTCATGTCCCCTGATCTTCTATCAAAATAACTTCCACTCCCTCTTGCAGCAACATCTCTTCTCTGACGCTCGTTGTGTTTATATTTCCACAGCATGAAGGTAAAATCTTACGGATTTATGAATGAAAAGCTTGGGTTACACTTTATTTTAAGGTGTCATTGTTACAGTGTAATTATATATTTAAGTACTGTGTAATATTACTTACTAAGTAGGCTACATGTTGGTAATTAATATTACACAGTACTTACTATAGGGTTTGGGTAGGATTAGGATTTGGTTGAGGGTTAGTTGCATGCAATTATGCATAATTATTAACTGTAATTACTATGTAACATAATAATAACAAGGACACTGTAAAATAAAGTTTTACCAAAGCTTGTTTTAAAATCTTCCCAGTCTACTGACATTTGTTAAGGCATCAGCTTCAAACATTACAATGCTCAAGATAACTTTCGTTACAACAAGTAAATCCACTTCACCGGCTAATTACCCTTCGACAGCAATGCCATAGAAATATACAGAGACACTGCAAAAACGGAAGTTCAAACACAAAATTCTAAAGATGGCGCATGGCAGCATACTTGTTCAGGGTGGCGCCATGACAGGTATGAAAGCTAGGCTGTGAGGAATAGACTTTAATAGCAACCGCTGTAAAAAGCTGTATAAAGCTCCTGGATAACTTATAATTTTCCACATCTCATATTGTCAGGAGTTTGTATACTTAAATTTATTGGAAAGATATTTGTGCAGTGTTTGGTCAGCAGAACAATCTAAAAACATTAAATAGTTGTACAACCCACTAAAGAGATGTATGTCACAGGCACAGCCTCGCTTTCATTCCCTTTAAAAACCAAAGATGGCGCTGCTGTGAATAAGGTCTAAAGCAAACGACAAACTTCCAACGGTCCAATCAACTCCTGATTGACAAAATCAAGTTAATGCTTTTTTTTTTTTTTAAGCCTGTGATATATGTTACAATACAAAAAAAAAAAAAGACAATTTCAACTTCCGTTTCATGCCGATTTAAGGCTTAAAAGTTGTAAATAAAATAAAATAAAAAAGGTTGGATGGATGTATTTTCTGTCATGGGTGAAGTACAGTAGACCAAACACTGTATATCACAATATTTTTTTGCTGCAATAATTGGCGGTATATTAGGCTACGGGTTCGGCTAACCCTTTTCGTTTCGTGGGGTTTTAAGACGTTTTGAATGCGCTTCCTGAGTGAACGCTAGGATATTTTCGTCTGCCACTGAATATATTTGAGGACGTTTAAAGATGGAAACCAATTGATGACAATTCAAAACAAACCTGTTGAAACGCACTCGATCCAGAAGCGGTTTGGGTGTGATTGTGCAATCGGACCGAAACCAGCATCACAAAAGAAACAGGATGTCCATTGACGTTCATGAAAACACGAGTCTAGACGTCGATGCCCTATCTGATCACAAGTCCCCTTTTTCATAAAACCCCACATCTGAACCAGTATTACTATAGCGTATAAACGCATGCTGAATGTCAACATGCAAACATGCAACACGTTTATATTGCGACACGTCCATGTTGACATGCATTATTTTAACACCCTCGTTTTACTTGAACGGGGGAAACCCTGAAGCTCACCATCTGTGCTGTTCATGCACATTTTGCATGATTATAATGTTTTAATTTTTCCAATTGTAACCATATGTAGCCTAAGATATACAAGCGTCGCTTACCTTTAAACTGTAAGGAGTGGCTTGTTTTAATTCTCACAGTTCCTGATATGGATTCACCGGGGTTGTAGACCACTTTGCTATTAGTGAAAGTAATCTCGAATTCCTGAAGCTTCCCCATGTCTTTCAGAAGCACCACTCACACACTCACGGAGGACGAGATCGTCGGTAAAACTACGGGTGAAAGCGTCCAGCTTCACGTCCCACCTGCGGCTCTCATCTCTCCGCCCATCCACGAGCGCTGACGTCATCGGGATTGTCAGTCAGGCTCCCCCTGTTTTTTATGATCGTCAAGGTTGTTTCAAATAATCGTCTAACAGCCTATAATGTATTTCATATTTTGATGCTGATGAACTTTCTAGAAAATTGCCACGAAAACCCAAATCATTATCATTCCAAAAGATTTTAACAAGTCAAAAACAAATGTCTGTGATGATGACAGTTTTCATCATTTCTTTGGGATAAAAAAGTTTATTTAATTTTCAACAGCAGAAATTGTATTTAATTACTAGTATTGATAAACATGTTCAGTGTTGCATCAAGTTAAAAAATACACCTTGAATAGGCTACATACACTGTAAAAATATATATGATCAATAAGTTATGACAACATATGTTTTTACATTGCTTTAACTCATTAAATTAAATGAAGCAATTTTAAACTTTTTTATAAGTTATACAAGATTCAACATTTTTTAAGTCGTACCATAATCCTCTTCGTCCTGTGTGAGACATAAGCTTAAGTCAGAAAAAAAAAATTAAGTCAGTTTAATGTAATTTAAGTTGAAATTACTTAAACATCTACATTGATTGTACTTAAAATTTTAAGGCAGCAACCTCTTGCATAGGGGTGAGCATTTTCCCCAATAATGCGGATGAAAACTGAGTTAAGTGAAATACAGTCAATATTGTCTCAATATAAACCCTCCCTTTAATATATTATATCAAAACTACTTTAAAAAATAAGCAGATTTTATGAGAAATAATATTCAGTCAAATCTATTTTATTCCAAAATAAATTTTAAGAACTTTTAACGAGACTTTCTTGTTTACATTCTCCGTTACACCAAGCTCCACTGACATAAAAATAATAATAATTCAGATATTGACAGCATGTTCATTATAAAATATGTGTATCCAAGAAATTATTTGATCTCTGTTGTAATTCTTATGTATTTTTGAGTAACTTAATTGAGTTTGACAAACAAAAAATGAGTGTCACGTCATTGACCCACATACTGCTGTGATGTAAATGTGCAACCTGCACCAGACTGTGCTTTCTCAACAAGTAGCCTATCAGCAGAACACAGCAGAAATCCACAGCGACACAAGCGTTTATAAAAATGAACAGACATCCCTTCTGCCATTGTTCTGGGAATAATAAATTCACCTCATGACGGGGACTGGACTGAACACACTCCTGCGCTCCACACATCACTCATCTGCTGAAAATAGGAGCCACTTTAAATCCATCTCCTGTGCTTGCAGACATCAGCATTTAGTCTTATTCTGAGAGGTCTACTTTGTGCAGTCCAGATTCAATTAGGGCTAATGGAGAAAAATAGCAATTTTATTAAAACCATTCGAATGGATGAGTTTTAAAACAATTATTTCAAATTGGCATTTGTGCGCAATATAAGATAAGAGGTAGAAAGTCTAACCCACATCAGTGTCTAATAAGATTTATTGTAGGGCCTAACCACATCGGCATCTCTATATATTGCCTACGTTACATTACAAGTATTATAATATGAAACAGTAATTTTAGTTTTAGAAAGTTAATGCTTTAAACAAACAAAACGTCAAAATTGAATAAGGGGACATTAAATAGACGTATTTTTTGGGGGGAAAAACAAGTAGCCTATTAATATAATTTGCCAATTTTATTCTGAGGTAGGGCTAGATATTATCTTGTTTAATGTATGTTTAGACATTTTTTATGAAGAAAAAAAAAACACTGAGATATTGATTAATAGAGCTTCGTTATTAAAAAAGGTTTCTCCTCGGGAATCTTTTCCACAAAACAGGTGATTACAAACTCTTGCCTATTACGCCCTCTTATGGACAGCCAAAAGAACAGCAATCACACCAAGGGATATTTGTGTGCATGTCACAAATATTTGAGATAATGGGTGACACTTTACAATAATCTCTCATTAGTTAACTTTAATGCAATGAGCAATATTTTGTGTGTGTGTGTATTTATTCATCTTTGTTAACGTTTGTTTATAAAACTGTTCAACTGTTCATTGTTGGTTCATGTTAGCTCAGTTCTATTAAATAATATTAATAAAATGTTGAAAATTAACAAATGCTTTAGAAGCATTTTTCATTGTTAGTTCTTGTTAACTAATGTAGTTAGCTAATTTATGAAACTTTTGTAAGTGTAGTAGGCTAACAATTGCAAGTGTTACCAGATAATGTTTTATTATGGTCACTCATCAGTGATAGAATTCGAGCCAAGTTTTGGTGTATATATTGTTTTATTTTATTTTATTGATCTTTATTTTGATTGATTTTTATTTTAATTCTTAAAATGTAAAGAATTAAGATAAATGTATGCAATATTCAATGAGTATTCATTCTGACATTGTAAACAACCATTATTTATTGTCTCCAAAATTCCATTATTTCAATTCTTCCTCCTCTTCCAGCATGCATGTGCGGGCCATTGCACAGGTCACGGCATATGGGTCACAGTTGGCGGCAGGACGGCGGTCCTCAAAATAACCACATTTTTTCTGAGCCACATGTAGGGGGATACGAACACTCGCCCCACGGTTAGCAACACCTGCTGAGAAATCAGTGATGCTGGAGAACACACGAAAACCCGTGAGGCGACGCTTGTTATCTTCTCCACCGTGTGGGTCGTAGACTCGAATATGCTCTAAATGACACTTACTCAGTTTCTCGATGGCTTTCTCAATGTGCCTGATGAGAGGAGGACGATGGAGGTTAGATGACATGGCAATAACACTGTAACACAACTCACACTCTCTGTTTTATAGATGTCTTTAGTGTTTTCTGACTTTTATGATTGTGTGTATGTGTGCATAAGTGAGTACATACTCAATTCCTCCTTCTTCTCTCATTTGCTCTGTGCTCACATTGATGTGGCAACCGGCTCCGTTCCAGTCTCCCGTCATGGGTTTTGGATCAAGGGTGACCACCACTCCGAAATCTTCACACACCCTGTGTAGCAGGAAACGTGCCATCCACAGATGATCTCCCATCTCAATTCCTTCACATGGACCCACCTGGAACTCCCACTGCAGAGAGAGTAAACTATCCTCACTGCCCATCCAGTACATACATAATAGTGATCTACAGATGTTGTGTTTTTGTAAATAAATAGTGTCTGCTGTATCTCTAATACCTAATAACTTCATGGTAGTTACCTGAGAGGGCATGACCTCTGCGTTAGTGCCACTGATTTTGATGCCAGCATAAAGACAGGCTTTATAATGACTCTCCACAATGTCTCTGCCAAAGGCTCTGTCAGCACCAACACTGTTGTGATACAGACCTGACAAAATTCAAATTTCTGTGATTAAGAAAAACTGATAGACACAGGTTAAGTTGCAGGCCTTACAGGACATAAGCCATAAAAGACTTTGGTACATACTAAGTCAAACCTAACCAATATCTGTCCCTCAGCATCTTAAAGGGGTCCTATAATGTCCTTTTCACAAGATGTCAAATAAGTCTCAGATGTCCCCAGAGTGTGTATGTGAAGTTTTAGCTCAAAATACCCCAGAGATATTTTTTATATCATGTTACAATTGTCACTTTTTGAGGGTGAGCAAAAACGTTCAGTTTGTGTGTGTGTCCCTTTAAATGCAAATGAGCTGCTGCTCCCGGCACAGAGGGTGGAGCTTCAAGAGCTTGTGTGTTAGCATCTTCGATTACCTCACACAGACACACTGAAAATTTCGAAATCTTTTAGCCTTTTATGTTCAAACCAGTGTCGGACAAAGATAGAGAGACTCAAGAAGATGTCACAACATGTAAAATGTAACAGGGCGTTTCTGAATGGTTAGTTGATGAATTTATGTAGCTGATGTGGAATTAACTTCTAGTCATTGATTATCATATTCTAACAAAAATATCGATTTCTCAATATAGTGAGAGATATATTTGTATATAATTTATATTGATACAAAAATATCTGGAAAAGGGTTTGGGTGAAGTCGTGGAGACAGCGGGAGCATGGACTTTACATGTAAATACAACATGACTGCGGTTGTTACGCTTTCGTCTTCTGTTTGCTCGCTTTCTGATTGGGTATCGTTTCGTTCCACCCATAATCAACAGGGTAACGTTACGTGCGCGTTTGTCCTCGGGGTTCCGTTCCACTCCCCCCACACATCAGGATTTCTTATGTTGAATATTTACGATTCGTGATCGGGCGGCTCCGACGTTCCTCCGAGCAGGTTTGGTCACTCTGAACACACCTCACACCACAGGGAAATCTGATAAATTAATCTGTAGAACTGTATAAATCAAAACTGCCTTATGTTACAGAATAAAATGTTGACCCAGGATTAGCTATTGGACTGTGAAGCTTTGGGGGTGTTGATGGACTCAATCTACTCCATTTTGATCATCGTTCTGGATCTGATCTGGATGTAGTCTTTGACAAAAATATGATCTGCTTTTTGCTCAAAATTTTACTTTTTTATGAAACTAGCCCATATTCAAGTGTTGATTAAAAAAAGGAGCGCATTGAGCTAGAATAAAACCTGCTTTTTTTCTTTTTCCTTTAAAGCAGAGGGTCTGCTCTTTTATATATATTGCATGTTCAAATATTCATATAATAAAATATTCTGGGGGCCATGAAATTAGTTTGAAAATGGGCAAAAACTTTTTTGGAGCTAATATACTTTCTGCCAAATTATGAGATGATATTAAAAATATCAATATACGGCAGTTTTTCCCTATGGTATCGATGTAAAAGCAGAGAGCAAAAAAGTTAATGTCAAGCCCTGCATACATACATACTCGTATACATATGCAAAGTAGCATATTTGCTTCAGTCCATGTAATCTTTAGGCTATATTATTTTTGACTTAATTGTTTGCTGTTTAGATCAAGGTTGGCCAACTCTCAACCACATTTACTGTTATGTTAGAGAGGAATTATTATTAATGTTTACTGATACTTCATGTTGGACCTTCACCCAAGACAGTGGATGTAACAACAAAAAAAAAACATTCAGATCACCTTGTGGTTTAGGGTAGCCTAGTCTGGGCCAGCCATAAGGGTGTCCATCCACACCTAGTAGAGTATATTCCTGCTCCATACCAAACCAAGGGTGGAGATCTTTGACCTTCTCCATGACCTTGTTACAGCTGTTACGATGATTAAAATCTAAGAGAAAAAAAACAAGACACTATAGTATTTTGATCAGTATGTAGTTTTACAACATTTACATAAATGTAAATAAATATAGCTGTAGATGGTGTAAAACTTTTCATTCTGATCCTCTACCAGCTGAGCAACAGTACCAATGTTGAAGTAGAAGATTTTTAACCCAATGTCTATTGGGACGGGAGTTTAACATGGAGCGATGGGGTAAAGTAATAATTACCAGAGCTTCTCTGTGATTTTAGTCCCGTCCGAATGTGCCATCTCAGTAATCATAACGGACAATGTCAGTAAAGATTACGGCTACTTTTACCTTCAGTAAAAAGGTCCGGAAAAATTACCTCAGGTAATACTAATCCCGTGCGAATGGTCCGTAAATATTTCGTCATTTCCTGTTTAAAAGTATTTTTCCGCAGTTTTTCAAGTATGGAGACGCTTGACAAAGCATTCAGTTGCGTTCTAGATGCTGGGACAAGTCTGTGGCAAAACTCAAGTGTTTTCCACATACCATTCAGATCAGAAAGAAGATCTAAAGCACTTGTTAGAGGCATGAAACATCTTTTAGCGTTAGGTAAGTGCCTTTTACCAACACAATCCAATCTGAAGTTAATTAATACATCGTTCGACCAGACATAACTGTTTTATATATATAAATATATAAATATTGGTTATATGTGTTTACATGTGATATCAGGAAGCAACGTAATATGCACATGACGACAGTAAGGTGACGGCGATGCGCAAATCGAGTTACCCCTCCCACTTCTGCTAGTTTTACTGAGATAAATTATCCTCAGCGAAATTGCCATTAATATTAAAGACGTCCTGTGGTAAAATTACATTACTCCATCTACCCTTGTAAAGTTAATCTGGTCCGAATAGGGCTTTAGAAGTATTTTTATACATTTCAGCATATCATTTCAGCCCATTTTACCTGCAGGTTCCTGGGTCTGCTTGAGCACCTCACAAAGAATCAGTTTGTTAGGGTCCAAAAGGAAGGGGTCTCTGAACATGCAGACGGGAGCCAGAAGCATTTCAGCGCTGGATCCTTGCTGACTGAAATCCCATTCTGGTATATCTGCCAAAAAAAAAAAAGAAAGAAAAGTAAAACAAAACAAAGCAAAGCATGAAACATGAAAATCACAAGAAACCCCATTATGGAGATATTATACCAGTTATGACTTTTGGTTCAGAATCCATGGTTCGAGTCTTGCTACACAGGTCCAAACTACAACCATTGATCCAGACATAAGTAACTTGACAGAAGTCTCCTTGGGGAAGACTGAGGTATCTCTGCCGCAAGAACTTGTTAAGATGTGAGCTTTCAGATACGCAAGACATGCTGTATAATGCAACAAATCCAAAAGAAAATATGAATATGCTTTGTCTGTTGACCGCTTTTCGCTCTCTCCTGTTTTTCCAAAGCTGCACTGAGACTGGTGTGACAAACAGATCCACATCGAATATATCTTCTGTCACTTGTAGGAGGTCCTCAAAACTGACCTGCAACCTTAGAGCTGCTATTGTCATTAAAACTGCTGCATTGTTGTTCACACCACACCGGACCCACTGACTTTCATTATGGACAAAACAACACTGAGGCATTCTTTTAAAATATCTTTTATAAATACTTTGTGTTTGACAGAAGAAGTCATTGATATCTATTTTTGTGTGAATTATCTTTGTAACTATTCTTAGGACAGTGTTTCTTTTTCACAATTGTGTGGTTGGAGCAAGTTGTTAATGTTTCAAATGTTGTTATTTTATAAAATCATACTTTTTTCTGTTTAATCAATTATTTTGTCATTTGTAATTAATTAACTGTATAAATTATTGCTGAAAAGTCATTAGATTTTGAGTTTAAATCTACTTTCTTTCTCATATTGTAAAAAAAAAAAAGAAGAAGAAAAAAGAAAGCCTATTATCTATAAATATTGCCAGGAATCCTCTGTTTGAATGGCACCAAATCAGCATAATAGAATGATTCTTGAAGGATCATGTGACACCAATATATACACACTCACACAATATTACTTTTAAACTATTTTATCAAATAAACATTTTATTTTCCAAATACCACAAAACACTTGAACGGCAGAATGCGCAAATGTACAGTAGTGGCCAAAAGTGATGTCCGGTCTAGAAAAAATATAAATATTATAATATTCAAATATTATAAAAAGTTTGTTAAAGATTTTGTGAGCATTTAGCTTAGTTTTATTTGTGATAACTCAATGAAACATGCCAAATTGTGCAGACATAAGTTTTGGCTTATCAAGTTTTGGTGTCATACAAAAAAAAATTATGAACACGTGACAGAGAACCAACAAAATATTTTTTTGCATAGTAAAATAAATCCTGCTGCTGTAGTTTACCTTTTTTTGCCAAATCATATTGTCAGATAAATACCTTAACCAAGTTTAGTGTTTTGTTTTTACACTGAGCAATATTTTTACCTGCTTGATTTTTGCTCTTCTTCAATGTAGAAATTAATCTAAAAAACAAGATTTTTGCCAACTCATTTTTTATTCGATTTTGTACATGTCCACTACAATGGACAGCACGATTGAAACAATATAAATACTTATGAACTAGAGTTTGTGAACTAGTGTTGAAGATTTTGAAAAGAACACATATTGTAAAAATGAGCAATGCAATGAGAATGTAGGTGACGAGATGAAATTTCAAGAAACTTGTTTGGTTGTCTTTTGTTGGTTGCAGTGGGTGAAGCTGAGTATATGTGTAGGCCGATGTCTTTGTGTGTTTGTGGATGTGTTTATGTGTACATGCTGGTTGTTTTGATGAATATATGATTGTGTGCATTATAGCTTCAAAGTGTGTGTGTGTGTGTGTTGCTGTGTATTCTTTTCTTCTGTATTCTATTCGTTTTTCACTAAAACCAAAGAAACTTTGAAGACATGTATGACTTGTTTTTCCTGCTAAGACAAAAACTGAGATCAAATCGTCTGCAGTAAAAACACACCCCTGGAGAGAAGACACCGCCTTGCCCAAACTTATCTCCTCGTTTATCTATGCATTTTCCCTCCTCCTACTCCCTTCCTTTCTCCCTGATTCAAGTCAATGAAAGTATGCTGAGAATGTCTATATCTCACATATGATGTATCATGTAAATCTATTGTTTTTTTCCTTTTCATGTTTGGTATCATTTTAAATGTCTCAGTGCGATTGGTAAAAATGTCTCAATTTCACTGCAGTCATTATTATGAGATAGATTGAAAACTTAGGAGAATTATGTTCTCCTTTTTGGGTGGTGTCTCATCAAGATATCGGATAATTCTCTCCTCTCCCCTGAAACCAGGTGTAACCCCCTGGGGTGCATGAATAGACCCAAAACAACTCTAAAGATATTTGTACAAGGCTTTTGGTCTGATCTGTTAAGGGAAAGTGGCAGAGCAGTCTTTGGGAATCTGTAACCAGACAAACCCCATGCAGTGCTGTGTCATGTCTTATCGAGTCTTGCGCTGAGAACACACTCACACACCACTGTGTGTCTCTGTCAGGTGCATTTCTTACTCTTCCGAGTCATCTTTGAGCAATTGATGTTATGTAGTTATTTCTGAATTGGCTTTTAATTGTTTACTTGTGTAATTGGCATGATGCATTTTTACCTGACAAATAAAATATTAATCTTGATTTATTCTGTATGATTCTGAAATCAGTAATTGTAGTATAGATTAATGTGGAGTCTGGTGTTAAGTTATGAGCCACAACTAAGTTATGAGGTTCCTGCTGATATCTTTCAAGACCTGATGGAGATTAAAATGTAAAGAATTCCTGTGTTCTGCAACTCTGAAAGATCTTCAAAATAACTTTGAATATGATCACGATACTATTAAGTTTATGATAGGTGCAAGTTGATGAGGCTGTCCCGTGAGCATAAATCTGCATATAAAAGGTAAAAATGGGACTTCCTCCTCCTCCTGTCTGAAGGGGTTAAAAAATATATTATATTTTGCTCATATTTTCATGGTTTAGTTAAACGTGTAGTGTTATTAAAAACAAATATCCCCTCCAGACATCACTTGTGGCCATTTACTGGTTTCCATGTTTTATGGGGACTTTCCATAGACATGATGATCTTTATACTGTACAATCTGTACAGTGTATCCCCTAAACCTCCCTCTAAACACCGCCCTCACAGAAAACTTTCTGCATTTTTACATTTATGTATGATTTATAAGCTGTTTTCCTCATAGGGACCAACAAATGACAACACAAGGTCAAAAATTACTGGTATTACTATCCTTGTGGGGACATTTGGTGCACTTTTTTGGGGCATTTGGATAATGAATGCGCTTACTGATAAGCTTGTGTTACTGTATCTTTTACATGTGGTTTAGGTGGCTTAATTTTTGTACATTGTGAACTGGTATTTACACCCTTGGTAATTTGGCTAAAAACCTGTTCACCTAACTAGTTAACTTGGAATGTAGTGTTTTGATTTCTCTTTGTGAAACTTCAATGCTGTTAACCCTGGACAGGTTTTAAAGAGATCTATTGTACAGAGAATCAGGCAAACTGATCATATGATCATTTGATACAGCATTTCAAGCCTGCCTGCAAGTCATGTGTCATAAAACATTCTTCAGATGAAAATTTTTATTTAATTTGAGTAACAAGTATGATTTACAGACAAATATAACAGGTTAATGTGGCCTCTATCTAAACATTCACAATAACTTATTTGTTTCTAAAGGTGTGTTATTCCAGTTCATGAACATCTTTGCCCTCTTCGAGCATGCATGTGCGGGCCATTGCGCAGGTCACGGCATATGGGTCACAGTTGGCAGCAGGACGGCGGTCCTCAAAGTAACCACATTTATCCTGACCCACCTGACGAGGGATACGGATACTCGCCCCACGGTTAGCAACACCTGCTGAGAATTCACTGATGCTGGCGGTCTCGTGATGACCCGTGAGGCGACGCTTGTTATCTTCTCCACCGTGTGGGTCGTAGACTCGAATATGCTCTAAATGACACTTACTCAGTTTCTCGATGGCTTTCTCAATGTGCCTGATGAGAGGAGGACGATGGAGGTTAGATGACATGGCAATAACACTGTAACACAACTCACACTCTCTGTTTTATAGATGTCTTTAGTGTTTTCTGACTTTTATGATTGTGTGTATGTGTGCATAAGTGAGTACATACTCAATTCCTCCTTCTTCTCTCATTTGCTCTGTGCTCACATTGATGTGGCAACCGGCTCCGTTCCAGTCTCCCGTCATGGGTTTTGGATCAAGGGTGACCACCACTCCGAAATCTTCACACACCCTGTGTAGCAGGAAACGTGCCATCCACAGATGATCTCCCATCTCAATTCCTTCACATGGACCCACCTGGAACTCCCACTGCAGAGAGAGTAAACTATCCTCACTGCCCATCCAGTACATACATAATAGTGATCTACAGATGTTGTGTTTTTGTAAATAAATAGTGTCTGCTGTATCTCTAATACCTAATAACTTCATGGTAGTTACCTGAGAGGGCATGACCTCTGCGTTAGTGCCACCGATTTTGATGCCAGCATAAAGACAGGCTTTATAATGACTCTCCACAATGTCTCTGCCAAAGGCTCTGTCAGCACCAACACTGTTGTGATACAGACCTGACAAAATTCAAATTTCTGTGATTAAGAAAAACTGATAGACACAGGTTAAGTTGCAGGCCTTACAGGACATAAGCCATAAAAGACTTTGGTACATACTAAGTCAAACCTAACCAATATCTGTCCCTCAGCATCTTAAAGGGGTCCTATAATGTCCTTTTCACAAGATGTCAAATAAGTCTCAGATGTCCCCAGAGTGTGTATGTGAAGTTTTAGCTCAAAATACCCCAGAGATATTTTTTATATCATGTTACAATTGTCACTTTTTGAGGGTGAGCAAAAACGTTCAGTTTGTGTGTGTGTCCCTTTAAATGCAAATGAGCTGCTGCTCCCGGCACAGAGGGTGGAGCTTCAAGAGCTTGTGTGTTAGCATCTTCGATTACCTCACACAGACACACTGAAAATTTCGAAATCTTTTAGCCTTTTATGTTCAAACCAGTGTCGGACAAAGATAGAGAGACTCAAGAAGATGTCACAACATGTAAAATGTAACAGGGCGTTTCTGAATGGTTAGTTGATGAATTTATGTAGCTGATGTGGAATTAACTTCTAGTCATTGATTATCATATTCTAACAAAAATATCGATTTCTCAATATAGTGAGAGATATATTTGTATATAATTTATATTGATACAAAAATATCTGGAAAAGGGTTTGGGTGAAGTCGTGGAGACAGCGGGAGCATGGACTTTACATGTAAATACAACATGACTGCGGTTGTTACGCTTTCGTCTTCTGTTTGCTCGCTTTCTGATTGGGTATCGTTTCGTTCCACCCATAATCAACAGGGTAACGTTACGTGCGCGTTTGTCCTCGGGGTTCCGTTCCACTCCCCCCACACATCAGGATTTCTTATGTTGAATATTTACGATTCGTGATCGGGCGGCTCCGACGTTCCTCCGAGCAGGTTTGGTCACTCTGAACACACCTCACACCACAGGGAAATCTGATAAATTAATCTGTAGAACTGTATAAATCAAAACTGCCTTATGTTACAGAATAAAATGTTGACCCAGGATTAGCTATTGGACTGTGAAGCTTTGGGGGTGTTGATGGACTCAATCTACTCCATTTTGATCATCGTTCTGGATCTGATCTGGATGTAGTCTTTGACAAAAATATGATCTGCTTTTTGCTCAAAATTTTGCTTTTTTATGAAACTAGCCCATATTCAAGTGTTGATTAAAAAAAGGAGCGCATTGAGCTAGAATAAAACCTGCTTTTTTTCTTTTTCCTTTAAAGCAGAGGGTCTGCTCTTTTATATATATTGCATGTTCAAATATTCATATAATAAAATATTCTGGGGGCCATGAAATTAGTTTGAAAATGGGCAAAAACTTTTTTGGAGCTAATATACTTTCTGCCAAATTATGAGATGATATTAAAAATATCAATATACGGCAGTTTTTCCCTATGGTATCGATGTAAAAGCAGAGAGCAAAAAAGTTAATGTCAAGCCCTGCATACATACATACTCGTATACATATGCAAAGTAGCATATTTGCTTCAGTCCATGTAATCTTTAGGCTATATTATTTTTGACTTAATTGTTTGCTGTTTAGATCAAGGTTGGCCAACTCTCAACCACATTTACTGTTATGTTAGAGAGGAATTATTATTAATTTTTACTGATACTTCATGTTGGACCTTCACCCAAGACAGTGGATGTAACAACAAAAAAAAACATTCAGATCACCTTGTGGTTTAGGGTAGCCTAGTCTGGGCCAGCCATAAGGGTGTCCATCCACACCTAGTAGAGTATATTCCTGCTCCATACCAAACCAAGGGTGGAGATCTTTGACCTTCTCCATGACCTTGTTACAGCTGTTACGATGATTAAAATCTAAGAGAAAAAAAACAAGACACTATAGTATTTTGATCAGTATGTAGTTTTACAACATTTACATAAATGTAAATAAATATAGCTGTAGATGGTGTAAAACTTTTCATTCTGATCCTCTACCAGCTGAGCAACAGTACCAATGTTGAAGTAGAAGATTTTTAACCCAATGTCTATTGGGACGGGAGTTTAACATGGAGCGATGGGGTAAAGTAATAATTACCAGAGCTTCTCTGTGATTTTAGTCCCGTCCGAATGTGCCATCTCAGTAATCATAACGGACAATGTCAGTAAAGATTACGGCTACTTTTACCTTCAGTAAAAAGGTCCGGAAAAATTACCTCAGGTAATACTAATCCCGTGCGAATGGTCCGTAAATATTTCGTCATTTCCTGTTTAAAAGTAGTTTTCCGCAGTTTTTCAAGTATGGAGACGCTTGACAAAGCATTCAGTTGCGTTCTAGATGCTGGGACAAGTCTGTGGCAAAACTCAAGTGTTTTCCACATACCATTCAGATCAGAAAGAAGATCTAAAGCACTTGTTAGAGGCATGAAACATCTTTTAGCATTAGGTAAGTGCCTTTTACCAACACAATCCAATCTGAAGTTAATTAATACATCGTTCGACCAGACATAACTGTTTTATATATATAAATATATAAATATTGGTTATATGTGTTTACATGTGATATCAGGAAGCAACGTAATATGCACATGACGACAGTAAGGTGACGGCGATGCGCAAATCGAGTTACCCCTCCCACTTCTGCTAGTTTTACTGAGATAAATTATCCTCAGCGAAATTGCCATTAATATTAAAGACGTCCTGTGGTAAAATTACATTACTCCATCTACCCTTGTAAAGTTAATCTGGTCCGAATAGGGCTTTAGAAGTATTTTTATACATTTCAGCATATCATTTCATCCCATTTTACCTGCAGGTTCCTGGGTCTGCTTGAGCACCTCACAAAGAATCAGTTTGTTAGGGTCCAAAAGGAAGGGGTCTCTGAACATGCAGACGGGAGCCAGAAGCATTTCAGCGCTGGATCCTTGCTGACTGAAATCCCATTCTGGTATATCTGCCAAAAAAAAAAAAGAAAGAAAAGTAAAACAAAACAAAGCAAAGCATGAAACATGAAAATCACAAGAAACCCCATTATGGAGATATTATACCAGTTATGACTTTTGGTTCAGAATCCATGGTTCGAGTCTTGCTACACAGGTCCAAACTACAACCATTGATCCAGACATAAGTAACTTGACAGAAGTCTCCTTGGGGAAGACTGAGGTATCTCTGCCGCAAGAACTTGTTAAGATGTGAGCTTTCAGATACGCAAGACATGCTGTATAATGCAACAAATCCAAAAGAAAATATGAATATGCTTTGTCTGTTGACCGCTTTTCGCTCTCTCCTGTTTTTCCAAAGCTGCACTGAGACTGGTGTGACAAACAGATCCACATCGAATATATCTTCTGTCACTTGTAGGAGGTCCTCAAAACTGACCTGCAACCTTAGAGCTGCTATTGTCATTAAAACTGCTGCATTGTTGTTCACACCACACCGGACCCACTGACTTTCATTATGGACAAAACAACACTGAGGCATTCTTTTAAAATATCTTTTATAAATACTTTGTGTTTGACAGAAGAAGTCATTGATATCTATTTTTGTGTGAATTATCTTTGTAACTATTCTTAGGACAGTGTTTCTTTTTCACAATTGTGTGGTTGGAGCAAGTTGTTAATGTTTCAAATGTTGTTATTTTATAAAATCATACTTTTTTCTGTTTAATCAATTATTTTGTCATTTGTAATTAATTAACTGTATAAATTATTGCTGAAAAGTCATTAGATTTTGAGTTTAAATCTACTTTCTTTCTCATATTGTAAAAAAAAAAAAAGAAGAAGAAAAAAGAAAGCCTATTATCTATAAATATTGCCAGGAATCCTCTGTTTGAATGGCACCAAATCAGCATAATAGAATGATTCTTGAAGGATCATGTGACACCAATGTATACACACTCACACAATATTACTTTTAAACTATTTTATCAAATAAACATTTTATTTTCCAAATACCACAAAACACTTGAACGGCAGAATGCGCAAATGTACAGTAGTGGCCAAAAGTGATGTCCGGTCTAGAAAAAATATAAATATTATAATATTCAAATATTATAAAAAGTTTGTTAAAGATTTTGTGAGCATTTAGCTTAGTTTTATTTGTGATAACTCAATGAAACATGCCAAATTGTGCAGACATAAGTTTTGGCTTATCAAGTTTTGGTGTCATACAAAAAAAAATTATGAACACGTGACAGAGAACCAACTAAATATTTTTTTGCATAGTAAAATAAATCCTGCTGCTGTAGTTTACCTTTTTTTGCCAAATCATATTGTCAGATAAATACCTTAACCAAGTTTAGTGTTTTGTTTTTACACTGAGCAATATTTTTACCTGCTTGATTTTTGCTCTTCTTCAATGTAGAAATTAATCTAAAAAACAAGATTTTTGCCAACTCATTTTTTATTCGATTTTGTACATGTCCACTACAATGGACAGCACGATTGAAACAATATAAATACTTATGAACTAGAGTTTGTGAACTAGTGTTGAAGATTTTGAAAAGAACACATATTGTAAAAATGAGCAATGCAATGAGAATGTAGGTGACGAGATGAAATTTCAAGAAACTTGTTTGGTTGTCTTTTGTTGGTTGCAGTGGGAGAAGCTGAGTATATGTGTAGGCCGATGTCTTTGTGTGTTTGTGGATGTGTTTATGTGTACATGCTGGTTGTTTTGATGAATATATGATTGTGTGCATTATAGCTTCAAAGTGTGTGTGTGTGTGTGTGTGTTGCTGTGTATTCTTTTCTTCTGTATTCTATTTGTTTTTCACTAAAACCAAAGAAACTTTGAAGACATGTATGACTTGTTTTTCCTGCTAAGACAAAAACTGAGATCAAATCGTCTGCAGTAAAAACACACCCCTGGAGAGAAGACACCGCCTTGCCCAAACTTATCTCCTCGTTTATCTATGCATTTTCCCTCCTCCTACTCCCTTCCTTTCTCCCTGATTCAAGTCAATGAAAGTATGCTGAGAATGTCTATATCTCACATATGATGTATCATGTAAATCTATTGTTTTTTTCCTTTTCATGTTTGGTATCATTTTAAATGTCTCAGTGCGATTGGTAAAAATGTCTCAATTTCACTGCAGTCATTATTATGAGATAGATTGAAAACTTAGGAGAATTATGTTCTCCTTTTTGGGTGGTGTCTCATCAAGATATCGGATAATTCTCTCCTCTCCCCTGAAACCAGGTGTAACCCCCTGGGGTGCATGAATAGACCCAAAACAACTCTAAAGATATTTGTACAAGGCTTTTGGTCTGATCTGTTAAGGGAAAGTGGCAGAGCAGTCTTTGAGAATCTGTAACCATGACAAACCCCATGCAGTGCTGTGTCATGTCTTATCGAGTCTTGCGCTGAGAACACACTCACACACCACTGTGTGTCTCTGTCAGGTGCATTTCTTACTCTTCCGAGTCATCTTTGAGCAATTGATGTTATGTAGTTATTTCTGAATTGGCTTTTAATTGTTTACTTGTGTAATTGGCATGATGCATTTTTACCTGACAAATAAAATATTAATCTTGATTTATTCTGTATGATTCTGAAATCAGTAATTGTAGTATAGATTAATGTGGAGTCTGGTGTTAAGTTATGAGCCACAACTAAGTTATGAGGTTCCTGCTGATATCTTTCAAGACCTGATGGAGATTAAAATGTAAAGAATTCCTGTGTTCTGCAACTCTGAAAGATCTTCAAAATAACTTTGAATATGATCACGATACTATTAAGTTTATGATAGGTGCAAGTTGATGAGGCTGTCCCGTGAGCATAAATCTGCATATAAAAGGTAAAAATGGGACTTCCTCCTCCTCCTGTCTGAAGGGGTTAAAAAATATATTATATTTTGCTCATATTTTCATGGTTTAGTTAAACGTGTAGTGTTATTAAAAACAAATATCCCCTCCAGACATCACTTGTGGCCATTTACTGGTTTCCATGTTTTATGGGGACTTTCCATAGACATGATGATCTTTATACTGTACAATCTGTACAGTGTATCCCCTAAACCTCCCTCTAAACACAGCCCTCACAGAAAACTTTCTGCATTTTTACATTTATGTATGATTTATAAGCTGTTTTCCTCATAGGGACCAACAAATGACAACACAAGGTCAAAAATTACTGGTATTACTATCCTTGTGGGGACATTTGGTGCACTTTTTTGGGGCATTTGGATAATGAATGCGCTTACTGATAAGCTTGTGTTACTGTATCTTTTACATGTGGTTTAGGTGGCTTAATTTTTGTACATTGTGAACTGGTATTTACACCCTTGGTAATTTGGCTAAAAACCTGTTCACCTAACTAGTTAACTTGGAATGTAGTGTTTTGATTTTTCTTTGTGAGACGTCAATGCTGTTAACCCTGGACGTGTTTTAAATAGATCTATTGTACAGAGAATCAGGCAAACTAAGGTGTATGATCATTTCATGCAAGTCATGTGTCATAAAACATTCTTCAGATGAACATTTTAATTTAATTTGAGTAACGAGTATGATTTACAGACAAATATAACAGGTTAATGTGGCCTCTGTCTAAACATTCACAATAACTTATTTGTTTCCAAAGGTGTGTTATTCCAGTTCATGAACATCTTTGCCCTCTTCTATGGGATCAATTCCCCGCCTAAATTATAGCAGCCACGGATCAAAAAATAATAAGCGTGAATCAAGAAATAACAAGCATGAATAAAAACATTTAAAAACACATGCAAAAATATATTGCACAAACTGATAAAAATTATGCAAAATGATCAGAATAGCAAACAACGTGGTCACGGATCAAAATATAATAAGCGTGAATCAAGAAATAACAAGCATGAATAAAAACTTTAAACACATTAAAAGTTATTTTGCACAAAACTTAAACTTATGGTCATGCTTTCTTAAAAAGTATGTTTTCCTTGGTTTTATTACTCTGTACTTTGTGCTCATTTGCATTTTCTGCTCATATTTTACTCTTTTGTACGCTTGTGCTGTTTTTCTCTTCGCTCTTCTTTTGTTCTGCGCTTGCTTTCCCAAATGTTGCAGTTCCAGTTTCATGTAAATTAGGGCGGCCTTAAATGTCACCATTGGTCGACTAGTTCTAGATTGACAGCTCCTCCTCTAGCCAATCAATCGAAGAGGGGAGTTGACGTCACACCAATGCGACTCGTGGCTACTGATGCCTATACAGGGGAAGACGACAGTTTCCTTTAAGTTTACAAAGACTTTCAAGCAGTAAAGCTAATTAAAGAGAGAAATAAAGCATTTAAAATCATGAAAAGAACACTTAACTTCCAGAATTTAATGGAATATAAGAGGAAGCAGGCTGTGGTAAGGAAGACAATAAAGAGAGTTAAGAAAAACTTTTGGGGTAAGTATTGTGAATCTCTAGGAAGAAGTCCATTAGATAGAGTATGGGGTATGATTAAGAGAATGTCAGGAAATAAAAGAGAGTATGGTTATCCTATAATGAAAGAAGGAGAGAAAGTAATAATAGAGAGCAAAGGTAAAGCAGAGCTGCTGGCAAGGACATTTGTTAAAATACATAGTAATAGTAATTTGAGTAATGAGGAAAAGACACAGAGGGAGAAAACAATAAGAGAAAATGTTGAAGTAATAGGGGATGGTGGGGACAATGAAAGAACCATAAATGTGATGTTTACAATGGGTGAGTTGAATAATGTCTTAAGAAAATCGGGAAAAACAACGCCAGGGAATGATCAAATAAGTTATTGTATGATAAAAAATTTAAATGATGAGAGTAAAGAAACGTTATAAAAATTATATAATAAGGTATGGGAAGTGGGATATTTGCCAAAACAGTGGAAAGAATCAATTATTGTCCCTATATGTAAACCAGGTAAGGATCCGAGTTTGGCAGAAAGTTATAGACCAGGCGTAGGCAACCTAAGGCACGCGTGCCAACACTGGCACGCGGAGGGTTAATCGCTGGCACACAAGCAAATGCGAGAGAAGTTATGTATTTCAGTGGTTCCCAAACCTGTCCTGGAGGACCCCCAACACTGCACGTTTTCTTTGTCTCCCTAATCAAACACACCTGATTCAACTCATCAGCTCATTATCACATGGGTTAATGAGCTGATGAGTTGAATCAGGTGTGTTTGATTAGGGAGACAAAGAAAACGTGCAGTGTTGGTGGTCCTCCAGGACAGGTTTGGGAACCACTGATGTATTTCATTCAGATAAAGGCCACATTTACACATAGCCGGGTATTTAGAGAAACGAATATTTCTCCCCCTCCGTTTTCAAAAATAACATCGTGCACACAATATCGTTTTCAAAAACAGTTGCCGTTTACATCAACCCGCATAAATACAAAGGGGCGGCAGTGTAAGGAGAAGGATACAGCCATGCAAGCCAATCAGAATCCTCAAAATCGACAACGACGAATAGCACGAGCGACTTCCTGTTCCTTTCAAAACAATAGACATGGCGCGAGGTTCGTTCGTGTGGACAGACAGCGAAGCAAATGCAAACAGGCCAAAAGCGTTTTCACAAAAGTAAAAATGAGTACCACTTTAACAGCATCCATGATCAAATAGTAGCCAAACAAACTCATAGACAGTATGGAACAAACTCTAAACATAGGGCGCTCACATGACGTAAGCATTTTCTGGCGCATAATGTGACGTTTGAGAACCTAAAACCCCGTTTCTCCCAGTTGACACGGCAACACATAACCGGCGTTTTCAGAAATCTCCACTTTGGCCGGAGTTTTTAAAAATAATCGTTTTCTGGGATAAAAACGGCGTTTTCGTGTAAATGACAGGCCAAAACGCAGGGAAATATCTGCGTTTTCCCATCGTGTAAACGGGGCCAAAGTAGTCTAGTTTTATGCCGGTCAAATGCACTCGGGCTCCCCATGATTAACATCGCGCAACATCAGCATCACACGTGAACACGGAACGCACATGTAGGAAACCTCGTGAATTACGGCAGTTTCACGCATATTTTTTTCGGCGTACATGTTAATCAATGAGTGCATTCACCGGGAGCGGGAGCAGCGCGTGAGCGCCCAACAGGAGCGTCGCGTGAGCAGCAGTGAAGCGGGGATTTCGCCGCCGAGTCTATTTTTTTCTGCGCTGCTCACGCTCAATTTAAAGCCCCCTTTCACACAGAGATTCCAGAAAATACACGGATAAAGTGACCCGAGATTTGACCCGGGTTCGTTTGATTTTGGTTCATTCACACTGCCAGTGATTTTCCGGAATCAGAGAGTGCGTTCTCACACAAGCCGTACAAATCCTGTGAAGACACGTGACATCGATGTAACTTAAAATGTCTTAAGTTTGCTTATGAGCTGCGATTTCTCTCTCTGATTCGATCATAAACTTGCGCATTACGTACCGTTTCACTTGCTGGCGAACGATCCCGGCTTCAGCGTCATCACTACGACACGGCATTATTACGGCTTTTGTTCACACTGCGCGCGTTCCCGGACTGAACACGGCAATGTTACTAGGTCCCCAACCCGGCATCAATCCCGGGTCGTGTTTGCATTCACACAGAAGGCAAAGCGCTGTGCGCTGGGTTCAAAGCGCTGTGTGAAAGGTGCTAAAGTGAAAGCACACTTTTGATGGACAAAATAAATATGATTGCAAACAAAAGTGCCCAAAATGCACAGAATGTGCATGTCTAGTGTGTTTTAACAAGAACTGGATTAGGTTATGTCAGAAAAGAAAATTAACACTCAAAAATATTTATATAAAATTTACCCATTTAAACTTGTTTTTATTATTCAGTTTGGGTACAAGGATATGGTATTTTATTTAAAAAAATATAGAAAAAAAAATTTGTGTGTGCTGTAAAGTAGTTAGAAAAAATGAATCGGCTAAAAAAATCGGTATCGGCAGGTCAAACTCAATGAAAAATCGGAAATCGGAATCGGTGCATCTCTAGTTAGGAGTTATAAATATTATTAAATTGCCTATCTAAATCTAAAACAAATTTCAAGAGAAATATTTAAATTTCTGTACTATTTCTGTGTAAGCCATTATGAAAATGTAAAATGTTTGTGTATTTATATGAGTGTGTGTGTATATATATATAGGCTATGTGTGTGTTGTGGCACAGTGATGAACTTGGAAACTTAAAAATGGCACTTTATGACAAAAAGGTTGCCGACCCCTGTTATAGACCGATTGCTTTAACTTCACATGTAGGGAAAATTATGGAAAAAATGATAAATGAAAGATTAAAGTATTATTTGGAGACAAAGGAATTGATAAAGGATTACCAGAGTGGGTTTAGAAAGGGACGAAGCACAATAGATCCGGCTATATGTTTAGAGAGTGAAATTAGAAAAGCTCAAGTTAATAAAGAAAGTATAGTAGCTGTATTTTTTGATGTTGAGAAGGCGTACGATATGTTGTGGAAACAAGGATTAATGATTACGATTTATCAAATGGGAATAAGAGGGAGAATGTATAGTTGGATCAAAAAATGTTTAACTGATAGGTGGATCGCAATAAGAGTAGGGAAAGAATTGAGTACAAGGTATTTAGTGGAAAATGGAACTCCTCAAGGGAGTATAGTTAGTCCAGTTTTGTTTTCAATTATGATAAATGAAGTGTTTAGTAGAGTTGATAGATCTATAAGTGTTGCTTTATTTGCAGATGACGGTGTTATGTGGAAAAAGGGAAGAAATATAGAATATATAGTGAGGAAGATGCAAGAGGCAATTGGGAAGGTTAAGGTAGAAAGTTGGGGAATGGAATGGGGTTTTAGGTTTTCAGTGGCAAAGACCAAAGTAATCTGTTTTTCTCAAAGTAAAAATCAAGAACAGATTCAACTTAAAGCGACACTATGTAACTTTTCAACCTTCATAATATATTTCCAAGATCCTTGTGATGGTACATCGACTTACAATAGGTTGAATGACACGTCTGCCATAGCCTGACAGGGTCTGTATCGCTTTTACTGGCACTATGTAACTTCGGTGTTCGGGTAGTAACAAGAGCACAAAAAGAACTACAAAATTCGACTGCTTTACGGCATACGTCACTTCCCCCACCACTTCTCAAATTTGGACGTGAGAGGCCAACTAGCGTTTGTTTTCGGCTTTCGTGCGTATGTTTTTGTCATGGGGGTTGTTTACACCTGGCCACTTTATGCGTTTTCTCAGATCGGATAGCTATCCGATCGTGAAAAGTCCAGGTTTAAATACCCTCCGAAACGCATTTGAGACGGATTTGAATCCGATCCCTCAAACCACTTCAGGAGGAGATCTGAGACGCATTCCAGACGAAACTGGACAAGTGCAAATGCATATGGTTGTTGAAACCACATATGTAAATTGTACTCCTCCCAAAAATGCGAAAAATAAATAAATAAAAAAAAACCGTGTGAGAGCGTTGTATAGGCTATATGTTATATCCAGATATGATGACGCGCTGGAACACGCATCACCGCAGACGAGCAACTGCATCAAGCCAACGTGCAAACTATCGCAAATCAAAGTGAAAGTAAGTCGTAGACGCTTAACACACAATCTTCATCATTAAAAGTAAAGAAACGAAATGATCTTACCAGGGCTGTTACTGCTCTCTCTTATTGCGGTCTTTGATTTTGAAATTTTAGCTGATGATCTATAAAATGCAGCTCATATCTCGGTGACGTGCACTCCATTAAATCTGCATAAATAGCGCGAGAATTGAAGATCGAATTTAAATCCGTTTCGCAAAAATACATTTATGTGACCAGGTGTAAATGGAATCGTTTTGATGAATCAGATAGCTATGCCTCACGAATTAGTTTGCCAGCTGAACTCAGGTGTTGTGAGGTGTATTTATCACGTTGATTCCTGCGATTATCATGAGAACAGCTTTCAATATCTCACATAATTATCATAAATAAGCCTAACGTAGAGGTTGTAAATAAACGAGCACAATTTGCAAACATGTCTAATGACATCATAACGGCCAATGTTATGAAATAATGCGACGTACATTTAACTTAATTGATGTTATCTGGCATTTTGTAATGTTTACATTCCAATAAAAACAACACAAATTAAATTATACAGTAGACCTAGACTATAGACTATTTACTTGTGATTTAGCTGCAATCATGTAAAAATGTTATAATATAATTTACGACAGTGCAAGTATTCCACAGCGACTCTAGGGGTCGCTGTTTGACAAAAACACAATTTCTACTTAGTGTGGCTTTAAACTTTATGACAAAAATCTAGAGAGAGTGGAATGTTTTAAATATCTCAGAATATGGTTTGACAAAAAACTTAACTGGAAAATACATATTGAGAATGTTGTTAAAAAATGTAAAAGAATATTGAATGTAGTAAGATGTCTGAGAGGTAGAGAGTGGGGAGCAAGTAGGACCTCATTGAAAGTAGTTTATATTGGATTAATTGGGGCAGTTATTGATTGTGGATGTATAGTTTACCAGTCTGCTTCAAGAACATTATTAAAAAAGTTGGATGTTATTCAAAGTCAGGCGTTGAGAATCTGTTGTGGTGCTTTTAAAACAACCCCAGTAGCGGCATTACAAGTAGAAATGAATGAGATGCCGTTGGAGATTAGAAGAAATCAGATAGCATTAACGTACTGGGCAAATTTAAAAGGGCACAAGGAAAGTCACCCGACTCAAAAGGTGTTACAACCTTGTCAAGAAAGGGAAAGACGACAGATTAAGAGCTTTGGTTGGATAATAAGAGATGTAGTCGATGAGATAGGGATAGGAGATATGACGGTAAGTCCAACTGTGCCATTATCTAAAGTTCCACCTTGGCTATTAGGGGAGTTAGAGGTAGATTTGCACCTTTTAGAGTGGAAAAAGAATAGTATTATTGATAGGAATCAGGTTAGTAGATAATAGAGGAGAATTATTCTAAGTTTACTAAGATATATACAGATGCATCAAAAACAGAAGGTAATAGAGTAGGAGCTGCGTTCGTTATACCAGAAGTGAATGTTATGTTAAATAAGAGAGTAAATGATAAAATGTCAGTGTTTACAGGAGAAATGCTGGCCATTCTCTTAGCCCTTGAGTGGGTTGAAAAAAGTATGTTAAGGGAAGTGCTAATAGGGTCAGATTCAAGCAGTGCGTTAACCAGTATTAAAGGAGACATATCATGCTTTTAAATTGTTCCTTTTTACATATAAATCATACATTTGTAGTCTATATAAAGCGGAACTGCAATGCTTGGGTCTGAATTCCTCATTATTATAGCTCCACAGGCCCCTTTTCTACCCCTTTTCTAATGTGCTTCTGAAAGCAACTCGTTTTGGTGCGGTCTCTTTAAATAATATTGAGACACTTCATACCCCGCCCCCTCTCCAGGTTGCAGCGGTGACACTCGGTTCAACTCCACCCCGTTCGGCCATTTTTGTAGTCTGGTAGCAGAGATAGGATTATCTAGCGCACAGAAACTTTTATACACACGTTATTAACAAAATGTCAACAACGGAAGACTTGTCCAGCCAGCCTTACATGTTCGAGCCAGAGCCGGAGCGAGATGAAAATGAAGACGACGAACCTGCAGAACAACGTCTTCATATGGATGTATGTATCGCAATGGTGTGTTACTGTATTTACACATGAAACTTTGGTCTTCCGACCTTTTACCACCGTGTCGATTTATTTTGATTAATATGTCCGAGGGAGAGAGAGCAAGACAGCGTCTAGTTTGGAGACGGTGATGTCTTGTTTACACTTTCGCCTGGCTCTGAAGAGAGAGAGTGAGCGCGCGCGCGACCGGGTCTCTCTCTCTGCTCGTTCTTTCAGTTAAACATGCTCCTGTCACAAGCGCGGCAGTTCATCTAAATTAGACGGTGTAATGAAGCGTGTGGGTTACTACATCCAACAACCGAACATTTTAACTTACCCTCTCGTAACTTCTGCATCCTTTAGCTTGGACTACAAAATTGCAGCGAGAAATAATAATGGCGGATTGCTCGAAGTGTTGGGCTGGAAGTCAATGTCCTTATTTGGCAGTTCCGCTGCAAATACTGTGACGTGATAGTTCAAAAAACGTCATAGATAACAGAAAAATCTGAACCGGTTGAAAAATATGACCAAAACAGAATATAAAGATATCAACGAAGCACCTGAAGAGAATAATTTCATCTTTTCTGTACTTCTAAACACTCCAAATATACAAAAAAAATGCATTTAAGGGCTAAAAAAGTGCATTTAGCATGATATGTCCCCTTTAAGAACATGCAATCAGAATCAAGACAGGATATTTTATTGGAAATAGCCCAAGCTGTTTATAGAATTAATAGAGTAGGAGTAGTAGTAAAATTCATCTGGATTCCAGCCCATATAGGAGTAGAAGGAAATGAATTGGCAGACAAGTATGCCAAAAATGCTACCAAAAAAACAGAGATAGATATGGTAATAAGTTATAGTAAGGCGGAAGTTAAAAGCATAATCAAAGCAGAAATGAGAAAGAAGTGGCAAGAGGAGTGGAATATAGAAATAAAAGCAAGAATGTACTACAGTATCCAGAAGAGGGTAGGAGGTATGAGAGAAAAATAACAGGAATAAAAGGGAAGAGGATATTATTTCGAGAATGAGATTTGGGCATACTGGATTAAATAGTACGCTTAAAATAATAGGGAAACATGAAACTGGGATGTGTGAGGTCTGTAATATTAACGAAACAGTAGAACATGTAATTATTAATTGTCATAGGTATAAGGAGGAAAGGATTAGGCTGAAAGAATGGTTTAGAAAAGAAAAAATTAGATTTGAAATGAAGGAAATATTACAAATGAATTCAGGGCATGTATTTGAAATTTGTATTAAAATATTTTTCAACCAGTCTATAAACAATGAATGTTTTAATTTATTTTCTTTTAGTAAGATACACAGAAATAGGTTATGAAGGGGTATGCTGGTAAGTGTGAAAACTAACAAAAAAGGATACCCCAACACTTCATTTTCTATGAAGCAAGACCTATCGAAACGGGCTATCAAAAGAGCATACCCCTTTATAAACAATTTTTTATTAAACCAGAGGCTATCAAAAGAGCATACCCCTTTATAAACAATGTTTTATTAAACCAGGGGCTATCAACAGAGCATACCCCTTTATAAACTGTATTTTTTATTAAACCAGGGGCTATCAAAACAGCATACCCCTTTATAAACTGTATTTTTATTAAACCAGGGGCTATCAAAAGAGCATACCCCTTTATAAACTGTATTTTTTATTAAACCAGGGGCTATCAAAAGAGCATACCCCTTTATAAACTGTATTTTTATTAAACCAGGGGCTATCAAAAGAGCATACCCCTTTATAAACTGTATTTTTATTAAACCAGGGGCTATCAAAAGAGCATACCCCTTTATAAACTGTATTTTTTATTAAACCAGGGGCTATCAAAAGAGCATACCCCTTTATAAACTATTTTTTATTAAACCAGGGGCTATCAAAAGAGCATACCCCTTTATAAACAATTTTTTATTAAACCAGGGGCTATCAAAAGAGCATACCTCTTTATAAACTGTATTTTTTATTAAACCAGGGGCTATCAAAACAGCATACCCCTTTATAAACTGTATTTTTTATTAAACCAGGGGCTATCAAAAGAGCATACCCCTTTATAAACTGTATTTTTTATTAAACCAGGGGCTATCAAAAGAGCATACCTCTTTATAAACTGTATTTTTTATTAAACCAGGGGCTATCAAAACAGCATACCCCTTTATAAACTGTATTTTTTATTAAACCAGGGGCTATCAAAAGAGCATACCCCTTTATAAACTATTTTTTATTAAACCAGGGGCTATCAAAAGAGCATACCCCTTTATAAACAATTTTTTATTAAACCAGGGGCTATCAAAAGAGCATACCTCTTTATAAACTGTATTTTTTATTAAACCAGGGGCTATCAAAACAGCATACCCCTTTATAAACTGTATTTTTTATTAAACCAGGGGCTATCAAAAGAGCATACCCCTTTATAAACTATTTTTTATGAAACCAGGGGCTATCAAAAGAGCATACCCCTTTATAAACAATGTTTTATTAAACCAGGGGCTATCAAAAGAGCATACCCCTTTATAAACTGTATTTTTTATTAAACCAGGGGCTATCAAAAGAGCATACCTCTTTATAAACTGTATTTTTTATTAAACCAGGGGCTATCAAAACAGCATACCCCTTTATAAACTGTATTTTTTATTAAACCAGGGGCTATCAAAAGAGCATACCCCTTTATAAACTATTTTTTATTAAACCATGGGCTATCAAAAGAGCATACCCCTTTATAAACAATGTTTTATTAAACCAGGGGCTATCAACAGAGCATACCCCTTTATAAACTGTATTTTTTATTAAACCAGGGGCTATCAAAACAGCATACCCCTTTATAAACTGTATTTTTATTAAACCAGGGGCTATCAAAAGAGCATACCCCTTTATAAACTGTATTTTTTATTAAACCAGGGGCTATCAAAAGAGCATACCTCTTTATAAACTGTATTTTTTATTAAACCAGGGGCTATCAAAACAGCATACCCCTTTATAAACTGTATTTTTATTAAACCAGGGGCTATCAAAAGAGCATACCCCTTTATAAACAATTTTTTATTAAACCAGGGGCTATCAAAAGAGCATACCCCTTTATAAACAATTTTTTATTAAACCAGGGGCTATCAAAAGAGCATACCTCTTTATAAACTGTATTTTTTATTAAACCAGGGGCTATCAAAACAGCATACCCCTTTATAAACTGTATTTTTTATTAAACCAGGGGCTATCAAAAGAGCATACCCCTTTATAAACTATTTTTTATTAAACCAGGGGCTATCAAAAGAGCATACCCCTTTATAAACTGTATTTTTTATTAAACCAGGGGCTATCAAAAGAGCATACCCCTTTATAAACTATTTTTTATTAAACCAGGGGCTATCAAAACAGCATACCACCCCTTTATAAACTGTATTTTTTATTAAACCAGGGGCTATCAAAACAGCATACCCCTTTATAAACACTGGTATGCTGTTTTGACAAAGTAGGCTAAATTGACAGACCCCGCTATAAAACTCAACTTCCGGTATGCTATTCTGACAAAGTATGCTACATCGACAGAACACCGGGTCTCTCTCTCTGCTCGTTCTTTCATTTAAACAAGCGCAGCAGTTCATCTACATTACTCACCGATCAAATAAGACTTTGGCGGGACAAAAATTCACTTTGGCGGGCGCTAAAACAAGTTCAATGCAGGAAAATTCATGCGTGAATTTAACTGAGTAGTACATGACCATGCACTCGCACAAATGCGACCACATAAAATTTTAACTCGCACATTCTCAAAAAATGGTCGCAGTCTGGAACCCTGGAACGTAATCCATTCATCTCTCACAGCAACATGTTTTGGTAAAGCATGAAAGCTAATACCAATATCTCTCCTCTTAGCATTGCAACCCGCTACCGCACATAGGTATTGATCCGCCATCGTCTTCTCTACTCCTCAGAACCTGAGCGGGCGGGGCGGAGGGGAGTATGAGCTTGTGGCCCCGCCCAGTGGAGTTACTACGTCACAACTCCAGTCTATTTTAGCCGGCATTTTAGCGTCTGCTACTGATTCACAGCCATTTGAATGCAGAAATACTCAGAAATACAACTTTGAGCTTATTTTTCTCAAGATATGTCCTCTAACATCAGAAAAATACCACAAGAACATGTTATAACACCTAGAAAAACATGATTTTCATCGGAGTGGGTCTTTAAGGATAATTATACAGACAGGTGAGGTTTTTATCGGAGTTGACGCTAAACTCTGCAGGACAGCGGCACTCCAGAAACAACGTTGCCTATCCCTGATGGAGATGTTGCTGTATTCAAATTTGATGCTATATTTAAAACATTAATCACAAAGTACTATGAAATTATGTAGCTATGTAAATAAACACAATAAGTATGTAATAAATCACTGTATATTAAATCCAACTGGTTTCTGTATATCTTCTCTGTAACAATCATTTTCAATAATCTTTTTTCAAATTTGGCGAGGTTAATAAAAAAGGTAGGCAATGCGTAGCGGTGACAGGTCAAAGTCCTAAAGACTTCAGACAATGGCCGTTTTTAACTTAAGAATTGTAGCGTTTCATAACTGCAGGATGTTTCACTTACAGCAACCTTAGCATATTGACATCATGAGCCACGTAATATTGTTTAACACTAATTACCAGTGTGCACATTAACATTCTCATGTATCTCAAAAAAGATGAATTTAATTATTTATTTCTGTGAGGGACCAAGCCGTCAAGGGCAAAAGGACGCAGGATTTCCAACCAAAAATTATTTATTAAATGCAAAAAACAAAGTTACAAATTAAATAACTTGAAAAACTGACTGAAAATAAAGTCAGGTCTGGGCCCATAAAAATGGTAAATTAAAGAAGATCAAACTAAAACAGTAATCAAACAAACAAACTAAAAGAAAACATGGCCTCCCAAATGACACACATGGGAAACGAACTCGGTTACTAACGTAACCTCGGTTCTCTCTAGAAGAGGGAACGAGTACTTGCGTAAGTATCTTACGCTAGGGGAAAACCTCTTTTCCTCGAGATATTGAAGCCAAAAAGAATTATATATAACTTATAAAGAATTATAATAAACAAAACAAACATACAATCAATCATGCACCCCCCAGCTAATTGGCAACATGGATTAGCCCAACAGAACAAAATGGCAGCAACTGACGCCAACCGGTCCTTTATTGGAATGGACTTCCACCGGAGCGCAGCGTCCCAGACAGCGCCAAACCTCCGCTCTTCCCACGTAAGCAACTTAGACTCAAAAGAAATAAACATTAACACATTCATTGTGCTAAGCTAAGCTAACGCCGACCCTGTCAAACTAAAACAATGCATGCACTGAGACAAAAATGCATTTGCCCACCTATCTAAATGTAGGAAAGAATGTGAATAAGCCCTATTTCAAAAAAACGGTGGAGTGTTCCTTTAAGATGTTGTGTCAGACGTATTGGGTAGCATGATTATCTTGTTTACCATATTTATCAGGTTGATATTTGTAGAAATAAGCAAAATACATTTATAAAACAAAAAGAACAAGTTAATGGCCTTGTGTCAGAACACAACAGGTATGAAGATATGTTTGGTTTTTAACTTTTTATTCTAACTTTATAGCTAGATTATCCTTTGAAAAGTGTAATACAGTATTTGATTTTTCCCCACGCAGTGTTTTCGCCAACTGACCTAAACCGTTGACCCCTGAAGTTATGACTTCTGAAGGCCTAGATTCACTCGGTTGAAAAATGGTATTTTGTAATTTATAACTGTTATATTATATTTTACTGTTATTAAACTGTATATTTATATTAACAGGATATATTAATCTGTTATGTTATATTTATAACATTAAATAAATCAAATCAAACAGAGGTATATAGTAAATAAAGATAAGGACAGTAAAATGAAGTCAAGTATCATAAATGTACAACTAAGCACATGTATGATAAGGACAGCAAAATGTAGTCGAGTATCATAAATGTACAACTAAATAAAGACATTAACATTTCTTCCTCCCCCGTGCAATTCCCAGCAAATGGTATGTCCGGGCAGAACCAATAATGCTAAAATGTTGTTCCTGTCCGGACTCTAATCCTGCAGCGGACTATGTCTGAAGTTCATCACTGTAAACTTAAACTCAAAATAGAAACAAATACAAGTAACATTTACAACGTAACTAATTTGTGTGCACTTCAAATCAGTAACAATGTATATAAAAATGTGCTGTAAATGTAAACATATGAAAACCTAACAATAAATAATTAATATTGTTTTGTGTGGTTCTTATAATCCATCATTATACTGGAACAAATGAATGTGAATAACAAAATAAGAGTTTAAATAAAGATTATTCTTAAATACATGTCCTTCGTGTAAATGTACGCGCAACAAATGCTAACATTTTAAACTTCTACATATATTTTGAGTAGATAACCGATAGTATATTCTCAGTAAAGGGTTTCACCCTGTGTGTTTCCACACTGATTAAGGATAGTTCGGGAGATACAAGTAAAAATTATCTTATACGTGTAAAAGATCATAGCTACAAGTAAGGTCATGATTTGAATTAAGACGGGTAAAATTTAATATTCGCTCAAGACAAACTTTACTTATGCCACGCCAGTGGCGCCACGGACCACCAGCATCTCTGAAAAATGTGTGGTGATTTTCTAAAAGATACAACTTAATCTAAATAAGAGCAATGTAGAGTCCTCGGATTTCTTAAAACAACAACAACAACAACAAAAAACATTGTGACAAACTTTGACAACATGTTGTATGGACAAAAATACTGTTTGAAATATTTTTGTATAAATAAGATCTAAGACGCCTAAGCACAGTTTTTCAACCATCTAAAGTTTTTGAACAGACGCTGTTTAGTAACAATTATACCTTAGGTTCAATTTAAGCAAAATCATTTACATCATACATAAGTCTTCTAAGAAGATATGATTTTAATAAAACTTTAAAGATTTGATTTAAACAGTCTTTTAATTTTAAAATATCTTATTGAAACTTTTAAGGTTATGCTTTTAAATGATTTATTTCACACTGTAGTTTATCTCTGAAGGATCTGGGGCTGTTCCCTTTCAAGGGAACTCGCGTTGCGTCGAAATGACGCTATGGGGAACACTTTGCGTGATGACGTCTTGAAGCACATGTAAAATCAGTCCAATGGTGTGGCGGAACGTCAGAGGCGGGTGACGTCACGTACCAGGAAGCTATATAAGCCGGCCCGAAACAGAAAACGAAAGCTTTCTGAGTCTTCAGTTGCGCTCTGTGTGAAATCTGTCTGTATATTTGGTGTTGTCTGTCTATATCATATATATATATATTCAGTATGGCGAGCAAGCAGCAGTTTAGAGTGTGTGTCCATCCCTGCCCGCGTTATTTAACGGGAGGTGATACTCACACTCTTTGTGTTGTTTGTTTGGGTGAGGAGCATGCCCAGTCAGCACTCGAGGGTGGTGACTGTGTGCATTGCGACGCGCTTCCATTGCGTACGCTCCGATCCCGCTTGGCTCGGTTCAATCCCGATCGCATTCCCCAGGGCTCTGGTCCCGCCGCTGCCGAGGCACGGCGGCAATCACAGACCTGGGGTTCGCAAATGGATCTATCAGTGGATGTTGAGACGGGCTCTGCCTTATCTCAGCCTCCTTCTGATAGATCCAGTGCCTCTCATCAGGGTGTGGAAGCACGCGTTGCGGTTTCTTCCCCCCCGATGGAGGCACCAATACTGCAATTGTCCAGCTCTGAGGAGTTGGACGTTGTTAGTATTGACGCTGAGTCTGAGGATTCGCCACCTCAGTCTCATGCGTTTGAAGAATTGCTTGATGTTATCACTAGAGCTGTTGAGCGATTATCTATTGAGTGGCCAGAAGATAGGCAGGGCGCTCGTTCGAAAAGCAAGCTCGACGAACGTTTCCTGCCATCTCGTGCACAGCCTCAGTGCAGAAGCCTTCCGTTTTTCCCCGATCTCCACACCGAGGTGTCGAGATCGTGGGGGAAACCAGTGTCATATCGAGTGTATACTGCACAAACATCACACTATTCATCCATTCACAATTATAAAGAGCATGGTTATGGGGAGATGCCGAAGGTGGAAGAGACGCTCGCGAGCTATCTCTCTCCAGCAACGGCATCTTCTCTGAAGGCTCCTGCACTTCCATCCAAGCCAGTAAAAGTTACATCTTCCCTGGTTCATAAAGCTTATGCCGCCGCCGGTCAAGCTGCAGCGTGTTTACAATGTCCATAATGCAGGCTTACCAGGCTGAGTTATTGGGTGATTATGAGGAGGGCGGGGGTATTAGTGCTGATACGGTGTCTGAACTGCGTAGAGCCACAGATTTGTCTCTCAGGGCCACCAAGGAGACGGCTAAATCCATCGGCCGCTCTATGGCAGCCCTGGTGGCCACTGAGAGGCATCTGTGGCTCAACTTAAGTGACATAAAGGACAAAGAAAAACATGTTCTTTTAGATGCACCAGTATCCACGCAAGGGTTATTTGGAGACGCAGTTAATAGTGCTGTAGCGAAGTCACAAGAAGCTTCAAAACAGGCAGCTGCACTTCAGAAACTTCTCCCCCGCCGTTCTTTCTATGAGGCTGCTGAGCGGGAGCAGCCTCACTCCTCTAAAAAGAGCGCTGAGCACCGCGCCACTCAGAAACAGAGCGTTTCCTCCCGTGCTCCCCCACAAAAATCTCGGGGACAAGGAGGGCGCTCTCAAACCCAGCAGTCTTCGAGGGGTAAAACGGATCTGCGGACCGTTATTACTAGGGGTGTAAATCGGAGCCTACATGACGATTCGATACGATACCGATTTCTTAAGCCAACGATTCGATTATTTTCGATACTTCAGAATTCCCCGCGATACGATTCGATTCGATACGATTCAATACTCGATTTTTACATGATATCTATTAAGTTTCAAATAAATCAACAAAAATAATATATAATTTGCCTTTTATTGAGTATACAGAATACAATTGCATGTCACAAAGAAATTGTTTTTCCACCTCCACAAATGAATGTTGTTCATTATGTCGCCTTGTTGAGGTAAATTGTAGTTTTCCTTGCTTTACCCCGGTCTTAAAGTAAAAAAGATGACTGTGAAAAATAGTAGAATTAAATTAAATACATTTATGGTGAAATTACTACATTTTCATGTCAATCTGTGTTCATTTTGACCACAAAACATGCGCTGTCACTTTAAATCAGCGCGTGCAGCACAGCATAAATAGACGGTGGAAATAGGTGTGGAAACGATCTCTGCACTGCTGTATACGCACCGCAACTGGAACGGATAAACGGACCGCAACCGCGTGCAGTGTGAAAGCTCTGACCTGTTAACATGGGTACTGAAAACAATACGCACCGCATACGCACTGCAAACGGAGTATGTGTGAAACGGGCGCAATCAGACAAACGGCAACATCTCTTACCACTGCTCCATCTGTTTTCCTGAAGCCAAAATACATCCACACCCATGACTTGACGCCGACTGGAGTGTGTAACATTTCACTGTCATTGCCAGCTCGCTCTGAAGGATCCATCGCTCTTGAAAGTCAGACTCAACAATGTGTGTGAACATTGATAGACTGTGAAACGTAAGTAACGCGTGTGAAGCGTGTGAAGTAGAAGACAATAATGAGGTTAGCGCCACCCGCAGCTTATAGGTTGTACGCATTTTTCGGAGCAGATCGCTGAAAATAGACAGGCGGCAAAATAAACACATGAATCGATACTCTTATGGACGCATCGATGCATCGAATCGTCGGCTGTATAATCGATGCATCGATACGAATCGATTAATATTTACACCCCTAGTTATTACCGCCAAGAAGGCTGCTGGGAAAAAGTCCTGATGTCTGAGGGCTCAGGACAAATGAGGGTAGTCCCCCCGAAGCAGAGCAGTTAACACCTCTTTTCACGGTGCCCGTCTCTCTTCGGTGCCCTCAGGGGACCGTTCTGCCAACCCTGCCGCCTCCGGTGTTACAGGGCGCAGCGGTCTCCGGCGAGCACATATCTCAAGGTCCACCCGGAAACGTAGTGGCCTCGGGATGCCCGCCCCCTCTGAGGAGGGTGCTAGAGCAGTCTGTTTGGTCGTTCCCTGCCGGTGCGCCGTTACAGGGCGACGAACCGACTACTCAACAGCAACAAAATCCAGAAACCAGTCTCGAGAGGCTGGTACCTCTAGTAGAATCTTTGACAGCGTGGAAGCTACTGTCAAATGTTTATCGTTGGGTCCTGCAGACCGTGGAAAAAGGGTATTAGATACAATTCTAGTAACGCCCACCGCGGTTTATGGGGGTCCTGCCCACAGTGGTGGGCCCCGAGCAGGTTCTGGTTATGGAACAGGAAGTAAACACTCTGTTAGAGAAAGGGGCCATAGAATATGTACCTCCCTCCAACAGGGAAACCGGGTTTTACAGCCGGTACTTCATAGTTCCAAAGTAGGACGGGGGATTGCGTCCCATTTTAGATCTTCGAGTTCTGAATGAGTCAGTCATGCAGCTCAAGTTCAAAATGTTAACATTGAGACAATCGTGCCACAGATTAGTCCGAGGACTGGTTTGTCACGATAGACCTCAAGGACGCATATTTCCATCCGTCCGTGTCATTGGAAGTTCCTGAGGTTTGCTTTCGGGGGCAAAAGCATACCAATATCGAGTTCTTCCATTCGGCCTGGCTTTATCACCCCGCACTTTCACCAAATGCGTGGATGCAGCTCTGGCGCCTCTGCGCCTCCAGGGTATTTGCATCATGAACTACATCGACGATTGGTTGATTTTAGCTCAGTCGCATCAGATGGCGGTTCAACATCGAGATGTTGTTCTCGCCCATATGAAAGAGTTGGGGTTACGGCTGAACGCCGAGAAGAGTGTGCTTTCTCCATTTCAGAGGACCACTTTTTTAGGCGTGGTTTGGGATTCAGTGTCGATGCAGGCGCGCCTGTCACCACCACGCATAAATTCCATCCTTGCAGCTGTGAAAAGTGTAAAGCTAGGCCAGCTACTCACTGTCAAACAGTTCCAGAGACTGTTGGGTCTCATGGCAGCAGCTTCCAACGTGATACCTTTTGGACTACTGCACATGAGACCCTTGCAGTGGTGGCTCAGGACCAGAGGGTTTTTCCCCGAGGGGTAACCCATTTCGCACAATCAAGGTCACGCGGCGATGCCTACGTGCCTTGGTTATGTGGAAGAAACCTTGGTTCCTGTCCCAGGGCCCAGTGCTGGGAGCTCCTTGTCGTCGCAAACTGCTAACGACGGATGCTTCCCTCACGGGTTGGGGAGCGATCCTGAGGGTCGCTCATCTCAAGGTCTGTGGGAAGACCATCATCGTTCCTGGCATTCTATAGCCTAGAGATGTTAGCTGTCTTCCGGGCTCTGAGGAGCTTTATCACAGGTCTCAGGGGACACCATGTGTTAGTACATACGGACAACACGTCGGTAGTCGCCTATATCAACCACCAAGGGGGTTTGCGCTCGCGCCCATTATCCGATCTGGCACGCCAGATCCACGTCGAGGCCACGTCGTAGCCTCGACGTGGCCGAGGCTACGTCTGTACGCTTTTCCCCCAGTGGCTCTGCTCCCGGGAGTTCTGGAGAGAGTTCGCAGGGACCGGGTTTGCCTGCTTCTTTTAGCCCCGCGCTGGCCGGGCAGAGTATGGTTTCCCGATTTTGTGTCCCTCCTCGACGGGCCTCCTCTGGAGCTTCCTGTCAGGAGGGACCTTCTGTCCCAAGCAGGGGGCTCAATATTTCACCCCCGCCAGAACGGTGGAACCTGTGGGCTTGGCCTCTGAGGGGGCCCAGCTCATAGAGTCAGGTCTCTCAACTGAGGTTGTTGAGACCATTCTACAGTCCAGAGCTCCCTCCACGAGGAAACTTTATGCCCGGAAGTGGAGAGTATTCACCTCTTTGTGTAGTGACCGTCGGTTGGATCCAGTCAACTGCCCAATTGGTACAGTTCTGGAGTTCCTGCAGGACCGGTTCACTGCAGGTCTGACCCCGTCCACTTTAAAGGTTTATGTGGCGGCCGTAGGTGCTTACCACAGTCCTTTGGGTGGAATGTCTGTGGGGAAAGACCCTTTGGTATCTCGTTTCCCTCGTGGCACTTGGAGGTCCTCCTCCCTTTTGAAAAGCGGACCAGGAGGCGAATAATTTGCTTTGCCCTGTTCGGGCATTAGACGCGTATGTCCACAGAGCTGCCCTGTGGCGTAAAAGTGATCAATTGCTCCCCTAACAAGGGAGGTCCAGTGTCTAAGCAAAGGATGAGCAAGTGGGTGGTTGAGACTATCTCACTTGCTTATGAGGCGGCGGGGCAGCCTTCTCCTTGGGCTGTCCGGTCGCACTCTACTAGGAGTATGGCGGCCTCTAAGGCCCTTATATCAGGAGTATCTTTACAGGACGTTTGTGATGCGGCAGGCTGGTCCTTACCGCACACCTTCGTCAGGTTCTACTCTTTAGACCTAGACTCTACTCCAGGGTCTCAGGTTTTGTCTTCCTAGTGCTGCGCATTTGATTTCACACAGGACAGACATTTGTAGCTATGGTGGCGTTGGTATAGACGTTCCCCATAGCGTCATTTCGACGCAACGCGAGTTCCCTTGAAAGGGAACGCCTCGGTTACGACTGTAACCTCGGTTCCCTGAAGAGGGAACGAGCGTTGCGTCGCCTTGCCATATCTCCTTCATGCCTGTCAGCACGACTTCAGACTCTACGAAGCTTTCGTTTTCTGTTTCGGGACGGCTTTTATAGCTTCCTGGTACGTGACGTCACCCGCCTCTGACGTTCCGCCACACCATTGGACTGATTTTACATGTGCTTCAAGACGTCATCACGCAAAGCGTTCCCCATAGCGTCATTTCGACGCAACGCTCGTTCCCTCTTCAGGGAACCGAGGTTACAGTCGTAACCGAGGCGTTTTGTTTGACAACCTAAACTATTTGCTTTTTGGATTGTTGCATAACGAACTACTTCACCTCTCTGAAAATGTAAGGTGTTTTTATTTATATATTTATTTACCTTAATTTTATTAAATTATTTATTTATTTAATTTTTGAAAATGTACAAATGTAGTTTTCTGTGATGGTCGTGTTTAGGTGTAAGGGATAGAATATGCAGTTACGGTACAAAAATCATTATGGCTATGGAAAGCCATAAAAATGTAAACTCCGCATGGACAAAAAATTATGATTGAATCTTTTCATATAAATGAGATATAAGACGACTAAGTGCAGTTTTTCAACCATCGAAAGTTTTTGAACAGACATTGTCTCACATTATAACAATTATAGGGTCACCGTTAAACAAAATCATTTCAGTAATCTTCTAAAAGATAAATAGAAGATATGAATGTATTCAAACTTTAAAGATTTTTTTAAGAAAGAAAGTTAAGAACTTTAAACTTCAAACTAAAACAACCTTTCATTTTTAAAAGATCATATTTAAACTTTTACGATTATGCTTTGAAATAAATTCAGAAAGATCAGCGTGTTTAAGTGTAAGGGATAGAATATGCAGTTACAGTACAAAAATCATTATGGCTATGGAAAGCCATACAAATTGAAACTCCGCATGGACAAAAAATGCTGATTAAATCTTTTCATATAAATGAGATATAAGACGACTAAGTGCAGTTTTTCAACCATCTAAAGTTTTTGAACAGACATTGTTTAATAACAATTATACCTTAGGTTCAATTTAAACAAAATCATTACAGTAATCTTCTAAAAGATAAATAGAAGATATGAATGTATTCAAACTTTAAAGATTTTATTTAAACAATCTTTTATTTTTAAAAGATATCATTTAAACTTTTAAGATGATGCTTTTAAATGAATTTAGTGTGAACAAAACTTTGGCTCTGGAAAGGCGTTTGTAGACTAACATTACATAAGCTGTGACATGATGCACATAGAGATTAGTTCATTTTTTAGAACCGTGTGTGTGCGCGCGCGTGCAATACAGCTTAGAAATGATATTAAATTATTTATTTATTTCATTTTTGAAAATGTACAAATGTAGTTTTCTGTGATGGTCGTGTTTAGGTGTACGATCGAATATGCAGTTACAGGTTTTAGTAAGATCTTTATTTTATATTATTTATTTATAATCATTTATATTCTTTTAAAGAACAGAATGTTTTATGTAAGATGATTTTTTATTCTTTTGTTTATCTAAAACTGAAAGAATTGGTTTCAGTAAGATGCTATTTTATATTATTGTATATTATATTATTTGTGTGAAATATACATTATTTTATAAAATCTCTGTTTCTCACTATCACTGTGCTCTGGAATGTGGAGGAGCAGAAGGAGGGGGATGTCAGAATGCGGAGGGCGCGCGCACCACTCAGGCCGGGGCTATGCTGGAGACTGGAGAGGCGCTTTAGTTATCTAAACATGTGAGATGATTTTTTTTTTTTTTTTTTGTGAACCCGTTTCATTTATTGCGTTGTTTCATAAGCTGTATGTTTTTTCTTCAACTCTCTAAACATTTAACTGATTGTTTCATAACCTGTATGTTTTTTTGTTTTTTGTTTTTTAACTCTATAAACATTTAACTGATTGCAATTTTTTGTGACTCCATTTTATTTCAACTGAAATGGTTGATTCAGTGGATTTTTTAGTAAGCTATTTTATTTCAACTTTTGGTGTAAGATCTTTATAAACATTTCATTTATATTCTTTTAAAAGAACTGAATGGCTTTTCAACATTTGTGTGTGAGATAAACTTCCACAGTTTATCCTTATCAGTTTCACAGTACAGCTCGGATAAGCTCAGGAATATGAAGGGAGGAGAATCCTGTGATAGCCTACCAACTTCAAAAACACTAATTGTCATGTTCAAAAGGCTTTAAATGGCTTCAAACAATCAAACTTTCTGTCATATACCATAACATATTGTTTAATCACAGTGTCTTCAAAAACACACACACTAACTGTCATGTTCAAAAGGCATAAAACTAGCTGTCAGATACCATGACATATTGTTATAACACTTTCTGTCAATATCAAAAGGCTTCAAAAGCCTTCAAAAGACATCAAAAGTCAAAACATGATCAAAAGCTGTCAACCTGTCAATCAAAAGTCAAAACTAGCTGTCAAAAGCCCTTTGACCCCTTTGATCCTATGCCAAAAGGGGCGGGACACCTGTCACCGGAAGGGGCGGGACACCGGAAGGGGCGGGGCACCTGTCAATCAATCATTTTTTGACAGGTGGTATAGGGTATCAACTACTAAACATGCCAAATTGTGCAGACATAAGTTTTAGCTTGGCTGTCATACAAAAAGAAAAATTATGAACATGTGCAAAAACAGAGAACCAACAAAATATGAACAACTGATTATACTGTAGTCAATGTATGCTTTTTCCTGTGAGCTTTTTGTTTTTCTATGCATTTTTTTGCATAGTAAAATAAATCCTGCTTATGTAGTTTCCCTTTTTTTGCCAAATCATATTGTCAGATGAGCAATTTTTTTTACCTGCTTGATTTGATCTTTGCTCTTCTTCAATGTAGAAATTAATCTAAAACACAAGATTTTTGCCAACTCATTTTTTATTAGATTTTTTACGTCCACTACAATGGACACCACGACTGAAACAACATAAATACTTATGAACTAGAGTTTGTGAACTAGTGTTGAAGAATTTGAAAAGAGTGTGTTTGTGTGTGTGTTGCTGTGTATTATTTTCTGCTGTATTCTATTAGTTTCTCACTAAAACCAAAGAGAAATTGTTTGACAGTTTATAGTCACTTTGAAGACATGTATGACTTGTTTTTCCTACTAAGACAAAAACTGAGATCAAATCCTTTACAGTATAAACAAACCCTCCTCCCATTTGGCCAGCATTTCCCCTCCTCCTACTCCCTTCCTTTCTCCCTGATTCAAGTCAATGAAAGTATGCTGAGAATGTCTATATCTCACATATGATGTTGTAAGGGTGGATTTCCTGCAGTGGTTCAAGCTGCAAGAACTGCCGAATGACTGAAGAAACGTTATTAGCAAGATGGTAGAAAACTGCACATTTCTTGTCTATACCACCCTCTGCCACTTATACCAACGACGGAAATAAGCGCAGTTACAATAGCTTAATATTTGTGGGAGAGCGTTGCTATAGAGAGTGACGATATTGTATTGCAATATGTAGCATTTCAAAGTCAATACCAAATCAAAACTAGTTAGCACATTAGTTGTAATTGAAAAGGTTTAATGACAAAATATGGTTACACCTTAAAATAGTTACAAAATAGATGTATGAGATGATGATAACTTATACCATTAATTGTGTGTGTGTGAGAGAGAGAGAGAGAGAGAGAGAGAGAGAGAGAAGGGACCCGGAGAAGAGAGACAGAGCATCAAAGAGACAGAGCAACAGTTTCAACTAGGGATGTCCCGATACCACCTTTTCACTTCCGATACAATACCGAAGCTTTGGCTATTTGCCGATACCGATATCAATACGATATTTTTATTTTATTCTTGAACTAATACTACTAATAATAAAATATGGAAGCAGTTTGCTCAATTAGCCACATAAAAACATCTCACTCAAATGGAGAACAAATACTTCTCCAGTATATAGTCCACAACAACAGTTGATAATGAAAGACTGCCACCCTTTATTCAAAAGACCTTGAGATATGTTTAATTGTACCTGAATGAATTTAAAATTAATTTGCTATATTTCAGATCAAAATATATGTTTCCTTAAAATTTTAACTTTAACATTATTCTCATCTGAATTATAAATCATTTATTTCTGTATAAAATAATATACCATTAAAAACACATTTGATTTTCTTTTTTAATCAATGTAGAATGTGTACCTTAAAAATGAACAGATTAGTCTGTTTTAGGACAATAAATGAAAACCAATGCAATATGATGAATGTCCAAAAGATGAGATCATTTTTGCTTTTAAACAGCGTGTGTGTGATTTTGGTTGGGTGACAGTTGTAGGTTACAGTTTGACAAGAGTTTACAGTTTGACAAAAGCACAATGTTGTATTTTACAGAAATATAAAAAGGCTAAACACTTTTTGCAGTTTTAATGATGTCCTGTACGAACAAAATGAGTAGGCCTATGTTTTTATGTTTCCACTGTTCGATCGCGCCCGTGATCTCTCTCTCTCTCTGACACACACACACACACACACACACACACACACACACACACACATTCCAGTATTGCAATCTTGACATCGCAGCCTGTTCATTTTGCTGCGTTCACACCAAACGCGAATAGAGCATCAAATTCGCGTCTATCGCGTCTAGTTCGATGCTTGAACAGTTTGAATCCATTCGCGCTTCCAATGCGAATAGGACGCGCCGCGCGAGTGATAAAGCGAGCGTTTGAGGCAAAATAGGCCCTGTCCCAAATGGCACACGCCGGACTTGTGGACTTCCTCAGAGTCCACACTTTGGTGACGTCATGTAGTGCAGACCTATAGGGCCCTTGGCGCGAGTCCACGAGGGCGCATAGAGAGGTATTTTTTGGGACAGACTCGATCGGCACGCCGGAAATAACGGTCTGGTTGTTGTTGGAAAGGAGACATTATCTGCATGTCAACTACACAGCCTAATTTTACAGTTCTATATTTTGATATTGTGCATATCACCTGGGCATTAGACAATAGATATATCATGCTTATTTAAATGATGTGTACAGTTGTACATAATAATACATAATGTTCCATTTTAACTAAGATTACAATTTTAAAACATAATTTAAACATAATTTTTTCAATTTACAGGTTTCAATATTCATACTACGTTTACATATGACTCAGTAAAGCCCTGCCATTCGGTTCTATTTATTTAATGAATCATAATGCGATCGTATTATTAAACGTGCTATTATTATGTTTGAGACATCAACCACTGCTCGATGACCATAATGTTTGTATAAACTGTAGGTAACAACTGGTAAAATGTACATTTAGGTCATAAAAACCGTAATATTTTCTTCTCAGCCATGTCAACAATTATCCGTGAGTGAAATTTCCTCCCATCTGTTGTCTGATTGGCCTTTCGCAAGGATTCCTGAGTAGTTAAAGTGTGTGGAGCCTGCTTCTATGCAGGCTTCGTGGAGACCGCTTCAAGGGTACAAAGGGGGCGCTGCTGAGCACACTTCAGAATGGGACGGCCTACGGACTAGTAGACTCGGCGAGCACGCGCAATTCAAGTCCACGAGACCGAAAGTCCGCATGAAGTGCGCCATTTGGGACAGGGCCACAGACGCGCGTTCAGAGCTAAGGCGGGGCTACAGATTAGGTGTCCCTAAAGAACCCGCATGTCTATGCGTGTATCTAACAGTAGTTCCGCATTACATTAATTAATGTGAACGCGAGTTTTATTTATTTTTATACCGTGTATTCTCCGTGTAAATCCATGCACCGAACTGTGACGCACATACGTTCAATACGAATACATGTACCGTTCCTCCCCTAATAGGTATCGGATCATAGATATCGATCATATTTTTTTCTCCCCTCCGATATCCGATCTAGCGTTCTGGGCCAGTATCGGCACGATACCGATGCCGTGGATCGGTTCGGGACATCCCTAGTTTCAACCTTCTTTTATCCTTTCCCTGACCATGTGACTAAAACCCAACTGTGAGACATTCAAACTGACCAATCAGATAATTACACTTCCACCACTGTACTAAAGGTGTGACAATTCATCGACCCCCCACAGTACAAACATTTGGCCTGCAGGCCTAGATCACTATCAGCCCCTCTGTACCTTAGGAACTCCAAATGGTCATTGTGGTAGAAAGAGGAGGTAGAAAAACAGTCAAGCAAATATCTTTGTTCATTTAAAGGGGGAGGGGGGAGGGGGGAGGGGGGGGGGGTGAAACACTCAGTTTCAGTCAATCTCATGTTAATCTTGAGTACCTATAGAGTAGTATTGCATCCTTCATATCTCCAAAAAGTCTTTAGTTTTATTATATCTATAAAAGAAAGATAGGCTGTACCGAGTCTTTCCGGAAAAAAACGAGCGGTTGGAGGCGTGCCGTGTGGGCGGAGCTAAAGAATCACGAGCGCGAATCACACACACCATACATCGCATGCTCCATAGATACATTAACTATATGTGATCATGTTTACTTGCTGTGCTTACGCGCCGATAGCTAACAACACACAGACATTTGAAGCAGTTTTACTCACCGCCTGCGGTTCCAACGCACGACCGTGAACCTTTATCGTTGGGACTGCTCCATCCTTAAGCATTATACGATCTGCAAATCCGGCATCGAACTGGGCCTTGTTTATAAAACAATCATCGTCGAAATGCAGGGAACAACCAAAAACACTTGCACAACTCCGTTGATGACTTCCCTAAAGCTGAGCACAGCGCTTTGATGGGCGTACTGCTTTCGCTCTCTCGCTCTGGTCTACGGGTGCGCGCGCGCCCTTCCGGGAGAAGTGCCCTTAAGCTTCTTCTTCTAACCGCTGATTCCTGATGGTTTAGAGGATAATTACTTTAGTCGCCCCTATCGTTTCAAAGAATAGTACAACAACGAGCGCGTTGTAAAAGATCACTATGAGCTTGAATTAGAGCCCCCATTTGTGACCGTATGACTCGATCAGCTTACACTAATAAGGCCCGTACTCAAGACCCCAAATTTTCCAGCCTCCCCAAACAGGCTTTCAACTAAATGAAAAGGACGAGCAGAGACAAAACCACAGACTACAATTTTATTTATCAATTAATTACTAAACACATTGAGCTCAACATCAATGATAAAAACAATTTAATCACTGTGAATGAATCAGCCCAATGGGCTTCGTTTTAGTCGGTTCACATGGGCCGGCCACCTATACACTGGCCAAACACACACAAAAAGAAAAATGTACTAACAAAAGAACAATTCACAAATTTGTTCACATGATTGATTAATGTGTTTGTTTGGCGTAATTTTAGATAAGTCGGGTGCGTCCTGGCATTGTTAGTGAGCATGTGTGAGTGAGTATCTTACACGTGAAAGGTAATATTATTTTTCCCTTACCCTGTTTGATTACAAATCTAACCTCTAACCTTTCATATCTGATTTTCATATACCTGATCACTCTACTTGAACCTTGAAAGGAATAAGAAAAAAAAAACAAAAAAAAAAAACTTTGGAGCAAGCAAGTAAACATTTTATCTGAAGCCGGGCTAAATGGATAAGCACTGTTACCGCATTTACTGAATAGCACTCAGGGTCCTTTTCCCCTGAAAAACACTCAAACCACGTTGCTCATGTTAACAAAACAATACAGAATCAGTTCTGTTTGGTTCAAAACATCCTGACATCCTGAAAAATAAAAATTAAGTAATGCGCTGCGCAAGGTATGGCACCTTTCTGTCACAATAATGACCCAGGCCCGGATTACTAGTCAAATTCATCTATAGCCATTGTTTTCACTGGGCACAGTCTGCCCTGCCCGTTCACTCCTGTATGACAAGATCAGCTGGTTTTAGACAAAAGGTCCTTCTAACCCCCTGGGGCTTTCCTAAATGCAAATGGTCCTTTTGACCCCCTGGACTTTCCTGTCCTTCTGACCCCTCTGAAGAGTTGAAAGGCTCTTATCTGACCATTTGTTCATGTGTGTGTGTGTGTCTTTGCTCATGCCATGTGCGCAAAAGTCTGCATCTTCTGTAAAGAAAAACAAATGTTGAGGTTATTGTCACATAGTTTTCTTTTGTCTGCTGTGCTGCCGCATCTGCCCTGGCGTTTCCTGTCAAAACAATTCTTGTTATTAGCACACTTAAAAATACAAACAATGCACACAGCAATTTTGTTCGGGGGAAAAATGACTTCTTGCAGGGCTTTTACCCAATTAAACCCAGTGTCCTTCCAACATTTATCTTCCCACCTGTGCGAATGCTTTCAGCAAATGTGAACCCCTTAGTAAACCATATTTGGCAACTGTTATCATCCTCCTCTTGATGCACGAGATCTCATCTTGTGCATCAATTTAACATAATAAGATTCTCTTACATTTATCAGACGCTTTTATCCAAAGCGACTTACATTTCAAGATACACATTTACATTCTTATCATTTCTTGCTTTCCCTCGGAAATCAAACCCATGACCTTGGCGTTACAGGTGTCAAACTCTAATGTTTGAGCTACAGGAAAACTGCAATATTTGTTAATATTTATTTGGTAACATTTGTTTGGATAAAGTTTGCTAACCCAAACATTGTCCTTCAGCCAAATTTCCTTTAGACATCTTTCTTTGCCTCTTAAACAAAAATATTACTTAAAGCCACAATTTCATCTTCTTATCAAATTGTTTTAAGGCAACAGCACCGAGTCGCATAGCGTATCCTGCTTTTCAGGCCTGTTGTTGGTCTCGCAATTCAGTCATCTACAAACATTCTCCAGGTCATCAATTGGTCAGGTCAGGTTGTGGTTTCCACACTTCGTCAACGTCAGTCGAATAACAATCTCCCCCTTTTTACAATACATAACTGTTAAGGGCTCTCTGGATAATCTGATATTTACTTAGCCTACGTGTTGGTTGCTGTCAAATCTATAACATTTTCTCAACACATGACCGACGGCTATCTACGACTTCACAATTCTAATTTACACATCAATACTTAAACCTGTCCAGAAAGTAATTCAAATTTACTGCACATCATAAATGACCAAAATAATAATTAACAGACAGAGCTCGATGATCAACTTAAGGCTCGTCCTATGTTCTGTGTTGCCTTCTCATCAGATTGACTCACAATCCTCAGCTTACTTTCAAATTTGTCATTTGTGTAACGGTCACCAGCTGGAGTGCCCTTGAGAGCCACCAGAGGGCACTCCACATCAGACACTCACGTTCACTCTCAGACTACATTTCCCATACTCACTGCCCAGACTCATCATCTCTGATCACTCATCACAGTCACCTGTACCTCATTATCACTGATTGCATTCACCTGTGTCCCATCACCCTGTTAGTCTCAGTCTATTTATACCATGTTCATTCATTCACTCACCGCAAAGTCTTGTTTGTGTTACACTGCATTTCTGAGCATTCTCCTGGTTTTCTTGTCTCTTGGTTTTGGATATCTTGCCCTGTTCCCTGGATTACTCTCTTGCCTCTGGTCCCTGCCTGTTTTGTTTCTTTGTTTTGACTGCCTGTCTGTGTATGACTCTTGCCTGTACATCTGATAACGATTCTGGATTGCCCCATACAATAAAGCTGCATTTGGATCTCAACCTTCGTGTCTCGGAGCGGTTCGTAACAGAAGACTTCGCCAAACCTAGATCCAGCAGCCATGCCTACCTGGAGTCCTGATGTCCAGATCATCCGTCTTCGCCAAGAGAATCGCGCCATCGAGGATTATGTCGCAGAATTCCTTGAGCTGGCACATCTTGCACAAATGAGCACCCAGTGCTTGATGATCTTCTTCCGCGGGGGATTATCGGATTATCGGATCTCCGGTCTCTGATGCCCGAACCTGATCCGCACGGGTCTTTAGAAAGGTACGTTGACCTGGCCCTGTTGTGGAGCGGTTCCTTGTTTACTGTGGGCGAGGAGGAGAAGAAGCTCCCTGAACCTGCAGTGTCCCCTCAGACCGCGCTCCACGTCTTGCCAGCAATCAAGCCAGCCACCAGATCGGTCTATGTCCGTACAGGACCGATCTCCAGCGTGGCCGATCCTCCGTTAATGTCTGCACGTGCTGCCAGGAAGACCGTCACGTCCAGCACAGAGCCTTCACTGCTGGTCCCGTCCAGCACAGAGCCTGCGCTCCACGTCAGCCCTGCCGAGCCTGCGCTCCACGTCAGCCCTGCCGAGCCTGCGCTCCACGTCAGCCCTGCCGAGCCTGCGCTCCACGTCAGCCCTGCCGAGCCTGCGCTCCACGTCAGCCCTGCCGAGCCTGCGCTCCACGTCAGCCCTGCCGAGCCTGCGCTCCACGTCAGCCCTGCCGAGCCTGCGCTCCACGTCAGCCCTGCCGAGCCTGCGCTCCACGTCAGCCCTGCCGAGCCTGCGCTCCACGTCAGCCCTGCCCCCACGTCAGCCCTGCCGAGCCTGCGCTCCACGTCAGCCCTGCCGAGCCTGCGCTCCACGTCAGCCCTGCCGAGCCTGCGCTTCACGTCACTTCTGCCGATCCAGAGACTGAGCTTCACGTCACTTCTGCCGATCCAGAGACTGAGCTTCACGTCACTTCTGCCGATCCAGAGACTGAGCTTCACGTCACGTCCGCCGATCCAGAGACTGAGCCTCACGTCACGTCCGCCCGTCAAGAGTCTCGTCCCGCCGAGACTGAATCTGTTCCTGAGCCTGAATCTGATCCTGATACTAAGCCTGAATCTGTTCCTCTTCCTCTTTCTGCGCCTGTGTCTTCGGACAAGATGGCCGACTCCACGCCTGTGTCTTCGGCAGGGCTCCAGACTAACTTTTTTCACCTCCGTCCTGGAACCGTCCTGAAAAACGATTTGAACCGTCCTAAAGTGAATGTCAACCGTCACACAATAAACATGTTGTTTCTGTACTTTGTTATTATCATCTATAGTTGTTAGTTACATAATAAAAACACCATTAAAATGTTTATGATATATATTATTAGATTTATTAGATTTATTTAGCTCCATTCAAAGTAGTTATCTGTAAACAGGTAAAAAACATATTTAATAAAAAAGAACAGGAGTTAAATGCTTTTTTGTATTCATGCAGAACAATTTTTTTTTTTTTTTTTTACATATACGAAAAATAAAATAAAAATACATACAGCTCAAAACGTTTTTGAGTTGGTTGGATTAAAAAAATAACAAATAAGTACTGGTGACTACATATCTCAAAAATATCATCATTCTTTCAAGCAGCAGACATATTTATTTGTATGAATTAAATATAATGAATCATTATTAAAGCTATTAACGAGCAGAGAATGCTTTTCTCTTTTTCTTTTGTTGCTTGATCAATATTAAGGACACAGACCGCATTAGGTTTATTACCCACTGTCACTTAAGACATCGGCTCATGTCCAATGACATGCGGATCCAATTGCACTGATGCACATAGATACACTCAAACCTGTTTAAGACATAACCAACATAGTTTACGTGAATACTCTCCAAAACGGACATTTCGACATAATGTTGTGTGTATTTGTCCACTCAGACACGAAAGAGAGCTCAATTCAGTACTCGCGCGCTGTATAGGTGTCTATGTGCATGGCTGCACGCTTCGGGTCGGGTGTGTGCGCACAGAAAACCGTACCGAATAGAGCTCTTTTTTTGCGTCGTCACTCTTATTCAGATCTATATGTCTGCTCTACTCATTCTCCCAGACGTTTACGTTTTTTAACGTTTTATGAGACATGCAGGATTCAGCACATGTCAACCCGTGTGCCGCTGGGTAGATCAGCACGTTAGAGTCAAATGTGCGCATCGACCACAAACACAGGACATCAGTTCTGACTGGATCGCTTCCCAAATCGTCACTATCTAACATTTTTGTCTAGTTTTTATTCGTTGACGAAAATGTCAATAGATTTTCATTATGGTTTTTGTCATTCAAAACTAGTTTTATTTAGTTATCGTCTCGTTTTTGTCTGTGAAAATAAGCCATGTGATAGATGTACCGCGAAACAAGTCTCCGGGTGAGTAGCCGGCCAGTGATTGTAACAATAGTAACAGCATGAGAAGACGCGCTCCGTTGTAGTCAGCGCTTGGTCGGTTAATTTTGGCATTTTCTAAGTAAGTTACCCTAATAGGCTAGTAATAAATGAACACGCATACAAAAATGTCTTTCGTCCTGTAGGCGTCCTGGAGAATATTTCTGTTCGTCCTAAACACATTTTCTATCGTCCCCAGGACGATAGGATGCCGTTAGTCTCGAGCCCTGGTCTTCGGACAAGATGGCCGACTCCACGCCTGTGTCTTCGGACAAGATGGCCGACTCCACGCCAGTGTCTCCGTACAAGATGGCCGCCGCCGAGCCAGTGTCTCCGTACAAGATGGCCGCCGCTGAGCCAGTGTCTCCGTACAAGATGGCCGCCGCCGAGCAAGTGTCTCCGTACAAGATGGCCGCCGCCGAGCCAGTTTCTCCGGACAAGATGGCCGTCGCCGAGCCAGTGTCTCAGGACAAGATGGTCCCCGCCGAGCCAGTGTCTTCGGACAAGATGGCTGCCGCCGAGCCAGTGTCTCCAGACGAAATGACCGCCACCACGTCGCCTGAGTCTTCAGCAGAGATGGTCGCCGACACGGTGTCTGTTCCTGTTCCTGAGCCGGTGTCTGTTCCTGAGCCGGTGTCTGTTCCTGTTCCTGAGCCGGGGTCTGTTCCTGAGCCGGTGTCTGTTCCGTTTCCTGAGCCGGTGTCTGTTCCTGTGCCATGGCCGCCCGAAGGGTCGTCTCCGGCCCGGCCGCCTGAAGGGTCGTCTCCGCCCCGGCCGCCCGAAGGGTCGTCTCCGCCCCGGTCGCCTGCACAGCCTGCTCCGCCCCGGTCTCCTGCACAGCCTGCTCCGCCCCGGTCGCCTGCACAGCCTGCTCCGCCCCGGTCGCCTGCACAGCCTGCTCCGCCCCGGTCGCCTGCACTGCCTGCTCCACCACAGTCTCCAGGTCCTCTTCCGTTCAACGGGCCTGGCCCTCCATCCCGCCCCCGGGTCCGCCTCCGCTCCACCACCCTCCTGGACAATTTAGGAGCGTCTGGAATCCGCTCCTTAAAGGGGGGGCTATGTAACGGTCACCAGCTGAAGTGCCCTTGAGAGCCACCAGAGGGCACTCCACATCAGACACTCACGTTCACTCTCAGACTACATTTCCCATACTCACTGCCCAGACTCATCATCTCTGATCACTCATCACAGTCACCTGTACCTCATTATCACTGATTGCATTCACCTGTGTCCCATCACCCTGTTAGTCTCAGTCTATTTATACCATGTTCATTCATTCATTCACCGCGAAGTCTTGTTTGTGTTACACCTCATTTCTGAGCATTCTCCTGGTTTTCTTGTCTCTTGGTTTTGGATATCTTGCCCTGTTCCCTGGATTACTCTCTTGCCTCTGGTCCCTGCCTGTTTTGTTTCTTTGTTTTGACTGCCTGTCTGTGTATGACTCTTGCCTGTACATCTGATTACGATTCTGGATTGCCCCATACAATAAAGCTGCATTTGGATCTCAACCTTCGTGTCTCGGAGCGGTTCGTAACAATTTGCCTTAACCCATCTATAATGCTAAAACACTCTTTCCAGAGGTTAATGACAAATTTATACACACTATTCAGACAGGATAGTTGTCCTAAACTAACACATACTGTACAAAACATGAATTAACACTCACACTCATCCCTGACTATGAACCGCTCATATTTCTTATTTATATCTTTTCTCTAAAAATATTTAAATTTTAAATGACATTTTAACCTTACATTTTCCTGTATCTTTTATCTAATGTTTTTATTTATGGCCTCTTAACCAGTTTCAAAGCATGTCTGTTCATTTTTCATTTGATTTTAGAAAAGTCAGCTGGATTGTTTTGGTTCATTATCTTACTTTGCTTCAGCTTTCTTTGGCTGATTGATAACAGAAAGACAGAGTACCATCCCTTCCTCCACTCAAGCAGTCTCTTTCTCTCTCACTATAAGCAAATAATCTTTTCAACAGCCTCCTAGAACTGTAACTAAAATAATCATAGTCATAGTCAATCCTTAATAGTTCACAAATGTCAAAATACAAATGTTTGACTCAAATTAGAACCATTACAACAATCTAAAATACATTATGCTATGATCTTTTCTAAGGTTATCTTTAGTTTAAATACTCAATTCACCTAACCTTCGTTTTTCAGAAATTTCTCTTGACTCATCACAAGCTGTTCTCATCTTTAGCCACCACCATGTCTAACGACCTTCAGGAGTTAAAACGTACTCGGTTACTAACGTAACCTCGGTTCTCTCTAGAAGAGGGAACGAGTACTTGCGTAAGATATCTTACGCTAGGGGAAAACCTCTTTTCCTCGAGATATTGAAGCCAAAAATTATCCTTAATTTTGCAATAATGTAAAACGCATTGCAGCAGCATGCAGACATGGGCGAGACAGCTCGCGCGCCCATTGGCTGCTCTGCGGCAACTGCACCAGCCTATCGATAGAGGCTCCTCATGACGTCAGAACCAATGAGGGCGCTTCGCGCCCATTCCGTTATGTCCCGCCGAAATCGGGTGGGGCCAGGGCTATAAATACGGCCCAGAGAGGCTGGTTTGGTCAGTTTTTCATCGCTGAAGCGAATCAGAACATGACGCATGCACGGCAAGATACGCAAGTACTCGTTCCCTCTTCTAGAGAGAACCGAGGTTACGTTAGTAACCGAGTACGTTCTCTTACGAGAGGTCTCTCGTACTTGCGTAAGATATCTTACGCTAGGGGAACACAATGTAAAACGCCGTGCGTGCTTGAGACATAACACTAAAGTCCCAAGGGCAGGTGCCCGGGGCTCATACAGTGCCTAATCACAAGGGACTCACAGAGAATCCGGGAAGAGGGGCTAGAATAGCATCATTCCTGTAATATGGAGCTCTGATAAGAGCATGTTATATCAAGTGTTCCACACAGCCAGGGCGAACTCGGCCTGGACTGGTAAATATGGGGGACTTACGCACTGCCCACAGAAGTATACAGACGATCCGTGATCGACGCTCTAGCAGTTTCAGCATCCCGAGCCAATGTAACCGGTGGCTTGCGACACCAGTTATAAAATCACTTTTCTGCGTTGTGAAGACAGACACGGGACAACAGGCAGCGGTTTCACTGGGTTTTACTCTCTGAGATCTGATGTAAAACAAATAAAAGCAGCCTCTGAGTACAATCACCCTTATTTTGCTCTCTTCCATGCATTAACAATGCCAAGAGGAAAATACAGAGAAAACATACCTGATGTAAAACAAATAAAAGCAGCCTCTGAGTACAATCACCCTTATTTTGCTCTACAAAACAAATGTGACGTAGATTTAATTACCATGTGCTTTTCATCTCCACATATAGGCCAAAGACACAAATATAACTTAAATTGGGCAAAATGACAAAAATAACCACACAGGTAAGTAAAATAACATAATACACATAATTTGCAATGAAGATATAGACATAAAAGCAATGATTAAAATAAAGATTAATGAGGATTAGCAGGAGCCAAAAATAACCCACCTCTTCCATGCATTAACAATGCCAAGAGGAAGAGGCGGCGGCAAAACAGGAAATTATGTAGGCTCATGATGACATCACAGCAATTAAAGGGGAAAGATGCTCATTCAGGCAGGTACACCAGATATATGAAAAACCATTTTGTGAGAATTATAACAATCAATAGACATGTTTTAACAGAACACTTTCTGTACCTGTTACACCAATAGCATCGGGCGGGCAATACTGAAAAATTAAACCGAGAGCAACCTAGCTTGCAAAGCGGGAACCTCGAGGTTATAAAACCTTATAAATGTAGACGGGGAGGCCCAGCCTGCCGCCATACAGATATCTTGCAAGGCAATCCCACTGGACCAAGCCCACGACGAGGCCATGCCTCTTGTGGATTGCGCTTTGACACCTATCGGGCATTGCAGGCCCCTGGATGTGTAAGCTAGCGCTATAGCATCAACTATCCATCTGGATAGACTCTGTTTTGACGCAGCTAGTCCCTTAGAACGTCCGCTGAACAAAAACAAAGAGCTGCTCTGTCTGTCTGAAAACAGATGAGCGAGACACATAGGCCCTTAACGCCCTGACCGGGCAAAGGAAGCCTGCGTCCCCTTCCTCTTCAGATACCGGCAGGGCCGACAGGGAGATCACCTGTGCCCTAAACGGTGTATTGAGGGATTTAGGAACATATCCTTGCTTTGGTTTGAGTATGACTCTCGAGTCATTCGGCCCAAACTCCATACACGTCGCGCTCACTGAGAGCGCTTGAAAATCCCCTATGCGCTTCACTGAAGCGAGAGCCAGAAGAAACACTGTTTTGAAAGACAAGAGTTTCAGGTCTATTGACTGTATTGGCTCGAATGGGGCACCTTTCATGGCTTCCAGAACCGTGGAAAGGTCCCAAACGGGAACTGAGGAAGGTCTGGGAGGGTTCAGCCTCTTAGCTCCTCTAAGGAAGCGAATGACCAGATCGTTCCTTCCTAATGACTGGCCAAGCGGTGGTTCAGCCACATAAACTTTGAGCGTGGATGGGGTTCTGCCCTTATCCAGAAGCTCTTGTAAAAAGGAGAGAACCTCCGGCACCCCACAGCGTGAGGGTGAAGTGCCACTCGCTGTACACCAGCTAGTGAACACAGACCATTTTGAGGAATAGAGCCGCCTCGTAGATGGAGCTCTAGCCTGCGTGATCGTGTTTAACACTCCCGCTGGGAGGTTAACGGGTACCCGCTGATGGCCCACACATGTAGGGACCAAAGCTCCGGGCAAGGATGCCAGATCGAGCCGTTCGCCTGCGAGAGGAGATCCCTCCTCACCGGTATCGGCCACGGGGCGGTACTCGTCAGCTGCATCAGGACTGGAAACCAGACTTGGTTTGTCCAAAATGGGGCGACGAGTAGCACTGGGCATCCGCTCTCCCTGATTCGCTCTAACACCTGGGGTAGGAGCGTGACAGAGGGAAACACATAGAGCGGGCAGCGGGGCCAGACGTGAGCCAGCGCATCCCTGCTCTTGGAGAAGAATTCCTGACAATGAGCGTTCTCTTGAGACGCAAATAGGTCTATTTCCGCTCTGCCAAATGTCCTCCATAGCATTTTGACTGTCTGTGGATGTAAAGACCATTCTCCTGTCGGCAGATTGCTACTGGACAGTCTGTCTGGTCCCACATTCAGATGGCCGGGCACATGCGCTGCCCTGAGCGAGCGCAGATTGTGCTGAGCCCAGACCAGGAGGCGTTCCGTCAGCCTGTGAAGGATTCTGGATCTGATACCTCGTTGGTGATTTATATAAGCCACCACTGACATGTTGTCCGAACGGACCAAGACGTGGTGTCTTTTTATCTGGGGACAAAAGCGCCTCAGCGCGTTGTCGACTGCCATCATTTCCAGGCAGTTTATATGCAGAAGCTTTCCCCGTTCCGACCACTGGCCGAATAACGGTCTGCCCTCGAGCAGCGCTCCCCATCCCGAGGTTGAGGCGTCCGTAGACACCACCTTCACACTCGAGGAAGTCCCCAGGCTTACACCTGACCGGTACCAGTCGGTCACTGTCCAAGGTTTCAGAGCTGCGACGCATTTCTGATCGACCTTGAGGCGCGCGAGACCGGAGGTCCAAGCTCTGCGCGGCGCGCGCTTTCAACCAATACTGCAGCGGGCGCATGCGAAGCAGACCCAGCTGAAGCACTGAGGATGCTGAAGCCATGAGACCCAGCATCCTTTGAAACTTTTTTGAGCGGGACTAAAGCGCCGTGGCGAAAAATCTCTGTCATGCGCTGAATACTTAGTCTGCGCTGCGGCGACAGCTGTGCTGTCATAGACAGCGAGTCCAGATCTGTGCCCAGAAAAGATATTTTCTGACTGGGAGACAGTGAACTCTTTGCCCAATTGATTGTGAGACCTAAATTCTCGAGGTGATCGAGTAATATGGTCCAGTGTTCTATGAGCTCCGACTGTGATCGAGCTAGAACCAGCCAATCGTCCAAATAATTCAGCACTCGTATGCCTCGGAGCCTGAGGGGTGCGAGCGCTGCATCCATGCACATCGTGAATACGCGAGGTGCCAGGGATAGGCCGAATGGCAGGACTGTGTACTGATATGCCTGGCCCTCGAAGGCGAATCTCAAAAATCGCCTGTGACGTGACGCTATTTGTATTTGAAAATAAGCGTCTTTCAGATCTATCGACATGAACCAGTCCCCTTGGCAAATTTGCGAGAGGATTTTCTTGGTCGTGAGCATTCTGAACCGTCGTTTCAGAAGTGCTTTGTTTAGTCGTCTTAGATCTAAAATGGGTCTGAGACCCGCGTCTAGGGATGTCCCGATACCACTTTTTCACTTCCGATACCGATACCGATGCCGCAGCTTTGGCTATTTGCCGATACCGATATCAATCCGACATTTTTATTTTATTCTTGAACTAATACTACTAATAATAAAATATATGGAAGCACTTTGCACAATTAGCAACATAAAAACATCTCACTCAAATGGAGAACAAATACTTCTCCAGTATATAGTCCACAACAACAGTTGATAATGAAAGACTGCCACCCTTTATTCAAAAGACCTTGAGATATGTTTGGTAACCTGAATGAATTTAAAATTAATTTGCTATATTTCAGATCAATATATTTGTTTTCTTAAAATTTTAATTAACTTTAACTTTAATCTGAATTATAAATAATTTATTTCTGTATAAAATAATACTACCATTAAAAACATGATTTGATTTTCTGTTTTATTCAATGTAGAATGTGTAACTTAAAAATAAACAGATTAGTGTTCTGTTTTAGGACAAGAAATGAAAACCAATGCAATATGATGAATGTCCAAAAGATTAGATCATTTTTGCTTTTAAACAGTGTGTGTGTGTGTGTGTGTGTGTGTGTGTGTTTGTGATTTTGGGTGACAGTCAGTTTGACAAGAGTTTACAGTTTGACAAAAGCACAATGTTGTGTTTTACACAAATATAAGTAGGCTAAACACTTTTTGCAGTTTTAATGATGTCCTGTATGAAAATGACGGAGTATGTTTTTATGTTTCCACTGTTCGATCGCGCCCGTGCCTCTCTCTCTCTGACACACACACACATGTCTGGTCCACTATCTTTGTGGGGACTCTCCATAGACTTAATGGTTTTTATACAGTGCAAACTGTATATTCTGTCCCCTTACACTAACCCTACCCCTAAACCTACCCATCACAGAACACTTTCTGCATTTTTACATTTTCAAAAAAATACAATTTAGTATGTTTATTTACCCATTCCCCTCATGGGGACCGCTGGCTGGTCCCCACAATGGAGGTGATCTCAGGTTTTACTATCCTTGTGGGGACATTTGGTTCCCACAATGTAATATAAATCAAACGCACACACACACACACACACACACACACACACACACACACACACACACCAGCATTGCAATCTTGACATCGCAGCCTGTTCATTTTGCTGCGTTCACACCAAACGCGAATAGAACGTCAAATTCGTGTCTATCGCGTCTAGTTCGATGCTTGAACAGTTTGAATCCATTCGCGCGTCCAAAGCGAATAGGACGCGCCGCGCGCGTATAATGATAAAGTGAACGTTTGAAGCGATATAGACGCGCGTTCAGAGCTAAGGCGGGGCTACAGATTAGGTGTCCCTAAAAGAACCCGCATATGCGCGTATCTAACAGTTAGTTCCGTATTACATTAATTAATGTGCACGCGAGTTTTATGTATTTTTATACCGTGTATTCTCTGTGTAAATCCATGCACCGAACGTACGTTCAGTACGAATACGTACCGTTCCACCCCTAATGGGTATCGGATCATAGGTATCGGATAATTTTTTTTTCTCCCCTCCGATATCCGATCTAGCGTTTTGGGCCAGTATCGGCACGATACCGATGCCGTGGATCGGATCGGGACATCCCTACCCGCGTCTTTTTTTTTTTTTTTTTTTGGGTACCAGAAAATATCTGCTGTACATGCCCCCTTCGCTCTGAGCTTGTGATAGGGGTTCTATAGCCCCTTTGCTCAGTAACTTCGCTATTTCGGCCCAAAGTAGGTGTGCTACTTCCTTTTTCACCGTAGTATCGATTCGCGCCGCTTTGCGTTGCGGGCGTTGACCGAACTGTAGCGAATAGCCTCTTTCTATAATGTCTAGCACCCACTTCGAAACCCCGGGTAGCCTTGCCCATGCGTTTGCACGAATGGCTAGGGGTTGAATGCGAAGCGCGCTCTGGTCGCTCAGCGACAGAGGGGCTTCAGTGTGCTGCAACATAAGCGTCGCGCTTATGACATTTGAGGCAGGGGGCGCGCTGATAACAGCGGGCAGATTGCCCGCGCTCGACTCCTCTGCGGTGGTCAACCGAGAGGGGGAGGGCTGGGCGAGTCCCGTAAGACCGGTCACGTCTATGTGTGAATGTGGGCGTGGGATAGCGGGCACATTTACAACACTGAGAGCATTGTCTGCCTGAGCAGAGCGAATGCATGTTGGTTTCGTTTTACAGAAACCTTGAGACATGCAGAACGTAGTGTTTGTGGGCACTGGGCAGTGGGCACATTTACCACATTTAATGCGCAATCGATCTGGGTCGATTTCATGTGCGCGAGCCCTGTGCGACGGGCTGTGTTTCTGTGTAGGAATGAGCACTGGGCAGTGGGCATTTTGTCTACACTCATAACACCATCGGCCGTGGCCGGAACACCAGAAAATACACACTATGGGATTTATCTGGGTAGCCGTCAAGCGGCGTTTGTGTGCAGGCAAGCGGGCTGTGTCGCCGACTTGTTTACTGCAGAATACACTGGAACAGTCGCATTTACTGGAACTGAACGAGCGAGAAGTTGCCATAGAAACAGAGAGCGTCAACATGCTGGCGTTTGTTTGCAGGCGCGTGCATTACAACAGGCTCGCTCACTGCAGTATGACATTTCCAGTCGCCCGAACTTCAGAGGGGAATGAGAAATAGAATTCGGCCCGGCCGCAGCGGGACATTAACACTCTTTTCTCCTTTCGCCAGTGACGCACGGGAACCATAGAAATGGTGTTTGGGTGCAGGCGAGCGGGTTGTACAATGCGCTCGTTGGCTGCAAAATGCACATCTGCAGTCGCCTTTCAGGGAACTTACAGAGCGAAGCATTGGAGGCATAATTAATCTGCCGTTAGACCGAGATTCGAACACCGATCTCTCGTGTGAAAAACCAAAGATTCCGCCACTGAGCCACAGGGGAGAATACAAAGGCTTTCAGATGCACGAGCATATAAGAGCGTCAACCTGTTTTCTTCGGCGTTTGCTTGCCGGCGCTGCAATATTTATATTTCCAGTCGCCTGATCAGGGAACTGAGAAATGTGTGAGAAAATTCAGGTCAGTCCAGCCTCGGCGGGACTAAAACGCTATTTTCTCCTTTCGCTGGTGATTGACGCGTGAATGGGGCGCAGAGGCAGGGTAGCTTTCTTGTACGTAAAGAAAAACTAACCCCGACCGTCCGCTTCCAGCCTCCCCTGTGAACGGCGCATTTTGCGCGGCTCGAACAGAGGGAGAGAGAAGGAATCATCCTCCAAGCAGGCAAGGCAAGCGGGCGCACCGGCGAGCTTTGCGGGTTGGGGGGGAAAGGGGCGTCTTGAAAAAGACGCCCGGCTCTTTTAGTGCAATGAGAGTGTGTGTCGCGGCGGCGAACACACACACATACACAAAACACAGTAGCAGAGAAAAGGATATGTACGCCGGAAAGCGTCAGCAGAAACGGCGACTGAAGGCGGCGAGATGTCGACCAGCAGCTTCAGATGCACTAATCCCGCTGGGTGCTTGACTCAGACGGCGCGGCTTCCTCTCAGGATCCAGCGATGCGAAGGCCCGCTGAAGAGATGAAAAACTGACCAAACCAGCCTCTCTGGGCCGTATTTATAGCCCTGGCCCCACCCGATTTCGGCGGGACATGACGTAATGGGCGCGAAGCGCCCTCATTGGTTCTGACGTCATGAGGAGCCTCTATCGATAGGCTAGTGCAGTTGCCGCAGAGCAGCCAATGGGCGCGCGAGCTGTGTCGCCCATGTCTGCATGCTGCTGCAATGCGTTTTACATTATTGCAAAATTAAGGATAATTTTTGGCTTCAATATCTCGAGGAAAAGAGGTTTTCCCCTAGCGTAAGATATCTTACGCAAGTACGAGAGACCTCTCGTAAGAGAACTAGTTCAATATCAAACATTTTCCCTTGCCCATAAGGCAACCAACCTGTTCCTTATGTCACATCTTTGATCTTCTGTTAAAACAGAACGGTCAAATGTTTAAGGTGACAAGCTATTCGAAGTCCCTGTAATCAAGATGGTTGTTGGTTGCGCTCTGTGATACTATTTACATATTACTGAGATTGGATGTAATTGTCTCTATATGATAATTAAGCTCTTTTAAGTGAAGGAACATTTTGATATATATATATATATTGGAGTGGAAGTTGTAGGGAACAGCTTATAGACCCCTCTTTGATGCTCTTGGCCCCAAGTAGCATCACAACCACTCCCTTTTCGTAGATAACACCTCCCGAAACCTGGTGGGCAGATGCCCCAGTGGCGGCATAGCCCCTGGCTTAGGTTGTTCCCTTATGGCCATCAGAGAATCTTACCCGTCTTCGGGATCTACGCCTCCTGCACACTGAGTTATGGCTCTACTTCACTTGAGCAAAATTATCATAGTTTGTGATAATGAAATGTATTTATTTTTTTATACGAGGTAACCAAGAACCATCATATCCACTTGGAACATTCAATATTGACATTCAGTGTACTGTTACTTCTGTAGCCGGAGCCATCGGCCCTGTTTCATGGTGGAGGCTAATATCAGACATCGGACTAATATCAAGTGGTCCTAAAATAAACTAGTCAAAAATGTCACTTCTATCATTTAAGGTCTGCATTATTATTTTAAAGACTTATTTTAAATCATTCCCGTTTTATTTCTAAAACATTTACAAATTGTCCTCTAAATTGATCAAATCTGAACTGCCTGTAGCATGATTTGTTTGAGCTTTTCCATATCTATGATTTTCAACTGGAACACTGTGCTTTACACAGGCTCAGACAACAGCTTTCAGCTGACATTGAATGAGAGAGAGACTCTTGAGGCATTCAGGACTGATACACTGCATTCTCATAAACTTTTAACTTCAGACTTTAACTCTACCATCTTTTATCTACTTTAGCCCATCTTAAGGCATCCTATCCATAAATGACATGTATTGTAATTTAGACATTACAAATTTCCACTCAGAATGAGTCTCTGTTGCACTGAAACTTTGGCAGTTTCAGTCACAGCACATGCCAGATTTAGATAAGCAAACCTGTTTTGGCCAAATCACAAGCTTATCTTTTAAAATCAACATTAACAAGCTTTTGTTTAATCAAATGCCTTCTTACACATTTTACATTTAGCAACACTGTTAATCCTGTAACACTGCTTCTGCTTATTTTATCTTAAAGAAATAATAATATTCTAGTTCTTAATAATGTTTCAAATTTCATTTGAATTTTAGTTGTCAGGTTTTCAATTACCATAATTTAATACCCGACTTCAATGTTTTCTCTAGGAGTTTATCAATCTGCTTCTATGATTCATACTAACCTTTGAGGCTGCGCTCTCTGCTTGTGATACATTTTTTTATTATCACTATAAATCATTTGTTAGATTTGTCTCTCTATATCATCTAAAACTAGGGGTGTGCGATATGACGATTTTTGATCGTGGACGATTAAAATGTCTCCACGATCTGCTTTTGAAGAAATATCGTAGAATCGTGCATTATATCTGTTCTGGCGCCTCTGTCCCAACATACTGAACAACGCGACGTATATTCACATAAAATGTTAACGCAGCGGAACGGGACACTGCCTTGTCGGTTTACATTTAATTCGCGTGCTGATGCGCTGTTCTAACGTGTGCGTTTCTTGTGAAGCTCACACGCACTAAAAGCCTGTCTACCAGCGCCTGGATACTGGACTAAGTTATCTTTCGAGTCTTATTGTGCTTATACTGTTAACCCTCTGAGCTTCTTCGTCCGAAAACGGGCGAAAACTTGAACGTTTTGAATTGTTTAATTTTCCCCCCCCCCCCCCCCCCACACACACACACCCACACACACAAACACACACACACACAGAGAGAAATGAACTGGTAAGACTGAAACAGCAAATTTTGCCCCAAACTATATAAAAATTATATAATCATAATAACTCCAAAACTATAGCAAGGAGAATCAAAAGTTAGGTATCGTTTGAAAGAACTCTTTTTAAATTTTTTGAAAATATAAATTACATTACATTTAGACATTGTCCTGCCAAGAAATGGCGGATAAAAGACAATATATATATATAATTTTTATTATGATTTTGCATATCTTTCTTATTTGTCAAGGAATAACTCCGGAAGGAAATAAGGTAGGAGGAAAATTCTTTTTTAGTGAAGTCCCCCTACATGTTAGCTTCATTTGGATAAAAAAATAATAATTTTTGGATAAAGGAATCAAAAGTTACAGCATTTGGAAAAGAGATAGCCTTTTTGTACAGTCTTTGACACCCCCTCATGGGCAATTTTTTCTCCATGAAGAATATCTTGTCATAAAAGCAATAGATTATGTTCATTTTGGGCTCATTTTAATTGTAATAATATGCTGTAAAAAATGAAGTGCCATTTTCAATTATCTGTGAATGTTTCATGAGCTGTATGATGTTTTTGACACATTGCAGTACATTATTTTATAGATTATGAAAAAAAAGAAATTCTATTTATCAGCAAATAACTCAGCAATACTTAAGAGTTTTTCAAAGTGGATACATTCACTGTAAAGTTCAGACTCTAAGCTTTCAAATGACATCAACTTTGTGTTACTCAAGGCAAGATTTTAGAAAAATATGGTAATGAATATTTTCGCAGCTAGGTGGCGCCTGCTGGCGGTACACTTGGTTTTAGAGGGATTACTCAGCACTCGTTAGGAGCTAATAAATGTAATTAGATGCATTAAAAAGCCGAGATCCTAAGCTTTAAAATGATATATAATTTGTGTTGTTCCATTCAGTGGTTGCTTAGTAATAAATGTTTTTCTTTCCGAATGGGAATAAATCAAATAAATAAATAAAAAAGCTATAGGCCGCCTATAGGCGGTTATAGGACATGACATAAATTAATACATTTTGAAGCCACTAGATGGCGCTCTTCTCACTTGAATTTTTTTTTTTTTTAGGCCTGCACTCTATTTTGATGTGAAATGCTGCATTTATTGAAAAATAAAATAAAATAAATAAAATAAAAATATATATATTAATTCTAATGGAAAAAATAGCTCATAAAAATTATATAATTAATGCAAAGTATCATAAAAAATTCTAAAAATTCTAAATAATAATCAGAAAACATTATAGAACAAAAAAATATTTGATTGGTTATCCTAGGAAAAAGTTAAGTACAATTTTAAGGCTTCGCCCGTTTTCGGGCGGGAGGAAGCTAAGTGTGACCCAATTATGAAGAAGCCCAGAGGGTTAAACACACACAAGGTTTACATAAACAAAGTCGGTGATGTCTAAAGTGAAAGCAAACTTGAGAAAATTGAGAGAAAATCTGCTTGTCAAATGCGTGTATATTAGACGCGTCGCGTGCAGCTCTGAAAGAGACAGTAGCAATAGTAAACACGCTGCCGCTTATAGTTCACCCCAAAATAAAAATTCTCTCATCATTTACGCACTCTAATGTTGTTCCAAACCTGTTTTAATTTCCTTCTAATAGTTTCTAATATTAATATTTTGAAGAATGTGGCTATCAAAACAGTATAGCTGGTCCCCATTGATTTCCATAGGAGAAAAATATACTATGGTTGTCAACTGTTTGGTAACCCACATTCTTCCAAATAACTATTTTCAACAGAAGAAAGAAACTTATTCGAGTTTAAAACAACTTGAGAGAGTAAATTATGATAATTTGAATTTATGATAATTTGAATAAAACAACAAAATGCAAAGAGAAAATAACTCACTGCTCTTGACTGATAACTTTAATAGTAGCTTTAATAAGTATCAATGTATAATTTATACAGTGAAGTCTGTTTGTTTTATTTTCATATTTGTTCATTTAATTACTTTCTTCAATGCTACTGTTAAATACACCTACTGTAGCTGAAAACGTAAAGCACTGTTTAGCCTATTTAATTTGTATATTAAGTTGTGTATGTGTAATGTGTATCTTTGATCTTAATATTTAATAACAAAGAAAATAATGACAAATATATTTATCTTCGCCCGTCTGCCATTTTTTTATTTTGTTACCTAAGGCTTTGTTTTTAAAATATGGACATTAGATTGGCTGTAATGCTCAGTCACAAAATAGTAACGTAAACCAACATAAAAAGAATCGTGATAAAATCGTTAATCGTGATTTTCCTGAAAAAAATCGTGATATGATATTTTTGCCATATCGCCCACCCCTAACTAAAACCTTATCAATTTTACGTCAACAGGTTCTTTTTATAGTTCTTTCCTTTCAAAAGGAACTCCTTACACTTAATATCTTTCAATCTTCTTTACAGCTTTCAAAAGTTCCATCTATCAAAAGTTCCATCAATCAACTGTCTTTTCTCCCTTATTTACTTTTACAGTCATACAGTGGGCATTTACAATCACTGAATGACCCCACGGACCGCAATAAAACACTCTCTGTTCTCCTTCCTCAGTCTTATCACTCTGATCTTTCTAACAGCTCCATCTTTACACCCCTGAAACAGTGTGTCCTATTCAGGAAATGCAAACAGAGCCACTGATAAGCAGTTCTACCAGAAAGACTCGGGAGAATTATTTCAATAAACCGTACATTTATTGACAGCTCAGCAAGCTGATAATCTACAAAGTCATTTGGCGTAGGCCCTGTCCGTAGTGCATAATCCGAGAGTATCGGATCTGCAATTCCTGCCTAAAGATGAAGGCAGGGGCGCAGCAGACCCCCAAAAATAGGTGGAGTATGAATACACCGGGACAGGGCCCGCCAACCCCCAAAAGATGGTAACTGAGTATACCCACCAGTCTAGAGTCCTGGGGTTCCTGAGAAATAGAGAAGGAAGAACAAATGGTAGATTAGATGTGAAAAATACAGCGTGCCTAAAGTTTAATAGGAAAGTACGGAGCCCCTGAGGGGACCTGTGAAAAAAAAAAAAAAATAGGACTTTCGCGTGCGGACGAGAAACTATCGCGTGCGCACGAGAAACTATCGCGTGGCCACGAGAAACTTTCGCGTGGGCACGAGAAACTATCGCGTGCGCACGAGAAACTTTCGGTTTGCGTTATAGCGTCATTAATACAAATGTGGAAATATGGATGATGTATATATCATATATGTTGTTGTTTGACATGTTTTGAAGTGTATATTTTAGCAAAAATCTCAAGCAAGGTGCTATTAAAGACAAGACTTAGAGGCATATTTTAGTCACAATTCAAATAATTGTATTAAATGTGAATATACTTTGAATAAACTTTGTATTTGTATGTGTATTGATAAAAAATAAACAACAGGCTAATAATCTTCTGCTACTGAGATGAAGGAAACATTTTTTTAAAGAAGTAAAGTTCACAAGATTGCTATTTATCTTGACCAAACTGTTCCGTCATCAGCTCTTCCTCAGTTCCGCACTGCAGAATAAAATAGTCATCCTCTGCTGCAGTTGTACGGATTCTTAACGCATTTATTGCAACTACATTTCATCTTTTTCTCATCAAACAACCAGACTAACGAATGGTTCGACACAACCCGTACCTAAGAGCCTAGACAGGTCTTTCTTCTGTATAGATATACTGTATACAGGGTAAATGACGACTGTTGGCCTACCATGGTCGCCCTCGTCCAGTAAGTTTTAAATAATAATAATAATAATAAATTAAGATATAAATCAATATAATTCGTTGTAAATTACATTTAAACAATAGCTACAAAAAGGTAATAATTGACTGTATAGTCCTAACGTTCATGCATGAACTGCCATTCAGACTTACTGTCTAACAAGAGAACAGAGAACATCAGAGATATTAAAATACATACTCTTCTGAGTTTTATGATGTAGACCTTTTTTTATTAAAATTTATCGGCCTATAATTTATATCTCAAGGATGCGAACTTGTGCGTGGCGCACTCAGTCATGTTGAGTGGGAAACACGCATTATATTATTAGGCTAGTATATTCAGAAATAGTGTAAAAGACCTGTAAATAAAATACAACATTAATATTATAAACACTATTAATAACATATAGGCTATGCGTATTTTACTTCCCCATAGCCAAATCCTTAAATGAATGGAATCAGAAAACAACAAGAAATGAAAAATAAGTAACCACTTATAATAATAATAATAATAATAATAAATACATAGTAGTCTATAAAAATAGCCCATTGTGCCCTTTATTACAAACAACTTTTAGCCTATTTTAAACGCCAAGCCTAAACGAATTTATTTGAATCGAAACTGAAACTATACCGCAAAGTTGGGTTCGCGCATCTTTCGTTCGGTCCAAAGTTTAATACTGAACAGGAATTAATAATAATTTAATAATGAACCGGCTGTGATGTCAAGTTGATGCCAGAAGTGAACCGATGTTGTTAATATCGCGATTCGCCGGCGCCATCATGGGGAAATAACTTTATCGTTTCATACTCTGTCATTCGAAACAGTAAAATGTATATTTTTATTTGTGTACATTCAAAATGACTACAAAATGTCATGCCTTTGAAAAAGAAAGAAAACAACATGATGCGGACGTGTAGAACTTTATCCAAGAGCTGCTGTAAAGCCTATAGCCTATAAACAATCTGTTACAGTAATGTTCTATTATATGCAAAAGCTGCAACCAAATTGTTAAAAGCGCTATATAAATGAAGGCGACTTCACCTGACCTGACTAGAAATCGAACAATTCAAGCTGTTTATTAAATTTTCTACATCAGAACGAAAAACGTTTTAGAAATATTGTTTATAAAACGAAAAAGGAACTCTTTTCTAATTTTCTACTTTAAATATTAAATCAAATAAAAAACTATACTGAACGAAAGACACACTGATTCAATTACACTAATTGAAGTTTGAATAAAAAATTAAAAAACCTTTATCTAAAATTTATATATATATATATATATATATATATATATATATTTAAATATAAATTTAAAACATTGTCTTTTTCAGACTTTCTTCTGTGAACACAAAAATGTTTTGCAGAATGTTCATTGAACAGTCATCAGCTTTCTTTGTCATCATTCTTTTTTCGATTTCTAGTCAGGTCAGGTGAAGTCGCCTTCATTTATATAGCGCTTTTAACAATTTGGTTGCAGCTTTTGCATATAATAGAACATTACTGTAACAGATTGTTTATAGGCTAGGCTTTACAGCAGCTCTTGGATAAAGTTCTACACGTCCGCATCATGTTGTTTTCTTTCTTTTTCAAAGGCATGACATTTTGCATTATGCGCGAACCCAACTTTGCGGTATAGTTTCAGTTTCGATTCAAATAAATTCGTTTAGGCTTGGCGTTTAAAATAGGCTAAAAGTTGTTTGTAATAAAGGGCACAATGGGCTATTTTTATAGACTACTATGTATTTATTATTATTATTATTATTATTATAAGTGGTTACTTATTTTTCATTTCTTGTTGTTTTCTGATTCCATTCATTTAAGGATTTGGCTATGGGGAAGTAAAATACGCATAGCCTATATGTTATTAATAGTGTTTATAATGTTAATGTTGTATTTTATTTACAGGTCTTTTACACTATTTCTGAATATACTAGCCTAATAATATAATGCGTGTTTCCCACTCAACATGACTGAGTGCGCCACGCACAAGCTCGCATCCTTGAGATATAAATTATAGGCCGATAAATTAATAAAAAAAGGTCTACATCATAAAACTCAGAAGAGTATGTATTTTAATATCTCTGATGTTCTCTGTTCTCTGGTTGTTAGACAGTAAGTCTGAATGGCAGTTCATGCATGAACGTTAGGACTATACAGTCAATTATTACCTTTTTGTAGCTATTGTTTAAATGTAATTTACAACGAATTATATTGATTTATATCTTAATTTATTATTATTATTATTATTTAAAACTTACTGGACGAGGGCGACCATGGTAGGCCAACAGTCGTCATTTACCCTGTATACAGTATATCTATACAGAAGAAAGACCTGTCTAGGCTCTTAGGTACGGGTTGTGTCGAACCATTCGTTAGTCTGGTTGTTTGATGAGAAAAAGATGAAATGTAGTTGCAATAAATGTGTTAAGAATCCGTACAACTGCAGCAGAGGATGACTATTTTATTCTGCAGTGCGGAACTGAGGAAGAGCTGATGACGGAACAGTTTGGTCAAGATAAATAGCAATCTTGTGAACTTTACTTCTTTAAAAAAATGTTTCCTTCATCTCAGTAGCAGAAGATTATTAGCCTGTTGTTTATTTTTTATCAATACACATACAAATAGCCTACAAAGTTTATTCAAAGTATATTCACATTTAATACAATTATTTGAATTGTGACTAAAATATGCCTCTAAGTCTTGTCTTTAATAGCACCTTGCTTGAGATTTTTGCTAAAATATACACTTCAAAACATGTCAAACAACAACATAAATGATATATACATCATCCATATTTCCACATTTGTATTAATGACGCTATAACGCAAACCGAAAGTTTCTCATGCCCACGCGATAGTTTCTCGTGCGCACGCGATAGTTTCTCGTGCCCACGCGAAAGTTTCTCGTGCGCACGCGATAGTTTCTCGTGCCCACGCAATAGTTTCTCGTGCGCACGCGAAAGTCCTATTTTTTATTTTTTTTTCACAGGTCCCCTCAGGGGCTCCGTAGGAAAGAAGGACAATTAAATTCTAGTATGAATTTTTTTATTTTATTTTATTTTATTTTATTTTTTATAAATTGCCAGTTCACTCCTAGGAAAACACAGAGACAAGGCCTCATTGGACCAGCAATGCCGCTTTTGGCTTGCGTAGACAAGGCCACATTGGACCACACAAACAGCCGCCTTGGCAAAAATAATAAAACAGGCCACATTGGACCACACAGACAGCCGCCTTGGCAAAAATAATAAAACGGGCCACATTGGACCACACAGACAGCCGCCTTGGCAAAAATAATAAAACAGGCCACATTGGACCAATCGGACAGCCGCCTTGGCAAAAATAAAACAGGCCACATTGGACCACACGGACAGCCGCCTTGGCAAAAATAATAAAACAGGCCACATTGGACCACACAGACAGCCACCTTGGCAAAAATAATAAAACAGGCCACATTGGACCACACGGACAGCCACCTTGGCAAAAATAATAAAACAGGCCACATTGGACCACACGGACAGCCACCTTGGCAAAAATAATAAAACAGGCCACATTGGACCACACGGACAGCCACCTTGGCAAAAATAATAAAACAGGCCACATTGGACCAATCGGACAGCCGCCTTGGCAAAAATAAAACAGGCCACATTGGACCACACGGACAGCCGCCTTGGCAAAAATAATAAAACAAGCCACATTGGACCACACGGACAGCCACCTTGGCAAAAATAATAAAACAGGCCACATTGGACCACACGGACAGCCGCCTTGGCAAAAATAATAAAACAGGCCACATTGGACCACACGGACAGCCGCCTTGGCAAAAATAATAAAACAGGCCACATTGGACCACACGGACAGCCGCCTTGGCAAAAATAATAAAACAGGCCACATTGGACCACACGGACAGCCGCCTTGGCAAAAATAATAAAACAGGCCACATTGGACCACACAGACAGCCGCCTTGGCAAAAATAATAAAACAGGCCACATTGGACCACATATAGCAGCCGCCTAGGGCCGAGCATAAACACAGACTCTGGCCTCATTGGACGGTTTGGACCACACGGCCTTTATAGACCACAGAGACAAGGCTTCTATGAGCCACACGGCCTTTATAGACCACAGAGACAAGGCTTCTATGAGCCACAACGGCCGCTAATGCCACAAAGAGACGAGGTAAGACAGGACAACACATAGGGTTTTTTTTTTTTTGACAAGATGCAACGGGCCTTAAAGACCACACAAACCTATGCCCCGGGGGGCGACTGGCCACCATTGCATCTTTTAAGGACAAGACCAGCCACTAGTGCCACACGAAGACAAACCACACAAGACTACGGCATCTAAGCCACATTGGACCTATGCCCCAAAGGGGCCACTGGCCGATCAGGCATCTTTTAAAAGGACAAGGCAAACATATGCCACAAGGCGCCAAGCCCCACATGTACACGAGGCCCACGTGGCCACAAGGCCACTAATGGACGTAGACAGACATACTTGAATACAAGGCCACTAGGCCACATTTAACCATGCCATGAAGGCCACAAGACCACGAGACAAGGCCACATTAGGCTACGCGGTCTCAGTAGACCACACAGAACATAAAGAGTTCCAAACCATAATCCCACACTTAGACGAGACGTACAGACAACGGCCACTAAGCCACACAGAACGAGGCCATAAGGGCCACAGCCTTGAAGGCCGAACATAGGACAAGGCAACATGGGGCCAGCTTCTTTATAGTGTTCTTTTCAAAAGCTATCTTTTACAGCCCCCCCCCCCCCCCCCCCAATCAAACGAAAACAGAGGAACCCCTGTGGCTCCCCTACCCCCGGGAATCTTTACACCTCTGAAGTCTCACACGCACCTTCCAGCTGTATAAAGAAACTCAAAATACAGCCAAATAAATGTATGGCATTTAATTTGTTAAATCATTGAAAATAAAATACAAAGAAAAGATACATTTTTCCACAACAGCGTCAAGTATAAACGCCTCGTCCGTTTGGGGAGGTGTGCGCGCAGTGTGCAGAGACTCGCGCTGCGGAGCCAGGCGAAAGTATAAACAAGGCTTCAGGACCCGTGTAAGGAAATTCCGCCCCATCTGACGTCACACACGCCCATACGCGAAAAAAACTTTCCGAAACTTGTGACAAACCGGAAGGAGTATTTTTGGCACAGAAATACTCCAAATAAGTACAACTTAATTTTTGAAACTTTGTCCATGTTTAGCATGGGAATCCAACTCTTTAAGAGTGTAAAAAACTCAGCATGCATGAAAAAGCATTTCACCCAATTGGTCAGTGTTCAGGCTTTGTTCTCCTTCAGCCCTGCATGATGAGGTTCCATCAAATGGTGTTGCACCATTCATAGAAATGCAAATCATCCATCGAACACTTCACACCTCCACAAGAACATGCACTGAATCTGGGAGCAAATGCTGGTTCCTCTTTCTGAGACGGGACACAGGATGTGAACTTCGGTTGCAGGGATCCTGTGATCTTAAAAGAGCATATAGCACAACAAACAGCAAAAGCAGACACATGGCATTTGTCATTGGTCAGAGGATTGATATGGTCAGATTAAAATTAGTCTCTGGCAAAAAGCCCTTAAATTGATGTACTTAAAAATGTCAAGGGAGAATAAAAGAAGATCTTACAAGCTCTTACTGTCACGTTATACCAGGACAGGAGACCAGAATACAGTTTAATTCAAAAGGCAATGAACTCAGGAAGCGTCTTGGAATGCTCGAACTCAGGAAGCGTCCTGGAATGCTTGAACTCAGGAAGCGTCTAGAATGTGAACTTCGGTTGCAGGGATCCTGTGATCTTAAAAGAGCATATAGCACAACAAACAGCAAAAGCAGACACATGGCATTTGTCATTGGTCAGAGGATTGATATGGTCAGATTAAAATTAGTCTCTGGCAAAAAGCCCTTAAATTGATGTACTTAAAGGAGTCATGACCTGTAATTTTCACTTTTCCACGAGACAAAATGTATGTTATGATTGCCTAACGATTATACACTGGCCGGGAAGCCGATATTTAAAAGTGAAGCGTTTGTTTACCCCTGGGTTCGTCAACCAGCCCACGTGCACGCGCACTCAAATACATGATGTTCATTTCTGCGCCAACTTGACGTCAAGTCGGCGCAGGATATACCCAGAGAATGTCTAATATGGCGAGAAGTTTCACTCTCAGTAAACTTCCGGCTTCTGAACTGGTTGCAGTTCCACTCTGATTCCATATGAGGGCGCTCACAGGACGAGTGCAGAATGAATGGAGGTCTATGGAGATATTGCTCTCAAAATCCACTTTTCTCAGGATATATTTTTTTGTCGAGTAATTTGAATGTTGTTTTCGAAAGGGGATGCAAAGAAATTACACATTGCTGGGTGTTAGATTTTTTTGAGTCACTTATTTGCTTTAAAAAGTATTTTAAAGTGTCAATGACGTCATACACATCGTACGACCAGAGATACTGCTTTACGGCGATCCTTCAGTCACTTTGGTGCTTTCGCGCTCTGCACTTTCTTTTCTCTCGAGGCATCGACAACACAGCTGACACAGGTAAATACACAACACAGCTGACACAGGTAAATACACAACACAGCTGACACAGGTAAATACACAACACAGCTGACACAGGTAAATACACGTGCTAGAAGAGTTTTTGTTTTGTTTGTTTCTGGTCCCGCTTCGGATGCCACGATGCCATCAAGCTGTATCTCTGGTCGTAATCAGTCCTTCACTGACCAATCAGCGTTCATTAGCAGAATGCTAGCGTGTTATGGGCAACAACAACTCAACCTGTAAGAAATCGAAAGAACATAAGTACTCGTTCATTCAACTTTCGACCTATAACCCATGTTGAACTTGCAAAACCTACAATCAAATCTGAGATTTCTCAACGGCAATCGGGTGAAAGAGACAAATTTAGCCGTCTAGCCCCTTTGACTCCCATTCATTTTGCACTCATGGCGAGCGCCCCCCAGTGGAACTCTGGTGGAACTACAACCAAAATTCGGTACAATAGGACTTAATAGGGAGTGGGCAGGCTCTCCGTAGACGGGCTCTGATATACCATATATGGACACCGCAGACCTATGCTGCAGGAAGCCCGCCCTGCCCCTCTCCCCCTCATATTCAGTCGAGCGCGATCAGATTCGAAGTACGCACTCGACCGTGAAAGATGCAGAAACGTGGTGCACACGTGAGTTGCTCTGTTGTTGACTGCCAGAATCAACATGGAAATGTTTTTTCTCTCCCAAGAACGGACCAAGCTATCAGGGACCAGTGGGTTAAATTAATTTTTTAATGACGCGGTTCCTACAACCCTTCCCACTGGCTTAGGTGTCTGTGCTAAACATTTTACAAAAATTGCGTTGCAATGATAAGATCTTTATTCACGCGATCAACAGACTGTCTGTCATCTGCTCAGGCAGTGCTCATCATGCTGCAACCTTTCATGTGATGGAATAGATTTAAATATAATGCTTTAAACTAGGCCTATACTTTTCACGATTTGTTCATCTCGATAGCTGTAGTAGTAAAAACGTAGTAGAAGTTTTCGAGAGAGTTCATGAACTTCATGTAATACTACTAGCTATTTCATATGCAAGCATGTCAGCCAATCACAGCAGTGGGCGTTTGCACTGCAGTCTCACAGCAGACACGCCCCTTAAAAAAGCGTTCAAATCTGAGGCTGAAATCAGGCTTGGAAAAATGGCTTTTATTTATAAATTATGACAATTTTTGATGTAAAAATCATACTAACATTATAAGGGCACCCCAGGCAACATTATAAAATAATAAAACAATCCAGTTCATGACTCCTTTAAAAATATCAAGGGAGAATAAAAGAAGATCTTACAAGCTCTTACTGTCACGTTATACCAGGACAGGAGACCAGAATACAATTTAATTCAAAAGGCAATGGACTCAGGAAGCGTCTTGGAACGCTCGAACTCAGGAAGCGTCTTGGAACGTGAATGTGATATTTCAGTTCTTCTTTTTTAATAAATGTGCAAAAATGTCAACAATTCTGTGTTTTTCTGTCAATATGGGGTGCTGTGTATATACAATAATGAGGAAAAAAAATGAACTTAAATGATTTTAGCAAATGGCTGCAATATAACAAAGAGTGAAAAATTTAAGGGGGTCTGAATACTTTCCGTACCCACTGTATATAACATTGTATGCATTAATTTTGTGAGGCAGAATCAGATAGATGCAGATTTGACTTTGTGTGAAGATCAAATTATGTGGCTGCATTTAGCTGTGGCTATGTGTAAATTCATCATGCCCCAAAACATAGGTGAGGAGGTTTTACAATTGTGATGCAAATTTGGTCCTGTTGTTGTAACAGGGAGCCAGCCAGCAAGAGAATGTAAGTGTGAGGTGTCATTTGGCTCAAAATCTTCCAACACCAATGTTTTTTGTTAAAGGGATAGTTCACTCAAAAATGAAAATTGTGTCATCACTTATTCAACCTCGTGTTGTTCTAAACCTGTATGGGTTTCTCTGTTCTGTTGAACACAAAAGAAGATATTTTGAAGAATGTTGGTAACCAAACAGTTGATGGACCCCATTGACTTCCATAGTGGGAAAAAAAAAATACTATGGAAGTCAATGGGGTCCATCAACTGTTTGGTTACCAACATTTTTCAAAATATCTTCTTTTGTGTTCAACAGAACAGAGAATCCCATACAGGTTTAGAACAACACGAGGTTGAGTAAGTGATGACACAATTTTAATTTTTGAGTGAACTATCCCTTTAAGGAGCATGAGAAAAGTGCAAAGTACAGAGTTACTGAATCCTGTTGTGAGGAAAGTATTTTCATGGTTAATGCAAATTGTGATTAACATTGTGGCCACATGGCAATTCTATGCTTCTTTACATGGTTTTACTGCAGCTATATGGAAAAATAGCACAGTTTCCCACTAAGGAGACAAACAAATTCAACATAGTCACACATGCAACTTGAAATTGCTATGCAATTCCAGTAAAACAATTATTCCAGTTTATATGCACAATTACAAATTTGAAAATACAAACAGGATCACTGCAATTTGGATGTTTAACTATTAAACTCGTTGCTATTGGGCTGCTAACCCACTAGCAAGTGAAGTTAATAGCTGAAGGCCTTGCATGAACAAAGCAGTTAACTCACTAAGAGTTTTACCTGTATGTGCAGATCGCTGATTTTTGCTCTTAGAAAGTGGTTTACTATTTTTCTGGAAATAAGGAGGAGGTCTGCCCCTTCCCAGTGACCAGCATTTTCCCTCTTTATGGCCTATTTTCTGACAGGAACTGCAAAACCTGCTTTCTTTACCATAAGGATGTTTGCTATGTTCTCCTTGAGTTTGAGGATTTTCACGACTCTCTAATGCTTGTACACCATGCGCTCTGGTACATGACTCTGCGCTATTACGGTGTTGCATCACCTTAAGAACTGAAATAGGCACACTTTCTTGGTCAGTTGCACATGCATTTTCTGAACTAAACATTTCAGATTCATTAGAGCAAGTCACCTCCTCTAAGAAGTGAACATGCTTTTTAGTACCATCACTGTTAAGTGTGATGGATAACTTTTTAGCATTTAGCTTAGCCTTGAGATCTGCAATAGTCTCTTTGTGATTTTTACACTTTTCATTCAGGGCTAACTGCTCAGCTAGTAATCTATCTAGCTGTGTTTGAAGATCTTGAATCTTTGCCTCAGACTTTTTGTGCCTCTGCATTTTTAGATTGCACTTCTTTACATTTAGCATCTATACCAAGCGGCAACCTCCCCGTCTCTCTCTTGAAACCAACACGGAAGTGAGTTAAACTGCAATTCATTGACTGGCCGCTTGGGCTGGCTGCAGAAGTGAGTCGAATCTGTATCTCCCCCATGTTAAAATTACCAACTTTACAGCAGAAAAAAACATGTTTACAGCCTGGATCTCTATGTGGCTTTGGTCTATACAGCTAATTTTGCCCTTCATAACAACTGTGAGGGGGGTGAATTTTTTTATAACTCATCCGTTTAGTTGATTAATATTTAAAGTTCTGCATAATTAAGGGTGTGGCCACTTGAGTAACAGATGGATTCCCGCTGATGTCATTGCTAGCCGTTTGTCTGCTGTTGTTACTAGCCGTCACTTCACCTCAGCAAATTTTAGCTGCTGAACTTGCCATCTCTGCAGTGTTTGTGCTTTTTTCCGGGATTATTTAATACAATTTAATACACCCATTACTTCGCCCACGGCTTAGGATTCCGTCGTTGTCGTCGAGTATCGTTCGAGAGAACAACCAGCACTATATTTCAGTTGTTTTCCTCTGTGAACTTGCACTAATGGATGTCTGACAATTTCGTTGCTTTTTGGAGTTTTCAGATTTAAAAACGTCAATAAAGGCTCGTTCGTTCTGCTCTCACGGAACAGATAGATTATAATATCATATGCTTATGTACCGTCAGATGAAATCATGCAGGTGTCGGCGCTTTCTCCGTCCATGCAATAAATGCACATCCATGAATGAGCGCGGATTTTCTAGCGCATTTACTTGAACTTCATAGGCAATATATCTATGGTTTAACCCATTTGAGAGGCGGCCAAAATCAGAATTTAAAACGGACTGAATAAGCTCTCTACGAACTTGAGCGATGCCGCGCTGACGGACCATAGACTATAAAAAGAGAGTGACTGACATGTAACGTTAAGCACATAAATCACTGTCACACACACACTCTCAGAGTAATATTAAGTTACTGCATAATACATTTTCAACTAGCAGAATAGTACAGAATCATAGCAAGGCTCCTCAGCTTCACTCACGCCCCGCCTCTTTGCCTATTTTCTGTTATCCGGGAGTGACGCAAGGTCAAGATGGCGACGGCCGGCTCCGCCTACTTTAGGCTTCAAAAATGCTCTTCAGAAACCTACGGGTGACGTCACGGACACTACGTCCATATGTTTTTACAGTCTATGATCTATACTTGAAGATAGACACGTTGTTAACTCACGTAGCCGTGTAAAACTTATGAAGTTTAAAGCCTCAATTATTTCATCATGTTTTGATTTCTTTTGATGTTTGCCAATTGTGTCCCACCATTGGAGCATTTCCTTATCTGGACATTTAATTCCAATGTACTCTTTCTTGAGTTTACACAAGGTAGGCTCAACTTTTTTGCTCCATAAAGCAAACAATACGTCACTGTTATCAGAAATTTTCCCTTCCATCCCTGAGGAGATCTGAATATTCACAATATTTACAAATTATACAGTAATGGGACTATTAAAGCTATTCAAAACCTTCTAAATTCTGTTTCATTCAATTCATGCAAATGGAGACTTTTCTTATCATACCATTAAACAATGAAAACAGACGTACCCATTCCATGGTCAGAAGGTCAGCTTTAATCCATTCACAAAATCAACTGTGAAAAAATGTCCTCATTCTGATGACCGACCACAGTCAATTTCAGAAAACTCGCTGCAAGGGATCCCGGGTTTCGGCACCATCTGTAAGGGTGGATTTCCTGCAGTGGTTCAAGCTGCAAGAACTGCCGAATGACTGAAGAAACGTTATTAGCAAGATGGTAGAAAACGCCTCGGTTACGACTGTAACCTCGGTTCCCTGAAGAGGGAACGAGCGTTGCGTCGAAATTGACGCTATGGGGAACGCTTTGCGTGATGACGTCTTGAAGCACATGTAAAATCAGTCCAATGGTGTGGCGGAACGTCAGAGGCGGGTGACGTCACGTACCAGGAAGCTATAAAAGCCAGCCCGAAACAGAAAACGAAAGCTTCGTAGACTCTGAAGTCGTGCTGACAGGCATGAAGGAGATATGGCAAGGTGACGCAACGCTCGTTCCCTCTTCAGGGAACCGAGGTTACAGTCGTAACCGAGGCGTTCCCTTTCAAGGGAACTCGCGTTGCGTCGAAATTGACGCTATGGGGAACGTCTATACCAACGCCACCATAGCTACAAATGTCTGTCCTGTGTGAAATCAAGTGAGCAGCACTAGGAAGACAAAACCTGAGACCCTGGAGTAGAGTCTAGGTCTAAAGAGTAGAACCTGACGAAGGTGTGCGGTGAGGACCAGCCTGCCGCATCACAAACGTCCTGTAAAGATACTCCTGATAAAAGGGCCTTAGAGGCCGCCATACTCCTAGTAGAGTGCGACCGGACAGCCAAAGGAGAAGGCTGCCCAGCCGCCTCATAAGCAAGTGAGATAGCCTCAACCACCCACTTGCTCATCCTTTGCTTAGACACTGGACCTCCCTTGTTAGGGGACCCAAAGCATACAAACAATTGATCGCTTTTACGCCACAGGGCAGCTCTGTGGACATAAGCGTCTAACGCCCGAACAGGGCAAAGCAAATTATTCGCCTCCTGGTCCGCATTTTGAAAAGGAGGAGGACAGAAGGCCTGCAGAACAATAGGTCTAGCCACATTAGTGGGGACCTTGGGGATATAACCCGGTCTAGGAGGAAGAAAAGCTTTAACCATACCCGGAGCAAACTCCAAGCATGACGGAGCAACCGACAATGCTTGGAGATCCCCTATTCTCTTGAGAGAAGAAATGGCGAGAAGGAACAGAGCTTTCAGAGTTAGGAATTTCTCAGGAACCTCCTCGATGGGCTCAAAGGGGGCCAGGGAAAGGCCTTGCAGCGCAATGGACAAATCCCAAGGTGGCACCCTAGAGCGAACTGCAGGCCTCAGCCTCCAAGTGCCACGAAGGAAACGAGATACCAGAGGGTCTTTCCCCACAGACATTCCACCCAAAGGAATGTGGTAAGCACCTATAGCCGCCACATAAACCTTTAAAGTGGACGGGGTCAGACCTGCAGTGAACTGGTCCTGCAGGAACTCCAGAACTGTACCAATTGGGCAGTTGACTGGATCCAACCGACGGTCACTACACCAAGAAGTGAATACTCTCCACTTCAGGGCATAAAGTTTCCTCGTGGAGGGAGCTCTGGACTGTAGAATGGTCTCAACAACCTCAGTTGAGAGACCTGACTCTATGAGCTGGGCCCCCTCAGAGGCCAAGCCCACAGGTTCCACAGTTCCGGTCGGGGGTGAAAAATCGAGCCCCCTGCTTGGGACAGAAGGTCCCTCCTGACAGGAAGCTCCAGAGGATGCCCGTCGAGGAGGGACACAAGATCGGGAAACCATACTCTGCCCGGCCAGCGCGGGGCTATAAGAAGCAGGCAAACCCGGTCCCTGCGAACTCTCTCCAGAACTCCCGGGAGCAGAGCAACTGGGGGAAAGGCGTACAGACGTAGCCTCGGCCACGTCTGTACCATAGCATCCAGTCCCAGAGGAGCTGGATGCGTGAGGGAGAACCAAAGTGGACAGTGAGACGTCTCTCGAGACGCAAACAGATCCACTTGTGCTTGGCCAAACTCCCTCCATATCAGCTCCAACACCTCGGGGTGGAGCCTCCATTCCCTGGGCCTCGGCCCCTGTCTCGACAGAGTGTCTGCTCCTATATTCTGGACCCCGGGGATGTAGGCTGCCCTGAGTGACAGCAACTTCCCCTGGGACCACAAGAGAATATGGCGTGCCAGATTGGATAATGGGCGCGAGCGCAAACCCCCTTGGTGGTTGATATAGGCGACTACCGACGTGTTGTCCGTATGCACTAACACATGGTGTCCCCTGAGATCTGTGATAAAGCTCCTCAGAGCCCGGAAGACAGCTAACATCTCTAGGCGATTGATATGCCAGGAACGATGATGGTCTTCCCACAGACCTTGAGATGAGAGACCCTCTAGGATCGCTCCCCAACCCGTGAGGGAAGCATCCGTCGTTAGCAGTTTGCGACGACAAGGAGCTCCCAGCACTGGGCCCTGGGACAGGAACCAAGGTTTCTTCCACATAACCAAGGCACGTAGGCAGCGCCGCGTGACCTTGATTGTGCGAAATGGGTTGCCCCTCGGGGAAAACCCCCAGGTCCTGAGCCACCACTGCAGGGGCCTCATGTGCAGTAGTCCAAAAGGTATCACGTTGGAAGCTGCTGCCATGAGACCCAACAGTCTCTGGAACTGTTTGACAGTGAGTAGCTGGCCTAGCTTTACACTTTTCACAGCTGCAAGGATGGAATCTATCCGTGGCGGTGACAGGCGCGCCTGCATCGACACTGAATCCCAAACCACGCCTAAAAAAGTGGTCCTCTGAAGTGGAGAAAGCACACTCTTCTTGGCATTCAGCCGTAACCCCAGCTCTTTCATATGGGCGAGGACGACATCTCGATGCCGAATCGCCAACTGATGCGACTGAGCTAAAATCAACCAATCGTCGATGTAGTTCAATATGCGAATACCCTGAAGGCGCAAGGGCACCAGAGCTGCATCCACGCATTTGGTGAAAGTGCGGGGTGATAAAGCCAGGCCGAATGGAAGAACTCGATATTGGTATGCTTTGCCCCCGAAAGCAAACCTCAGGAACTTCCAATGACACGGACGGATGGAAATATGGAAATATGCGTCCTTGAGATCTATCGTGACAAACCAGTCCTCGGACCTGATCTGTGGCACGATTTGTCTCAATGTTAACATTTTGAACTTGAGCTGCATGACTGACTCGTTCAGAACTCGAAGATCTAAAATGGGACGCAATCCCCCGTCCTTCTTTGGAACTATGAAGTACCGGCTGTAAAACCCGGTTTCCCTGTTGGAGGGAGGTACATATTCTATGGCCCCTTTCTCTAACAGAGTGTTTACTTCCTGTTCCATAACCAGAACCTGCTCGGGGCCCACCACTGTGGGCAGGACCCCCATAAACCGAGGTGGGCGTTTCTTGAATTGTATCTGATACCCTTTTTCCACGGTCTGCAGGACCCAACGAGAAACATTTGACAGTAGTTTCCACGCTGTCAAAGATTCTACTAGAGGTACCAGCCTCTCGAGACTGGTTTCTGGATTTTGTTGCTGTTGAGTAGTCGGTTCGTCGCCCTGTAACGGCGCACCGGCAGGGAACGACCGAACAGACTGCTCTAGCACCCTCCTCAGAGGGGGCGGGCATCCCGAGGCCACTACGTTTCCGGGTGGACCTTGAGATATGTGCTCGCCGGAGACCGCTGCGCCCTGAAACACCGGAGGCGGCAGGGTTGGCAGACCGGTCCCCTGAGGGCACCGAAGAGAGACGGGCACCGTAAAAAGAGGTGTTGACCGCTCTGCTTCGGGGGGGACTACCCTCATTTGTCCTGAGCCCTCGGACATCAGGACTTTTTCCCAGCAGCCTTCTTGGCGGTAATAACGGTCCGCAGATCCGTTTTACCCCTCGAAGACTGCTGGGTTTGAGAGCGCCCTCCGTGTCCCCGAGATTTTTGTGGGGGAGCACGGGAGGAAACGCTCTGTTTCTGAGTGGCACGGTGCTCAGCGCTCTTTTTAGATGAGTGAGGCTGCTCCCGCTCAGCAGCCTCAATGAAAGAACGGCGGGGGAGAAGTTTCTGAAGTGCAGCTGCCTGTTTTGAAGCTTCTTGTGATTTAGCTACAGCACTATTAACTGCATCTCCAAATAACCCTTTAGTGGAAACCGGTGCATCCAAAAGAACATGTTTCTCTTTGTCCTTTATATCACTTAAATTGAGCCACAGATGCCTCTCAGTGGCCACCAGGGCTGCCATAGAGCGGCCGATGGATTTAGCCGTCTCCTTGGTGGCCCTGAGAGACAAATCTGTGGCTCTACGCAGTTCAGACACCGTATCGGAACTAATACCCCCGCCCTCCTCAGAATCACCGAATAATTCAGCCTGGTACGTTTGCATTAGTGACATTGTGTGTAAACACGCTGCAGCTTGGCCGGCGGCGGCATAAGCATTATGAACCAGGGAAGATGTAAATTTTACTGGCTTGGATGGTAGTGCAGGAGCCTTCAGAGAAGATGCCGTTGCTGGAGAGAGATAGCTCGCGAGCGTCTCTTCCACCTTCGGCATCTCCCCATAACCATGCTCTTTATAATTGTGAATGGAAGAATAGTGTGATGTTTGTGCAGTATACACTCTATATGACACTGGTTTCCCCCACGATCTCGACACCTCGGTGTGGAGATCGGGGAAAAACGGAAGGCTTCTGTGCTGAGGCTGTGCACGAGATGGCAGGAAACGCTCGTCGAGCTTGCTTTTCGAACGAGCGCCCTGCCGATCCTCTGGCCACTCAACAGATAATCGCTCGACAGCTGTCGTAACAACATCGAGCAATTCTTCAAACGCATGAGACTGAGGTGGCGAATCCTCAGACTCAGCGTCAATACTAACAAAGTCCAACTCCTCAGAGCTGGACAATTGCAGTATTGGTGCCTCCATCGGGGGGGAAGAAACCGCAGCGCGTGCTTCCACACCCTAATGAGAGGCACTGGATCTATCAGAAAGAGGCTGAGATAAGGCAGAGCCCGTCTCAACATCCACTGATAGATCCATTTGCGAACCCCAGGTCTGAGATTGACGCCGTGCCTCGGCAGCGGCGGGACCCGAGCCCTGGGGAACGCGATCCTGGTTAAATAAAGCCAGGCGGGATCTGAGCGTACGCATAGGAAGCGCGTCGCAATGCTCACAGCCAGCACCCTCGAGTGCTGACTGGGCATGCTCTTCACCCAAACAGACAGCACAAAGAGTGTAAGTGTCCCCACCCGTTAAATAACGCGGGCAGGGGTAAACACACACTCTAAACTGCTGCTGCTTACTCGCCATATCTGAATATATAAATATAATAATACAATATAGACAGACAACACCAAATAACAGGGACAGATTTCACACAGAGCGCAACTGAAGACTCAGAAAGCTTTCGTTTTCTGTTTCGGGCTGGCTTTTATAGCTTCCTGGTACGTGACGTCACCCGCCTCTGACGTTCCGCCACACCATTGGACTGATTTTACATGTGCTTCAAGACGTCACCACGCAAAGCGTTCCCCATAGCGTCAATTTCGACGCAACGCGAGTTCCCTTGAAAGGGAACTGCACATTTCTTGTCTATACCACCCACTGCCACTTATACCAACGACGGAAATAAGCGCAGTTACAATAGCTTAATATTTGTGGGAGAGCGTTGCTATAGAGAGTGACGATATTGTATTGCAATATGTAGCATTTCAATTACAACCAAATCAAAACTAGTTAGCACATTAGTTGTAATTGAAAAGGTTTAATGACAAAATATGGTTACACTTAAAATAGTTACAAAATAGATGTATGAGATGATGATAAAAGGGATACTTCAGGATTTAGCATTAAGCTTTGTATTAGTAGAAAACCTGTAGTTTTTTCGAATTACTGTGCTTTCCACCCTCATATCCCCCTGAGTCATTTTGCGTCATCGGAGGATTTTCTGGCCAGAGGCTAAAGACTACAGCCAGTAGTAGGGGCTGTCCCGCATGTTCTGAACCCGCCCATAGAAGGTGGGATCTCATTCACAGAATGTACACAGTATCAGTCTTCTTTCTTTGGAAGCTAAGCTAGCAGGCTCTTGTTCTGTGGAGAAAGCTGAGTAGTAGGAGAAAGCTGAGTAGTAGGAGTTACCATACTCTTTTTCCCGGACATGTCCGGCCGTCGAGATCGTCCAAAATGTCCGGGATTCGGCTTTTGCTTTCTGCAGTCGCCATTCATTATTTACATGCACACCTTTTGTTTCAATCTAACTGAATTCATTTCGATTGGTGAATCTGAATGTAGTGTTTACATGAACGCTAAACAAGTGATCGGTTGATGTGCGTTTTAACATTGCTAAGAAAATTCCCGCTCCTCCGTGAGAGATAGGAGACCTGTGCGTCTCTGTAATGACGCCACCGGCCTCGCGCCGTTCTCCCGCGCCCCTCTGCCTCGTCCTGCTCGCCACAGTAAACATGATGAATGGCGACTGTAGAACGCAAAAGCCGAATCCCGGACATTTTGGGCGATCTCGATATCCCGGGCAAACTCGTCGCGGAGACTCACTAGTAGCATAACCTTGTTGTTTTCAACTGCGCTCTCTTACCGGGAGGCGTGGCCTCGTAGAACAGCGAAGCAAGTGCATTCTGGGAGTTGTTGTCTTTCATCCACATAAGCCAAAAATAAATTTTCTGGCTTTTCTCAGTCTAGAAAACTCCAAATTAAAAAATGTCTTCACATTTCTTCTACATAAATGGCCTATTTTAAATACACATTAATCTTTCCAGAGGTGAAGTATCCCTTTAATTGTACCCAGCATATAAAATATTACCTGAGAGAGAGAGAGAGAGAGAGAGAGACAAAGAAGAGAGGAGGCAAAAGGAGAGAGCCCCAAGAATAAGAAGAGAGGGGACCCGGAGAAGAAGAGAGCCAGAGCATCAAAGATACAGAGCAACAGTTTCAAACTTCTTTTATCCTTTCCCTGACCATGTGACTAAAACCCAACTGTGACACATTCAAACTGACCAATCAGATAATTACACTTCCACCACTGTACTAAAGGTGTGACAATTCATCGACCCCCAAAGTACAAACATTTGGCCTGCAGGCCTAGATCACTATCAGCCCCTCTGTTCCTTAGGAACTCCAAATGGTCATTGTGGTAGAAAGAGGGGGTAGAAAAACAGTCAAGCAAATATCTTTGTTCATTTAAAATATCTCTGATTATTTTCAATTCTACAATGTATCATGTAAATCTATTGTTTTTTCCTTTTCATGTTTGGTATCATTTTAAATGTCTCGGGCCATTGGTAAAAAGGTCTCAATTTCATTGCAGTCATTAATATGAGATAGACTGAAAACTTAGGAGAATTCGGTTCTTTTTGGCTGGTGTCCCATCAAGATATCTGATAATTCTCTCCTCTCCCCTGAAACCAGGTGTAACCCCCTGGGGTGCATGAATAGACCCAAAACAACTCTAAATATATTTTTCTGGCACAATCTGTACAGTGTATCCCCTAAACCTCCCTCTAAACACAGCCCTCAAAGAAAACTTTCTGCATTTTTACATTTATGTATGATTTATAAGATGTTTTCCTCATAGGGACCAACAAATGTTAACACAAGGTAAAAAATTACTGGTATTACTATCCTTGTGGGGACATTTGGTGCACTTTTTTGGGCATTTGGATAATGAATGCACTTACTGATAAGCTTGTGTTACTGTAGCTTTTACATGTGGTTTAGGTGGCTTAATTTTTGTACATTGTGAACTGGTATTTACACCCTTGGTAATTTGGCTAAAAACCTGTTCACCTAACTAGTTAACTTGGAATGTAGTGTTTTGATTTTTCTTTGTGAGACGTCAATGCTGTTAACCCTGGACATGTTTTAAATAGATCTATTGTACAGAGAATCAGGCAAACTAAGGTGTATGATCATTTCATGCAAGTCATGTGTCATAAAATATTCTTCAGATAAAAATTTTAATTTAATTTGAGTAACGAGTATGATTTACAGACAAATATAACAGGTTAATGTGGCCTCTGTCTAAACATTCACAATAACTTATTTGTTTCCAAATGTGTGTTATTCCAGTTCATGAACATCTTTGCCCTCTTCGAGCATGCATGTGCGGGCCATTGCGCAGGTCACGGCATATGGGTCACAGTTGGCAGCAGGACGGCGGTCCTCAAAGTAACCACATTTATCCTGACCCACCCGACGAGGGATACGGATACTCGCCTCGCGGTTAGCAACACCTGCTGAGAAATCACTGATGCTGGCGGTCTCGTGATGACCCGTGAGGCGACGCTTGTTATCTTCTCCACCGTGTGGGTCGTAGACTCGAATATGCTCTACATGACGCTTACTCAGTTTCTCGATGGCTTTCTCAATGTGCCTGATGAGAGGAGGACAATGGAGGTGGGATGACATGGCAATAACACTGTAACACAACTCACAATCTCTGTTTTATAGATGTCTTTAGTGTCTCTGACTTTTATGATTGTGTGTGTGTGCATAAGTGAGTACATACTCAATTCCTCCTTCTTCTCTCATTTGCAATGTGCTCACATTGATGTGGCAACCGGCTCCGTTCCAGTCTCCCGCCATGGGTTTTGGATCAAGGGTGGCCACCACTCCGAAATCTTCACACACCCTGTGTAGCAGGAAACGTGCCATCCACAGATGATCTCCCATCTCAATTCCTTCACATGGACCCACCTGGAACTCCCACTACAGAGAGAGTAAACTATCCTCACTGCCCATCCAGTACATACATAATAGAGATCTACAGATGTTGTGTTTTTGTAAATAAATAGTGTCTGCTGTATCTCTAATACCTAATGACTTTATGGTAGTTACCTGAGAGGGCATGACCTCTGCGTTAGTGCCACTGATTTTGATGCCAGCATAAAGACAGACTTTATAATGACTCTCCACAATGTCTCTGCCAAAGGCTCTGTCAGCACCAACACTGTTGTGATACAGACCTGACAAAATTCAAATTTCTGTGATTAAGACAAAATTATAGACACAGGTTAAGTTGTAGGCCCTACAGGACATAAGCCATAAAAGACTTTGGTACATACTAAGTAAAACTTAACCAATAGAAAGTATTAAGTCCCTCAGCACCTTAAAGGGGTCCTATAATGTCCTTTTCACAAGTTGTCAAATAAGTCTCAGATGTCCCCAGAGTGTGTATGTGAAGTTTTAGCTCAAAATACCCCCGAGATATTTTTTATATCATGTTACAATTGTCACTTTTTGAGGGTGAGCAAAAACGTTCAGTTTGTGTGTGTCCCTTTAAATGCAAATGAGCTGCTGCTCCCGGCACAGAGGGTGGAGCTTCAAGAGCTTGTGTGTTAGCATATTCGATTACCTCACACAGACACACTGAAAATTTCAAAATCTTTTAGCCTTTTATGTTCAAACCGGAGTCAGACAAGAGACTCAAGAAGATGTCACAACATGTAGAATGCAACAGGACATTTCTGAATGGTTAGTTGATGAATTTATGTAGCTGATGTGGAATTAACTTCTAGTCAATGATTATCATATTCTAACAAAAATATCAATTTCTCAATATATATATACTAAAATATCTGGAAAAGGGTTTGGGTGAAGAGACGGCGGGAGCATGGACTTTACATGTAAATGCAACATGACTGCGGTTGTTACGCTTTCGTCTTCTGTTTGCTCGCTTTCTGATTGGGTATCGTTTCGTTCCACCACCCATAATCAACAGGGTAACGTTACGTGCGCGTTTGTCCTCGGGGTTCCGTTCCACTCCCCCCACAAATTAGGATTTCTTATGTTGAATATTTACGATTCGTGATCGGGGCGGCTCCGACGTTCCTCCGAGGAGAATCCAGGGAATTGTCCTCACACCACAGGGAAATCTGATAAATTAATCTGTAGAACCATCAAGATAATCGGGACTTCACTTATGATTGTCGGAAGGGGAGAAATCAGCCCGAATATCTTGTGGTGTGGCCCCAGCATTAGCAGCTGCATATGTAAAATAATGCGATCTTCAACATTAAACAGTATAAATCAAAACTGCCTTATGTTACAGAATAAAATGTTGACCCAGGATTAGCTATAGGACTGTGAAGCTTTGGGGGAGTTTATGGACTCAATCTACTCCATTTTGATCATCATTCTGGATCTGATCTGGATGTAGTCTTTGACAAACCAATTCTATGCTTTTGCTCAAAATGTTGTTGTTTTTTATGAAACTTACCCATATTCAAATGTTGATTAAAAAAGGGAGCGCATTGAGCTAGAATAAAACGTGTTTGTTTTTTGTTTTTAGTTTTTTAGTTTTTTTGCTTAAAAACAGAGGGTCTTTTGCTCTTTTTTATATATATATTGCATGTTCAAATATTCGTACAACAAAATATTCTGGGGGCCATGAAATTTGTGTGAAAATGGTCAAAAAATGCTGACAGGGAGCGAGCTAATACTTTCTGCCAAATTATGAGATGATATTAAAAATATCTATATGGCAGTTTTCCCCCATGGTATCAATGTCAAAAAAGTGGCTGGTGAGCAAAAAAGTGAATGTCAAGCCCTGCATACATACACGTATACATATGCAAAGTAGCATATTTGCTTCAGTCCATGTACATAATCTTTATATTATTTTTGACATGGTAGGCCGACTCTCAACCACGTTTACTGTTATGTTAGAGAGGAATTATTATTAATGTTTACTGATACTTCATGTTGGACCTTCACCCAAGACTGTGGATTTAACAACAAATAAAAACATTCAGATCACCTTGTGGTTTAGGGTAGCCTAGTCTGGGCCAGCCATAAGGATGTCCATCCACACCTAGTAGAGTATATTCCTGCTCCATACCAAACCAAGGGTGGAGATCTTTTACCTTCTCCATGACCTTGTTACAGCTGTTACGATGATTAAAATCTAAGAGAAAAAAAAACAAGACACTATAGTATTTTGATCTGATACATTTGATTACATAAATGTAAATATAGCCAATGTAGATGGTGTAAAACTTTTCATTCTGATCCTCTACCAGCTGAGCAACAGTACCAATGTTGAAGTAGAAGATAAATAATGTCGTGAAAATTTTAAACTGTATATTAAACGAACCATGTTTCTAACATCTAACCTTATTTGAACAGGATGTATTGTACGAAATCAATGGAAAACTTGTGACTTTGACTGTGTGCGTATGTATATGTAAAAATAACATAGTTTGGGAAATTAAACTAGACAGTCTTTTAGATTGTGATTAACAAATGAAGTCATCATTAAAACAGTTTGCTTGTGCCAGTGACAGTGGAAAAAGGTTGGGGCTTTTGAACCAATTGAACCAATCATATTGAAGGTGACATGTTAGTCTTATTTGTTTTCTTGATTCTATAAAAACTGTTGTATATGTGTTTTACGGTGGGATTTCTCAATGGAATTTGTCTGAGATCCTCCGGCCTTGATTTTTTCTTGGGAGAGTTTCTCTGAGAACTGCTCGAAGACTCTCCTGGCCGTTATTAAAGCATTTGGAGGACATTTGCTGATGTCTGTCTGTTAATTTCTGCTGCGCAGCAGGTCAGTTTAGGGAAGCAAGTAAGTTAGGATAAGAGATTCAGCCGGTTGTCGACGGAAGACACAGAAAGGCTAGAGTATAAAAGTTATTAAGTGTCGATTTGTAGACGCTCGGTGTCGATCAGTAGACGCGATAGATTTATATTTATTAAATGTCGATTTGCAGACGCTAGATAATGAGGTTTTAGGGAAAAATCCACTACAGTTTGGCGAGCCAGCCAGGAATCCTAGGAATCTCCCTCTGTCGGATGGACGGGGATGAGGAACCACGTTGTCTTCACTCTGCCAGACTGCAGAACCCTGTTCGACAGAGGGAACCATTCCAGTCGGGCTAAAAGGACTTAAAGTATTAAGGTAGAATGACAGACCTCAGCACTTTTCCTTAAAAATGCTTCTAAATTAATTAAAAGGTTTAATAAAATTTTGGTTGTTCTGTTAAGTAAAATTTTGAAGAAAACTGGTATCACATCTAAAAGATTTAAGGATAAAAAAAATAAAAAAATGTTTCTTACCTTGTCTATTAAGGGCAATGAGCAATGATTATGGTTAAATGCAACCAAGGTATATGTTGAGTATTTTGTTTTTTGTATTAAGAGTGCTTCAAACAAGCTGCCAATAAAACTTCTGCAAAGCAACTTGTCATGCTGGAAACCAGATCCGGGAGGGGAAAATACCCCGAGATGCTGCAGTAATGAAACTTGCTTTTTGTTTGAAAAAGACTTTGATTTTGATTAAATTAAAGAAAGGTTAATAAAGAAAGGTTAATAAAGAAAGATAAAGAAAGAAATGTGGAAACAAGATAAATAGATCAATATTGTTATCCTGAGATTTATGAATTTTTACATTTTGAAATCAATTAAACATTGCAGAAATTGTTCAAATTATAAATAATAACAATAGGAATATGCACATGTGAAATACTCTGTGATAATTAGGAAATTTTGAATCATAAAGAAACTTTTATGAGTTAGACTTTAATTATGTATTTATGTAGATGAGATATATAAAGCTGAGCAATAGAATTTAAGCAATTCACTGCTTTTGAATTTAGGCAATCACTTAAAGTGATGAATAAATAATAAGATATTAACTGCACATGTCTAAATAGTATACTTTCTATCTAAAGGTGTTCTATCTAAATTTGTATCCCGTTATCCCTGGGAGACAGTGTGGAAAAATGTTTTTGATCCATGAGATTCTAACAGTCAATGGTAATTGTTGTGCATTGTGCATAGTATGAGAATGAGATTGTGTGACCAATTTAAATATAAATTGTGATTTGAACATGCACATAACAGACATCTTACAGTCATTTTATTTTGGTTTCTTGTAAAAGAGAAAAGACAACGAATTATTTTCATTTACATTATACACTATTCTAAGAGTAGTTTTCCTGTTTTTCCTGCTCCTTTGCAAAGAAGAAACGCTTGCTTTTTTCCGCAATGAAGTACGCTTTTTAATAAAATGAGGAACTGCTGTGTTGATAACCAGATGAGATTTTTTGTTAATCTGTAGGTTTAATGTGAGTTTTGCAGTTCTCTGAGTGTTCAAGATTTCAGACACCTTGTTCCGTGGGAATGTCTGCAGAAAAATAAAAAAGAGGAATTGGGGCCTGCAGCTGCCCCCCTGAAAGAGGAAGTTGACACTTCTGAGAGGGGTCAGAATGGACAGTTCAACTGAATGTCAATCCACACAGAGAGACAATCCAATGTATCTTCCGTGTGGGCTAGGTGCTGCACTTTCAATGATCACTCCAGAGACTGCTTCAAATTTGATTATTATTTAACTTGATTATTTTTTGATTATCCACTGGTTTCAGCAATTCTTCATATTTCTTCAACTAACTCTTTGAATCTGCTTTCAATAGGTAACAGTAGCAGCCCTACTGCAGAAAGTTCAAGAGCGGAAGTGAGAGCATGACTCACGAATCGGTTAAAACTGAGGCTGGATGTGGCATAGTGAGGGTTATTATTACATTGACCAACTAGTGGTAAAACCATGAATAGGTTACTGACTATACAGAATTCTCTGGAAAAGGCATTATGGCTATAAAAGCAACAATATTGGTCACTCCATTTCATTGAAAGGTAATTTTCTAAATCAATAGAAACAATGGATCTAATTATAGACTTTGAAATCACATGCTGTCATCACCAGGGGTACGAGATAGAAAAGTTTTGCTTATTTTTGTCCATGGATCAAAAATTGTGTGAAGATTTCCAAATCTTCTTTTAAATAGCTTATGAGCAACAACAAAAAGTTCGAAAAATTGAAATTGTGCAATGAATGACAAATTGCATTTGAGAAATTAAAACTGACTCTCTCAACTGCAACTGAAGGTCTATACGGTTATTATTTAAAGTGTTTAATCTATTTGATTTTGAAAAGGTTTACGTTCACTGTGTTAAACTTAAACACATGGCGACTGCATCGGACAGTTGAAAATAAGTATCCTAACGTTTAGACACTGTCGAAAGGGGAATGCCACAGTGTGTCTACGTTCAGTAGCTTCGCCGGAAAAGTTGTTACCGTTCGGATTTGGTGGTATTCCACTCCTAATAATATATATGTTCCTCATTCAGTTCATAAACTGCTATGGCAGGCAAAAGGTATAATTCTCTGGCCAGAGAGGGGTGTGCAGAGAGGGGTGTCCAGAGAGGGGTGTCCAGAGAGGGGTGTGCAGAGAGGGGTGTATTAAAGTGTATGAAAGTGTGTGAAAGATGGTGTTCTGAGAAACACAGAGACAAATAAATTGTCAATCAAAACAGCTGTATCTAAATTTATAAAGTGGGCCCACAGGGTAAATTATGCCCTGTTGTGGAAAAATTCAGTATTTCTTATATGCATTTGTTTTAAACCATTGTTAATCTCATTGAATCATGTATTTCTGTGAGTATCTTAGCAGCTGACGGAGGACAGGAAGGAACAGACGCAATAAAATGGATGGGCCAGGGAGATTGTAAGACCTGGGCTCGAGAAATGGTTCAGTCAGGAGAATACAGGGGTCGTTCAGTATTAAAGTGAAGCCCCATGCCCTCTCAGGAGGGGAACAGAAGATTATTTAAGTCATAAATGGAAGCCTTTTGGCTTCTCGGGGACAAAGAACAATTTGACCTGCCCAGGGGGGTAGAAGCCAGTCCAAACCGGTTAAGATATGGGGATATCAGTAAGGAAAGTTACAGAAACTGGGGAGGAGGAGTATAGTGTCAGAGAAGACACTATACAATGTCTGTTTTTGTTGAGTCTGTTAGGTTCTGTCTTCCTGATACCGGGTAGCTGCGGTAACTGTGAACAGAATTCTCTCAGAGAATAAACTTTTTCTCTTTATTACAATTTGCCTCTGAAAGTTTTCTTATGCCTTTTGATGCTGTTTGATTAACCTTTGAAAATTGCCATTACAATTGGTGTCAGAAGTGTGGGATCCCGTGAGGAATCTTTTTCTCCTGGTCCTGAGACGGATTTGACGGAGTGAACGCCCCGGCGGCACCAGGCTGCTGGTCTTATACCTCGACGGTTTGAGATAGAGCTCAACAGGTTAAGGGAGAAAGAGCCAATACCCGCTTTCAGTACCAGGGGAAGAACTCCCACCAGGATCAAAAAGAATCCGCGGCAATTACAGAAAAGAAAAGCATCTCCGGGTAAGAAACGGCTAATTGTTTTATTTTTGTTAGGTGTAAATTTATATAATTGTGGGTGAACCATATTGGCTGAGACTGTCTCTTTGGTACGGGCAGAGAGATTTTTCAAGGGAGAAATTGACCTGAGGAAGTCAGGCCAGTTTTTTGCCGAAAACTAGCTTGTAGGTGGACGGAAGAGCCACAGCTGATTACAGAGCATATTTGCTAAAACCTGGCCGATTTTGGGTGAAAAGATCGGATCTGTTGAAGACGTTTGACAGATTAGTAAGACGCGCAGCAAAAGGAAAAATCCAAGAGAGAAGATTCAGCCAAGATGGGGTCATCTAACAGTAAGCTAGACCATTTTTGTACACCGGTTTTTCTGTCAAATAGGAAATAATTACGGGGGTAAATGTATGGTAAAGATACAAATATCACGATTTCCCCGAGGCGGTGACTTTGAATAAGATAAGACTTAATATTGTAAAGGAATCAGTAGAAAAGAACGAGGGAAAACAGAATGGTTGCTGTGTGTGTGTGTGTGTGTGATCAACATGTATGTAAAGGGTATTGAAGAATTAATAAAATACCATGATTTCCCTAAAGAGGGAACTTTAAGTGTCACTAGGCTGACAGCGGTGAGAGACTCGGTGGAAGAGGGACGTGAAAAACAAAAAGGTTGTTGTGTGAGACGTGTGTGTGGGGATTGTACGAAAACAATAATGGACTGGTTAGATGAGGCAGAGCGAAAAGAAAAGGAAAATGATGCAGAAGGAACTGGCATGTAGGGAAAAAAGGGTAAGATGAGAAGAAATATAGTAGAACAATGTATGTTATGAAAATAAAATTTCTGATAGAATTTATGGAACTATTTATGAATGCCTGTTCAGTCAAATTAAGTTGAAATTATATGAAAAGTGAGTTTCAGATAATAAATAAATAAATAAGGCATTGAGTATGATTAACAGGGATTGACGTGTTATAAAGATGAGGAATGAACAAAGGTTTTATTAAGCAGAATGGGGAACAATTATATATTTTAGTGGTAAAATAATGATGTCTAGAGAATTTTCATAACAAGAGTTGAAGGAGCAAGCATCTATAATGGCTGTCTGTGCACTTTAGGGATTGAGAAATGAGTAATATGATATTTAGTTTTTTGTGAAACAGCAGAGATAAGTGGGACTGAGAAAATAATGATAACATTAAGTTGAATCTGCAGACTAACCATTTGATAGAGGAATACTGTTTCAAACCAGTTTTAATGAAATTGATGGCATATAGTACAAATGTTATACTTTATGAAGAGTCCTGAAACAAACAGTGAGACAGAAGAGAGCAAACGCTGTAAGCAGCTGTGCTCTGAAGCTCTGACTTCAAAGAAATGTGATTCAAGTTAAACAGAAACATTGTGAAAACCTTTTAGAATATGTTGAATGATTTTCTGTGCAGTTTATGAAAATGAATGTGCTGCCAATGATAATGATGAAGATTATGATTTGCTATTGTGATTGGATCCGCCACTGGTGGACTGTAAAAGAATACAGAGGACTGCTTATCAGTGGCTCTGTTTACATTCCTGATCGGGACACACTGCTTCAAGGGTGTGCAGTAAGTTGGAGCCGTTTGAAAGCTCAATGATCAAACTATAGGCAAAGAGAGTGTTTTAATTGTGGTCAGCAGGGCCATTTAGCCCGTAACTGTACATGCCCACTCAGAAAAGAAAGTGATAATGTGAAAGTGACGTGTATTAATGTGGGTTTAAAAGTAGAACAGTATTTAAATGACGATATTAAAGTTTTCGTCTGAGAAAGAACTAAGAATGTGAACGCAGTGCTAAAGAAAGATTTAAGTCTTAAGGGAATCTTTTTGAAGGAAAGATCTATAATAATTTTTTTTATATATATATAAGATTACAGGTTGATGTAAAATTAATGACTCCAACAAATGAGTTGCAAAATATTTTAAAAGTACCGGTAACTAAAAGGATGATTGTGTTTTGAAGGAAACGCTTTGATAAGGTTTTAGATGATATAGAGAGACAAATCTAACGAGTTGTATCACAACTTGTAATAAAATGTATCACAAGCAGAGAGGGCAGCCTCAAAAGTTAGTGTGAATCCTAGAAGAAGATTGATAAACTCCAAGAGAAAAACACTGAAGTCAGGTATTAAATTATGGTAATTGAGAACCTGACAACTAAAATTGAGATGAAATTTGAAACGTTATTAAGAACTAGAATAATTATTATTCTTTCTTTAAGATAAAATAAGCAGAAGCAGTGTTATAGGATTAAAAGTTGCTAAATGTAAAATATATGAGAAAGGCATTTGATTAAACAAAAAAGCTTGTTGTTGACTATGAAAGGAACTAAGAGCTGATGTTTTGGGTTCAAAAGATAAGCTTGTGATTTGGCTGAAACAGGTTTGATTATCTGAATTTGGTGTGTGCTTGGCTGAACTGCCAGTGCGACAGAGACACTTTTGTGAGAGATACAAATTTGTAATGTCTAAATTCCTTGATGTGGGCAAAAGACAAATATAAAATATGGTTGTTTGAAAATACATGTAAATTCTGGCAAAATGTATTAAGCTGGGCTAGATGGTAGATAAAGTTTGATTTTAGAAGTTTATGAGAGTGCAGTGTACCAGTCCTGAATGCCTCAGAGTCTGTCTGATTCAAAGTCAGCTAAAAGCTGTTATCTGAGCCTGTGTCATAAGTGATAATGAGCTAGTAAAGCACAGTGTTTCAGTTGAAAACCATAGACATAGAGATGTTAAAAGAAATCATGCTACAGGCAGTTCAGAATTTATACATTTAGAGGGCATATGTTTTAAAAGTAAAACTGAATGACTTTAAATAAGTTTTTAAAATAATAATGACCTTAAATGATAGAAGGTTACGTTTTGACTAGTTTATTTTAGGCCCAGTAACTTCTTTGTCTGACCTTAGCCTCCACCATGAAACAGGGCCGATGGCTCTTGCTACAGATGTAACAGTACACTGAATAGACGGATGTGATTAAAGTTCACTGAGATTTTGCTGATTCGGACAGATTTAACAGATTTTTGTGATTAAATACTGTTGTTATTAACCTGTCTCCCTGTGTTAACACTATTAGGCAGTCCAGAGTGCTCTGGTGACTCTTGAATGTGCCTTTCCTAAGCTCCAGAAAACAACTGAGTCTGTTGAAGAAAACAGATTTTGTTATGGGGAAGAGCGGTTACCAGTGTGCACGAAGTGACTACTCAAAGACGGGTAAGAACCTTTGGCCAGAGGTCAACCTAAGGCAGGGGGTCACGCCGACACTGGGCATCTCCTGAATGGAGGTGTTTTATGTGAGATGGGTATGAGAGTGCAGCGGATGACTGAGGCCAGCAGCATCAGCAGAAAATTGAGAGGGGAGATGAGCTGTGAGGAGTTACGGCAGTCTGATCCAGAAAATGTGAGTTCCTCTATACCATGAACCAGAAACCGCATTTATTGTATGGCTTGTTTTTCATTGACAAGTGTCTGCAACTGTGCCAGGGGACAACACCCTGAAGAAGAAAATTATGATTTAAGAGCTAATGGGAATGGGCTTTCAAGAGCCAGCTGAGACTATGAGGTGATTGTCATTTTTTGTTTTGGAGACAGTAACAAAACTTAATTTATATCAGGAACATGATCTTGGTTGCCTTATGGGCAAGGAAAATTTATAGAAGTGTTGATATTGAAATAATATGTCAATAAGATAGTTTTAACTCCTGAAGGTCGTTAGACATGGTGGTGGCTAAAGATGAAGACAGCTTTTGTAGATTCAAGAAAAGTTTGGATAACAAAGGTTAGGTGAATTGAGTATTTAAAATAAAGATAACCTTAGAAATGCTCATAGCATAATGTATTTTAGATTGTTGTAATGGTTCTAATTTGAGTTAAACATTTGTATTTTAACATTTGTGAACTATTAAGGGTTCTAGGCTATGATTCATTTAGCTACAGTCTTAGGAGGCTGTTGAAAAGATTATTTGTTTAATATGATATTTAATATAATGATAGAGACTGTTGAGTGGAGGAAGGGATGGTACTCTGTCTGTCTTTCTGTTATCCACCTGCTAAAGCAAGCTGAAGCAAAATAATGATAATGAACCAAAACAACCCAGCTAAAGTCAAATGAATAATGAACAAACATGCTTTGAAACGGGTTAAGAGACTGTAAAATTAGATAAAGGCTACAGAAAAAGTTTAAAATCTTATTATAAACGTTAATCTTTTTAGAGAAAAGATGTGAATATAAAAATATGAGTGATTTATAGTCAGGTATATGTGTGTGTGTGTTTGAGGGTGAATGGACTAGGTCTTGGTAAGTGTTAGTTTAGGGGAGCTATTCTGTCTCCATAGTGTGTATATTGTGCCATTAACCTCTGGAATGAGTTTTATCATTACAGATGGGTTAAGGCAAATTACAAATTTGAAAGTAGGCTGAGGATTGTGAGTCAATCTGATGAGAACACAGAACATGGGACGAGCTTTAAGTTGATTGATCATCGAGCTCTGTCTGTTAGTTATTACTTTGGTCATTTATGATGTGCAGTAGATTTGAATTACTTTCCGGACAAATTTAAGTTTTGATGTGTAAATTAGAATTGTGAAGTCGTAGATAGCCGTCCGTCATGTGTTGAGACAATGTTATAGATTTGACAGCGACAACAAAGTGACACGTAGGCTAAGTAAATATCAGATTATCCAGAGAGCCCTTAACAGTTATGTATTGTAAAAGGGGGAGATTGTTGTTTGACTGACGTTGACTAAAGCCGCTTGTCCACCAGCGTCTCGATTTCTGACGCAACGCCAAAGCCCATTCATTTCCAATGGAACTACGTCAGGCAGCAAAAAAGCCCCCGCAAAGCATGATGGGTCGCGTCGCGTCGATTTGGTCAACAGCGGCGCTGCAAAAAAGTATCTCGGTGGATACTTTATGCAAATGAGAGCGTCAAAACGCGGGGCAGCAGCCAATGGAAACTCTGCGGCGAGAATTTGTGTATGGCCGTTGCTATGGTTTCATATTTTTTTTTACATTTTTCCCGGCGCGAAAAGCAGCGAAAACGTCACAGGCGTCGCGTCGGAACAAAAATTGATCGGACGCTGGTGGACAAGCGGCTTAAGTCTGTACACCACGACCTGACCTGATAGAAACAATTGATGACTTAGACATTGAAGAATGTTTGTAGATGACTTACTTAAGAGACCAAAATAACACGCCTGAAAAGCAGTGAGACTCAGGGCCGGTGCCCTTAAAATAGTTTAATAAGAAGATAAGATTGTGGCTTTACGTAATATTTTTGTTCCAGAGGCAAAGAAAGATGTCTGGAGGACAATTATTGGTTTAGTGTTAATGGCAAACTAAATCCAAAAACCCTTATGTTAAATTGATGCACAAGTTGAATGGTGCATCAAAAGGGGGATGGGTTTGGGATTTGCTAAAAGCCATCGCAAAGGTGGGACGATAAATGTTGGGAGGACACTGGGTTTAACTGGGTAAAAGCCCTGCAAGAAGTCATTCTTCTACCTAACAAAATTTGCTGTCTGTAAGTGTGCTAATAACAAAGATTGTATCAACAGGAAACGCCAGGGCAGATGCGGCAGCAAAGGCCGTGGCATGACAGCAGACAAAATCAGGGCAGAATGTGCCCAATAAAATAATGGCTATGGATGAAGTTGGCTAAACATCCTGGCCTGGACTATTATTGTGGCAGAAAGAAACAGTGCCTAACCTTGCGCAGCGCCAACTTAAAATTTCCATTTTGCAGGATGTCAGGATGGATTGAATCAAACAGAACTGATTCTGTATTGTTTTGTTAACATGAGCAAAATGGGTTGAATGTTTTTCAGGGGAACAAGGACCCTGAGTGTTATTCAGTGAGCAAAATGATCTGGTGACAATATGTTTCAGGCTGTTGATTCCACAGATCACACCAAAAGGGACGACCGGCTAGACAAGCGGTCACTAACAAAATAGCGAGGGTCTGCATTCACAGATGACAGCAGGCAGGAAATGGTTCATTCCAGTGGGGGTGCGGTCGTGATCTGAAAAATCTTGTAATGATCAGAAAATGGTTGGAGAGGGTGACACATGGGTCCAAGCCTCTCACCTAATACTACACAGACAAGCCTCAACCATCCCATAGAGCAGAGCACAAAGTGAGGGATCAAAGACGTGCTAGTAACGTACCTCCCTTGCCAGCGAGGGAAAGCCCATTGCAACGGTTCGCAAAGAGTCACCCTGGTGAAGACGGAATGTCCATGGGGCGAACGAGATGATCAACACACCTGGAGGAGGATGTGGACCAACTAATGGTTTAAGTTTGGCAGAATAATTTGTTTTGTGATGGTTTTTGATGATTTTATTTGATTAAATCAAACTAGGGCTTAGTATGGATATAGATCTAATGATTTGATTGGTGCCAATGTTTTCAGGTAGAAGATCTATTAATTCATTTGAAGTACTGTCATAAGCAAAAGACAGTCGGTCTGTAATGGAAAAGTAATAGTTAAATTTTAACAATCACATTGGATAAAATGGATAGAATCATAAAACTCTTCTGGTTAAATTTTATTAAATAGAGCTTACTAAGTAAAACCATTGCCCGATTGAATTAAAAGTTAACAAAATATGGTTAGGAAATATGTAGATGGGCATGGATTAATGGAAAAGGCTGAATGTATAGGAGTTGTGATTGTATGTGTTATTCTGATAATTTTGTTATTCATGGGTGAATACGAGAAAACTGGAATGTCTGTTCAATTGACGAAAATGACAGCCTATCCCAAGAATGAACAAAATTAGGCAGACGGTGGAAGTAGCCGAAGCTACAGTAACATGTGGTAAACTGGAGTGTGTTTTTCATTTTCTTTCCTTTTCTTATTTTTTCTTATTTTTCCTTATTTTTCTTTATTTTTCCATTGGAAGAATGATGATATGTAAAGAGGGTTAAAAGCAGCAGTCATCCGTGTTACGAGGTGACGTAAAGTGACGGGGTTTGAAATGAGGGATTTTTTTAATGTACTTTTATTTCTTTGTATCTTTTTAAGATTGTTGAATCAACCATGGGGTGATGGATTGGTATGTTTTTCCTACTAATGTGATCTATACTATTTCTTGTTTATACTGAGGTGACTGAGGGTTCGATCCAGGTCGAGAGTGCAATGACAGTGTTTATTCATTTAGCCCGGCTTCATATAAATATTTATTTGCTTGCTAAATAATTAAGGGCCTATCCTTACGAAACAGCCTAAGCTTTTTCCTTTTAATCTTCTTCATAAAGTTCAAGTAGAAATGATCAGGTATACGAAAATCAGACATGAAGGGTATAACTGTGATTTAAAGACTTGAATTAATTATATTCTTAAGATTTAATAGTATAATGGGTTTGATTAGAATTAGAAAACAAGGGTGAATTTTTATATATCGTTTATCAGAGAATGATAAAGAGGAGGAATATTGTTGTCCCATGACATGCTACTTTTTGTAGGCTTTAATATAGTCCTTAGTGGTCCTTAGTACTGTATCTGAAATCTCTTTCCAAAAATTCAGCCTCGGTGCAGAATTATAGCCACTACAAGCCAGTGCCAGAATGAGCTTCCTTCAGATGGGCCGTTTCGGTGTCTGTAGCTTTAAATACTAATGAGGAGGAGAAAGGCAGCGCAAGGTGGAGGGTGGGTGTGGCCTTGACCATCTTGCACAACGGTACCATGCATGTTTACGTTGGATATAGCAATGGCACGAAGACACGCAGTCGTTCAAGCATTTCAGTTTGACCCAGAATCTGATCCAGATGGAGAAGCAACGGATGAAGAAGTTGCAACTCAGCGGCTCCAGCAGGACGTTTCCGAATGGTTAGTTTAAAATATTATGTCTGGATACGGTACTTTATTCGGATGGTTTACAGTTATCATCATGTAGCTAACACGAACCTACTGTTGCCTTTTCATGAGAGATCTGTAACGTCTGTAATTTATCTTATTACAATTACATCAAGCTCTGCGATCTTGAAATGCGGATATCGCGCGCGCCATATAACCAACAGGAAAACGGTTATCCAAATAACAAAGAAATGTACAACACTCGCGTTACAGTATGTGTAACTTGATGCTGTCTACCTTTACATTAGCGCAAGTAACTGCATAGCTGCATAGCTAATGTGACAGACACATTCTACGTGTAAGAAGCTAGGTAACCATAAACAGTAAAGCAACACACTTATATATAATTTGTTGACTTACTTGTCCGACGTTCAGCAAGCCCAGCTCTGTATTGACCATTCGATGTTCATTTGTACATCCAATTATTGAGCAATTATTATGCTTCGCTCGCTCAAAAGCCATGATATCTCTCGTGGACAAACTAAAATCGCTCGCGCGCGTTCTACTTCCTAGCTCATTTTCTCATGGGCGAGAAATATTCTCTGGGCGGGCAAAGCAGAGAAAGGGGAGGTAACATTTCTCCTTATGACGTCATAAGGAGGAGATTCAAGATCAGCCCGGTTGAGCTTACATTTTCTCAAAGGCAGAGAAAAATAGCAAAAGCTCGATTTACACCGATTAAAATTTTTAGAAACTTGGGGACCATATACAGGCTAGGGGAACTCATATTAATGTTAAAAGTTAAGTTCCACTCAGAAAGTGGAAATTTCATGTCATGGGACCTTTAATCTCATTGAATCATGTATTTCTGTGAGTATCTTAGCAGCTGACGGAGGACAGGAAGGAACAGACGCAATAAAATGGATGGGCCAGGGAGATTGCAAGACCTGGGCTCGAGAAATGGTTCAGTCAGGAGAATACAGGGGTCGTTCAGTATTAAAGTGAAGCCCCATGCCCTCTCAGGAGGGGAACAGAAGATTATTTAAGTCATAAATGGAAGCCTTTTGGCTTCTCGGGGACAAAGAACAATTTGACCTGCCCAGGGGGATAGAAGCCAGTCCAAACCGGTTAAGATATGGGGATATCAGTAAGGAAAGTTACAGAAACTGGGGAGGAGGAGTATAGTGTCAGAGAAGACACTATAAAATGTCTGTTTTTGTTGAGTCTGTTAGGTTCTGTCTTCCTGATACCGGGTAGCTGCGGTAACTGTGAACAGAATTCTCTCAGAGAATAAACTTTTTCTCTTTATTACAATTTGCCTCGGAAAGTTTTCTTATGCCTTTTGATGCTGTTTGATTAACCTTTGAAAATTGCCATTACAGCCCACAGGTTAAAATAGGCCCACAGGTTAAAATATGACCCACAGGTTAAAATATGACCCACAGGTTAAAATATGACCCCACAGGCCATTAGGAATAAACTAATGGCCATGGATGATTTTGACTAACTATCCTGGTCTGGGTTTATTGTTGTGACAGAAAGAAACAATGCCACACCTGCACAGCGTATAACTTTGGGAGGCAGAGAGCAAGCAAACTTGCCCTGTCCACCGCATACTTAACTTTTTCCTTTTTACAGGATGTCATGATGGACCTCATCGAACAGAACTGGTTCTGTTCCAAATGTATAAAATATTGTCTTGTTACTGTTTAACTTTTACTCATCAAAAAAGGACGACCGGCCAGACGAGCAGATGACATAATACATGTTGTCAGTAACAAAAAAATACTTAAAGTCTCCATTCACAGGTTGTTCTTGTGGTTCACTCCACAAGCAAGGTCCCATCTGGGGTGCGGTGACACCTCCGTCCAAGCATCTCGACTTAAACTACACCAACCAGCCCTCAGCAACCCCAAACGCAAACGCCAACGACAACGCACAGCGTCAAGTGGGGTATCAAGGACGTGCTAGTAACGTACCTCCCTTGCCAACGAGGGAAAGCCCATTGCAACGGTTCGCAAAGAGTCACCCTGGTGAAGATGGAACGTCAATGGGGCAATGAGATGATCAACACACCTGGGAGAAAGATGTGGACCAACTAATGGTTTAAGCTTATTTGTGTGATTTTTATTGATGTTTTATTTGGTTCAATCAAACTGTACGACTGAGAATTGATATAAATCTCATGATTTGAACAATTACTGATTAATTAGAAAATATTTCAGGTACATTGTAGTGATAATGAGTATGAACCAAACACAGACTAATCTTCTTCCAGAAAATTAATTCAAACTTTCCACTTCCTGCCGAACAAAGAGGAAGATTTGTTCAGAACGTCTCATGATCGTCATCAATCTTGCCATCGGGTCCGGCATTACCGGTCTGACTAATTAAAAGAGCCCCCAGCACTAACGAAATAACTGGTCAATGCTAACTTTGTTGCCAAAATACTGATTGGTTAAGAGAAAGACAGAGACCAAGGTCTCACACAAGAATCCTCACATTCCAGATTCAAATTACCCAACCCAGAGCCATGAATCATTCACAGTCTCCAGAAAGTCTGCGGACCAACGACTTTTATTGGTCAACTTTGATAGTTTGCAAGACGGATCGATACCAGCAGATGTTGCTGAACCCCCACAACATTCCAGACCCCCTCCTCCTTAAGGACCTCTGAATGAACAAACCAGAATTCTTTTCTCTCTAAACCAGAAAACTGAGATTCTTCCTACAGTATACATAAAACTCATTCAGTAACAATTTTCAATGGACTTATAAACATCATACATCATTCTATGTGTTTCTACGATATATGTGTCCATTTAATATGCCTTGATCCCATATAATTCATGTAATTGTTATAATTATTATAGGTGTGTGAATGAAAGTGTGTACTGTTTCATATCAATGCTATCTTACGAACACCACTAGCAAGATGGCTGGAATTAAATCTGTGTAAAATGTTTCATATTCTTATAATAGTAATGATGTCTAAACGGTGGCCTCTGTACTCTCTATTAGAGCTTAGAGTAAGGAGGTCCCACATAATGCATGATTTACGATGAGACAAACAAAGCCAGTGTCTAATTGGTCCGATCTCTTCAGGAGGGGGGACAAACTTTGAGTTTAAAATCTTAGACCCGAAACAAAGTTCTCTCTCTGTGCTCTCTCTAACTCTGTGCTCTCTCGATCTCTGTGCTCTCTCTCTCTGCTATCACTCTCAAGAAGTGTGGTGCAGAACCAAAAATGCAGCGGGAGATGAAGATCTAAACCAGACGAGTGTAAACGCAGAGACAAAGAACCCAAATTAAGATCAGAAGAACGGGTTCAACAGCTTTATTCAAGCCATCTTACTACTCTCGTCTAAGTTTTCTTTTCTTTTCTAAGTTTTCCTTTATTTTCCGTTGTGAGTCTCGGTTCTAAGTTAAGTATTGCGGCAAAGTTTCGGTCCCGATTCGACGGCAAAACCAGCTTCAGACAAAGACTTTCATCCATCTGCTAGCAGAGCCAGCACATCACGTGACCGGCGCCGCAGACCCAGGCACAAGGAGACCAGCCAACGAACCCGGGGAAACCCCCTTTTATGCAACGAAAGGGAATTCCCAAAAAGGAACGCAAAGACAAGCAAGTACCTCCAGACTAAAAGCTGAACTGGTGTATTGATATACATTTAATAACCTGTCTAAGAAACGATAGAAGGGTTAAATTAATGATTGATGGTTCGTTCCAGGTCATGTCTTATAAGGGCATATAGAAACTTGGGATTTCATCATCTCACTCTTAAAACTTAATCTTTCCTTACTCTTTTTCCTTCTGCAACTCGTACGAATGTGTGTGTGTGTGTTTGTGTTTGTGTTAGATATTAGTTTTATGTGTTAGTATATAATCAATAAAGTATTGTTTGTATTTGAATAGAGAGATTACTTGTGTTATCTGCTTACGAATTTATTGTCTTGAACTTCGATCTAAGTTACCTATGTGGTTACCCTTGATTTAGGCTATTTCTTTATTTACTGTTATCTGGGGATTATTCTTTCTTGGCCAGGAAGATATTATATTTCCTAGAGTTAATAATTAGGGGCCAAGCACCGAAGGTGCGGAGGCACCTATTGTATTTGTTCCGGTTCTTATTATTATTATTATTAGGGGCCAAGCACCAAAGGTGCGGAGGCACCTATTGTATCTGTTCCCGTTCTTATTATTGTTATTAGGGGCCAAGCACCGAAGGTGCGGAGGCACCTATTGTTTCTGTTCGCGTTCTTATTATTATTCTGCTTTTTCTTCTTCTTCCGACTGGGAGTCTATGGCAGCCCATAGAACCGATTGCGGGAAAGTTGTTTTGGTTTGACATTCTGATAGAGGACAGTCCCAACATTAAATACACCAATTTTGGTGTTTCTAAGTCATTCCCTCTAGCGCCACCACCTGTCCAAAATTTCACTTTTATTTTGCTAATAACTTTTGAACCGTAAGGCCAATCAACAAACTTCTTTTTTCCTCTGATTCCTGAGCTCATGACGATTCGATTGCATCCTATGACGTCATTTTCCGTCATTAAAATATGGCCGCCATTTTGAATTATTCTCAAAACCTACTTTTTCGAACTCGTCCTAGACGGTTTGTCCGATTTGCACGAAAATTGAACCAGATCATCTTCAGGCAGTGCTGACAAAAAGTTATTAGAATCTAGTTGATTCGTCAAACCGTTTTCGATAAACGCTCGAACAAATTTTACGTAGCGCTTGCAAATACAGTCGTAAGGCTGTATCTTCGCAACGCTTTATCGTATTCAGACCAAACTTGGTATATGTCATCACAAGCATGACCTGAGGCTACACGCTGCGTTTCGGCGCAGCGCCACCTACTGGTCCGGAGATATGAAAAATGGCTATTTTTGCTTATAACTTCTGAACAGTTTGTCCAAAAATCATAAAATTGGTCTCGTTAGATTCAGGGCGACATGCTGAGTCGACTGATATCCAATTTTACCATATCGGCCATTTTGACTGTCGGCCATTTTGAATTTTGTGCTAAAATGCTGTATTTTAAGAACGCATGAACGGATTGTTACGAAACTTGGTATGGGTCATCAGCACGATGTCCTGAAGGAGCCTGTGAAGTTTCGAAACAGCGCCACCTAGTGGTTCATCTTTTTATTCAAATGCTTATAACTTTGGGTGTGGTCGACTTATTTTCACGAGACTCATCTAATTAGACTCCTGAATCCTTGCTGAGTCCTACGATACCAAACATGCTAGGTTTCGCCTTACGATTTGTGTAGCGTTGTGATTTAGCGCTTAAAAAACATTTGGCTATATCTTCGAAACCGCTAATCTGATCGAGACGAAACCACCGTCAGAAGTTTGGAAACATAGGTCGATAGATAAACATCCATGCCCAAATGCGAAAATATTGATAGTAAGGGGTAGTAAAATTCAATCAAAGTCATGTGTCAGTCATTTTTTACGTGTTTTTTCATATAAATGTCTATAACTCCGAAGCGAATTGAGATATTTTCACCAAAATTGACACAGATATGTATGGGCTCACTCTGAGGACACGTAAAAAAAATGGTGTGACTGAGCCTCTTGGTGGCGCTATAATAGAACAAAACATGAAATTCCCATTGACTTCAATACAGTTTTGTGAAATAAAATGCTATACTAAACAAATGCATTGGTGTTATTTAATGAAACTCAGAAAGTGCCTTCAGCACCATTTCCTGAAAGTACCCAACATATTTCAAGACAGCGCCACCTTTTGGTCAAAAGTTATAACAAAACTTCTAAAAATGCTAATAACTTTTGAATAAATCTGCCCATTGAAATGCCACTGGTATTAATAGATTCCTTGGGTCAAGCCGAGAACATAGAAACCAAGTTTTCCTTATTTGGCCTAACTTCCTGTCCGCCATCTTGATTTTCATTCAAAACATACATTTTCGAACTCCTCCTACACCGTTTGTCCGATTTTCACCAAAATCGAATCGTATCATCTCCAGACCGTGCCGACTAAAAGTTATCGATTTCGTCTCGATTGACGAAACCGTTTTCGTATAGCGCAGCAGCAAATTTGAGGCATGATGCTAAAAGCACTATTCAGGCTTTATCTCTGCAATGCCTTGACATATTGACACCAAACTTTTTATGTGTCATTGTCACTTCACTCTGACCACATCACATCAGTTTTGTAACTGCGCCACCTATTGGTCGAAAGTGATAATGCATTAAATCATATTTTTATTTACTGTTTCTATGAATTTTCAGGTTTTTTGCCTTAAATCCTCTTTAATGTCTTTAATTGCTCATTGTTGCAGTTGGTCTGACACTTTCAGCAATGTTGGCATGTCTTGTCATCTGATTGTGCTTGGCCCCGCTAAATGCTGCTTGCAGCTTTAATTCTTCCTACTTCTTCTTCCGCTCTGGGAGTCTATGGCAGCCCATAGAACCGATTGCGGGAAAGTTGTTTTGGTTTGATATTCTGATAGAGGACAGTCCCAACATTAAGTACACCAATTTTGGTGTGTCTAAGTCATTCCCTCTAGCGCCACCACCTGTCCAAAATTTCACTTTTACTTTGCTAATAACTTTTGAACCGTAAGGCCAATCAACAAAATTATTTTTTCCTCTGATTCCTGAGCTCATGCCGATTCGATTGCACCCTATGTCGTTATCTTCCGTCATAAAAACATGGCCGCCATTTTGAATTTTCAAAAAAAAAATACTTTTTCGAACTCGTCCTAGACGATTTGTCCGATTTGCACGAAAATTGGACCAGATCATCTTCAGGCAGTGCTGACCAAAAGTTATGGAATTCAAGTTGATTCATCAAACCGTTTTCGATAAACGCACAAACAAATTTTACGTAGCGCTTGCAAAAACAGTCGTAAGGCTGTATCTCCGCAACGGTTTATCGTATTCAGACCAAACTTAGTACATGTCATCCCAAGCATGACCTGAGGCAACATGCTGCGTTTCGGCGCAGCGCCACCTACTGGTCTGGATATATGTAAAATGGCTATTTTTGTTTATAACTTCTGAACAGTTTGTCCAAAAATAAAAAAATTGGTCTTGTTAGATTCAGAGTAACATGCCGAGTTGACTGATATCCAATTTTACCATATCGGCCATTTTGACTGTCGGCCATTTTGAATTTTGTGCTAAAATGCTGTATTTTAAGAACGCATGAACGGATTGTTACGAAACTTGGTATGGGTCATCAGCACAATGTCCTGAAGGAGCGTGAGAAGTTTCGAAACAGCGCCACCTAGTGGTGAAATTTTTTTTTCAAACGCTTATAACTTTGGTTGTGGTCGACTTATTTTCACGAGACTCATCTAATTAGTCTCCTGAAACCTTGCCGAGTCCTACGATACCAAACATGCTAGGTTTCGCCTTACGGTTTGTGTAGCGTTGTGATTTAGCGCTTAAAAAACATTTGGCTATATCTTCGAAACCGCTTGTCCGATCGAGACAAAACCACCGTCAGAAGTTTGGAAACATAGGTCGATAGCTATACGCCAATGCCCAAATGCGAAAATATTGATAGTAAGGGGTAGTAAAATTCAAACAAAGTCATTTGTCAGTCATTTTTTACGTGTTTTTTCATATAAATGTCTATAACTCTGATGTGAATTGAGATATTTTCACCAGAATTGACACACATATGTATGGGCTCACTCTGGGGACACATAAAAAAATTGTGGGACTGAGCCTCTTGGTGGCGCTATAATAGAACAAAACATGAAATTCCCATTGACTTCAATACAGTTTTGTGAAATAAAATGCTATTTTTATTCAAACCCTACTTTTTCGAACTCCTCCTACACCGTTTGTCCGATTTTCACCAAAATCGAATCATATCATCTCCAGACTGTGCCGACTAAAAGTTATGGATTTCGTGTCAATTGACGAAACCGTTTTCGTATAGCGCAGCAGCAAAGTTGAGGCATGATGCTAAAAGCATTATTCAGGCTTTATCTCTGCAATGCCTTGACATATTGACACCAAACTTTGTATGTGTCATTGTCACTTCACTCTGACCACATCACATCAGTTTTGTAACTGCGCCACCTATTGGTCGAAAGTGATAATCTATTAAATCATATTTTTAATTATTGTTTCTATGATTTTTCAAGCATTTTGCCTAAAATCCTCTTTAAATGTCTTTAATTGCTCATTGTTGCAGTTGGTCTGACACTTTCAGACATGTCGAAATGTCTTGTCGTCTTATTCTGCTTGGCCCCGGTAATTGCTGCTTGCAGCTATATTTATTATTATTCTGTTATTTCTTCCGACTAGGCGTCTATGGCAGCCCATAGAACCGTTTGCGGGAAAGTTGTTTTGGTTAGATATTCTGATAGAGCACAGTCCCAACATTAAATACACCAACTTTCGTGTGTCTAAGTCATTCCATCTAGCGCCACCACCTGTCCAAAGTTTCACTTATATTTTGCTAATAACGTTTGAACCGTAAGGCCAATCAACAAAATTCTTTTTTCCTCTGATTCCTGAGCTCATGCCGATTCGATTGCACCCTATGTCGTCATTTTCCGTCATTAAAATATGGCCGCCATTTTGAATTATTCTCAAAACCTACTTTTTCGAACTCGTCCTAGACGGTTTGTCCGATTTGCACGAAAATTTAACCAGATCATCTTCAGGCAGTGCTGACCAAAAGTTATGAAATTCAAATTGATTCATCAAACCGTTTTCGATAAACGCTCGAACAAATTTTACGTAGCGCCTGCAAAAACAGACGTAAGGCTGTATCTCTGCAACGCTTTATCGGATTCAGACCAAACTTGGTACATATCATCCCAAGCATGACCTGAGGCAACATGCTGCGTTTCGGCGCAGCGCCGCCTACTGGTCCGGAGATATGAAAAATGGCTATTTTTGCTTATAACTTCTGAACAGTTTGTCCAAAAATCATAAAATTGGTCTTGTTAAATTCAGGGCGAAATGCTTAGTCGACTGATATCCAATTTTTCCATATCGGCCATTTTGACTGTCGGCCATTTTGAATTTTGTGCTAAAATGTTGTATTTTAAGAATGCATAAACGGATTGTTACGAAACTTGGTATGGGTCATCAGCACGATGCCCTGAAGGAGCATAAGAAGTTTCGAAACAGCGCCAACTAGTGGTGAATTTTTTTTTTCAAGTGCTTATAACTTTGGGTGTGGCCGACTTATTTTCACGAGACTCATCTAATTAGACTCCTGAATCCTTGCCGAGTCCTACGATACCAAACATGCAAGGTTTCGCTTTACGGTTTGTGTAGCGTTGTGATTTAGCGCTTAAAAAACATTTGGCTATATCTTCGAAACCGCTTGTCCGATCGAGACGAAACCTCCGTCAGAAGTTTGGAAACATAGGTCGATAGCTAAGCGCCAATGCCCAAATGCGAAAATATTGATAGTAAGGGGTAGTAAAATTCAATCAAAGTCATGTGTCAGTCATTTTTTACGGGTTTTTTCATATAAATGTCTGAAGTCAATTGAGATATTTTCACCAAAACTGACACACATATGTATGGGCTCACTCTGAGGACACGTAAAAAAAATTGCGGGACTGAGCCTCTTGGTGGCGCTATAATAGAACAAAACATGAAATTCCCATTGACTTCAATACAGTTTTGTGAAATAAAATGCTATTTTCATTCAAAACCTACTTTTTCGAACTCCTCCTACACCGTTTGTCCGATTTTCACCAAAATCGAATCATATTATCTCCAGACTGTGCCAACTAAAAGTTATGGATTTCGTGTCGATTAACGAAACCGTTTTCGTATAGCGCAGCAGCAAAGTTGAGGCATGATGCTAAAAGCACTATTCAGGCTTTATCTCTGCAATGCCTTGACATATTGACACCAAACTTTGTATGTGTCATTGTCACTTCACTCTGACAACATCACATCAGTTTTGTAACTGCGCCACCTATTGGTCGAAAGTGATAATCCATTAAATCATATTTTTAATTATTGTTTCTATGATTTTTCAGGCATTTTGCCTAAAATCCTCTTTAAATGTCTTTAATTGCTCATTGTCGCAGTTGGTCTGACACTTTCAGACATGTCGAAATGTCTTGTCGTCTTATTCTGCTTGGCCCCGGTAATTGCTGCTTGCAGCTATATTTGTTTATGCTTTCTGTTCCTTGGATGAACTGATAAAATGATCATACTATTGATTCTGCTACAGTAAATTCTGAAAATAATTAAATTATTAATTATTGATCATAATCTGTTATGAATAATAATTAATTATATTTATACGTGGGCGTATAAACGCTACAACATGTAAATTGGAAAGAGGAAAATCTCTTAATTCTGTAGAGTATAGGTGTGACGACGAGGTCAAGGGCCGTGGGAGGACGGCGCGAGGCCGGTGGCGTGATTTGATAATGAGCGACACGTGCGCAACACACCGGTCTCGCATCTCTCACGGAGGAGCGGAAGCATAAAAGGAGGAGCGACGACAGTGGTGAGATGCGCTGCGTTCCAGTACACTTTTAGACACGTACTTGCGAACTTCCCTAAGCACTTCCCCTCGGGGGAATCCCTGCCGCCATTTTGAAGTGTGTTCCACTTCGTGAAGTGGACGGGGGAAGTTTAGATGGACAGACCCTCGCTCCCTCGATTTTGACCGAGGGAGCGAGTCTACTTCATATGTACACTTCAGGCACCTATATGTCCCACAATGCAGTACGTTTGTGACGTCACCACAGATCTCGTTTAATCACCACCACAACAGACAACTCCATGATATACACTGATAAAAATGATTTTGTGGTAAAGTAAATACTACAGAAAAAAACTATGTAATTTACATGAAAAAGTTATTTCAGGCAAGAGTTAAAAAAAAAAAAGTAAATTCTATATTAGTACTCAATTCAAGCGTGTAGAAATGAAAGCGTAAATATCAACGTTGTAAAATTACTCAACTTTTCTGATACTGGTGTTCCCATCATGCACTGGGCCTTGAATTCCCATCATGCACTGAGGTTGATTTTTCACTGTTTTCAAACTGTATTTACACTGTTTCATCATTGCTTTTGTTGTTAGGATTAGTAAAGTGCCATTTTGTGACATTTAGAGTTCATTTTCTACTCAAAATGACACATTCAAACACAAAAACAATCCATCAAACATTACCGTCATTGTGTATTGTCTACCAAGTATTACAGTTAACATCTGATATGTAGATATGCTGTCTTACATAATATCTATTGTATTACTACTTAGGTATTTTTAAGTAAAGCATATACTTAATTCAATATTATATTGTGTGAGTGAAATGTATTACAAAGGAAACTTCAACTAAATAAATATTACTCAACCTTTTACTAGCCAATTTAAAATTACTTATTTTCTTTGTTACTTTCACTTAACTTAGTTAAGTAGAGTTTACATATGTGAAATTTACTTTAAAAATATGCATGTGAAATTTACTTTAAAAATATTTGTGCAAAAACTTGCCAAAGAAAAATTGAGTAAATTTTACTTATTGTTTTTTTCAGTGTATTATATATATATATATATATTTTTTTTTATTTTTTTTTAAACAACCCAAACACACATATAAACATTTGGATGCTGCATTAAACAAATTCTTAAAGGAAAAAAAATGTAAATAATAAATCAACTACATAGCTGATTCCAAGCGATCAAGGGCTTAGGACGTTCCAGTTCAGCCCATTGCAGTTTCCGCCAGTAGTGAGCACTCGCAATGACGTACATCCGAGTGAACGAGACGAAGGGAAGTTAGCAAGTGAAGGGCATGACAACTTTGGACTGGAACGCACCCCGAGAGAGGAACAGGCCTGGACTTATGTTGTGTTTTGTTTCTGTTTCATTGTGACAGCAGTCGTGAGGGGCTGCTGTCTTTTACTTTCGTTTTGAATTTGTTTTATTTTTATCATTAAATATGTTTAAATGTTCGCCGGTTCCCACCTCCTTCTTCCCATCACAACATACCTCGTTACAATAAGGACTCTAACTAGGTACATTACTGTAAAAATAATAAATAATCTAGGGACTAATCTATTTTTGAAGAAACTTGAGGGTTTTCAAATTCTAATGCAGACATAAGAAATTAATAGTGGTAGTATTGTTCTCTAATAAGAGAGAATGGGTGATAAGTTACTTTGCCGGACTAGGTCCGAATGGATAATTGGGTAGGTTTCTATAGCGATTAATTAATGACTACATTAAATATATTTTAAGTGTTTCCATTTGCTAAAACAGCAAAAGAAAAACTTTCAAACGGAGATAGATTTTGGGAAACATATTTAATTTCTGGATTATTATTGGTTGAAGAAGTTTCCAGTGTGAATACTGAAATGTTCCTTTTATGTATTGTCTAATGTCTGTATTTGATCTCTGAGAGGTGACTGCGGGTCTAGTCTATCTAGGAATACAGTAACAGTGCTTGCTTATTTAGCCCCGGCTTCCAGAAATGAAATATGGACTCGTTTTGTTGATAAAGGTCTTCAAATAATTAAAGCAAATTATGTAGGGAGCCCAAAGTTAAAACCAAGACAAAGAGAAATGTGACACAAACATGTTAAATTTAAACTAAAATTAATCTAAACAGTTAAGACATTTCAGTGAAATAGAATATTTGCTCATAAAGAAAAGCTTTCTTAATTCAGAATGAAGTTACAGATTTAATGATCTGGATCAATGGATCCATTATGAACTATTCCGCATTGCCAACAAATAGAGGCAGAACATGTTATGTCCATCAGTTAATTCTGGAAAAACTGGATTTTAGGATAGGTAATTAATGATTAAATGGCATATCAGCAGCTAAAGCTATTATCATGGCAACAGCTGGGTGAGAGTTTATTTTAAAATAATGACATTTTTTTAAAATAATAATACAATTATTGATATTTGTGTTAAGGATAAAAATGAAAGATTATAGAATTTTTTGGGGGTTAGATTTTATTACACAGATCCTTAAATAGATCTGACTAAGTAAAACAATCGCCTGCTTGAATTAAAAGCTAGTAAAATATGGTTAATAAAATTGGTCCAGCAGCAGTATCAGCCTGTTAAAGGCCCAATAGATCAATTAGATTCGAAATTTAGCAAAGGATAATGAAAAGTTAAAAGGCAATATTCTATGGTATGTTTAGTTTTTACTGAAAATAGAATTAGATTGCTTGAAGATAGAATGTTGAGAAGGAGATGAAGATGAGAAGATGGTATGTGTATGTAGTAACATTGGAAATAGGTGGTATTTTAATTACAACTTAGGATGCTGATTGAAGGAATATCTTACAGGTAGCCTATTATAAAGTAGATGATGAAACATGGAAATGATTAGAGATATCAGGTGGTATTACAGTCACTGACTTATAATGGGATGATTTGGTAAAGAGCAGGTAAATCATGCAGGTATGGAAAATTGAGGGGAACTGCCTTGTACATTTTTAACTGTATATTAAACTAACCATGTTTCTAACATCTAACCTTATTTGAACAGGATGTATTGTACGAAATCAATGGAAAACTTGTGACTTTGACTGTGTGCATATGTATATGTATATGTAAAAATAACAGTTTGGGAAATTAAACTAGACAGTCTGTTTGAATCTTGTGATTAACAAATGAAGTCATCATTAAAACAGTTTGCTTGTGCCAGTGACAGAGGAAAAAGTTTGGGGCTTTTGAACCAATTGAACCAATCATATTGAAGGTGACATGTTAGTCTTATTTGTTTTCTCGATTCTACAAAAACTGTTGTATATGTGTTTTACGGTGGGATTTCTCAATGGAATTTGTCTGAGATCCTCCGGCCTCGATTCTTCTTGGGAGAGTTTCTCTGAGAACTGCTCGAAGACTCTCCAGGCCGTTATTAAAGCATTTGGAGGACATTTGCTGATGTCTGTCTGTTAATTTCTGCTGCGCAGCAGGTCAGTTTAGGGAAGCAAGTATAAGTTAGGATAAGAGATTCAGCCGGTTGTCGACGGAAGACACAGAGAGGCTAGAGTATAAAAGTTATTAAGTGTCGATTTGCAGACGCTAGATAATGAGGTTTTAGGGAAAAATCCACTACAATAACCACCCAATTTCTTATAAGTATTTTTATACATTTCAGCACATCATTTCAGCCCATTTTACCTGCAGGTTCCCGGGTCTGCTTGAGCACCTCACAAAGAATTAGTTTGTTAGGGTCCAAAAGGAAGGGGTCTCTGAACATGCAGACGGGAGCCAGAAGCATTTCAGCGCTGGATTCTTGCTGACTGAAATCCCATTCTGGTATATCTACCAAAAAAAAAACAAAGTAAAAAAAAAACAAAGCATGAAACATGAAAATCACAAGAAACCCCATTATGGAGATATTTCTGTAGTACCAGTTATGACTTTCGGTTCAGAATCCATGGTTCGAGTCTTGCTACACAGGTCCAAACTACAACCATTGATCCAGACATAAGTAACTTGACAGAATTTTCCTTGGGGAAGACTGAGGTATCTCTGCCGCAAGAACTTGTTAAGATGTGAGCTTTCAGATACGCAAGACATGCTGTATAATGCAACAAATCCAAAAGAAAATATGAATATGCGTCGTCTGTTGATGGCTTTTCGCTCTCTCCTGTTTTTCTGTATAATGCAACAAATCCAAAAGAAAATATGAATATGCGTCGTCTGTTGACCGCTTTTCGCTCTCTCCTGTTTTTCCAAAGCTGCACTGAGACTGGTGTGACAAACAGATCCACATCGAATATCTTCTGTCACTTGTAGGAGGTCCTCAAAACTGACCTGCAACCTTAGAGCTGCTATTGTCATTAAAACTGCTGCATTTCACACCACACCGGACCCACTGACTTTCATTATGGACAAAACAACACTGAGGCATTCTTTTAAAATATCTTTTATAAATACTTTGTGTTTGACAGAAGAAGTCATTGATATCTATTTTTGTGTGAATTATCTTTGTAACTATTCTTAGGACAGTGTTTCTTTTTCACAATTGTGTGGTTGGAGCAAGTTGTTAATGTTTCAAATGTTGTTATTTTATAAAATCATACTTTTTTCTGTTTAATCAATTATTTTCTCATTCGTAATTAGTTAACTGTGTAAATTATTGCTGAAAAGTCATTTGATTTTGAGTTTAAATCTACTTTCTTTCTTATATTGCAAAAAAAGAAAAAAGAAAAGAAAAAAGAGCCTATTATCTATAAATATTCTCGGGAATCCTCTGTTTGAATGGCACCAAATCAGCTATTATGATTTTTAAAGGATCACGTGTGTAACGGTCACCAGCTGGAGTGCCCTTGAAAGCCACCAGAGGGCACTCCACACCAGACTATCTTGTTCACTCACAGACTACATCTCCCATCATTCTCTGCCTGGACTCACCATTATCACATTCACCTGTAACTCATTATCTTGTTTAGTTCACCCCATATAGCCTGGTTCACCCCATCACCCCATCAAGTTTTGTATGTTGTTGCACTGCACTTCTGAACGTTTTCCCTGGTTTTCTTGTCTCTTGTTTTTTTTGGGGGGGATTTGTTGCCTGTCCCGTGGATTACTCTTGTGCCTCTGAACCCTGCCTGTTTTGTTTTTGTTTGTTTGTTTGGACTGTCTTCCTGTGCTCGACCCTCTGCTTGTTGGATTACGATTCTGGATAACCCCTTTAATAAAAGCTGCATTTGGATCCTCTACCCTCGTGTCTCAGAGCAGTTCGTAACAACGTGACACCAATATATACACACTCACACAATACTTTTTTTTACTGTTTTGTTAAATAAACATTTTATTTTCCAAATACCCTAAAACATTTGAACAGCATGTCTGCGCAAACATACAGTAGTGGCCAAAAGTGATGTCCGGTCTAGAAGAAATATAAGTATTATAATATTCAAATATTATTAAAAATTTGTTAGAGATTTTGTCAGCATTTTGCTTAGTTTTATTTGTGATAACTCAATGAAACATGCCAAATTATGCAGACATAAGTTTTAGCTTGGCTGTCATACAAAAAGAAAAATGACGAACAAGTGCAAAAACAACAGAGAACCAACAAAATATGAACAACTGATTATACTGTAGTCAATGTATGCTTTTCCCTGTGAGCTTTTTGTTTTTATATGCATTATTTTTTTTATTTTTTTTGCATAGTAAAATAAATCCTGCTGCTGTAGTTTACCTTTTTTTGCCAAATCATATTGTCAGATAAATAGTGTTTTGTTCTTCCCTCATATTTAACCCCTTCAGACCTGAATTTTTCCACTGAGCAATTTTTTTTACCTGCTTGATTTGATTTTTGCTCTTCTTCAATGTAGAAATTAATCTAAAACACAAGATTTTTGCCAACTCATCTTTTATTTTTTATTTTTACGCCACTATACAATGGACACCACGACTCAAAACATAAATACTTATGAACTAGAGTTTGTGAACTAGCGTTGAAGATTTTGAAAAGTGTGTGTGTGTGTGTGTTGCTGTGTATTCTTTTCTTCTGTATTCTATTTGTTTTTCACTAAAACCAAAGAAACTTTGAAGACATGTATGACTTGTTTTTCCTGCTAAGACAAAAACTGAGATCAAATCGTCTGCAGTAAAAACACAACCCTGGAGAGAAGACACCGCCTTGCCCAAACTTATCTCCTCGTTTATCTATGCATTTTCCCTCCTCCTATACTCCCTTCCTTTCTCCCTGATTCAAGTCAATGAAAGTATGCTGAGAATGTCTATATCTCACATATGATGTATCATGTAAATCTATTGTTTTTTTCCTTTTCATGTTTGGTATCATTTTAAATGTCTCAGTGCGATTGGTAAAAATGTCTCAATTTCACTGCAGTCATTATTATGAGATAGATTGAAAACTTAGGAGAATTCGGTTCTCCTTTTTGGGTGGTGTCTCATCAAGATATCGGATAATTCTCTCCTCTCCCCTGAAACCAGGTGTAACCCCCTGGGGTGCATGAATAGACCCAAAACAACTCTAAAGATATTTGTACAAGGCTTTTGGTCTGATCTGTTAAGGGAAAGTGGCAGAGCAGTCTTTGGGAATCTGTAACCAGACAAACCCCATGCAGTGCTGTGTCATGTCTTATCGAGTCTTGCGCTGAGAACACACTCACACACCACTGTGTGTCTCTGTCAGGTGCATTTCTTACTCTTCCGAGTCATCTTTGAGCAATTGATGTTATGTAGTTATTATTTCTGAATTGACTTTTAATTGTTTACTTGTGTAATTGGCACGATGCAGTTTTACCTGACAAATAAAATATTAATCTTGATTTATTCTGTATGATTCTGAAATCAGTAATTGTAGTATAGATTAATGTGGAGTCTGGTGTTAAGTTATGAGCCACAACTAGCCTAAGTTATGAGGTTCCTGCTGATATCTTTCAAGACCTGATGGACATTAAAATGTAAAGAATTCCTGTGTTCTGCAACTCTGAAAGATCTTCAAAATAACTTTGAATATGATCACGATACTATTAAGTTTATGATAGGTGAAAGTTGATGAGGCTGTCCCGTGAGCATAAATCTGCATTTAAAGGTAAAAATGGGACTTCCTCCTCCTCCTGTCTGAAGGGGTTAAAAAATATATATTTTGCTCATATTTTCATGGTTTAGTTAAACGTGTAGTGTTATTAAAAACAAATATCCCCTCCAGACATCACTTGTGGCCATTTACTGGTTTCCATGTTTTATGGGGACTTTCCATAGACATGATGATCTTTATACTGTACAATCTGTACAGTGTATCCCCTAAACCTCCCTCTAAACACAGCCCTCACAGAAAACTTTCTGCATTTTTACATTTATGTATGATTTATAAGCTGTTTTCCTCATAGGGACCAACAAATGACAACACAAGGTCAAAAATTACTGGTATTACTATCCTTGTGGGGACATTTGGTGCACTTTTTTGGGGCATTTGGATAATGAATGCGCTTACTGATAAGCTTGTGTTACTGTATCTTTTACATGTGGTTTAGGTGGCTTAATATTTGTACATTGTGAACTGGTATTTACACCCTTGGTAATTTGGCTAAAAACCTGTTCACCTAACTAGTTAACTTGGAATGTAGTGTTTTGATTTCTCTTTGTGAAACTTCAATGCTGTTAACCCTGGACAGGTTTTAAAGAGATCTATTGTACAGAGAATCAGGCAAACTGATCATATGATCATTTGATACAGCATTTCAAGCCTGCCTGCAAGTCATGTGTCATAAAACATTCTTCAGATGAAAATTTTTATTTAATTTGAGTAACAAGTATGATTTACAGACAAATATAACAGGTTAATGTGGCCTCTATCTAAACATTCACAATAACTTATTTGTTTCTAAAGGTGTGTTATTCCAGTTCATGAACATCTTTGCCCTCTTCGAGCATGCATGTGCGGGCCATTGCACAGGTCACGGCATATGGGTCACAGTTGGCAGCAGGACGGCGGTCCTCAAAGTAACCACATTTATCCTGACCCACCTGACGAGGGATACGGATACTCGCCCCACGGTTAGCAACACCTGCTGAGAATTCACTGATGCTGGCGGTCTCGTGATGACCCGTGAGGCGACGCTTGTTATCTTCTCCACCGTGTGGGTCGTAGACTCGAATATGCTCTAAATGACACTTACTCAGTTTCTCGATGGCTTTCTCAATGTGCCTGATGAGAGGAGGACGATGGAGGTTAGATGACATGGCAATAACACTGTAACACAACTCACACTCTCTGTTTTATAGATGTCTTTAGTGTCTCTGACTTTTATGATTGTGTGTGTGTGTGTGCATAAGTGAGTACATACTCAATTCCTCCTTCTTCTCTCATTTGCTCTGTGCTCACATTGATGTGGCAACCGGCTCCGTTCCAGTCTCCCGTCATGGGTTTTGGATCCAGGGTGGCCACCACTCCGAAATCTTCACACACCCTGTGTAACAGGAAACGTGCCATCCACAGATGATCTCCCATCTCAATTCCTTCACATGGACCCACCTGGAACTCCCACTACAGAGAGAGTAAACTATCCTCACTGCCCATCCAGTACATACATAATAGTGATCTACAGATGTTGTGTTTTTGTAAATAAATAGTGTCTACTGTATCTCTAATACCTAATAACTTCATGGTAGTTACCTGAGAGGGCATGACCTCTGCGTTAGTGCCACTGATTTTGATGCCAGCATAAAGACAGGCTTTATAATGACTCTCCACAATGTCTCTGCCAAAGGCTCTGTCAGCACCAACACTGCAGTAATACGGACCTGACAGAAGAGAGACACAAAATTGTCCTCTTAAAAATATAGGATTGTCACAGATGCCATTTTATTGCAAAATCAGACACATAAAAACTCTCTAAAGAAATGCCAGCAAACCTGAACATGTAAAACGAGTCACAGGCAGAGAGTGTTTTCTGATTGGCTAAAAGAGTCACAGGCAGAGAGTGTTTTCTGATTGGCTAAAAGAGTCACAGGCAGAGAGTGTTTTCTGATTGGCTAAAAGAGTCACAGGCAGAGAGTGTTTTCTGATTGGCAAAAAGAGTGTGGACCAGAGAGCCATCTATCAGGTACTGAAACTTAAATGTTACTTGAAATAAAATAAACATTTAACAAATGTAAGAGAAAACTATTTAAACTTGTTTTATTTCAGTTCATTGCAGCATTTTTCATTTATTTCACTTGATGTACAAAATTAACTGAAATAATTCAGAAATAAAAATTAATAAAAACCATATAAGCATATTTGAACACAACAAAGTGACAAACTATACAATTTAAATATAAAAATTAAATATTAAAATATTAATAAATATAATATTATCTCAATGATACTAAAATTGCACTGCTATAGGGACATTGTAAGTGTGTTATTCAAAATATCCCCCAAAGCACCTTTAAAACCAAAGACCTTTCTCATTGCATTATAAGGTGTTACAAATGATCATTAAGTTTCATGTTGCGCCCTTAACCTAGACTGTGGATGTAACAACTCATAAAAACATTCAGATCACCTTGTTTTTTGGGGTAGCCTAGTCTGGGCCAGCCATAAGGGTGTCCATCCACACCTAGTAGAGTATATTCCTGCTCCATACCAAACCAAGGGTGGAGATCTTTGACCTTCTCCATGACCTTGTTACAGCTGTTACGATGATTCGATTCTAAGAGAAAAGGTACCAGGCTTTAAATCATTTACAGTTCTACACAACTTTAAAATATAGCATCATCTTTCTCTATTTGGTTTTATGGTGTGACACCTGCATGAAATGTTTCTTGTATAACATTATATAGAAGAAACATTACATATATACTGTATATATATAAACAGTAGTATTAGCTGATGTGCATGTGCAACTAACCCATTAACATCTTAAAACATTTTTCAGTGAATTTTAAAAACCGTTTTAATAAATATGGTGCTTGTAGAACTTAAATTACAAATAAGGCAACAGTTTGCATGACTTCTTTTTGAATTTGTTTCATAAACTTAGTTATATAAGTAAATGCCTTCAGTGAACTTAAAATGTCAAGTTGCCATGACTTAAATCTGCCCTAATTTTTACCAACTAACTACTTCGTCTCCTTTTATCAACAAGAAGTAATAAAACTTTGTGGTTTAATAATGTGTCAGTTTTTTAATAAGAAATTGGAATAAGCATTCAACAATACCATATAATGGTAAACAAACTTAAAAAGTGATCACATGAAGCAGTAACAATCATTTTGCAATCATCAAGTAATCATTTTGAGTTGAGGAAAAAACTCATTCTGATATCACAAGAAAATACGTTTCTAAATGTGTCCGTAACAATGTACATGAAAATAGCAAACTGCCAAACAATGTAACCATATTCATTTTTAATGCACCAGGGCATGCTGGGAAGCAGGTGAATGAGACTGAATAAACTATTTTTTTTCAATACAGGCCTACATGAACTAAAAATGCATTAATCCAGTTTACCTGTTATACTTTAAAAATGAATTAATACAACAACAAAAAAGTTGCACTAAGATGCATTGCTTGTGCTCCTTTTGAATGTGGCTCAAAACAGTAAGTAAATCAAAAACTACAATATGTAAATCTTTAGCATTATTTACTGTTTTTTCTTTCTTTTTTTTATACAGTTTCCCAATCATACCTGCAGGTTCCTGGGTGTGCTTGAGCACTTCACACAGGACCAGTTTGTTTGGGTCCAAAATGAAGGGGTCCCTGAACATGCAGACGGGAATCAGTAGCATGTCGCTGTTGCGTCCTTCAGACTGACCTGTGCTGGAACCATCAAAGTTCCATTCTGGCAGATCTGCCAAAGAACAAGAAAAACCAGCATTAACAATGGAGATAAAAACAAAGAAAGTGAAACTGCTCAGGTAAAACCGAAACTTTGCTACCAGCTATGCTCTTTGGCTCCGTATCCATGGTTCGAGTCTTGCTGCGCAGACCCTCCCCAGAGCCATCAATCCAGACGTAAGTGACCTGATAGGAGTGTCCCTGAGGCAGACTGAGATACTGCTGCCGCAGGGCTTTGTTCAGGCTAGAGCTGTCAGATACGTAAGACATACTGGACCAGATTTACAGTAAATAATGTATCTGGAGAAGCAAAACAAGAAGAACATCGACTATGCTGTCAATGTAGTTGTTTATTAAAATATCATAAATATGAATTATAATTATTTAAATATATTAATTAGAAATTCTGACAAATTTTTATCTAAAAACTTTTAAATTGTACTGTTTGTCAATACGTTATCCACAAATTTGTATAGATTTATCAAAATATTATATTTTCTTTGATTACACAGTGAATAATAAAAGCCAAGCGAAATTTTACTGCTCATTAAAGTACCATAATGTATTACTTACTCAGACAGGTGAATATGATATAATCGTTCCTCTCCACACATGAAGACCTGTGTACTGAAACAGTTGAGTTTAAGGAGCCCGTCATCAATAAGTTATGACGTGTGAGAGATGAAACATAACATGGGCGTGACTTCCATTCTTAGATTTGATTCTGTGATGACTAAACAAAATGAGTCATTACACCCCAATGCATTTAAACCTGTTTACCTGTAATTGCTACGATACTGCTGCTGATTTTTTTTTTTCATTCATGAATTGTTTTTGTTTTTTCTGGGATGCATTACCAGGTATTTTATAAGTATAGTTAAAGGGATACTGCACTGAAAAATGAAAATTCTGTCATCATATACTCACCCTCATGTTGTTTCAAACCTGTATGAATTTCTTTCTTTTGCTGAACACAAAGGAAGATATCTAGAAGAATGTGAGTAACCAGACAGTTTTAGATACCATTGACTTCCATAGTAGGAAAAAAATATACTATGGAAGTCAATGGTATCTAAAACTGTCTGGTTACTCACATTCTTCTAGATATCTTCCTTTCTGTTCAGCAAAAGAAAGAAATTCATACAGGTTTGAAACAACATGAGGGTGAGTATATGATGACAGAATTTTCATTTTTCAGTGGAGTATCCCTTTAAGCTGAATATACAATAGTAGATTTCTCTTGAGGCAATGAAGACTTGTGCATGACCAGTATTTTCGGTGACAAATACAATCTACTCAACCGTTTTCTCACCTCAGCTCTCCTTCACACACAATTACACACTACGCTTAATGAGAGGCTTTTTTCCACTGCAAAGAGACATCAGCACAATCAAGGCTCAGAGGAACCAAGCTTTTTATGTGCTTTGATATGAACAGACACTTGCTGTAAAAAACCTGATTACTAAAGCTGATTAATTCAAACCCCTGCAAGCACGTCATGAAGCAAACTATATAGAAACTGCTTGTTTGCAGAACAGACATAATAAAATACACTTAGGAACACAACCTCTTCTAATGGGTTTGGCTTTTCATTCACTAAAGGAAATCACAAGTCTTATTGCCACAAGTTACCTATAGACAGGCAAAACCAGTTTAAAAAGCAGAAGCTAAACAAAGAAGGTGTTTATGAAAATAAATAAAGCCGATTTAATAAAGTTGTGAATAGATTGCACTGCTCTCATATAAGTAACATTATATATATCACTCTGTATCACCTTTGTGTATTAAATAAGTCCAACAAGGATATACATTGACTAATTTCTTGTCTGAGATCTTTTGTTTTTACTCAAAGGCTGATTCCCACTATATCCTCCCGGGCCCCTTCTTTGGAGACCTATAGTCTCAATCAAATCCAGACGGTACAATATGAGATGACAATAGCAAAGAAGGCAATTTTGTTGACGTGGAACAAAGTGTTTGTACCTAAATTTGAGGTGTGGCTTACAGAGTTTAGAAGTGTGTTACATTTGTAAAAGATCAGATATGAAATTGCTTTTTTTTTTCATATCTGGATTGATCATTGAATTGAACATTCTGCACATATTAAGAGGTATATGGTAGATTATATAATGTCTTGCAGGTTTTTTTCTTAATTGGGTAATCATTGGTATTGGAATTTTAAATATTGTTTTATGTAGACTATGTATATAGCTGTTTGTATGTGTTTCTGTATATATGTATGTATAGATATTGCATGTTTTTGTATTTTTTGTATTTATATATTTACCTTTTTTATTTTTGTTGTTACTGATTTTACTCATGTTACTGTTGTTACATTCTTGTGTAAGAATGGGAGCAAATCTCTTCAGCCATGTCCCAAAATCTATAGTGAAAAGCTTCTCAGAAGATATTAAAGAGCTCCAGCTTTTTATTAATGTCAGTGTTTTTTCAATTAAATGTTTTATATAAGTACATATGGATTCCATGTTTGGGTGTCTACTACATAGTCTACTTATGGTAAAATGTTAAAACATTTAGGCTAAATGTGATGCAACCTGTTCATCCTGTCTCCATTGTGATGTTTTGGAACATTTACAAGCAGAAAACTAAATAGTTTATGACAAAACAAATATGATGTGGCGCAAGATAATCTTGATGATGTAACTTTAAAATGAAATGTAACCTGTTTCCTGAAACATAAGTATTCCTGAGTGGTTCATACTGATACTAAAACAATAAAAGCTAAACTAAAACTATACTTGCTTAACATATTAAAGAGCCAATTCATACCTTTCTGGTGATACAAATCTAAAAAAAAACAATGGTCAAAAGTATAAAAGATGCTTGGTGAATGCCTCAAATGTGAAACACAAACAACAACAACAACAAAAACATTACTACTAACATGAAGTGCATGTTTAATTAAAGTCCTTCACAAACTGGTTAACACACTTGTTACATCTAAAACAAGAAATAGCTATTTTTTTAATAAACAATATGCAGGAAAAACATGCAAATTATATCTGCAAACCTGTTTTGACATCATTTACCAAATGGTTTTGATCAAAAGTGATCCGGGATTAAAAATCCATGCTCAAGTGCACAGTGATATCAGATTGTGATTGTTCAGAGCTCCCAGATCACCTCAGGTTGGGACTGAACCTTGCTTTCGGCTACCACAACTCAAGGCAATCTACTCAGTTAAAAGAAATAAAATAGCAGCTTTCAAATAACACAAACATTCTTAAAGGAATTGGCCACCCAAAAATGAAAATCCTTAGACGTAAGTGCGTTGTAAAGCTCGCACAAGAAGTGGCGACTATGAGTCCAATTGCGTTACTTCTTGTGCAAACTTCACCACGTACTTACATTGAAGTCGAGCTGAACTTGCGAACAAGTCTAGGGCAGTTCAGTGATGGTTTATAGATAAAGGAGTTTAAAATATTAGTCTTATTTTATACACACACCTAATTTCAATTCAAAAGACATTGATTCATCCACTGGGGTCGTATGGATTACCGTCACGATCACTGTGTGTGATTTTTCAAGCGTCAACCAAGCAGCAACCATTCACTTGCATTATATGGACTCATCGAGAAGAAAAATCTTCATTTGTGTTTATCTGAAGAAAGTCTTCATGAGTAGGCCTATATATGATGAAAGAATTTTCATTTTTGAGTGAACTATCCCTTTAAGAAAAGATATTCAGAATTACAGTGAGAAGGAAAACATAATCATGAACGACAGTGAGCGGTCCAGCATAGCTTCAGTGAGTGATCACAGTGCAGGATGGATGATTAAGAATCACATTTATGGATCATATGTCCACAGCAGCTCTCATGTCATGCTTTCCTGACAATACGCCCAGTTTTCTTTGAGTCTCGTCTCCTTGACCGGACCGGCTGGCTACTGACTCGCCACGTTCCATGACAGACACGGGTACTGTGGGTAAGAATAAGAACAACACAGACAGTTATGAAGGCATACACACATGCACATATGTAATTTGCTGTCTAAATAGGGGCTGTTTTGTGTTTTATGGTAATACTGTATCCTTCTGAGACACTTACGGGCTGATTTCCCAGAAAGTCAACAGGGTGAAATGAATATTAACCCTTAAACACATAGCCTACCTCGGGTCTTTAGTGACCAGGGAAGTCATTCACTGCCCCTCATACATTTTTTTTAAGTTAGACATCAACCTTCTTCTTAGTATTTCTCCATTATAAACAAAAATGAATACAATTATAAATGAATGCCTGTTTTCCCATTCATTTTTATTTAATTTTTTTGTAAAAATTGTATAGGGTCATTAACGACCCTAGGTAATGGTGCAGGTATATATTTTTTCTGCACAACAATAATTGGATCTTTGATGACTGAACAAGTGCAATTGATGTTTCACTCATAGTTACCGCAGCGCAGGCAGAAAACAAAAGAATAGGAAGTATCATCAGCAAAACTTGAAGTGGCTCAGCGATTTACTGCAGAGCAAGTACTGAACGCAATCAAATATTACTGTCACTGTCATGTGATGGTGGATCTGTGAAGAAGCTGTCAGCGATCAAAATATAGATTTTGAAGATGTTGATAATAATAATAATAATAATAATAATAATACGTTTATTTTATATAGCGCCTTTCGCAAACCCAAGGTCGCTTTACATAGGAATGATAGTTTTAAGAGTATGTTTGAGATCGAATCTGAGCCAGATGCTGAATTTACTGAACCCTTCCAAGCGCCAAAAGGTAACAAAATATGCTTTATTTTATTCTTCTGTAATTGTTACTCTAATATCAGGAGAGTTTTATATTATCGCGATAGCGTAGAGATCCATCCATGTGATAATGATTGGCGAAACATTAAGGGTTAGTATTATGTAGAGGAGGTAACCTAAATGTGCCTGTGGTAACAAAACCAAACATTTTAAGGCATGCGGAATAACTCTTAAAAAGGTTTGGTCAGATTAGTTTCACGTGGTTTCAGGTTTCACATTTTTAGTAATTGTGCGAGGTAAAAAAGCACATGTAAACAATAAACATCTTACCCGGAGGACCACATGAGGCGTTTATGTGGCTTGGCTGCTTGTCTCCTGTACTGCATCAGTCCACACACCAGCTCGTGAGCTATCATGACGTAAAGTAAGAATATGAGCACACCCGGGTCCATCCTGCCGGTAAGTGCAAGTATTCGCTATTTGACAGGTTTTTGCACAGCAATGCGGGTTGCACGGAATTTAGCTACAGGGTCACTGCATCTCGCCCACGCGCTCGTTTGTTATCCCTCCACGAGTTACTTGTCTCGCGCTTCAAAAATAATTCATAAACAGCGGGGTTTTACTCCCCATCACTGACTTGATAATCCGACCTTTTCATCTTTTACTGTTGACGTAGTGTGAGGATTTTGTTGCTTGAATTATATCCTATTGAGCTTTTCGTCAGACGGATCATGACTAGGAGGATGATGTTGCCGTGGAGACATCGCCGTTGCCAAGAGACCTCGTAATTCAATTTCAGTGCCGAGATTGAAAAAGAAAATATATCATCGCTGCCATTATACCATATGAACCCCTCATACAAGTCATTCCTCGAGAAAAAACAAAACAAAACAAAAACATTGTGGCATTCACACGTGTATAAACAACGACAGGAAATTTTGCTGACAGCAACGGTTTTCTGAAGGCGTACAAAAATCTAGTAGCCTAACTTAATTTTGGTTAATCATGTAACCAATTTTCATTTCATTTTTGTAGTACTTAAAGACAATCAGTCTAATAATACCTTATGGATAAATTAACTGTAAACCTTTTTAATACACACACACACACACACACACACACACACACACACACACACACACACACACACACACACACACACACACACACACACACACACACACACACAAACACACACACACACAAACACACACACACACACACACACACACAGAGAGAGAGAGAGAGAGAGAGAGAGAGATTGAAATGTCTCAATACTATTAAGAAATTAAGATATCCTTTGTCTGAGAGAATCTGTTTAATAATATTTCTATTAATTGCATATTACACTTTTTAAAATAAATACTCAATTTAATTTGACATACAAATATGCAGAATGGTAATACAATATACGATTTAATATATGCAAAATTATACTTAATTGTCTCTTTATTTTAAAACCCCTCTTATCATTACAAAAGGGCTCCAAATAGTTCATTTAGTTACATTTTTACCATAACCAAAACTGCATTGTACTCCTAAAAATATAGTGCATTCTTTTGGATCTCTGTTATTCTGCAGTAGAGAGAATCCATTAAGTGAAAGACCATCCACAGGGTAGATCTTTCTCAGTGATGATAGCCATGATGAACCCAAACCACTTAAACCTCAAAAACCTTTAACAATATATGGACATCAAATACCACAACCTTACCACTTAATGGATTCTGTTTATTGTATATCAAATATTAAATTGCATTGAATTGGATTAATTGTTTGGATAATGTCATTTTTTTTCCTGTGATGGAATATAGACTTTCTTACCAGTTGAGTAAAATATAAGTAATTGTAAGAAGCAGACTTCTGTATTATTTTACCCCTATATTTCACTCATAGTGAAGATAACTCTATATCTTTCAGTTAGCATCAGTGTTAGCATGTTGGGTGTGGTTTTGCATGTGTTATGACCGGGCTAGTCCTGCCATGGCGACACAAGCAGTTCTCCTGCTGTGATGTCGACCGTTTTGCTTGAAGGCTGCCAGTTGGTGGCGCAGTCACCACAATAACCTCCTACGGCCCTGTATTCTCACGCACCTCCTCCGGACGTTCCTGTAACCAGCAAACACACAAAAAGAGATTTTAATATTACGCACAGAGATTAGAGATTACAGCAAACCCATATGGCCTTCTTTAATCTGTGGAATACAAAACGTGAAATTTTGAAGAATTTACTGGTCGTTCTTTTCCATGCAATTACAATGAATGGGGGACTGGAGCTTTCAAGCTTAAAAAATTATGCAAAATCACCATAAAAGTATCCATATATGACTTCTTAAGCCTTCAAGTCGTATTATAGCGACTGGGTGTGAAACATAACACACTTAAAATGTATTCCTTTGTGTTCTACAACAGATATGAAGTCATAAAGGTTTGGATTGGGTGAGTTAATTATGGAAGCTTGTTTCCGCCACGGAATAAAAATATAATTATGACCTTTTTTTTTTATCTCACAATTCGAGTTTACATCTAAACATCTAAAAAGTCCTTTTTTCTTGCAGTTGCGAGTTTACATCTCGCATTTCGGACTTTTTTTCTCGCAATTGCAAGTTTATATATCGCGCAATTCTGACTTCTTCTCTCAGAAATGTGAGAACTCGCAATTGTGTGTCATAAAGTCCAAACTTTTTCTCAGAATCTAACAATTCTGACTTTATAACATACAATTGCTAATTTATATCACGCATTTCGAGATATAAACTCGCAACTGCAAGAAAAAAAGTCAGAATGGCTTCCATAGTAAATAATGTCTGAATTTTTTGTTTTGTTTGGTGAACTATCCCTTTAAGGTTAAAGCTTTTACACAAAACAAGAACATGTACAGCCAGGTAACTTACAGTATCTCCAGAATCATACAGTTCATTGCCAAAGCCAGTGCAGCTTATATGAGATGCGTCTGAGGTCTCCATTGAGGCATTGGCATTATGTTTAGTCTTCAGGTAGAACACAAACAAGGCAGTGAGAATCAGTAAGAGCAGAATGACGAATACAACAGAGGCCACAATGGTTCCGGTGTTGTCAGATGATGAGGCTGTAAATACAAAGATTTTCATGCATCACTATATATAAGGTTTTCACACCGATCACTTTCCAATTCACACATACTTATAGGTATAATGGTAACAAGAATACATAAAGAATCTGAATGACACTAAGGTAAAAACAAATTTGAAGAATTCTTGCTAGATGAAGAACTCTTACTTTGGTCAGTCTTCTGCCCAGCACAGTTCACCCCAACCGTGTACCGTATGTCATCCAGGGCAAGAAAACCCTTCTCTCCTTTAATTCCCTCTAGTACAATCTACCTCCCATTAAATCACACACACAATCATTATAATCAAAGTCAAATTCATGCAGAACCAATAAGAACATTGAATAAAGTAGGGTTTGGTCACCTGGTACTCGGTTTCTGAGGTGATATTGACACTAAAGTAGTTCCAGTTTCTTCCTCCCTCTTGCAGCATCAGTAATTCTTGTTTGGGTTCTTCAGACAGCCTCCATACCATGAGTTTGCTGTCATCTTCAGAAGAAAACAACATAAATAATCATTATTAAATTATAATTATATTGTTTTTATCCAATGCAACTTGCAGTGCATTTTACAGGATATGTAATAGCTGGATGCTAGTTTAAAGGAAAAGTTTGGAACAAATAAGGTGTATAATTGGCAGAAAGATTTTTTGATAGATATTTTAGTAGCTATGCTGCCGTCTATGTTTTGAAAGAAGTCTCTTATGCTAACCAAGGCTGCATTATTTGATCCAAAACACAGTAAAAACAGTAATATTGTGAAATATTGTTTTCTATTTTAATGTAGTTTCAAATTTATGAATAATTTATTGGAATAATTTATTCCAGTGATGATAAAGCTGAATTTTCAGCATCCATTCCTCAAGTCCTCAGAGTCACATGATCCTTCAGAAATCATTCTATCCTGATTTTGGTGCTCAAGAAACATTTCTTATTTTTCTCAATGTTGAAAACAGTTGTGCTGCTTAAAGTTTTTGTGGAAACTGTGATGCATTTTTTCAGGATTCTTTGATGAATAGAAAGTCAAAAGAATAGTATTTATTTGAAATCTAAATATTCTGTAATATAAATATTCTATCTTTACTGTCACTTTTGATCAGTTTTATGTGTCCTTGCTAAATAAAAGTATTTGTTTTTTTTAGAAAAAAATCATACTGACCCAAAACTTTTGATGTCACTGACACTAATTTACGCTTATCAAAGACTAAATAACTGAGGTAATAAACAATCAAAACGGATCATTTGATGATATAGATGTGGCATACAAATGGTTGGCTGATAAACCCATAAGCTCAGGCAGGTTCCTTTGGTTGGTGCCAGGTGAGGGCTAAGCAGCCAGGCATTCCGACTAGCGGTGTCCCGCTGGGAGTTAGGAAGGACCAGGAAGTGTCCTGGAGTTATAAAGGAGAATAACATTTACTCAAAATAAATGAGCTGGTGACATTGAGTATATATATATACTCTCTACTTAGCAACAAGCATTTTTTGGATGAGTGTAAAGCGCATAAATCACCTTCTTCAGTGTACAGTGTGTGGTCATATGCTGGTGTGCTGTAGAACATCTCAGCTTGTGCACTGGTCAGGTCCCAGTCTAACCAGTCTACAGATGCCTTCTGAGTGTTGGACCAACCACAGAAACCTTTCTCGAAATCACAGACGCTATCTGGAATGCACACACAAACACAAATTACCAAACAACAACAACAAAAACTTAAATCTAAGCTATTTTATAGATCTTGTAATAATAAACAACAACAAATAAGTTATTAATAAATAAAAAATACAATTAATTATAATGAACAATAATATATATTTATTCAATTACATGCATTTATTTATTATTAATAATAAAAAAAATACACTATTGTTCAAAAGTTTGGGGCCAGTGAGATATTTTTTAAAGAAATTAACATTTTATTCAGCAAGAATACATTAAATTGATCAAAAGTGACCGTAAAGACATTTCTAATGTAAAAAAACACATTAGTTCTTTTAGAAGTTTTAGAAGTTCTTTTAGAACTTTTTATTTATCAAATAATCCAACCATAAATTCTAATAATCTAATCTTAAATTAGAAAAAAAGTTATTTTAAATTGTAATACTATTTCACAACACTACAGTTTCTACTGTATTTTTGATTAAATAAACGACTTTACAGCCCCCAAACTTTGAACTATAAAATATATATTGTCAATATTTTATGCAATATATGACAAGTTATAGATGACAAGAAGGTGCTTGTGAAAGTAAATGGGGTTAATTTTGATTTCATGTTGACTTTAACTTTGGTTTTAATTCAAACCTGGTGTGGGGCAGCTGTGGGTCGAGTAGGTGATGTCATCAATGGCAATAAAACTCAATAAGCCTCCTTCACCCTTCACCTCAAACTGCAGCTGAATCATAAAGATGCATCAAATCTTTACACACATCCAGACTCACACCCAGACCATTTATTAAGCATAACAAGCTAACGACACAGGTGTAATTGCGATACCTTGGCAGGTCATTTACATTGCTAAACGGGTTAAGGCAGCAGATCACTTACCTGCCAGTCCCCATGCCAGCTGATGTTCCCTTGGCCATGACGCCAGGCATGTCCCTGCCCGACGCTGCTGGAGAATATCTGTATCATGTCTCCATCAGATGGCTTCACATAGACATTCAGCGTGCCTGTGTGTGGGGGGGATACATATGGTAGTTACTTGAAAATTAATAGGTGTGTACACCCAACACAAATATGAGATCATGTTCTCTTACCTGGATTTTCTCCTCCTGTATGGTACCAGAAGTGTACACATTCGGTGTGAGTTAAACCTCTGCGCACAGGTGAGGTCAGGGTGCTCACACTGTCCTGGGGAAGGACATCCACACCGCTGTGTGCCAGCATGTAGAACCCTAGTCACAACATACTATATATCATTCCTTTAAACTAATCCAGCTAAAATAAAATAGAAAACATAGCTAGTAATCTATATCTTAAACAAGGTTAAGCAGTATTGTGAGCTGGATCACAAACACTGTCGCTGCAACAGTTTAGCGAATTAGCTCAGACTTCTCACCAATTTTCTCTCATTTTCAAATTTCCCTTACCCTTTTCTGTTTCCAGGCTGTGGTCGGTCTCAGGTCCAGTTTTGTGTAATGCCCAGCTCTGGTGTATCCACCTGGCTTTTTCAGAACTGGTATAGCCACAAGTCTGACTCTCAAACGAGCACATAGTGGGCAAAGAACATGGTCCCGTCACAAACGCCACATCATCTAACGCCAACTGACCATCAAAACCAGAGCGAGTCGCCTCAAACACCAGCTACATAAGCGAGAAGAATGAATGACAAGAAAATTAAATGAGGATTTAATACTGAAAATGTTAAACATCCCTTTTCACAGTCATAAAATGGTTAAAAGAACCAGTTTATTCACTAAAACTCTTCTAAGCCAATATATGTGGCCATTTACAGAGTCATTATGTGTTTTGCTGGGGCTTTTGCTGACAATTATGCATTAGGCGTGTAAACAACTTTTGTGTGCACCTGGAAAGCAGAGAGCTGAGGAAGCACGGGGCAATGGCCCTCATGCCAGACGTTACCATGGGCACCGCTGCGCATCCACAACAGCTCTTCTGAGCCATCAGCAAATAGCCGCTTTACACTGAGAGTGCCTTGGAAAGAGAGGATGAATGATGAAACAAATGAATTATAATGAAGTGTAAAGTTTGAGTCAGTTTCTCAGCACAAGCTGTAGGACCATCTGGTCACACAATGGCCGAGAAACTCATATTTTATGAAGCTGGGAATAAGATGTCCATATCCACCTGTGTTTGGCCCATAGAGTTTGTAGAAGAAGGACAGACAGTGCTCTGTGTTACTATACTGTCTGATGGAGAGGAGACGTCCAGAAAGACCTTGCAATGAAGTGTTCCACATATCCACCACCAGACTCCTACCTGAGAAAGAGAGAGATAAGTGAAGAAAGATGTTTGTATGATGATGATATAATAACATAATATTCAAATACAATTCACTCAAAATTAAGCAACATTAAAAGTCTCCTGACCAACATGGATAGTATGGTCCATTCCAGTATGAAGTTTCCAGTCATAATTATCCGTTTGGTCCTGGTACCACCCGCACAAATTTACCTCAAAATTACACGATACATCTGTTATAGGGAAAACAATAGATAATGATGCAAAGATGGAACAAAAAAAATAACCAAATCATTTAGAGACAATGAAAATGAAACATGTAAAATAATGTTGATTATTTGTATCCACTCACCACCAGAGGGGATATACAGAGGAGAACAGTAAACAAAGTACACATCCTTCACTGCAATCTGGTTACTTGGGGAGAGCTCCTCAGAACGGGCCATGAACTCAAACTGAGAAAGACAATAGATAGATAGACGGACAAATAGACAAAAACAGAGAGGTAGATGATAAGAGATATGACAGAAAGATAGATGATAAATAGATAGATAGATACAGACAGATATACAGATAGATAGATAGATACAGACAGATAGATAGATACAGACAGATATATAGATATAAACAGATAAATAGACAGATAGATACAGACAGATATACAGACATATAGATAGATACAGACAGACAGATAGATAGATGCAGACAGATATATAGATATTTATATATCCATATATATAGATAGATACAGACAGATAGATAGATAGATTGAGAGGTAGATATATAGTCTACCTGAAAGCGATTATCTCTTGCTCCAACATAGACTTCCTCCTTTAGCCAAGTTCCTGCTGTCTCATTGGTCCTTCCAGCAAACTTCCACAGCACAGATGGGGTCCCAAACACACTGTCTACAACATACACTGCCAGATCACCTGCAGAGAGAGGAAGAGAATCTATAGTCTAACATCACGCAAACTAACAGAGGAGAGACAGGTGTATTACAGCTGATGTTGTACCTATGTGTGGGCTACTGCCACTGAGACTGTAGGAGAACTGAAGGGTGCACGCTGGACCTGATGGACCCAGGAGAGGGGTACGAGTTTGAGCTTCAGTTAACTGCTGCCCAGGAGCACTAGTCACAAACAGGAACTCTTCTAATGACACATACACAAATTACATTCAATTATCTAGCATTTTCTTAATTCCATCATGCTAAAAAAAATTGTTTTTACCTTGAATGAAGGTGTCATTATACTCTTTTAGCTCCCAGGCCTGGCTCCCTATACTAGTATCTGTCCAGCCAGAGCTTCCCATCTCATATGAGAAGTCCCCTATGTACACAACATTAACATAGACCCTCAATGTGTGATTAAGATATACATGTGTACACATGTACACCAAAACAACCATACACTTAACATGCACACATATTTGTATAGGTGGTACTCACCACACTGAGCTTCATCTTCTCCAGCAGGACAGTCCTTTTGAAAGTCACAGATTTTCAGACTGTCCTCTATGCAAGGTTTAGCGGGAGGCTTTGGAAATGCTGGAAAGGGCATTGAGTCTGTATAACAGGCAATGAAACAGAAAGACACTATTGAATTGTTTTATAAATTTACAGACAAATTTGTAGGTAAACTCAGAGTTGTGGTGTATAATCGACGTAGACAGGCATAAAATCAGAGAGTACCATTGAATAAGATGCACTCAGGGGACAACACAATATCATCAATAGCGATCCCTCCATAAGTATAGTCTCGAATGGCAGCAACAAATAGTATCTGATTGGGGAAAGTTCAATACATTAGACAGCATTTATGACTGCAGTGTGATAAAAAAGCGGAAAACTTCTGAGATCAGAGTGATGATGTCAGAGGAGCAATGAGTTCAAGTACCTGGAACGTGCTATTGACAACAAACTCCACCTCAGCCTTTACCCACAAGTCCCCAAGAGCACCTCCACGTTCCCACACAGGATAAATCTCCGTCCCGGCCACCAACACAGACAGTCCGCCCGAAACTCGGCCAAACTGATGTGTGTACATTATCATCTGTAATTATGAACAATGGGTGTAAAGTGTAAGCCTATAGACACTGAGACATCCCCAATCCTGCGTATTTGGTTACAATCCTGATACAAAACGAGTGCATTAAGTTGAAGTTGTGCCTTTATTGTCATGCTACTGCACCATTTAATAAGCATTTGGTACTATACATACCCGGCAAGGATGTGTGTCATTGGTTGGTGCCAGGGGCGGGCTTTGAAAAGACGTCCAATCATTCGTCAGGATGTCCGGCTTAGTTACATATAAGAAATGTCCTGAAGAGGACATAAATAAATATTTATTTATTTATTTTGAGACTTCAATGCACATGTATTATCTTTAACAAAAAACAGCAATAAACCCAACTAGGAAAAACTAACTAAAATACATTTTAAAATACATTTTCATGACTATTCAGGGCTATTGGGCCTACTACTGACTGTGACAATTTTTTTTATGGCCTTGGAATGCCGTGAAACTGGATGGATGGATTGTTTGTGCGTATGGATCATAGATAAAGGACTTGGCTTACAAGTGTTGCATATCTTAAATGATAATGACTGACTGTATGTTTAAAGATTATGTGTTTCCCTTTATTGATGGTCATGACAAAGACTTAGACCAGCCGAAGAGTGATAAAATGGACAATGAAATGCCAATGTCAAGTTTGGTCACACCATTTCTGAATTACATACACAGTGGAAGATTAGAAGATTTGGATGAAAGAGCGTTTGATGAGGGGAGTGAAATAGACCCCGAGAGGAATTTCTATTATGACTCCACAACAGATGGGTCCAACTGTAAATATTTCACTGAGAAACAATTCAATGACATTGTAGAGAGGGATGGAGTGTATATTTATCCATCTCAATAGCAGAAGCTTAAATAGAAATTTCGGCAATATTATGGATTATTTGAAGCGGCTGAAGAGGACATTTGATGTCATTGCGATTTCTGAGACATGGTTACGAAATGACACTGTTGAAGACTTTGGAATAACAGGCTATGAAATGTTCTTTGTAAATCGGACTTTAAAGAAGGGAGGTGGAGTGGCCTTATACGTTAATACTGCCCTGCAATGCAAGCAGGTTGTCTCTATGTCGAAAGAATGTGCTGGGAATTTTGAAATAGTCACTGTAGAAATAGAGATGAAAACAAGTAGAAACCTAATAGTTAGTTGTTTGTATAGAGCGCCTGGAACATGTATTGACAAAACAAAGGATCAATTAGTTTGCATGTTTGAGAAGGTGGTAGGTAGAAAAAATGTTTTTGTTTGTGGAAATTTTAATGTTGATCTTTTGAATTCACAAGGCCACAAAGGTACTACAGATTTTATTTATACAATGGACAGCTTAGGTTTATTTCCAAAAATCACAAAGCCGAGTAGAATTACAGCACAAAGTGCTACATTAATTGACAATATTTATTCAAATGTTGTTGATAATGATATTGTTGGGGGATTGTTGGTGGAAGACATAAGTGACCATTTGCCAATTTTTGTTTATTATAATTGTAAATTAAATGGAGAAGCACCGGTAAGGAGGAAAAGAGAATGGAGGCTGAGGACTCCTGTAAACTTGAAAGCCTTTAAGGAAGATCTATTAAGATATAATTGGGAAGCTGTTTATGTTAATGATGCAAATGAAGCGTATTGCTCTTTTTTGAATATTTATTTAAAGTTGTATGAAATAAATTGTCCTTTAAAAATGTACATTGAGAAAAAGAGGGAACAAAAACCCTGGATGACAAAAGGGTTACTTAATGCATGTAAAAAGAAAAACACACTATATAGGGTCTTTTTAAGACAAAGAACGGAAAAAGCTGAGATGAAATATAAGGTATATAAAAATAAACTAACGAAAATACTTAGGTTAAGGAAGGAGACATATTACAGCAATTGTTTAGAGGCAAATAGAGAAAATATGAAAGGAATGTGGAAAGTCATAAATGGTTTAAAAAGACATAAATCTAAAGAAGCTGCATATCCTAAATTTATAATAAAAGATAATATGTGCATAGACAAGAAACAAGATGTGGCCGAAGAATTTAATGATTTTTTTGTTAATGTGGGACCAAATCTCGAAAGGGATATTGTTGAACCAAAAGAGAAAAATGGATTGGATGAATTAATTGAAAACTATCTGCAAAGTTTGTATCTAAGTGAGGTTAGTGAATCTGAAGTGAGGGGAACGGTTTTAAACCATAAAAGTAAGAGATCACAAGATTGCAATAACATGAAAGAAACCATAGAAGAAATTATTAAACCATTGACACACATATGTAATGTCTCATTTAGGACGGGAATATTCCCTGACCAGATGAAGGTAGCAAAGGTCATACCTTTTTTAAAGCAGGTAATAAAAATGATTTATCAAATTATAGACCTATATCACTCCTTCCACAGTTTTCTAAAATATTGGAAAAACTTTTTGTTAAAAGGTTGGATAGTTTTATTAATAAATATAATATTTTGAATGAGCAGCAGTATGGATTTCAGGCCAAGCAGTCGACCGGACTTGCAATAATGAAACTAGTGGATGAGTTAAGTAAGGCCATTGATGATAAGAGAGTGAGTCTGGGTGTCTTCATTGACCTGAAAAAGGCATTTGACACTATTAATCACGATATTCTTTTGAAGAAGCTGCTTAAGTATGGGGTCAGAGGGGTTGCATATTCTTGGATTTGTTCATATATAAATAACAGAACACAATTTGTTTCAGTTGATGGAATTATGTCAAGTCCCCTGAAAATTCTTTGTGGGGTTCCACAGGGCTCGGTCCTGGGACCAAAATTGTTTATTTTATATTTAAATGATCTCTGTAGGGTCTCAAGTGTTCTCAAGCCTATTCTTTTTGCGGATGATACAAATTTTTTTTACTCTGGGAAAGAGTTAAAAGACATTGTGAGAAATGTGGAAAGGGAGATGGAATGGGTTAAGAAATGGTTTGATATTAATAAGCTGTCACTGAATATGAGTAAAACCAAGTTTATGATTTGGGGTACAAATAGTGTGACAGACGTGAAAGTAAGAATAGGGGGGGAGGAAATAGAAAGAGTTAATGAAATACAATTTTTGGGTGTTATATTAGATTCTAAACTGGGGTGGAAAAAGCACATTGATTATGTAAAATCTAAAATCTCAAAGTCAGTTGCGATATTAAATAGGATTGGGAATTTGTTCAATAAGAAGGCATTATTTATGTTATATTCATCGTTATTTGTTCCATATTTAACTTATTGTTTGGAGATTTGGGGTAATACGTATAAGACATACACCCAACCACTTTTTATTTTACAAAAGAGAGCTTTACGTATCATCACAAGATCACAATATAGGGATCATACAAACGATTTATTTATAAAATTAAACATTTTAAAATTTTATGATTTAGTGGATTACAAGGTTACATTGACAATGTATAAAGCATATTATAAAATGCTGCCTGATAAAATTTTGAGTATGTTTGAGAAACGTTATTGTAAGTATGAGTTAAAAGGAACATGTTTGTTTAAAAAATTGAAGGTACGAACAAATGTTAGATGCAGAACAATTTCTGTAAGAGGAGTGAATTTATGGAATTGTTTGCATATAGACCTTAAACTGACACAAACAATAAGTGGATTTAAAAGGCTCCTAAGAAACAAGATGATACTTTCATACAGAAAAGTTTTGGGTAATTAATTTCTATGACTTTGTTGTTTCAAGTGCTTGTAAGAAGAGAATTGAGCACTGTTTGACTGTTTGTGAAAATTGAGAGGGATAGGCGTTAATAAGCCTTGAGCTTCAGCCTATACCCTTTGGTTTAATCAAAAGTTATGTATGATGAGTTGAATATTTGTTATTGTATATTTGTTAGTGATAAACCAAATAAACGAAATGAAATGAAATAAAATGACTCTAAAACTATAAAAAACTAAAATAAAAATGGTCACAAATTAAGTAAAGTTCTTGTTACACTACTGTTCCAAAGTTTGGGGTTGGTAAGATTGTTTTATGTTTTTGAAAGAACTCTATTATGCTCACCAAGGCTGCATTTATTTAATCAAAAATACCGTAAAATATTGTAAAAGATATTATTACGATTTAAAATGTATTCCTGTGATGGCAAAGCTGAATTTTCAGCATCATTTTGATCCTTCAGAAATCATTCTAATATGCTGATTTGTTGCTCAAGAAAAATGTATTATTATTATCAATTTTGAAACCAGCTGTGTTGCTTAATATGTGTAAACTGTGATACAGAAATATATATGATCAGTATAAAGTTTAAAAGAGAAGCATTTATTGGAAACAGAAATCTTTTGTAACATTATAATTGTCTTTACTGTCACATCTGATCAATTTAATTTAACCTTGCTAAATAAAAGTATTAATTTATTTTCAACGGTAGTGTACATGGTATATTATAAAACATGAAACCATTCTAACCCACCTGCATTAAACATTAAATGCGACTAGATGATATATTGAAAAAAAACCCTAAGATAAATAATAATATATGAAAATTTTGCCAGCACATACCCATCATCGTATTAGTTGAGTGGTCTCTACCAGGTCCTTTTCGAGGCTCAGAAAGTGATATATTCATCTGATTTGTCCTTGTCCATTTCAAGGATGATATTGTTCTTATGTCCCATCCACAAAGATCATCCTCAAAGTCACAGCTCATGTTCTGCTCTGTACATATTAAGTACACACCAATATAACAAACATTATCAATGATTATGACTCCAGACCAGCAGTGGGCGATCTAACACAGGAATCATATGCACTGAAGACTAAATGAATTAACATATCTTATCATCAATACATCACTGATTTCTTTCACTAGATTCATGGTCTCTCACCACAGTTCTCTTCATCCGATCCATCACCACAGTCATCCGTGCCGTCACACACTTTATAGTCCTCCACACATCCCTCCCGCTTACACTTCACAAAACCAGGAATGCATGTTCCATTTTCAGGGGGAACTGAAAGAGAGAGAGATAATCCAAACATCCTTATCACTGATGGTGTTATCCATCTAAAGCGCAGATGCCCAATTGTAGACTTTTAAGGCAAGCAGATTTTAAATGTGATTAAAAAAAGAAATAAAATAAAAAAGAAATATCTCTTATGCTTACCCAGGCTGCATCAAAAATTCAGTAATATAAACAGTATTATGAACAAAAAACAGGTTTGCTGATACATTTTTTGTGTAATCCGTGAAAATCTTTTTTTTCTTTTCTTTTTTGGATTCTCCGATTTATAGACAGTTTTAAGAACAGCATTTATTTGAAATAGAACTCTTTCGTGACATTTTAAATGTCTTTACTGTTGCTTTTGATCAATTTAATGCATCCTTGCAGGATAAAAGTATTAATTTCTTAAAAAATAACTAAACAGCACTGTAGATTTCCCTTTATACGTTCTATAAATTTTAATCAAAAATAATAATTTGGGGAAAATAAATTGTCACTTTGAAACTGCATTTTATGCATCAGACAATCACTAAATTTTACATGTAATCTTTCCAAAATTTTAAAATGGAAATACTTATTTAGGAATATGGATTTCAACTCCACGTCATGCCTAAAAATGCCCTTTAGCTGTTCTAAATTCAGTGTAAACTAAGGCTTCTTGGGCCTTATTGCTTTAATAAAATAAAAAAATCTGGTTGTTCCAGCTGTTCTTGTCTAAATGTACAAAATAATATGTGAATGACCTTTTCCCATTTGTTCTTACCTGGCAGGGCACAATCTAGAAATTCCATGTGATCGACGGACACATCTCCCTGCTTCCCTTCACTGCGTCTGGAATGAAGCTGGATATGGAAAGGGCCCGGGATACGGCCCAGGTAGATGGTGGCCTCCCTCCAGCCTCGGACGCTGGAGCTCTCTGGCCTCCAAACCACAGCTTCCTTGCCGTCAGTTTGCAGCACTGACCCCCACAGAGGGGTGTCACCCAGCCCTGTGTAACCTAAAACACACACACACACAAACTGAATTCACAAGTGTTGAAGCAACACCTTTAGAGTTAGATGTGTCCCTTTTCTCCAAGTAATCTTCATTTAATACTACTCTACAGGTTAATTAGTCCATATTTAATGCAATTTTGAATATGTTAGTATGTGTGTGAACCTGAGTCCCAGATGAAGTATCTGAGCCGAAGGCGACAAGTAGGAGAGGAATGTTTTATTGTAGGGGACATAAGCACAGCAGTTCTCGGAGCATCTGAAGAAACAGCTGTCACTGCCATGAACCAGCCTGAGAAACACAGAAACATTACATGAAGAGAAACCTTGGTAACACTTTACAATAAGATTCAATTTGTTTACATTAGTTAATGTGCAGGTATCATGATGTATCAATGAATACAACTTTTACAGCATTTAATATTCAGACAAGGCCTAGTCATAGGCTAAAATGCATGTTTGAGCTGTTTCAACTGAAAGCATGCTCACCAAGGCTGCATTTATTTGATCAAAAATACAATAAAAATCACTTGTATATATTTCAATAGCCTATATTTAAAAATGTAATTTATTCCTGTGATGTTAAAGCTGAATTTTCAGCATCATTACTCCAGTCTTCAGTGTCACATGATCCTTCAGAAATCATTCTAATATACTGATTTGCTGCTCAAGAAACATTTATTTTTATCATCAATGTTAAAAACAGTGTTGATTAAATGTCTGTGGAAACTATGATAAAAAATTAAGGAATCCCTGATAAATAGAAAGTCCAAAAGAATAGCATTTAGGATTTGAAACAGAAATCTTTTGTTACATTTTAAAATGTCTTTACTGTCATTTTTGATCAATTTAATGCATCCTTGCTGAATAAAATATTAATTTCTTAAATAAAATATTTCTGATCCCAAACTTTTGAACAGTGGTGTAGATTTTCCTCCTTCTAAATTTTAATCAACAATACTAATTTAGAAAAACAAAATGTAATTTTGAAACTGCATTATATGCATTAGAAAATGAAATCAATCACTCCAAAATATGCATTTCAATTTTTAAAATCAATGAGTTGAAATAGCATAGACCTTAATCACAGCAGCGCCATCTAGCGCCATTTTTAACGGTAATGAAAGCGAGAAAAAAATTTAAGTAGACAAAAAAATCCCGACAATATGAGCTTTGTAAAATTATAAGTGATCTTGGAGCTATATACAGCGGATGCCATTAAAAAACAAAACAAACAAAAAACAGTAGGTCTATCCCTCACAGCCTCGCTTTCATAGGGCGCTGCTCTGAATAAGGTCTTCAGTACGGTTTAATTTAATTTTTAATTAACACAAGTAAATGTATCACTGGATTTGGAAAGGCTTTATAAAAACAACGGAAGGGTAACCTGTGGAAGTGCCAGTGGTGTAGTCGGAGGACGGCCCACTGTCAGGGAGAGTGTTTCCTCTCTGCTGTCTCTGCCACATGTACACACCTTCTTCTGACTCTTCAGTCCATCCACACTTCCCCTCGTGCTCAAAATCACACACAAACTCTCGTCCTCGATAACCTAGTATTCAACCAATAAATAAGAACATATATCAAGAAACGAATGACATATATAAATACATTGACTGGATTCCAGAAGCTATATGAATATACAGAAGTTCAGTATCTTACCACAGTCTTGCTCATCGCTACAGTCTTTACAGTCACAAACAAAATCACATCTGTCTTCTGTGGAGCCGCTGCAGTCTTCTCGATCCAGCGCGACAGCTGCCGAATATGAGTAATAATCATGAAGACACTTAATGGCCTTTCGCAGTTGTGTTTATAGAATCCAAAACATGGACATCACAGTGCTATTACGATTAGAGACATTATGAAAGCTTTTAGCAATTATACATGTAATTCAAATTAAACATTATCATATATGATTTAGTTTTGCAATTACAAAACGAAACAACTCTACTTCATAGTTTTAAATAAATTAAACATGAGATTTAAATGATTGAATATAAAGAGGCAAATCTTGGGAAAATAGAGTTTTTGCTGGAAGTTTATTACTGCACTGATAAAGAAAAAGCTATTAAAGTGCAGAAATCATATAGGGCCTATTAGCCTGATGTTCAAAAATTTGAGCCAGGTTTTAGGGTAGCCTGTGATTTTTTAAATGTTTAATATAATAAAAACAGTAATATTGTGAAATATGATTACAATTTTATATTGGTTTTCTATTTGAAAATGTAATTTATTCCTGTGATGGCAAAGCTGAATTTTCAGCATCATCACTCCAGTCTTCAGTGTCACATGAAGTCACTGATCACTACATGGTAACTTGCATATTACGTACTGCTGTAATATGTCATGCGGCGTCGCGTTATCAACCAGGCAGAACAATCCTCCCATCCACCATAGATAATTTCTCAAATTGCTTATCTAATCTGTCTCAGCTGCTGCCTGAACCCAAACAAACAGATGAACTAGAAGAACTAACTAGCACTATGAGCACCATTCTCTCTAGAACATTGGATGTGGTTGCACCTATTAAATTAAAAAAGGTCAGAGAGAAAAATAAAGCACCATGGTATAACAATACTACGCATGTTTTAAAGAGAGAAACCCGTATTTTAGAGCGTAAATGGAAACAAACTAATTTAGAGGTCTTTAGAATCGCGTGGAAAGACAGTATGTCACGTTATAAAAAGGCCCTAAAAGCTGCCAGGGCTGAGCACCTCCGCAAACTAATAGAAAACAACCAAAACAATCCAAGGTTTCTATTTAACACCGTGGCTAGACTAACAAATAAACAGACGTCACCCGAACAAAATATCCCGTTACAGTTCAGTAGTAATGATTTCATGAACTACTTCACTGAGAAAATAGAAAGCATCAGAACCACAATTATAAACGTTCAATCTTCAATCGCGCCTTATAATTCAGCTTCAATTATCACCCCGAAAGAACAATTACAGTGCTTTACAACTATAGAACAAAAAGAGTTAAATAAACTTATCACTTCATCTAAAACAACAACATGTTTATTAGATCCTATACCAACTAAACTACTGAAAGAAGTGTTATCTGTAGTGGAAGAGCCTCTCCTCAATATTATTAACTCGTCTTTATCTTTAGGTCATGTTCCAAGAACATTTAAACTGGCAGTTATAAAACCTCTCATTAAGAAACCACAATTAGATCATAATAATCTAGCAAATTATAGACCCATTTCAAATCTTCCATTTATGTCTAAAATATTAGAAAAAGTGGTGTCCGCTCAACTGGGCTCTTTCTTGCAACAAAATGATATCTATGAAAAGTTTCAGTCTGGATTCAGACCGCATCATAGCACTGAAACTGCGCTCGTTAAAATCACAAATGATTTACTTTTAGCTTCTGACCAAGGCTGTATCTCAATACTAGTTTTACTTGATCTTAGTGCTGCGTTCGATACTATAGATCACACAATACTCTTAGATCGACTACAAAATTATACTGGTGTTCAAGGACAAGCACTAAGCTGGTTCAAATCATACCTATCTGACCGCTACCATTTTGTCTATTTAAATGGAGAAAAATCGATCATAACTCCAGTAAACTATGGAGTGCCGCAGGGATCTGTATTAGGCCCCCTGTTATTTTCAATATATATGATGCCACTTGGAAATATTATAAGGAAACATGGAATTAGTTTCCATTGTTATGCTGATGACACTCAAATATATATTTCATCACGGCCGGATGAAAACGCTACATTTTCCAAATTGACAGAGTGTGTTAAAGATATAAAAGATTGGATGACGCGTAATTTTCTTTTATTAAATCCAGACAAGACAGAGGTAATACTTATCGGTTCAAAAAACCGCCCACAAAACCTCGCACAATACAACTTTAACATCATAGGATGTCCTGTTACTTTATCCTCTACAGTAAAAGACCTGCGTGTTATACTCGATTGCAACCTGTCTTTTGAAAATCATATTTCTTATGTTACAAAAACAGCCTTTTTCCACCTTAGAAACATTGCTAAGCTACGTAATATGCTATCAGTTTCTGATGCAGAAAAGTTAGTTCATGCATTCATGACCTCGAGACTGGATTACTGTAATGCTTTATTAGCTGGTTGTCCTGCATCCTCAATAAACAAGCTACAGTTAGTCCAAAATGCCGCCGCTAGAGTTCTTACGAGATCAAGAAAATATGATCATATAACACCGATTTTATCATCACTGCATTGGTTACCTATAAAGTTCCGTATTAATTACAAGGTATTGCTACTGACTTATAAAGCCCTAAACGGCTTAGCTCCAGTCTATTTAACGGATCTTCTATCGCCCTATAATCCATCGCGCTCTTTGAGATCACTAAATTCAAGGCTTTTGGTCATACCTAGGATATCCAGAACCACCAAAGGAGGGAGAGCATTTTCACATTTGGCTCCAAAACTCTGGAATAGTCTTCCTGATACTGTTCGTTGCTCAGACTCGCTCTCCCAGTTTAAAACTAGATTAAAGTCGCATCTCTTCAGCCAGGCATTCATATAATCCTACAGTTCAAACTACAATCCGGCCTCTATCCAATGCCAGAGGAGAACTGGCCCCCGACTGAGCCTGGGTTCTCCCAAGGTTTTTTTTTTCTCCATTAAGGCACCTGATGGAGTTTTAGGACACCATTAGGTCACTTGATGGAGTTTTTCGGTTCCTTGCCACTGTTGCCTTTGGCTTGCTCAGTTGGGGATATTATGGGGATATTTAATTTAATTTTATCAATCAATAAATTCCTCTTGAAACAAACTTTGTTGTATTATTTTAATTTAATACTGTGAAGCTGCTTTGATGCAATCTGTATTGTGAAAAGCGCTATACAAATAAACTTGACTTGACTTGACTTGACATGATCCTTCAGAAATAATTTGAATATACTGATTTGCTGATTAGTCTCAGTGTGGGTCAAGAAATAAAAACCACACAAATTTATAAATCTTCAAGTCGTCACAAAGGTCTGTCTATTTAGTAATCACACACAGTACGCAGTCAAAGGTCTCTGATACACAAGTGTCAGATATGAGTTCCTGTACAACGTTTCTTATTCCAAGGACAACGTTTCTTATACAATGTAGAAAAGCAATGAGGTAAGATGCCAGACATTGCATTCTGTAAAATTTTAAGTACAATCAACTTGGATTTTTAAGTAATTTCAACTTAAATTACATTAAACTAACTTAAAACATGATTTGAATCTTGTAAAACTTATTTTGATGAGTTATAGCAGTGTAAAACATAAGTTGTCATAACTTATTGATCATAATTTTTGACAGCAAGCATAAAGTCATGCTTCTGCAGCTATGAAGAGTTTAGAAGAAAACAGACTTAATTACATTTATTTACAGTAATAATGGTTTAATGTTGATTTGATTTAACTTAATGGAGCTTATTTATAGAAATATAATAATAATACCATTAGAAAATCGGTCATCAAAGTGTACATTGAAAGCACTAAAAATACAAACAAATTAGAACAATAAATAAAAACACACTAACGTTTAATAGTCCACATATGTACCAAAATGGCATTCAATGCTCGAAGCAATCAACCAAAAAACGTTTACAAAAATGAAAGGAACAAAAACACCAGATCTCACCCCTCTGACAGACTTTCAGCATGAGACACACAAGGAGAATCCAGTGACATGTAGCCATCTTTGCTTTTGACACCAGAAGTCAGAACAAGAGCTGTTCTTCAGCACACAGTGAACAAAAGCACTGCGCTGCTGCCTCATATGAAGTTCTGAACTTCACCTGTGTCCCTCCCTCCTGATTCCACACTGATAACACCTGGACTTTACATTTTAACCCTCAGACGAGTGCCAGATCCTTCCTTTAAAGCTGCTCAGCTCTTCTGATATGCAGCACACCACAGACAGCTCAGTTTATTTTGGCCTCAACACCAGATACTTTACCTAACAATGTTACTATTTAGCCAAAATGAACTGCACATTCTGGTCTTACTAACAGTAGCAAATTGTAAACCATTTCTAGGGTTCGGCCTGTAAATAAACCTTCACTGTAAAAACAATTGCTGCGATTATTTATCACAACTTAAAATCCAACATTTTTTCAACTTTAAAAAGTATGTTCATGCTTGACTTAAAATATTAAGTTTAGTTAACTTTAGTTAAGTTGGATATTTAAGTTCTCTCAACAAATTTTAAGTTGTTATAACTAAATCGCAGCCACATTTTTTAGTGTTGACAGATAAGCAAGGAAACAAGAAATAAAATAAATGCAATAAAAGAGGCAGCAGATTCAGTACTAGAGGCAAAAATAAATGGGTTTATTTAATGTTGTTGTGCAATCCACTTCTGTTCATTTGCACAACACAATTTAAATGGAACTGATACAAGAAGATTTTGATTCATAATCATCAGGCCTGAAATTAAGTTAAAAAAAGAAAGTGCTGACTTGATACTGTTTTTTTTAAATGTTGTAAATTCAGAATGTTAAACATTCTCAGGATGTCATTATGTCATAATATTCCTAGTCAAGAAAGTCATTGCATATCCTAATGGCATCTTCTAATGAAATTGCTGACAAAACGGATGTGAAGTGGATCATCAGGCAAGGTTTACAACCTCTGGATCAGGTTTGAGGGTCCATGTCGCTTTAGAAATCATTAAGATTCATTTTATATGTTGTAGTTAAGCACAGTAGTTTCCCATACTAATTGGTTGTATCCCAACATTTTTCCAACTTAAATACATGAGAAAAAAAGCAGTATTGGCAATTTCTAAGAGCACTTTATTATCGTTTCAGGATGTCGCTGTTGCACTATATAACTTTTTATGGTTTGGATGAAGTACTTAACCTTTCCCTCTAAGCTGTTCTGTGCTTTATTTCATCATTTCCTATATTTGCCATTATAAAGACCAATGACCATAAACATAAGTGCATTCTTCTCTCTCTGTTGCCATGTGTTATTCTACACATGTATGCAGTTAAAAACCAATCAAAAATAATGGAGTAAGCGTTTTATCCACACACCCATCCAAATCAGAAACATTCTAGAGAGTTCTTTCTCAGCCTTGGCACATCAGTAGTCCTGGAATATTGAGTCCTCCTACTGAGATGTGTTAGATCCCATGTGACCCACTCAGTACCCTTCATCTGCCCAGGTCACCTCATAGTCTGGGTAATGGGTTTTTATCTTCTCTGTGGAAACAGAATGGTTTGCTTTTCCAAATCCCTGGAACAAAAAAAAAAAGAAAAAAAAGAGGAAGAACTGATTATGGGATCATTACCTTTAAGGCGTATAACATTAAACACAGGAAGATCATGCATACCATGGAATAACCGTAGACGTGGATCTTCTTTGCGTCTTTGTCGTGTTTGATTCTTCCACCTCCGAGACACTCACAATCCAATCCTCCACTTTTCTCCAGTTCTCCAGCCACACGGTCATAGATATCAGCTTAAGGAGATACAACCTTATGAAGGTTTTGTAGCAAGACACAAATAAACTTTTGTCCTCCTATCAAATGTGCAGTGAAAGTTCCTAAAAACTGTAACATGTCTAAAATGATACGGTAATGAACTATTTTGTATTTATAGTAACTCAAGTGCTTCATTGTAGTTGCTAATATATATAATTTTTGTTGTTGTTGTAAGAACTTAAGTAAAATGACAGCCAGAGAAGTTGTAAACATATTATATACAGAGGAAAAATAGTTAAATACATGTAAGACAGAAAAGGCCAAATCACAACCTTTGTATGCAAATAGACGTAAAAAGGAGTTAATTTTAATTTTATGCAAAGCTTTTAATCAGTTCACTAAAAAGATTCTTTGATTGGCCATTTCTGCAAGTGAACTAGAACGACTCGTAAGCTTAGAAAATTTGTTCAAAACACTGATTCGTTTCGTTTAAGAAACATCACTATTCTATTCTAAAACAGTAGCAATGTAAGTCAATAGCACATATTATTTTACTCAAAATGTAATCTTAAATTTCTTTAAAAATGAGGCATAAAGCTCACCAAGACTAAACGATTCGATATTCCCACTAAACTTAAAGCCAAAATAATTGTCATTGTCAGCTGTTATTCAGCCTTAATACTATTTTAAAATGTATTTTCTGACATATCCAAAACCGATTGCACGTGTTGTTAATAAATGTGCACACTCTTCCATCTGTCTCTCCTGTCATTCATTCAAACATATGAACGTATCCTTACCATGATACTCGGCCCATGCGTATCCTCTCACAATATCAACATATGAATCATCATCTTTGCTGTGAACCCGTATGAGGACGTATTTGAAGACGCCATTGGGATCTATATCAGCCTCTGGGATTTTAGCGAGACGTTCGGCGGACATTATTGCAAAAAGCGATACTGAAAACCCCTAACACGACAGCTAAGTTTAGAACTACAGCAACAGAAAAGCGTTTCATTTACCACTGCTGTGTTTTTGGCGAACTTGAATGAACATATTCATATTAGCGACACCTACAGGGTTGGAGAAAAATTACAAAAATGAACACAGATGGCTTCCCTGCCTTTGAAGTTACCTTTCAATGTTTATGCAAAAAAAAAGGAAGTAGAATTTCTGTGCAATATTTTGATTATAGTTAAGTTTTATTTACACATTATGTAGATTTAATCCGACTTTTGCAGCATTTCAAAATTATTTCAATCCTTAAAGCAACTTAGGAAAAGGAGTGCTTTAAAACTATAAATTACTTCTACTCTACATTGATTAAACCCCTTAAGTTTCATTTCATTTGTTATAATTTGCTTTTATTCATTTTGGTGTTAGTATTTACATTTTTTATAAACATTTATTATTTATTGTTGTCTTTCAATGTATGCTGTTTGTATTTATTTTGGATGTTCTTAATAACAATGATAATGCCTGCTTTTTATGTAGAGATAAAGAAAAGAAAGAAAACTATAGTGGTGAACTAAAAAAAAGAAAGAAGGAAAATCACCATAGAAATTAACATTACAGTTACCGTCCCTACATTAAAACTGTGGTAACATAGTATTAGTCACCACTGCGTTAAAAAAACGATATACATGAAATGAAAAACTAGCCCATAAAATAAAATGACAAAGATTTCAAATTATTTACCATATATACTGAAGTTCCACAGTATTATCTTGATATGATTTTACTATGAAACTAAGGGGCTTCTTAGACTTTTTTTTAAAGTAGTAACAAATTGTACTATGCTATTTTGGTTGTGATAAGTATGGTTACAATGAAAGAAATCTGCAAGGGTTAATGGTTTAATCTATAAATTGTGAAGCTTACATAATTAACAATTAATAATTATTTTACAAAGAGATTCTGTCTGTGCAATACTCACTAAAGCCCACAAAACATTCAACATGTGCTTATTTGTACAAATGTTTATTTCTTCAGACTGGGGAAAGCACTAACATAGTTGATGCACAAACATTTTTATACATAGATTAGATTTTGAAAAGCACATAGAAGGACAGAGAATCTGCAAATAAGTGTGGCTACTCTAGAGAAAAGTGCACTCCAAGCACCTCTCTGGAGCTCTTCAGGAGCTCTGTGGCTGAGTCAAACTCCAGCGGTATCGTCTTCCTTTCAGCCTTGAGTTCTCGCTCCATTAGCTGCCATTCAAAATGTGGAGGGCATAATGATTAGTTGAGCAATTATAAACTTACAACACAGGGCAAACATTACTATCAATATTCACAAATCATGTTCTAGTAGTTTATGGAAAAAATGTTGCTAATTACCTCAAAAGTAGAGAGCTCTAGCAGCACACTGATGTCATCCTCTTGTTCAGAAAGAGGCTCATTGATCATCATGGCGGCCTTGGCCACATCTGGATGGTAATGCTTCTGTAATGTCTAAAAAAAAGATTTGCCTTTTTTAATGGATTACTTTTTAGATATTCAAAGGTTAATTGAGTTTGTGGATGGTGAGCCTGTCAATGTCAATCAAAAAGGACAGCTCCAAACAAGTAGCAATATGAATAGTTGTCTTGTGGTCTTACCTTGATCTCCCACAGGCTGCTCTCCAGAGCATGACACTGAGTCGGATCTTTCTCTTCCATCACATATGGGTCATCGCAAGGCTCTGATTAAAAGCATTGACAAGAACATTTATTTATTATACAGAAAAATGACAATTGTTCCTGTATACCACCTATTAAATTTTGGTTAAAATGAAGAGGATTGGTTGAATAAATAAATAAAAATAAATAAATAATTAAATTTATAAATAAAATACATTTATATAATTTAAACAAAATTGAAGTTATATATATATATATATATATATATATAAATACTAATATGAATAAATACTAAAAATCAATAAATACAATTCATATTTATTTTTAATAAACATTTTTTAAATAAATATTTATATAATAAATGTAATAAAACAAAATAAATACACAAAAAATTAACAAAATAATGTACAAAAGTATATATATGTATATATATAGTAAAACATACAAAATATGTATATATTTTACACAAATAAATGTTTATAAAATACTTTTTAAATTTAAATAAACAAATTCAATTGAATATGTCAACAACAAACAACATACAAATACAAATCTACATATACAAATATATAGTAAATAATACAAATAAAATCATTTAAAATGTATGTATGTATATATGTATGTATGTATATATATATATATATATATATATATATATATATGATGAAATAAATAAGTATGAGTTAACATGTATGTTTATTTATAGCCAAATAGTAACTGATGTTAAATAAATAAATATTTTGAATAAAAATACATAATTGGAAGATTCTATCAGTAAGGTACCTTCTGCAGCACTGGGTTTGTGGATGAGAACTTTGCATGAGGGGTGCCGGCGAATGAGATTACAGATGAATGGCAGAAGTATGAGGAGAGCTGTAGGTGGCGCTGTGAGAGACAGACGAGCGAGACGCTTCACAAACGCTGCCACCAGGTAGACTGGCAGATGTCTGTCAGAGAGGTCAGAACATACGGGTTACAACTGTATTCAAGATCAAAACATGACACTGATAAACTGCTTATATCGATCTTTAGTCAAAATAAAAAGTATTAAGTTTAAACTTACGTTGAAGACAGGAAAATGTTTGCCAGGTGGAAAAAACGTGCTCTGTACTTGACATGAAAGATGGAGGGATCCAGCAGATTGTACAGCTTTTTATAAAAATCTGGGTAATCCCTACACAACAAAAACAGATATGGTTTTTTTTTTTAAATATGAAGGTGTGGATATAGATCAGAGAACTGGCTTTTGAAATGGTTTAATACTTACAAATTATGTTCATGGATGAGGACAAACAAGCCATTCAGAGCCAACAAACTGATCGCTCCACCTGAGTCAAACACAGACAGATTAGTGTTACAAAAACAAATACATGTGATAAAAAGCAATTAATTACAATCAATTATGAATATGCAGATATATTCAAAATAGCCCAATAATTATTCACTTTTCAGTTATTGGGCCTGTTACACTAAACAACCAATGCGAACAAAAACAAACAAAACAATTAACACTAAAGGAAGGAATAGAAACATACTGACCATCAAGAAGAAATCAAACACATGTTTTAATGAATGAAAATGGATGTAAATGCCATCACAGCACAAATAAAGTGAAGTAAAGCATTGATCCCCTGGTGAACCCTGAACTCACCAATCTCATAGGCGGCGCTCAGGAAGTCAATCATCATTGTGGGATCACCCATCTGTGGCAGTATAGATTCATGAAGGATGACCAGGATCTTCTTGTACATGCTGCTAGGTAACTATGGGAACCCACAACACAGTCAAAACACCACAGGAAAGGTCTTTACACACATGGAGTATGTAATGAGAATCTATAGAAATAGGGTTGTTTTACCTTGTACTTGAGAAACACCAACCACATTTGCTCAAAAGCTCGTTTATGCTCCTGTAGGAAAAATTAAGATATTTATAATGCCAGAATGAACTTTGGACAGAATAAATATACATGCAGAAATTTTGAATTTGTTTACCTTTAATCTGGCTGCTTTCCAATCCTCGTGTTTTTCTTATAAAATCATAGAAAAATGGTATTTATAAGGGACACCATTTTTATTGGTACAATACAGTGTACATTGGTAGTCAAAAGATTGGAATAATTTATATTTATAATGTTTTTGAAAGAAGTCTCTTATGCTCACCAAGGCTAAATTTATTTAATTAAAAAATACAGCAAAACATTTTAAAATAACTGTTTTCTATTTTAATATATTTTAAAAAGTAATGTATTCTGGTGATGACAAAGCTGAATTTTCAGCATCATTACAGCATCTTCAGTGTCGCATGATCCATCAGAAATCATACTAATATGCTGATTTATTGCTAAATTATTATCAGATATTATTGGGGATCAATTATTAATAATGGTTCTTATTATCAATGTTGAAAACAGTTTTTTGCTTAATATTTTTGTGGAAACTGTGATACATTTTTTTCAGGATTTTTTGATGAATAGAAAGTTCAAATAAACAACATTTAGATATAGAATCTTTTGTAACATTATAAATATCTTGACTGTCACTTGAATCAATGAATGTGTCCTTGCTGAATAAAAGTATTTATTATTATTATTTGAAAAAAAGATTGTTCCCAAAACTTATAAATGGTAGTCTATTCCACAAAAACATGAATCAGTACAACTGTTTTCACAATTGACAATAAAAGGAAATGTTTCTTGATCAACAAATCAGCATATTAGAATGATTTCTGAAGGATCATGTTACATAATGACATCACAGGAATAAATCTTATAAGTTCATCATAAGTTATTTTAAATTGTAATAATATTGCACAATATTCCTGTTTTAACTGTATTTCTCATCAAATAAATGCAGCGTCTGTGAGCATAAGAGACTTCTTACAAAAACGTAAAAAAAATCTTAATTGTTCCAAACCTTTTCACCAGAGTAAACAAAACCAACTTACTCTCTTGTTTGACAAGGAAATTTGTCATTTCTGATGCTTGGCTGGGTATGTTGATGGTCGAGAGGAGTGTGAACACATTATTCTGATACACAGGCATCACATCCTAAAAAACAGATCAAATTATAAAATAAGCCTGTTTAACTGATGAACAAATAAATACGCAAACATTATAAAAAAAATATTTTAAAAACTGGCTATGTAAACTAAACCACACTCACCCTTTTGTTTCTGCCCATAACTCTGGTTATGTTGTCTCGTACTGAACTCATGACGTAGTAGCGCACATCATCCTTCTCCATAAACTCTTGAAACCTGGAGATGAGCAGTGACATGTCCTCTTTCTCCGAGAGAAGATGCTTCACCAGGGCCTATGAACATGAGAGCGAGACACTTTATGCCCATATGGAGTCAGTGAGCAACACACATCAATATCAGCTGTTGTTATAAATTAAACTGACCAGTATGAGCTCCCTAGGAAAGTTGTAGTGTTCACACCAGTCCAAATTCTGGAGAGGGTGTTTACCTTCCGCTGCAACAAACTTCATCAGGGCACAGAGGGACGTCTCCTGAAAATATGAAAATAATGGAAATCAATATCACACTGTTACAGTGTTGCAATAGTTAACTAAAACCATTAAAAATTGTTTACGGTAAATTAAATTTACCTTTAATAATATAAAAATGACAAACTTGAACAGAATACAGAAAGTTAAAGGTTAAAGTACTAAAATAACTAAAACAAAAATAGTTAAAGCTACATAGAAACAATATTAACAACAACAAAAGAAAATAACAATAAAACAAGCTAAACTTAAAAAAAAATAAAGCTAATTTAAAATAACACTAGTGTGTTAGTTATTGCATATCTCATAGACATTTGTATTACACATTTGTTTCTAATCCAATTTACTGTATGTGCACATGAAAACTTGATTAAAAGACCAAGTTTATAAAAACTAAATCATCATGCAATTTGAATTAACCCACTCACCTTCACTTGGAAAACTTCATGGCCTATATTTTCCAGAAGAAGTTCCACACAACTGTTGTAACGGTGTCTCATAAATATATGGTACTTCTCTTCAGCACTGAGATCACCTGGAAAGAGACCCAACCAAGTACACACCACACACACACACACACACACACACACACACACACACACACACACACACACACACACACACACACACACACGATTTCCTCTTGGTAAACTACATAGAAATACACTGGACAGACAGATGTCTGTTCACTTTGCCCCTGTGAGGTAAATCACGAATAGAAGTTTACCATGCATGAGGTCTTCTTCTTTCGGCAGCTCACCAACATAGAGATCTCCTCTGTCTAACAACTCACAGAAAATCTTACTGCAGGCATTAGTGGCGAAAATGATTTCCTTTTCCTTTTCGGACTGCAAGTAGAAAAAAATGGATGTTTATTGATTAACACAATTAATGTACAGAACTGAACATAACATGTCGAATTCAAGAGACTCCATTATGAAATAAGAATAACATACCTGTAAATATTCAATGACGTCGAATATGTCGTTAGCATGTTTCCTGTTTTGAATTATACGATCTGTTTTAGTATTTATATCTTTCTTATATGAAACCTGGCTGCTTTCTTCTTTCACGTTGCTGTCCCTGGACGGCGCCATGATTGTTGCTCTCTAGTAAGTGTTGTCGTGTTGGTGTCAAAGGGTGAGGTCGCCCCTAGTGGTCAGCTGGTGTTACCATGAAAAAGGAATAAACTGGTACAACAGCGATTATTTACGAACGTTCAATTCCAAATAATTATAAATTAATTTAAACTTTTCACTCACTCAGTTTAACTGCCTATTAAGGTGTTGTCGAAAGCAGTATGCAAGTCATATTTGTCACGTGACACCAAATACTTTTCATTGCGCCCACCACAGGCTGGACCAATCATAATGGTTTGTGATGCGAACAGAGTAAGGAATTGTATTTAATTGTCTGTTATTCAGTAGTCTGTCAAGGGCCAATTCTTGAATGTATTAAATTTAAAAGATGGCACGTTCTAGTTAACAAAATTCTTCAGCAAAGGAAAAAAGCCTTGATATTTGAATGTGACCAGAGCATGTCTAGTGACTCAATGGAGGATTCGGCTGACACCATTCGCCCCCTAGAGGAAAACACGTGGTAAGGCATCACATGTTTCTAATTCACAAACCTTTACAATCTACTAATAATACAGAAGGTCCAATAATAACTGAACTGTAATTTTTTTTATTGCAAATACACATTAAAACTGTTTAACAACGTTCAACAAACGAAAACGTAAAGCTTTAAAAAAATGTTTTATTTCAGAATTATCATTACAGCACAAACTTTGGAACTGAATGTTAGCACACAAGTAAAAACCAAAATAAAAGATTTAACAAAAAAGAATGTCTTCATCTCAGTGATTCAGTCAGATGCATTTCCATCTTCGTCATCATCCTGAAAAACAAAACAAAAACAAAGTGTTTATAATCCATAATCATTTTCAATGATTTCAGAGAGAAAAGTAGAGACAGAGCAACACTTCCTCACCAGCTGCCCCAACTATGAGGAAAATAGAATCAGGTTAAAGTATTTCAAATATTTGATAATTATTCAAAATTGAAAATACTTTACCCTGATTTCAGAAAGTCAAACAATAAGACACATATGAATATTCGGTAACACTTTACAATAAGGTTCATTAGTTAACTACATTAGTTAACATTAACTAATAAAGAACTGCACTTATACAGCATTTGTTCATCTTTGTTAATGTTAATTTCAACATTTACTAATACTTTATTAAAATCTTGTTAACATTAGTTAATGCACTGTGAACTAACATGAACTAACAATGAACAGCTTTATTTGTATTAACTAACATTAACAAGGATGAACAAAAATAGTAATAAATGTATTGCTCATTGTTAGTTCATGTTAGTTAATACATTAACTAATGTTTAATAAAGGAACCTTATTGTAAAGTATTACCGAATATTCATTAGGTGAAAAAAGGAGATTGTATGTTACAACAATTACACACCAGCTCAACAATACCCACTTTGTTCTCTTGGCTTCCTGTGGCCGTGGCTTCAAAATCGTGGATATATAGCGTAGCCATCCAGTTCACCATGGACTTCTCCAGGAGCTCAGTCTCCACGATGCTCGGATAAATGTGCTTGTCCTTAAAAGCAGCGACGGCTTCTTCTTCCTCAGTCCATTCCAGTGTCTCGTGGATGCCATCTCCTCCAAAGCGTTTGTTGTAGCGGTCAAAGTGCACTCTCTCCAGCACTAACCCCAGCCCAGGAGCCTTGGGAATGTCAACTTTCTCCTCTCCCCAGCTCCTCTCGATCACCCCTTCATCCACATATCCTTTAACTACAGCGATCACAAGGCCGATCATCTTTCGGATCTGGTGCATCATGAAGCTCTGGCCTCTTACTGTGATGACAGCAAACTCAGCTCCCTGTCTCACAAAGGGCTCTCCGCAGGACATGTGGGTGATGTAGCGCTTGGCGCTGGGGTCCCGAGGACCTTTTTGCGAAGTGAAACTGTGGAAGTTGTGGGTGCCTTTGTACAGGCCACACAAATGGTTGACCTTCTGAAGGGTCTCTGAACTCACACGGAATGACGTGTCCTCCTGGTTATAGTCCTTCGGGGAGAAAGACACAGTAGGGAGCATGTAGGAATACGTTCTGGCATCACAGTTGTTTTTGGAATTGAAGCCGCCCGTGACTCTCTTGTATCCTGCAAATTTGAGAAAATGTAAATGTGATGCAGAGATTTCTGTCAGTATTAATATTGTAACTAAAACTATTAAAAAAAAATTTCGGTAATTGAAAATAAAGCTGAAATCAAATCAGATATAAATATTAGAATATTATTGAAAATTAGAAATAAAATAAGTACTAAAATGACTAAAACTAAGATAAAAACATATTAAACCTAAATAGAAATATATATAAACTAATAAAATGACAAAAGCACATTGACTAAAGCAAAATTAAAATGAAAACTGAAAATATAAAAATAAAAGAGCACAATATTATTAATATAAATGCAACAATAGTAGTATATAAATGATACTAAAATAATACAGATTTCTAGGAAATACTGTATGTAAAGAAACCTTTAGGTTAGACCTAAAATTCTTATGTGAGATGGCAGATGAGCGTTGATTTTATCCAGGATGTTCTCAATCATCCACACCTTCAGAGACACGACCTGACCCGCCGCAGAAACACCCTGTCAATGCAATGAGAAGAAATCAGCAACTATGCTTAAAATAATAATATAGTGCTGGGCAAAGATTAATCGCATCCAAAATAAGAGTTTGTGTTTGCATAATATATGTGTGTGTACTGTGTATAATTATTTTGTATATATAAATACACACATATGCATGTATACATTTAAGATTTTTTTTAAATTTATATATAAATTATTTATATTTATATATAATATAAATTATGTATAAATACATATTCAGTATATACATGCAAATATTTCTTAAATAAATACATGCATATGTGTGTATTTATATATACAAAATAATTATACACAGTACACACACATATATTATGCAAACACAAACTTTTATTTTGGATGCGATTAATAGCGATTAATCTTTGCCCAGCACTAATAATATATATTTAAAACAGATTTATTTATTATATATAGTATTATTTTATTTTACTTCATTTTACTTATGTTAATTATAGTGCATTTTTATTTTTGTTGATTATGTAAAAATAATCTTCAAAATGTATCAAATCAGTTTTATAGTTTTTGTTCATTTTTAATGTCAGTTAACATTGATTTGATTTCAAGTAACGGAAATGTTTTTATGTTTTTTTAGCAATAACTATAATAACACTAATAATAAAATGCAGCAGGTTAAAGTGTCCACCTTATCCGTTCGCGCACACCGCTGGAAAGACATCTTCTTCATGTCATCTCCATGGCCCTCTGGAATACATCCTGCTCTGACAAGAGCAGTGACCAGCTCATCCTCGATGGTTCGGAACTGAGAGTTCTTTGCATTTCTCTGGATGAACAGGATAAATATTAATACTCTGGCAACACAGCAATCAGTGTTGGGTGTAACTCATAACTAAGTAATGAATTACATGAGTTACTTGTGATTTAATTGCATTAAATACTGTACAGACTACAGAACAATTCTAAAACAATGGTGGATTTAACATCAACATTTTACGACTAATGTATGTAAAAAATTTGTTTTTAATGCAAGTTCTCCATTTAAATACTTGGTCAGTTCAAGAACAATTATTCGGTTTTATATTATTTATTTGAATGAATTAAAAAAGCAGTTTCATCCATCCTTGTATTGTTTAACTAGTCGAGGTTGATATGGGATTTAGAGAGAGTATTTAGTACAGTGATTTAATCACTCTGTTGAAGATATAATAAGAAGCTAGTAATAAATTACTTTTTTTTTTTTTGAGTAACACCCCACACTGACAGCGATATATAAATCATATCATAACTCACCTGCATCCCATAATAGCCTTTGCCTGAATATGCCATCAGCAGGGCCACTTTTTTCTTGGGGTATTTCTTCTCATCTTGGTCTGTTTTAATCTTCTTGTCCTCATGTTCAGTCTCAACGAGCGCATCATCTGCTGGTCTTTTCAAAGCTTTGACTGAATCCTCAGTCATCTTGCAGGACATGCAAAATACACGGGATTTTAATATTGGACCTGGCCACCCTGAAGAGCATTTCAGTTAACGGTGAACACTAAAAGAACATTCATCAATTACTTTACAGCAGAACGCATTAAGAAACGTACCTTTGATTTTGAGAAATGGGATAAATGACGTGATAAAATATGAATGATCCGACAGGACCTCAGCATGTCATTACAAACTCTCCAGTGAGGATCTCACAATTATCTTTTGTACAAAATCGGCATGATTTGCAATAAATGCTATTGATCTGGACAAATGACTTCTGACAGCAGTATCATCTATCTTCACTGCAACAACTTATGTACTTCCCCTGTACCATGATGAATACACCCACGTGGAGTGGCTGAACTTTCACATCTCGCCGAATATCGCGAGAACTAAATTGGGTTGCCATGTTTTCAAAAAAAGTTGCCAAGAGGGGAGCCATGTTTTACAATTTCCCTCAAGTGTATTTATAGGTAATCATATATGTATTAATTTCACATATTCAATTACACCGAGCAAATTTATAGTTAATATTTATAGTTTGATTAAAATAGTCCAAATGTATGCAATTTAATTAAATAACTAAATTAATCAATACATGTATATAAATAATACATGTACAATCTTATTTGTATTTAAGTAATATTTAAGTACATAAATCAAAAATAAATATAAAATAAAATATAAGTGTAAAATTGTTAAATACATAAACTTTTAAATGTATAAAACTTAATTTAATAAAATCATACATTTACAATCTAAATTAAATTTAATATTTGGGTAATTTAATACATAAATTAAAATATAACTGTAAAATTCTTAAATACATAATTTTAAATCTATAAAATTACATTTAACAAATTAAATAATAAATTAAAAATCGAATTTATACTTAATATTTATGTAATAGCTTAATCAAAATGTGTGCAATTTAATACATAAATTAAAGATAAATATAAATTAAAATATAACTGAAAATCTTAAATACATAAACTTTTAAATGTATAAAGTTTAATTTAAAAAATAAATAATACATTTAAAATCTAATATTATATTTAATATTTATGTAATAGTTTAATTAAAATGTATGCAATTTAATACACTTTAAAAATAAATAAATATAAATTAAAATATAATTGTAAATTTCTTAAAATACATAAACTTTGAAATATATAACATTAATTTAATAAATAAAATATCATTTATATTTAATATTTATGTAATAGTTTAATTAAAATGTATGCAATTTAATACATACTTTAAAAATAAAATATATATAAATTAATATATAATTGTATATTATGCAGAATCACAGAAAACATTAAACACTCCCAAAACCCCTTCCAGGGATAAATAGGACCATTTTCAGTTCAACTTACAACCAAAAAAAGGCAATATTTATTTCAGTTTTCCTCTTTTATTGGTGCTGTACTGTTTAAAGCAAAGAGTTACATCTTACATTTGACATGAAAGAGTGTGTACAGGTCTTTTTACAGAACAAAAAAACTGTAAATGTTTATCAACAGTCACAATTGGGAACGTTCATATCTTTGGTGGGGAGAGGGTGACGGAAAGCAAATCTCCATGCGATTGCTAAATGTACAAGTTTAAAGTGATAATTTACAATCTATATTTACACATGATACCGAGAGACCAAGGTAAAACAGATGTACGTTATTAATTACTGGAGAAGACAACAGTGTAGTGATGCAGAACTGGTGAGCTCACATATTGCAAGTTTTAGTGTGTGCAGTTCAATGACAAAGTGACTCTTAAATCAGAGACGACCTCCCCGAAACAAACACTTCATGCTGTACATAGTGATTTAAAATGTCACGATACATTCAATGTCCATGTAGGCGGCGATTAACATTTGATGGATTAAATGTGTTTTTTATTTTATGCGGTTTTAAAATCACAACACAAATACACTGCATGGCGAAAACACCTTAATGCAGCATAATCCTCAAATTGTTAAGACAGAGAAAATAAAAAAGCTATTTGTCTTTTAACAAAGCTGTATAAATTGCAATTTAAGTGGTATTTATTAAAGAATAATACATGTTACTATGATGGCAACTGGCCTCTGGAACTCGAAACAGAAACAATAGCTTATGTCTCACTATCATGACGACGCACTTCAGTTTTTTTTAACTAGTATGTACGACATTTAAACACAAATACATTCACACACACATAAAAGTGAAGCAAACTAAATCCTTCCCACAGCATCTTAACCCAGTCCAATTTAACCAATCAAAACACTACACACTCCATACTAACAATGCAAAAAAAAAAAAGAACAAAAAAAAGAAAAAGAAATATAACAGAGCAAAATATTTTTTCAGTGTTTCAGTTTTTGCTTTTTTTTTTTTTAAAGGCACATTTTAAAAATGTTTTAAATATTTTCAACACAAACACACTGTTCATATACAGCACAATTGGAAAAAAGACTAAAAAGCACTGACTATATAACTCTAATGTGAAAAAATGTGGTCTTCGCACCAAATGGTCCGCTCGTTTTTGAATGTCTTCTGCTTACCTAGCTAAAGAGCCCTCAAACAGTGCAGCAAGCTAGAATAGACTACTATCTTAAGACCTGTCCTTTGTCAGATTAAACACAGCTCACATCAACAACAGGAATATCTATGCATGCACAACCCAAAGGAAGTACATTCTGTCCTCAGAAAAAAAAGAAAAAAAACACTAAAATGGGCATTAAAGGCTGGGACAGGATCACCAGGGCACACATATGATTCCAATAAGAGGTATAATCAAGAGTTCCTTACAAATTCTGATGCCAACCTAATATTGAGCGTGCCAATGTTAATACCGCCATTATCTAAACTATAAAGATTTTTTTGGCATAATATTTCTGACTAAATAACACTTAAAATCCCCTGTGATGGCGCAGGAACTTTGTGTTGCTCTCGGTTTAAGCCCTAATGCAACATTAACTTAAAAATTCGAACTACATTCAGACAAATGATTGCCAGACACAAAATAAAAACACAATATTAGCCATTTAAAAAATGAAGAAACTGAACAGGTCATGAGAGATGTCCAAACAACGCATACAATATTCATTTCTAAGACATTTAAAGGATGAAAACAGGGTTTGACATGCTCTTACTTGGTAAACATTTACTAAAGTGCTACAAATGATTTTGCTGGCTTTATACAGTTTCCTTCTGTGAAACGATAGAATCAAAATAATTTGTTTTCTGCATGGCTTGTAATTTGGTCATTGAATTTCTGATTAATTTCCCCTGTGAGAGAGAATTTGGGTCTCTTATAACATTCACATTGTGCACAGAAATCGCCATTTTGCTGGTTTGCAACATTTATCTAGCGATTAGAACAACTTCTAACTGGACACTTGGATTTCAAGCAACCAGCCTACCAAACCGAAATTACTTCAACTTCAATCCCACAAATCAATCCTAAATGCAGTAATAAATCGCTAATAATCATCTTAAACGTGTTTTTTTACAACGTCTCCGCTAGTTAGCGTGGTGAATGAGCAGAAAACTAAATACAAACTAAGGAAAATGTAAGAAACTGATGTTCTGGGGTGGGTAAACCTTGTCTAAAAAAACTCAGATTGCACAACCCATTGATAACATGGACATTTGAGCCAACAAGTTGCACCAAGAAACATCTTCTTCACTTTAAACTGTGAGAGAATCGTCGTGGAAACGAGTTTCATCTTGACTACAGACACAGGTTTTTTTGGTGTCCATCCGTGTCTGTAATGATGTAAAGTAGCAACATTTGTTTATTTTTCCACCATTATGACATCAGCTGTCAATCAGATTAACTTGGTCCAATCAGAGGGCCATTCCCTCCCCACAGCCCTTCGAGAGGTGCTCAGGGAGGCAACGGTAATCTTGATGGTGTAACAGCAGCGTGCTGGAGAGACTTTACACACAGAGACCCGACTGCAAGGCGGTGAGACGGCGTTCAATGCATTGCTTGCCTGTAGGGAAACATCACACTGGTTATGCAAATGATCTTAGTAAGATATCCTGAATGTTAATACACAAGTCTGTCTGTAGTTTTACTCACACTTGCTAACGCTGAGGATGTCAGTCTGCTCTGTGAGGAGGAGAGACAGACCCTCCATGAGCAGCAAAGCCTTATAGTAGCGCTGAATTGATGCTTCCCCCTGATGAAACATCTCATCCAGAGCAGCCGCCTGCACCTGTAAGACCAGACAACTTCTTAAATACACTCCACAAACAGTGGCTATAAGCTAAAATTCACAAGGCATTAGAAATAGAAAAAGGCTGACAACATAGAACAAATCTAAAAAAGAAACAGTGTTATACAAGGCGACAAATATTTTACAGCTCAGCATTAGAGTTGCACAATTCTGGATAAATTGAGAATCATGGTTTTTGTGTTTCAAACAGAGATCAAGATTCTCCCATGATTTTGAATAGATAACTAAACAAAACAAAACATTTTTTAAATCGGTTTGAATGAATGATTCAATGACTTATTCAAAGACTTCTTGTTTTAATTACTGGATAAATCAGCCTTTTTCTACGAATCTTTCTCAATGGTCACTTGTTGCCACCTACTGGTGTAACGATGTAATACAATCTTTATTTGAAGTTTCTTGCAAAAACAATTATACTGTGTGGTTGAAGAGCCTGTTTATGCGGCTATTCAGGACAGCTGCTCTCTCTGGGTCAGTGGCAGCGCTAGGGCTGTACTCAACCAAAGAAAATCTTGGTCGACTGAAGTCCTGAAGTTTTCGACTAAAAATCTACTAAAATCGACTAAAAATGACGTTAGAAAAAAAACGTTAAATTAATTAGCTGCGCACTGTGCGCAGTACTTGGTAGCCTTGTTGTCCGCCTAAATGAATTATAAATAAACATAAAAAAACTAGTAGGCTATTTGCAGTATTAAATCGTTTTTGACGTAATTATTTTGCACTGAAATGAGTCTGACACTCGAGTCTGTCGGCTCTGACAGCGTTGCATCACGTGCACCTGCGCAATATCATAGCTTATGATTTCCGAAAATAGTACTATGTTGTCAACTAGTGATATCATGACAAGAACTTTTGAGGAATATGTAACATTATTTAGACAATTGTTTCTGTCATATGTATTATAATAACTGACCGACTCTATAATTTCAGCCGCTCTGTGCAGCTCGCACAGAGTGAGGCTGAACCTATTTTTTACAGTCTATGGGCTGAACATAGGAGCTCAGCTTCGCGGCTGAGACACGAATAGATTATTAACTTAAAGCTTTTACTCTTAAACACAAAAGGCACATCCACTTTAATAAAAAAAAATTATATTTATTAAATAAACCAGATCAAGTAATATTCAGCAAACCTTCTAGTAGCCTACTTTCTCCAATCTGTCCGTCTTCTCCGGTGAGTTGGGCTAATCCAAAAGAAGTGAAAACAAGGGGGGTGTTCTGAAGACAGACTGTTACCTGTGAAACAGGGGTGCTCTGAAAACACCCCCATTAGCAATTAGTGCTTTCCACCTGATGAAATGAACGCGGCAAAACTGATGAAATGAACGCGGCAAAACTAATGAAATGAACGCGGCAAAAAATCGACCAATCAGAATTTTGGTCGAGCCAGAACGTATCGACCAAATAATCGACTAATCGACTGGAAGAATACAGCCCTAGGCAGCGCCAACAGGATTTGAATGTTCCGCTATGATCATTCTAATAGCCGAACCATTGTCATTTAGGAATAAGATCGTGCAGGTGTTTGAATTGAGATCGCAATCTTTTAACAATTAAAGGTGCTCTAAGTGATGTCACGCGTTTTTTAGGCCAAAACATTTTTTGTCACATACAGCAAACATCTCCTCACTATCCGCTAGCTGCCTGTCCCCTGAACACACTGTAAAAAAACGCGGTCTCTCTAGACACCACAGGCTCCACAAACGGCAACAAAAACAAACTGGGCTCACCCGCACCACGAAACACAACAAACAGTGCTCCAGCCAATCACCGACAAGAAGTATTTGAGGGGTTTGGTTTGGGGGTTAGTGCGCGTGGACATGAAGGGGGTGTGGAGGAGAGACGAGAGAGAAGCATGAAGAGGGAAGTTTGAATTATGGCCGACACACGACTAAAGAGACGACGTTCCGATGAACAAATTGTAAAGAAGAGGGACAAGGATAAGGAACGCGCAAAGTCCCGAATTTACATCGGAAAAACCCTCGAAATGTGGCGAGAACTCCGCCGGCAGAAGGGCTTCCAATCAGACATTCAGTTGCTCTGTTTTTGCAGAACAGGTAAATCCATTTTTCTTTCTAAATTGACGTTCATGTTCGCCAAACCAACACAAGGATGTAATTAGCTAGAACTATGCAGTCAGCGTTCGTCCTTGTATGGGAGCTAACGTTATAGTTATAACCTCAGGTGGCGAAACGATTTTAAGACAATGTTTCTTTTTTTCTGCATTCTGTTCTGCAATATATAAAAGCATTTATCTAACTTGGTGACATTACACATTGAATGAAGTATCAGTAAAACTTAACTTTGTTTTTAGTGACTACTTTGACTTTCCTTTATGCCGGAAGGGAGGGGAGGAGGGAGGAGACGGGATGAGGAGGAGGGAGGGTCTAGCTAGCCTCCGTTTTGTTTGACAACAATTCGAATGTCAACACTCCCGGCATCACTTAGAGAACCTTTAATCATGCAGCTCTACTGAGCATAATTAGGAAAAAAAGTATTTTCTAGAACCCTGAAGTCACAATTTCAAAATACCCTGATTTTTCAAGGCCACGCTCTTAAAGATAAAGGTTCTTTATTGGTATGGTTCCTTGAAGAACCTTCAACATCCATGGAACCTTTCCATTGCAGAAAAGGTTCTTTATTGAGGAAAAAGGAGCTTTAGATTTAAATGTTCTCCACATTTAGTAAAAATGGTTCTTTTAAGAACATTGTGGGGGGAGCACATGGTTCTTCTATGGCATGGCTGGGAAAACCACCCTTTGGAACCTATCTTACCATCTGTACGGTGTGGCTGAAGAGGAGCCTCTCTGCGGTGATGCTGTTGATGTGGTCCATGAGTTTGTGTTTACGGGAGAAGAATCGCTCCAGCTGAGCGCTCAGAGAGCGACAGGACATCACACTGGACTTATACAGGTCATTTAACCTCCTAACCACTGAAAAACATCAATGTGTAAACACCTTCAGTTCCACTGCATGGACAAGAATAATAATATTATAATTATTAATAATAATATAATTGTAATATCTACTTTGATATTAGAACTACAGTCTCAAGTATTTGACAGTGTATATTTAATGTATCTTAGTCTCATAAAGAATTGCGAATGAGTCAGTCTCCCTACACCAGGGTTTTCCAAACTGGAGGTTTGTAATTAAGTAAATCATAATGATGTAAAATTAAATAAATAAATAAGACACCCTCAAATGACTTGTATACATATTTAAATATTTTGCTATAAACATCAAATGTATTGTTTTACTTAAATTGCACATTGTAAATATATTATATTGTACTTCTATTCATTGACTTATAGTCATCAGTTGTTTTTTTCCCAGTTTTTTTTCATCAATATTGCCTAAATCTCATTAGATTTACATAATGAGGGTGCACGTAAACATAGTCAATACATTTTTAATGCCTACTGAGAAAATGAATAGGAACTATGCTTAAAAAGTGGATGGTCACTGTTGTGCATACTATGATGGTGGTGAGGAGAAAGTGTGTCTAAACTGCTGACCTTGTTTGACGGCGGTAGAGGGGTAGAGTTTTCCCTGCTTGATTCCTTCCATGGCTGTGTTTATTGAAGATGACAGAAGCTCTGCAGTCTTCATGTAAAGCACCAACTGTTCAGCATAACTGACACGACACAAACATACACATTTTTAACACCCCTCTACGCAGAACCAGGATTTCCACATTAAAGGATTTTATACAACATTACACCACACTGGCACACAGTTTGTGAACAGAAGAACTGCCATTCTGCTCTCAAAATGTATAGAACAAATGCAATTGTGATCCATTACTAGAGAGAATCATAGTTGTGAGAGACTAGCCATGGTGTACATCTTCTCACCTCCACTCTCGGCTCAAAGAGCTGATCTGGTCGGCCACCAGGCTTTGTTGCTGGAGCAGGCTGGTGGAAGAGGGGTCGGCCTGGGGAGCCTCATCACCCCGGGCTTCTGCCACATCCACCATACATCGAGCAAAGTCCAGCATGAATCGGAGCCTGTGCAAAGTCTCTGTGTGTTCCTGCTGCAGTGGAGAGAGAAGTGTGGCGTTAGACTCAAACTTAAACTAGTTAGCATGACTATCAAAACAAAAAGCAGTCAATTTTGTGCTTACCTCCATTAGGGTCTCCTCTGGTAGTTCAGGGGCTTCAAAAGTCACAGCTCCTTCTAGGTTGGCTGAGATGGGGTCAGAGAAACCATAGCGGGGACTGGAGGGCCCCTCGTAGCCGTCCATGAGAAGGCCTGTTTGCGGGTAGCGGCTGGTGAGGGACCCTACCGGACTAATGGAGCTTGAAGAGCCTGCTGTGAGACACTCAAGTCAGTGCTACCCTGAAGGATCCATTTTAAATTTAGACAAATCATGAAGAAGTCACACTTAGAGGGAAAAAACGAATTTACCGGAGAACTTCCTTGAGCGAGAACTCTGAGGAGGTGTTCCCCCACTAGGCGGAGAACCCACAGTGAACACTACTCGGGCAGGGCTACCTGAGCCCACCACGATGCCTCCACCACCAGGTGGCGCTGTGAGTAGAAAAACAACAGTGTGTTAAATGAAGACTGCATATAACTCGACATTTAAAATAACATTTAATTACAAGATGAACACCAATTACATACTGATGTTCCCTTTCAAGGACAGAAATCATTTTACAGATTAACGCTACCGTGTTTGGGGTCAAGATTCTTTTAATTCGATTTTATTAGTATGATTTCTGAAGGATCATGTGACACTGAAGACTGGAGTAATGATGCTGAAAATTTAGCTTTACCATCACAGGAAACAATTACATTTAAAATATGTTTTTATTTTTAATATATTTTCAAATGTAATTTATCCCATGTACATATAATGCAAAAAAAGGTAATTTTTTAAAAGGTAATTTACCGGGATAGTTAAATTGGGGTGACCATTGTGAATGTTTCAGTGAGCTCACCTGTGATGTCTATGCCTCTGTCAGAATTGAGATTCTCCATGCTGCTTCTTTCTCCTCGCTGACCCCCAAATGCCGCCATAAGTAGCACATCAGATAGGCGACCAGCACTCTGAGACCTGTCCCGAGAAGTAGAGATGATAAAGAAACAAAATAAGAGGAAAAATAAAGCAGTAACGAATGGTAGAAGGACAGGGGCTTTGTTGTTCAATTACAGCTTGAGTCCAGTTTTCCAACCTAAATGATAGCTCTGTTCCAAAACAAGGAGATCTGCCTAGCCTTTTGAAGAGTGTCTAAGTCATTAAGGGTTTCTTATTTGTTTACAATGCTGCTTATGTAGACAGCGAGGCCGCTTATTAGGATTTGGAATGGAGCTCAAATCTACCCAACTCTTCTTCTCTTACCTCCCAAAGCCTTTTCTCTCCTCAGGCTGGTAGATAGGTGACAAACTAGCCTCTCCCTGAGCTGGTCTGAGGCCCTGGTGGGTAAGAAACGTGACCATGTTTGGGGAACTCGGGGGCTTGGGAAACTCAAATGGAGGCATGGCCTGGAAAAGAAAAAGGACATTTTTACATTATTTGTTTGCATTTATTACATATTACATACATGCACCAAAGTTTGGGGTCAGGAAGATTTTTTGGTTTGTTTGTTTTAAGAAATAAGGACTTTTATTCAGCAAGGATGCACATTTTTTAAAAATCAAAATAACAAATAAAGAGATTTCAATTTAAAATACATGCTGTCCTTTTGAACTTTCTATTTCATCAAAAATGTCTGGGGAAAATGTATCATGGTTTCCACCCAAAAAATATTTTCATTATATTTCAACATTGATAATAATAAGAAATATGTGCACCAAATCAGCATATTAGAATGATTTCTGAAGGATAATGTGACACTGAAGACTGGAGGAGTGATGCTGAAACTTTGCAATCAAAGGAATAAATTACATTTTAAAATATATTTAAACAGAAAACAGTTACTTAAAATGTTAATAATATTTTACAGATATTGCTGTTTTTACTGTATTTTGATCAAATACATGCATCCTTGGTGAGCATAAGTACAGAGCCCCTAAAGGGACATGGTGGTGGAAAAACGCAAAGTTACTCGGGGTAATGAAAACATTTGCAAGAGAACGCAAAAGTATTGACAAATAATTGTTCCTCCATCTCATATTTTTTTCCTTCACCATGTCCCTTTAGGGGCTCTGTACATAAGAGACTTCTTTTGAAACATAAAAAAATAAATATTCGAACCAATCTCACACTTTTGGACAGGAGTGTAAAACTGGGAGCTCATGGCCACACAAACAGAAATAAGGATCTTACTCTGGAAGGAGAACCCAGGATGGTTGGTAGGGGGTTGCGTTGCATAAGTTCACTGAGCCTGGGCGAGGAGTGCAGGGTCCTAAAGGGCATCATGTTTCCCTGAGGAGCTCCCACTGGATCTGAATGCTGCTTCCTGATCTTCTGCCTGCACCCACCAGTCGCCTCCAGCAAACAGGGGGCGCTGTTGAGCCGCGTGCCTAGACCCTGCTGTTGTGGCCGAGCCTTGGTTTCTAAACAGCCGGGAAGAGTGGAAGAGTCGTCATCCAAAAATACAAAAACAGAAAAACGAATGGATAAACTTTTATATTATGGGAAGAGTTGAAAGCAATCGTGTCCAACTTTCTTGACATGCAACATTTACAAAATGGAAACTAACTGGGCTATGAAATACAGATGTTTCTTTAAAAAACAACAAAAGAGTGCAAACAGAGGAAAAATGATTTTACCTCCACCCCGAGAGCCCCTGTGAACCATTTCTGTACTCGCTGGGCAAATTTGGCCTGGCAACTCAGGAATGGTGCCCACTTTTGAGACAAAAGCAGAGCAGAGAGGGAGAGAGAGTGAGCCAGAGGGTTTGTTCAGAAACACAGCTAAATCATCTTTAGCTACAGTGACATAACTAAGGCTTTGGGCCAAAGAAAGTGGCACTCACCCTGTGGAGAGAGCTGGAAGGGTTTCGTGCCTCCTGTGGACAGCCTGCGAGAAGTGAGAGCAGAACCAGGCTGAGGAGGAGAAGGCCCTGTCCTTCCACAGGCCAGAAAGCTCCCGCTACCGCATCGCTGGACCGTGGCAGATCTGTGAAAGAAAGAAAGAAAGAAAGAAAGAAAGAAAGAAAGAAAGAAAGAAAGAAAGAAAGAAAGAAAGAAAGAAAGAAAGAAAGAAGTAATGAATACATGCCTTTAAATTTCATTTGAACTTAGGCTAATTTAAATTAAAACGTAGGAACAAAACCCTTTAAATTTTAGTAAAATGATTTTCAAAGAAATTCATGTATAGCTGCATTGGTCATTCATTGGTCATTTTAACGTTTCATTTTCTGTATGAATTACCCCTAAACATGTTATTATAGGGGTGGGCGATATGGTAAAAATATCATATCACGATTTTTTTCAGGAAAATCACGATTAACGATTTTATTACGATTCTTTTTTATGTTGGTTTTACTATTTTGTGACTGAGCATTATAGCCAAACTAATGTCCATATTTTAAAAACAAAGCCTAGGTAACAAAATATAAAATACGAAAGAAGACAGGGGCGAAGATAAAAATATTTGTCATTATTTTCTTTGTTAAGATCAAAGATACACATTACACACACAACTTAATATACAAATTAAATAAACAGTGCTTTGTTTTCAGCTACAGGTGTATTTAACAGTAGCATTGAAGAAAGTAATTAAATGAACAAATATGAAAATAAAACAAAACATAGACTTCACTGTATAAATTATAAATTGATACTTATTAAAGCTACTATTAAAGTTATCAGTCAAGAGCAGTGAGTGATTTTCTCTTTGCATTTTGTTGTTTTATTAACAATAAAGGGATAGTTCTCCTAAAAATTCAAATTGTCATAATTTACTCTCTCAAGTTGTTTTAAACTCGAATAAGTTTCTTTCTTCTGTTGAAAATAAAAGTTATTTGGAAGAATGTGGGTAACCAAACAGTTGATGTACCCCAGTGACAACCATAGTATATTTTTCTCCTATGGAAGTCAATGGGGACCAGCTACTGTTTGTATAGCCACATTCTTCAAAATATTAATATTAGAAAAATATTAGAAAATATTAGAAGGAAATTAATACAGGCTTGGAACAACATTATAGTGCGTAAATAATGAGATCATTTTTATTTTTGGGTGAACTATCCCTTTAAGGACAAACGGCAGCGTGTTTGTCTCTTTAAGAGCTGCACTCGACGCGTCTTTTATACACGCATTTGACAAGCAGATTTTCTCTCAATTTTCTCAAGTTTGCTTTCACTTTAGACATCACCGACTTTGTTTATGTAAACCTTGTGTGCAGTGGTGTAGTCTAGTTTTTTGTAGTGAGTATACTCTATATAACATGTGTGTGTGTGTGTGTGTGTGTGTGTGTGTGTAGTGGAGCATACACTGAGCGCTCATTCCCAGAGACGCGTAGAACAATTGCAGTCTCTTTTAGCTTTAATATTCATAGACACTAGTCCATATCGAGATTTGATTCATTGTACAGCAGCTACTTTTGATTTATTCATTCAAAAATAGCCTAATTCCGTGACGTTCTGCTTTATATAGCAAGTTCCATTTGTGACTGGATTCCGCAATTCGATCCGTCGCTTCGCAAACACAGACGGGGTGAATTTATGAATGAAAGTGTGAAAGTTCTGACACAAAACGAAGTTGATACGTATCCTCACGCTTTTTTTAAGTGGGTATACGCAAATCCTTGGCCTTTTCTAGTGGGTATACGGCGTATACCTGCGTATCACGTATACACCACTGCTTGTGTGTATTTGACAGTAAAGACTCGAAAGATAACTTAGTCCAGGCACTGGTAGACAGGCTTTTAGTGCATGTGAGCTTCGCATGTACGCGCTGAGAAACGCACACGTTAGAACAGCGCATCAGCACGCGAATTAAATGTTTAACCGACAAGGCATTAAAGCACATGCAAATTATGAACTTTTGTGAACTGTAGTGTCCCGTTCCGCTGCGTTAACATTTGATCTGAATATATGTCGCGTTGTTCAGCATGTTGGGACAGAGGCGCCAGAACAGCAACTGAGAATGCGCGATACTACGATATTTCTTCAAAAGCAGATCGTGGAGACATTTTAATCGTCCACGATCAAAAATCGTCATATCGCACACCCCTATGTTATTATACAAAAAAGTGGAGTATTTCCAGGAAAATACATTTAAATAATTACATGTAATGAATTCATTTCCATTTTATAGACAAACACTTTACAAAATATTAACTTAAAATAATCAGAATATAAAAAATTTCATGAGAATGTAAATTTTTATAAAGTGAAAAAATATGACTGTTGCGCAATATTCAAGTTACAATTTCAAGAGGGAATTTTGCCATTAGTATACACTGATATGATTTCACTCACCGTGGAGAGCCCTCTTGACTTGGGAACTGGAGGTTTTGCTCCATGCGCTGGTAGTTGTGAATCTGTGTGGGGACTGGAATGGGTACAGACTGCCCATAGTTGCCATAGTTACTCCCAGAAAACTCACTATGCCTGCTGAGAATGAGGCAGAAATAAAATGTTAGAGGGAGAGCCAAAGAAATTGAGTGATTGAATAGAGAGAGAGAGAGAAACATGGTAAAACATAAAAGCACTGACACCAGCATATCCTCTAGCTCCCATCGATACAATAAAATCATTTAAAATCTCACAGGACATTTCTGTATAGGAACTACAAATTAGTCAGCAGGAGAGGCTGCAAGAGTTCTATGGCCTACGCCTATTGTGTGTGGCTGTGGGTTTCATGGGCTGCGTTTAATAATGAAGGAGAACAGGACGATCTGTGCCCATCAAAGATGCAATCTTCATGCCAATCTAGGACTCATTACCCTTGTGGCAAAGGCCCCAATCTTCAATGACCCAGAAATCAAACAGTGAAAAGATTAGCCTTAGCTAGGCAGGAGGAAATCAGTCTTGGCTGCAACATGGAGAAATGTGCAAGCTTGAAAATGGCATTTGGTTACTCATGCAACTTGCGTGTAGGGAAGTGTAAAACTATATATTTTCAAAATGTACAGGTGGGTTGTCTAAATCTTAATACTTTCAACACACTGATTAATATAAAATGTTTTTATATAATTCCCCTTTGAACTCATTAACTTACAATCACAATTTTTTGAAGAGTAGCAATATAAATTAATAAATTAGCAAATGCATGAATTATTTTTTTGCAATAATTTGTTATAACTTGTGATATGCTTGAGTTTTTTTTAAACAAAAATCCATGAGGAGACTAGAGAAAAATATTCAGAGGTCTTACTATACTTAATTTAAAGAAAGTGCAATTTGATAATTGTGAGTGAACGTGAACCATTTTGGCTGAGTTTGCTTTTGGTACGAGCAGAGGGAGTTTTTGAGGGAGAAACTGATCTGACAGATTCAGACCGGTTTCCACCAAACCCAGCTCGTTGGTGGACGGAAGTGCCACTGGTGATTCAGATAATCACAGGTGATGATTGATTAATTTTGCTCAAAATCTCTGTCATGAGAAGATTTTGAGTAAAACCATAATCACAGCTAAAACCTGGCCGATTTTGGGTGAAAAAATCGGGTCTGTTGAAGACGTTTGACGGACTAGTAAGACACGTGTCAAGAGAGTTAAATCCAGAAAGGGGATTCAGCCAAACATGGGGTCATCTAACAGTAAACTAGTTAAAGGAAAGTTGATAGATGGAAGTCATAAGAAGATTGAAGGTTAAAAGATGGTTGAAAGATTTAAGGGAATCCTTTGAAGGAAAGATCTATAATAATATTCTCTTTTATTTTTAAAAGTACTGTATTTTATTTTATTTTTCTAAACTGTTTTAATTATTCTTATTTCTTTTTATTATTTTAATTTCTTCTATGTAAAGCACTTTGAATTGCCATTGTGTATGAAATGTGCTATATAAATAAACTTGCCTTGCCTTAACAAATTATACACCAATTATTTCCATTTAAAATAGTAAAAAAAAAAAACATACAAATTACATTTTTAAACTATTTTTCAATTATGTAAGTATTTAAAGCACCGCCACAAAAAAGAAATATGAAAACAAAAAGAAATAAATATTTTGACTAGTTACTAGTTACTCACAAAAAACAAATGCAAAATGTCCAGACATGAAATAATCATTGTGTTTTCTTTTCTTTTTTTAAGCTCTATGTGTTCATCCTGCTGTGTTCATACCCGCTGGGTCCTGGAGAGCTGCTGTAGGAGGGAGAGCGTGGAGGGGTCTTAACTTGACTGCACTGACCTCCAGATGCCAGAAGAGAACTCCTAAAGCAGGACAGAGATGGAGAATGTAAGGAGAAGATTCATTCCAGACGATTACTCTAGGAGATGTAAGCATGGTTAATTAAAATAATTTAACTGAACGTGTCAAACTGAAAATCTTATTATTCTAGCTGTACAACTAAACACTATCATTCAAAGTTGGGAGTCAGTAAGATTTTAAATTAATTAATTAATAAAACAAGCATTAAAACAATAAGAAGGGCAGTAAAGACATTTAAATTATTTCTATTTTAAATAAAATGCTGTTTGAACTTTCTATTAATTAAAGAATTCTGAAAAAAGTATCACAGTGCAGCAAAACTTTTTTTCAACATTGATGATAATAATAAAATATGATTCTTGATCAGCATATTAGAATTATTTCCGAAGGATTATGTTACAAGCAGGATTCAAACCTGCATCAGATGCATGATCATCACAGTTCAATTGAGCTCTTACCCACTATACATCAGACTGTCCTGGATAACCTTTCCTGTCGGCATGTCACAGGTAAGCTCACCTACAAAGACAGACAGAGGGGGGGGGGGGGGGGGGGGGGGGGGAAGATGATAAATACCCAGCATTCCCACTTAACCAAGACAGACACAATTTTCTTGTGAGTGGGGAGAAAGAAAGGAAATCAAAAATCTTGCAGGAGAAGTTTTTGCAAGCTTACTGGGGAAATGAGCTGGAACCATGACAAAATCATCAGTGTCACAGGACGAGTTCTTGCTACTGCTGCCGCCTCCGCCACCTCCCGAGTCCTTCAGCAGATATCCTGGAGAATCCTGGGTAGGGGAGGCTAACGCCTTTGCACGGACCTGCTGGATCTCTGCAAGGGATTGCTACAAAATATATAAGAGGATGAGAACAAATGTTACACCATAAAGATCCTTTGTATCCTGAATTGGTCATAAACATCTCTGCTAACTTTTACATTCTTTTTAAAGTATAAGAGAGATCATAAATGTTACATTCCAGTTTTAGTGTTTCTTTTCTGTTTCTCTCTCTCTCTCTCTCTCTCGGTTAGAGGGCTTAGGAATTAGTCTTAAGGGAATTTTTTGGGGGTTTTTGATTTGGCACCACTCAGGTTCCTTTTCCGTGTGTTATTTGTTTTTTCCCCGTTTCTTTTCTTTATCATATATTTCATATATATTTATATATTTTCACGGATACATACACTACAGTATAAAAGGGGTCGTTTTGAAAAATGTATACTTGAATTGATAATAAAGACCTTTACATTGTTGCAAAAAAAAAAAAAATATATATTTAAAAAACAACAACACTGTTCTTTTGAACTTTCCATTCAAAGAATACTGGAAAAAAAATTCACAAAAATATTAAGTAAAAAAATGACATTGTAAAATAGAAAACAGTTATTTTAAATTGTAATAATATTTCACAATATTACTGTTTTTTTAATAAAATAAATCCAGTCTTTATGAGCATAAGAGACTTCTTTTGAAAAACTTACCCACCACAAACTTTTGAACTGTGAAAAACTTAAAAAACCCAATATATATATATATATATATATATATATATATATATACACACACACACACATATATATATATATATATATATATATATATATATATATATATATATATATATATATATATATATATATATATATGTATGTGTGTGTGTGTGTGTGTGTGTGTGTGCGCGTGTGTGTGTGTGTGCGTGTGTGTGTGAGTGTGTGTGTATATATATATATATATATATATATATATATATATATATATATATGATTCCTAACCACTCATAGACGTTAAATAACGAATGTGACAGTATGATTTCTTTGCTTTTGAAGCACTGACCTCTATACAGCATTCTGACACCATGAGACCCATAAAATGTCACAAAATACAGAGCTGATTAACATGTGGCTCCTATCATGGATTAGTGTTACAAGCCACCATAAAATGTTAAGAAAGTGTGTCTTTGTTCAATGAGGCAGCTGCTTGCTGTGCTTATTTATCTTCATGTCTGTGACAAACTCCTGACACGTCAACACTTAACAGTGCACAGACACGATGACCTGCCATTGATCATTCTAATGAAATACATTTACACACACACACACACTTACAGGAGGAGAGGCCAGGTGTGAAGTAGAAGAACTGCTGCATGAGCTTGCAGAGGCTGAATTTGGAAAGCAAGTCACGGTCACTGGAGTAGCTGTGAAGATACACACAGACACTTAATATCCTGGAAGACAGTTCGGTACTTTCCATAAGTGCAGCACACTACAGAGTCAGATGACTTTAAGCGGTCCACTTCTCAATCGTACCCGACAATTACAATCATATAAATTCGGTTCAAATAAGTTCCTATACAATTAATTAAAAAAAGAATAAATGCAAATCATTGTAATAAAAAAAGTAAATTTAACTCATTTTACTGACCAAAAACAAAATATGTAGTTTTGTCCCATATTTTGCAACCCTGTAACCCAATAAATAAATACATTTGGTATTTCATCATTTGGACCCTTTCTACAGACAAGTAATGATATTATTGCACTTTCTAAATTTTTACAAAAATTGTAATGATGACTGTATTTGTGATTAAACCATGTAAGTAAAAATACTCAACTTTCTTTATTTTATGAATATCTACAAACCAACATTTGATCCCAGTTTTGCTACCCTCTTATTTACCCTGTTACCCATTCTGGTGTTTTAATTACTATAATTCATTATGTCATAATTATTATTAAAAAATAATAATGGATATTGATCATATTTATTTAACTTGATAAATGTGGTCAATTTAATGTTGAAGCTTATTTAATATCTATTGAAAAGAATCAGGGGTTTAAAGCAAAGTTTAGTACCAAGGATCCAAACATGACAGAAAATAAACCAAAAAATAAACAAATATATATTTTTTATATTATAAAATAATCTTTTTTTATAAATAATAATATTAAATTTGACACTAAACATGTTCTGAAGGTTAAGCATCTCCTTTTACTGACTATTTAAAATAGAGTAAAAACATTGTTTGAAATGGCAGTGTAATAACTCACACTTTTTCATAGAGGAGCTTGCCTCCAAGAAGGGGTGTCTGAAGAATTCATCTATAAAAACAGAAATATTTCACAAACACCTCAAAAAGACTGCATGGTGAATAACAGAACCATGGCCAAAGCTAATCTTATAAATAACAAACATCGCCGCATCAAAACTAGTGGACACAGGCACTCGGGACACTTACCGAAGTCCATACGGTCCTTATGGTTCCTTTGCAGGAGGCCAAGCAGAAGTTGTCTGAGATGGCTGGAAGTTTCTCTGGGAATGCTGTAGAGAAAGATGGAAAGAGATGGAATTTTACACAAGGTTTAGCAGAATATGTACACCAAGACTAATCTGAAAAGTGTCGCTGGCCATCAAAGTCAATAAGATATGCACTCACTTTGGGCTAAGACTTTTATTTTTCTCATAAAACAAGCGGAGGTCCTGTGGACTGCTGGCCTGATGGACAGACAATCAAAACAAGCTTACTTAAAGTCATTTTCCAAATCATGGCATGGATGCATCATATCTTACACTTGTAAATGACAACTAAACAGTTAACTCAAAGTGCATCTTCTCACAGAATGTTGAGTACCTGAAATGGAGCCTTTCCAGTCAGGCACTGAAACACAATGGTCCCTATACTCCACAGGTCAGCCTTGGCGTCATAGTTCTGTGACATGATAACCTCAGGTGCCTGGTGAACAGCATTTCAGAGTTATAATCTCAGTGATGCTCATATATGTGCAAAGTCTGAAATGAAGAAAATGTACAATTCATACCATGTACATTGGGGACCCACAGAGTGTGGCGGCCATCATGTTGTTCTGGAGGTACCGTGCAAAGCCAAAGTCAGCTGAAGAGACCAAAATAAGATCTTAGAAACTGTGCTGGTCAAGCAATACACTCTGGGTAATGGCAAACCCAGGTTAGAAAAAAGAACATGCTGTGAAGTGTGGCTTTAGAAATCAGCATATTGTTTTATTTATTTATTTATTTCCATATTCACTGGGCTAAAGCAATTCAATATGCAATAGAGTTTGTAGACTAAGTGAAATCCTCAAGCAAAACACAAACAAACTGTTAAAACAAGGCTGCATCTGCAAACATCGGACCTCCTCAAACATATGGATGTGGTATCTAGAGCTTCTAATGCTGAAAGCTGAGAATGTATAAATAATAAAAACAGGCGTGCACACACACACTCACCTATCTTGATGCAGGTGTTGTTGGAGTGGGACTTTCGACCTGCAGGATGGGACAGCAGGATGTTCTGGGGTTTCAGGTCTCTGTGGATGATCCCTTTGGCCTGAAGGACCCTCATAGCCCCTGCGATCTGCTGCAGGAATACTCGGATGGTGTCTTCACTTAAAGTGCCCTTAGCTGAAAGAGCATCATAGTAAAGAGGAGTTCATTAGGGTTAGGCGATTCCTATTGACAATACAACACATTTGTGAAGATTTTGCTGGTGCTAGAAGCCTAAATCCGAATTCGTAAAGGCACGGAAAATGAGTAACGCATTCTACGGAGCCCCCAAAGGGACATGGTTAGGCTTATATTTATAATTTATAAATAAATAAATAAATAAATAAATAAATGTATATTTTTTTACTCCAGTTTCAAGTCCTTCAGAAATCATTCTAATATGCTGAATTGCTGCTCAAGAAATATTTCTTATTATTATCAATTTTGAAAACAGTTGTGCTGCTTAATATTTTTTTGTGGCAACTGTGAAACCGTTTTCCTGGATTCTTTGATGAATAGAAAGTTCAAAAGAACAGAATTTATTTGAAATATATAAATCTATGGCATCATGATCAGTTTAATAATTTAATGCATTCTTGCTGAATAAAAGTTTTAAATTCTTTTTTTTTTTTAAGTTACTGAGCTCTAAATTGATATTTAAATAGATTGTTAATGAATTTATGCCTTGCATTAAACATTGCAAATCTCATTGACAAAAATACATCACCTTTTAAGACATTTCAGAACAAATAGAAAAAAAAACATATCATCAAAAGACGAAAAAATATTGAGATAATGTTTTGTGTTATATCACCTGGCCCTGACTCCACTGTTTCATACTATATACAGTATAGAGTCCATTCAACAACTTTTTTACATGCAAATTGAATGCAAATGGAATATGCAATCCTTCCACAGTGCAAAGCATATCAACTAAGACAGCACTGGAAATTCAAATGAGTTACTACACACTGCATATATAAGCAATCCAATATGCAGTAGTGATTCACATATTTCTTCTCAACCTCTCTGAACCTCTCTGAACTGAACTGAAATGTCAGATTCCATAAAGAACAAAAATGATTTTGTCTGGAATTTTCAGAGCAACTACTTCCTCTGAAAATATACTCACACCCTGCAGTTAACAGTTACAGCTTCCTCAGACCCGCTTTAAACAAAACATACATACACAAACACACACCCTATACCCTTCTGGCCTAACTTCCTTAGTTCCTCTTTGCATGCTTTTGAAATGAACCGATATAATTTGTTTCATCACGCAAGCAAATAATTTCAGCATTTGAAGCTAGGACTTGCCTCTCTACTCAAAAAAAGCAGATGTTCTTTTGGCAAGTTTGCAATCTTAAAACAAATAATTATGTATTAAAGGGATGGTTCACGCAAAATGGAAAATTCTGTCATTAATTACTCACCCTCATGCCATTCCAAACCCGTCTTTCGTTCTTCTTCGGAACACATATTATGATCTTTTTGTTGAGATCTGAGAGCTTTCTGTCCCTCTGTTGACAGCTACGCAACTACCACTTTGATGTTTGAAAAAGTTCATAAAGACATCGTAAAACTAATCCAAATGAATTGAGTGGTTTAGTCCAAATTGATGAACGAAAGTCTTACGGGTTTGCAACGACATGAGCTGAGTAAATGATGACACAATTTTCATTTTTGGGTGAACCATCCCTTTAAGAATGAACACAATTTTACTAAAGAAGGCTGGTGTGCAGTGAGCAAAAAAATCCAAAAATGAGTTCAAAGCATGATAAATGAAATGTCCCACTTACAGTGCAAGTAGTCAGCCAGGTCTCCCCCATTGCAGTACTGCAGTTAAAGAAAGAACATTGATCTTTTTACTTTGAACAACAGAACCACACAACAATGCTGTATAACAAAACCTGTATCTAAATGGGGCTTAGTTCATTGCATGGGGAGAGATGATTCAGATGCATATTAAAACAAGCCACTCAGAAAAGATGGGCCATTATTTCCCTTTGTCCACTAATGATGGGTATCCCAGTGGCCCCATTGCTTTTCCATGGAGCTTTTCTGAAAGCTGACTCTGTAGCGTGGCCTTTACAGGAAGTTGAATTGCATAGTGATTTAAAAAACTTTACAAATCCTCACTGTGTTCCACAAAACACCATGAATTCAGGTTTATATATCTATGGGTGTTGTGTTATTAACAACTGCAGCTGTCTTCCATTGGCCCCAGGGCATGGCAAATTGCAGGCATTACCAGGTACAAGACAAGACATGGGTGGTGGTGGCGCAATGGATAAGACACATGCCTTTGGTGTGAGAGACCCGGGTTCGAATCCACTGTGAGACACCAATGTGTTCCTGAGCAAGACACTTAACCCCTAGTTGCTCCAGAGGCGTGCGACCTCTGACATATATAGCAATTGTAAGTCGCTTTGTATAAAAGCGTCAGCTAAATGAATAAATGTAAATGTAAATGTAAGACAAGATGTACAACAAAAGACACTGGGAAAACAGGCCCTCTTACCTCCATCACTAGGTACACAGAGCTTGCCGTTTCCTAGAAAGAGATAGGAGTAATGAGATTCAACACTGGGACAGACAGGTGGCCATCAAAGCAAATTAATGAACTTTAAAATATATATATATATATATATATATATATATATATATTCAACATTTGTGCATAACATTGTTTGTATGTCGGCTTTTAGACTTTTAATAGAACATGTTTACAGTGGAACTGGTATTGTGTGTTTTACAAATGCAGTGGCCTAACACTAATCCACATATGGCGTGCCGTGAGCGTGTTTTCTCTGCACTGGGTCATAATAGGCTAATACAGGCCAGGGGGAGGGCAAAGGTCATAAGCTTTGTTAACACTGTGCATTTTCACTGTGCTAACCGTGTGATGGTGTGACAGATTTCTATTCAATGCAGCCATTGACACACACACACACACACACACACACACACACAAACACACACACACACACACACAAACACACACAAACACACACAAACACACACAAACACACACAAACACACACACACACACACACACACACACACACACACACACACACACACACACACACACACACACACACACACACACACACACACACACACACACACACACACACACACACACACACACTTGAAGCTCACTCAGACACACGAAAGTACTGATAGTGCTGATGCTGTGAAATGTGAGTGGTGTTTAGAACGATGCTAGGGTGTTGTGTGATTACCTAAGTGTTACTACGCAGTTGCTCTGGTTTCTGAGTGGATTTAGCTCATGCTGTGTGGTTGCTAGGGTGTTCCGGGGGGTTTCTTACTGGTTAAAGACAAAAGATCCCTTCCCCAAGAATATATCATCCACAGAACAGCACCAGTTATCTGCCGAAGCTTGATACTGTTGAGTATTGAGTTGAGTGGAGGTTAACTAATATAAAAACTCTGGCTGATACCAATAAGCTGATAATTCCCCCAAAATAATCAGTATTAAAATTTGAGATCGAAAGAAAAAAAAAATTAAACAAAACAATACAAAACTAAAATGAATAGCTTTAAATGCTGCAAATGAATAAAAATACAGTATGAATATTAAATAATCATCTTTCTGAGATTTGCCAAAGATTACATACGTGTTATTAAATTGTTACTGCTTTTAAAGATTAACTAAATTGAGCGTTAGATGACAGCAAATGCAATCTGAATGTAACATTTTAGGTGACAATTGTCTTCCATTGTATGGACAAACAAACACTAAGACATTATTTCTCTCTTTTATGTTCCACACAAGAAAGTCAGTCATATAGGTTTTGAAAGAGTAAATGACAGAATTTTCATTTTTGAGTGAACTATCCCTTTATGTATTTGTAAGTATTTGCCTATTATGCACCGATAAAATGTTGTTTTAGATAATGTTTTTAAACCTGGTAATCCTTATTCAGACAACAACAAAGCAGCAATGCCAGTCTATAAGCTTTAGGACACTGATTAACATTTAAACACAGACTAAGACTAGCTATTAAAACAGAACTGTCCTCAGTACATATGAACAGACTAAACTAAACAAATGCATGAAATTTTCTTTAAACCGTGTCAGATAGGCTTCTCCGAAATAGTCAAAGCACTAAATATTAAATTATCCAGACAATTGCCATCAGTCCCACAGGACAGGTTGTTTGTGTTATCAGGTCAGCTTTTACAGCACCATAATCCTGTTATTTCCTGAGTCCATGGCTGAGGCCTCTCGAAAAAATACAGGGTAGCCCATTTAGAATGACCTTATCACTTAGCAACATATGACCTCCCCCATTCTGGTGTCTGCCTGCAACCAATCAGCCAGATCGGCTGATCCGTGACTGGCGTATGCTGCTGACTCAGCGTTCCCCATGTTCTACTTTCTGCCACTGAAGATAGACCTCAGTTGGCTGTGTAGCCAGACTGAAACTAGGCCAAACATCACTGTTTAATGACAACTAGCGCTTGAACGAGCTTAGCGATTCAGCTGGGAAAACCCAACAAGCCCAACATAACTCACAGACTGCTGGGTGCCTAAATGACTGATGTTCATGTGGGTGATAAAGTGAGCTTTGCTTATGAACACAGCATGCCTGTGAGATCTGCTAATGTTGAATTTAACCACAGATGCAGTAGGGACCCTAATTAACTGCTTCTGGAGAGGACATTTGTAATTTAACTAATGTTTGCTTTGTTACTCATCCCGTTTCAAATAGAAACCATTATATTTTGAACGCTGAAGTTGACCTGAAATGCTACTGAACCTGTTAAGATCCTACATCACACATTTAACTGTAGGAAGACAATGGTTATATTTCCCTTTGATATTGAAAACCAAATGGGACTGATGCACTAAAAATAAACCCTAAAACTTAGCTTGTTTGTGTGTTTGTGAGGGAGAGATGACCAAATTAACTCTTGCCAGGTTCGTCGAGCACAAGCAAGCTCATGTTTGTCACGTGTGGCAAAGAGCCAAGCAGGTCACAGACTTTTCCCTCCAGGTCGTGCAAGGAGACCAACTCAAACTTTAATGGAATTCACTTCACAGACAGACAACCTCACAGAAGAAAGTGGTGTGACTTTCCAGGAGATGTGAGAAGAGGTCAGATCAGAGAAGCATGTGGCTGAAATGTGCATGTGGCTCTTAAAAGCAACACCAGAGTGTGAGCCTTCGTTAAAATAACTGACATGAATGGAGACAAAAGCAGCATCAAACCTCAGTGTATACTGTAAATACTAACCACTGAAGTACCACGGTACTACGTAAACCGCATAGATATGGAGATTCTTCAGTCGCTTAGTGACTATCAAGGTAAAATGGTATTTGACACCTTAACAAGTTAGCATAGCAGTTTTTGTTTGTAATTAACTGACATGAATTTTTTATGTCCGATGCAGATAATAATATCTTTAAAACAATTAATTGCAAAAATAAAGGGAAAATACTTAAAATAAAAACAATGAAATAAAAATATAGGTACAATTATTTTTTTTAAAGCTTTATTAAGTATTTTTTTTAAATAAATTATACTTTTGTAAATAATATATATATATATATTTAAAAAAAATTATCAACTAATAAAATGATAAATTATTCTTTATTATCCTATTTTTAAGTCACATGGGGATTATCCAACCAAATACATTACTATGCTTATTAGTTCAAAAGTCAGTAACAAAGACTGCATTAAAGGAGACAATTCAAAGCATTTACAACTGAATAGAGGTAGGCTACAATTTGCATGTTTTTTGTAATCCTAGTGGCTTTAACTTACACATGCCTGACACATTAACCTCATGATGACCCAAGAGCAGAGCAAATAGCAAAAACCCAGGTGTTTGAACAACGTGTCAAGACTTCAATGAAATCATTTCACCAGTCTGGGTAGACATGTTTCACTCACACCATTGCAAGAAAAGCATTCACTGAGTGCCAATAAACTCTAAATGCCAAATCGAGTGAGTAAACATAACTTTATTTCTCTTCCTGGTATATACTGTGTGTGTGTGTGTGTGTGTGTGTGTGTGTGTGTGTGTGTGTTTGTGACTAAGACTTCAATACCCACAATGCCCTGCAGCAGAGCCATTAAAAACAAGTGCACATGTCATGTCAACAGAAGAACATGTGACTGCTTTTAACCAATCAATGCAAAGGAAGTCATAATACACACTCTGGGGTGGTAAAACATAAATTTGAACCCTTTTTAGTCCATAATAACTATTAAAATATTAGTAACTAATACCATTTGGACTACTAAAGTTAACAAAACCACTTTCTCTATACTTAAATCGAAAACTGTTCATCTAAACATCTGCAGTGTAATTCTATGAACAAATCATCCTACCTGGAAGTCGTGCAATGCAACAATGTTCTCATGTTTCAATTCCTAGAGAAAACAAAGAAAAAATAATTGGCACACAAACGCTCGATTTTGGGTTCTGACCAAAACAACCAAAACATACCTTCAATATCTTGATCTCTTTCCCCAGAAGAGTTTGAGATTTGGCCAAATTCTTCTTATTTATGCATTTGACTGCAACTTCCCAATCATGCTTCTGAAAATGTCAATGATATAAGTGGTTAAACAGATTAATCTTGTAGTTTATATTGTGTTAAATATATTGTAACATGTCAGTGCATGTCTACTGTCGGCTTGAGTGCTCAGATGCTTTGTTTCAATCTCTCTGAATAATTGTCATTTATAAAAACGGAAATGCCACATTTAAAGCTTGGATATATATGTAATGGGATATTAAAGCATTCCACATCTCTATATTTTATAATACTGAGAATTTAATCTCTTATTCTCTCCTCCATCTGTTGTGCTCGAGGCCTTTAAGGTGGTATGCCAGTTCTGCAACCAGAGGTAAACAAAAAACTAATTCCTATCAACACACAATGACACCAATGTATGCAAATGGCAATTATTTGGTAAACATTTTAAAATGATATTTTCTCACCTCTCGATTCCTGCCTTTGAATACCACTGCGAAGGCACCGTGTCCTATAAGGTCTTTCCTGCTGAACTCGAATTTCCCGACAGTCTCCATCTCCCACCTGATCCCGAATTTTGCAGCCTGACTATTTAACGTTATGTAAAATAAAGCTGACCCACAAATATCCTCTTTCTGCGTCCCTCTTCTCCTCTGTCTGGACGAGGCAGCTGGAAAGTTGAACCCCACTTCTGCGTGCCATCGGGGGCCTTTCCATACAAATACTCCTCTCTACTTTCATGATATCATGGAGGTGAAGAGGAGATCTACTCCTTAAAAATATGACAGTTCCCCATTTCGGCAAACCGCTTGTCGTAATTGTAAAAATAAATAAAATCAAGCTGCGCTAAAAAAATACCACCTTAAAACGGCAGCGATGTGTTTGTTTATGTACGTTACATCCGATGTTGTCAGCTATGCTAACATCCTTGAGTTCGTGTTCAGGATTACACCAGGCTCGCGATTGTATACAACACGGTTGTCGTTTCACGAAATATCCCTGAGACATCTGAAAAGCTCGAGCAAGATTTGTCTTTTTGATCTCAACAAAGACCTCAATTTAGTCTAGGTCTGCAGCGTTGCGCATGCGCACAACCATTTCACACAGGCTCAATGTTGACGTCAAGGAAGCGCTGTCACAGTGACAAAAATAAACACATCACAAATTGATATCAAGTCACATGAAGTAATGAGTTGAAATAATGTCGAGTTTTGTAATATTTTAATACAAGTTGACTGCAAGAAAGTAGACAATAGACTATTGCAACATAATTCATCAATTTTAATCATTTACAGGTAGGCTATTCATCGAGAAGACAGGTAGTAACAAAGTTAGGCCTATATATATATTTTTTAACTCAAGGAAATAGTTGCAGCTTGGCACAGGTGATTAAAAGAAAGAAAATCAGTAATTCTCGGCTTCTTCAGACAGACCTTCAGATCAAAATACAAGAAGCAACTCATCAAAGTGTGATAGCATATAGGGCAGGCTATAAGTAAATCCAAGGTTGCCCAAACAAATTTTTTATTAGAAACACAAAAAAATGTTCCTTGTAAACGGGTTCACTGTTGGAATTCAGTGTACATTACTGCATTTACTTTAACAGTAAATTCGTGATTACTAAACTTTACCCGCTTTAATATATTTAATATCTGTGACATGTATCTTGTTGTATACAAACAAACCAAGCGAATAGCAGTTCAGTTTGTATTTGCGGTTTTTATACTTAATTTAGTACTTGATTCAAAACTTTTAAAAGAAATTAAAAAAGAATAACTTTTTTAAGTGCAGGAAGGTATTCTGTAGAAGAGAGTACTTCAGGTGCCATCATGTGGAGTAGTTTGGAATAACAATATTATTGGTTGAGCTCAGTTGTCTGAATCCATGATGGCAAAATAACCAACAATTAAAACAATTAAAAAATTAAAGTCTTAAAAAATGTTTTTGATTTTTTTTAGTGTAACGTTTTAAAAGAAAGTACAAATATTTTAAAAGCTAATACATTATTTTGTCAAGTTTTCCAGTAAAAGTCTACACATCCATAAAACAAGATAAATAAAACAGGCGGATTAAATATTGTTGAAATTATATTCTCACTGAGCAATCAACTGCACTGCAAAAACTTATCCCATAGAGAATCATCATCATACATATTCCAAACACCAAACTGAACTTTTAAGGCAACTCATGCATAAGAGGGTCCGCTTTGATCTTCACATAAACAAAAAAGTGTTTCTATTTGAATCTGAAATTTGGTCAAACTGCCTGGGTATTTCAGACAGCCTGTTTATTGACAAGCTTTTGAAAATTTCAGAAAGAAGATAGCCTCGGAAATTGAGCAGTTGAAAGAAAATACCTTCTCCCCATGATTTGACTGCAGCATACGAAAGCCGTGAGCCCACTGCAAATATAACGCAGAGCATATAGTCAAGGATAAGTTTTTGCTTCATCAAAACTTAACCTTCTCATAGCAGGTATACAATATGACATGAACTTTAACCCATGTTTTGTTAATGAAAAAAAATGAAACACTGCAGTTATATGTATTATGTACCATTTATTTGGACATGGTTCTATGGTAATACCATGTTTTTATTTTATTATTTTTTTATACATGTAGCATGTATTCTTTGAAGCACCCTGGAGTACCATGTAAATACCATGGTATATGCCAATCATTTAGTACCATACTATACTATTCAAAAATTTGGGGTCAGTAAGACTTTACACATTTTTTATTAATACTTTTATTCTGCATGAACACATTCAATTGGTCAAAAGTGACAGTAAAGACTTCTACTCTGGTACAAAAAAACCCATTTTCAAATGAATACTGTTCTTTTGAATTTCCTATTCATCAACAAATATATTTTTTAGTTTCCACATAAAGAAAATTACTCCGCACAATTGTGTTCAATATTGATAATACAAATAACTGTGTCTTGAACAGCAAATGAAGGCTGGAGTAATGGCTGCTGAAAATTCAGCTTTTCCATCACAGGAATAAATAACAAATATAAAATATATTAAAAATAGAAAAGTTACTTTAAATTGTAATAACATTTCACAACTTGATCCAATGCAGCCTTGAGACTTCAAAAACATTATACGATAGGCTATATCAGAATAGATGGATACGTTTCCCCTAGGAGAACTGAAAATAAACTTGATAACACAATCATCCTCCATGAAAAATGTCACATACGTTTGGGTTCTCACAGACCCCAGATATAAAATATGAATAAATGCAATGAATTTTCATATGCTAACATGACAAGTTTTGACATGAAAACATGGAGGAAAAGTTATTTCTTTTCAAAAGTCCATGTGTACTTTGTGTTAAAAGCTTATAATAGTTGATTTGGAACTAAAAGTATTATAAATGGAAATGTAACATTACGATCATTATTATTACAGTCTCAGTGGGACCCCATTCATAACACTATCAGAACATGTGGGTTCAAATGTTACAAATTCTACCACAAGAGGACGCTGCAGGCTTTCAAAAGTGTCTGAGCCTCGAGGACAACAGCATTATTGATGCACGAGAGAGCGTAGTTTGGCAGCTGGAATCGGTCTGGGGAAGAAGAGTCATTTGGAAGATCCAGCTGAGCCTGAGAGCACTTAGCGTCCTGCATTGTGACCCATTTTAACAAGCTTACTTCAAATTCTTTCATGTTTTGCATCTGATATGTTTGGCTCTTGCCCTGCATGGAGTGGAGATGCAGGTGCTATGATGGTAAATGCCTTCAAATGGCTCTTTTATGCTGGTTCTTTTCACTCATGTTGCTCCTGATTGCAGCCCCGTTTGTTCACATTTATGGATATAGTCTTTCGTGACTTTGCATCAGAGAAAAATGCTTGAACTGAACACAGTGGGCCGGTGGAATTTAAGGTTGGAGAAAAATGTGATGCCCCAGACGTCAGATCTTTCCAGTGTCAATAGTGCCCGCAGACAGAGCTGCTGTTCAGATGTATGGTGGAGATCAAAGTGAAAGACCCCTGAGCAGTAAACCCCTAGTGTTCATGAGTCACCTGTCACCTTATCAAATGTAACTGCAGAGGAGCTTAACTCATGCCAAGCAAACCATCACTCACACAACCACTGAGCTGAGCTGCTCCTCATATGAGCCAAAAGGTTATCAGAAACTGTCAGTTAGGTAGAGAGACAGGCAGGTGGGTGTTCATGACCGCCCCTAAAACTCTCTATCACCGCTAGTATCAATAGCAGCTCAGACCCCGGCGCTCTGTGTGCACTTGGCTTGGCATATGGAGGCTTTGTGATTGCAACAGCCTTAGAGGAAATGGATTGGTTCTGCCTGAACCATATGGTGGATTCCCCTGCTGTTGCTCAGTCCAAAGCCCTTCAGCACCAGTGAGGGAAGACTGGTGACACTCTTACTGCTCGTATTGTCATACAATGTGTTCAAAACACCTGGGACCCTATGCCTACAACAACTAGAGGAATGGGTAAGAGGGGGCCAGTGCTGCTTTAGCAGAGATATTTATGTTTTACTAGATGGACAGTAAATCGACATCTGAAAGCGACAGACAGACAGATGGATAGATAGATACCCTAAAAAAGATAGATAGTATAGATAGGCTACCCTATCTGAAAGTGACAGACAGGTGGATAGATATCCTAAAATAACAGATAGATAGATAGATAGATAGATAGATAGATAGATAGATAGATAGATAGATAGATACACTATCTGAAAGCGACAGACAGACAGATGGATAGATAGATACCCTAAAAAAGATAGATAGTATAGATAGGCTACCCTATCTGAAAGTGACAGACAGGTGGATAGATACCCAAAAATGATAGATAGATAGATAGATAGATAGATAGATAGATAGATAGATAGATAGATCGATCGATCGATCATATCTGGAAGTGATAGTATCCTATCAATCCGTGTATCATTCGTTCAGTCGTTTTTTGATTTAATATTGAAAGTAGAAAAATGAGAAAACGTTTTTTTTTCATCATTTCCACAAAAAAAAACAACAAAAAAAACAGAATTCAGCTTGCTTTTTCATTTTTCGTTCTGAGGTAGAAAAATGATTAAACAGCTTGAATATTGAAAGAGTTTTCTCATTTTTCTACTTTCAATATTAAATTAAAAAAACAACGATGATACACGGATTCCTATCTGACAGATATCTGTATTATTGTCATATTTAAAAGATCAACTTGTGTAAAACACTATATTTCGCACGACGCATTATAAATTCAGTAAATTTTACTTCCGCTAATTCCAATTCAACTTCGTGTGGGCGTGTCCGATTCGATTCAAACTCAGGCTTGCTCCAGTTTATCTCAATTTCGAATTTTGCACAGCACTGGTTGACATGATAAACCCGGAAAACCATTTAGATTGTTTATAACAAGGTTATAACCTTCAAATAAAGAGTTAAAGCCAAACCTATTGAATTTCAGGGTGTACTTCACATGGTCCCAGGCAGCAGCACACAGTCCCTGAGCTGGAACATGTCCACTCTGCTTACCTGCGGGCACAGACGGTCTCCAGGCAGCCGGTAATTAGCAGCACTGCAATCTTTGATGAAACATTTTACCGCTCAAAGTATTTCGGTTATCGCCACCGGAAGATAACCGACACAATTCGTTCAGAGTCATTGGTTTTGCTTTCAGCACTTTTAAAACATCTTTGTTTCGGCACCCACACACATTCAGGCACACGCAAACAAAGTCTACAGCTTTTCCCATTAGATGATGCGGAGTGGGCTCGTTACCAAGGCGACGGTTACTTTCCATATCCATTATGAAATATATGCGCTGTCCTTGATTTACAGTAAGACAGGCACCGAATAGTCAACGTTACAGCAGAATACATGTGCTATGTTTCCACACAAACAAACAGGAATATCACACCAACAGAGTTCTGAGCGCTAAGAAAATTCTGATTGGTGGTTTGATGTTATCTTGGCATCGCGGGGTGAATGTGGTGCGAATGCGGTTCCCGCCGTCGTGTGACAGCAGCTGTCATGTCTGCGGGGAAATAGCCGCGTGGGGCTCGCATTTAGACTCGGTTGTGTCATGAAATTACAGCAGTCATCACGCGAGCTTGCTCATACTTCTTTATTTTTCTACAAAAATATTTCACCTTATAAAAGACAGCTCAGAATGTACATTGTTTTTGCAACTGCCATAGAAGTTTTTACCTTAAATATAGATGTATATGTATTTATATATAGTATAAGCATTTCTTTCCATTAATGATCAGAGTGCACTCTCAGCAGCCCAGGATATGAGTCAAACATCTTCCCAGTCTAAGTATTTCTCAATGTCCTCAGCTCTCTCTGACTGGGAAAACTTTTGGAAAGACTGTAAGAAGACAAAAATAATCATATAAACAAAGCTGTGAAATGTTTCTAGCTGTGGTGATCCAGGCATTGTGAATCCAGCATCATGCATGACCTTGAACTAAACATCAGTGATGTTTATTACAAAAATACAGTTGACTGCAATCAGTAACTGTCATTGCTTTAGAGTGATGTGGTGTATTATTACTAAAACAGTCAGTATTGAAGATGAGAGTAAATATAATTGCTTAGAACAAGGCAGAATAATAAGAAAAAGATGCTAAAACACTGGGAATAGGTGGATCAGACAGAAGAGACGGTTACAATTAGAAACCCGTAAAACAAGTAGGCTAAAGGATTACGCTTTTAGAAGAAAAAAGTGCCAATAAAAACGAGTGAGCGAAGGAAGGTTAAGGTTGTGACTCATGTTATCCCATGATGCCTATTTGTGAGATTTCCGCCACCTTTCCGATATCAGCAATATTACTACTATTGCTACCATTATTATCATTATCATCATGATCATTATTATTATTGGGTCTGGATATGCCTCAGGAAGCTAGTTACTATATATCTTGATATTGTGAAACACAAAATGATTACATAAATCTGATAATGATTATTTTCAGGTTTTGAATACTACTACCAATAATTTTTTTTAAATGTTAGTGATGCTTGCCTGTGCAAAACACGCTGCCACGATAGGCGTTTAGACTAATTTGTAGCATTTCATATGGATGTATTCCAAGTCTCTGTTATTTTGGGTCCTAAATATGGCTCATATCATATTTTTTCGCTTGCTTTATTGTCTGCCAGGTGAAGTTGTAGGTCTGATAAATGAATAGCACACCATTTGAGCGGCACCATTTAAGATATCATTTAGGCTATGTCTGTAGCACAAACGGCGTGAGATAAATGATGTGCTGAAGTCTAATACTTGGGGTTGAGATAGCAATAGCAAGCATCACTAATAAGAATGATGGTGAGAATAATAATAATAGAATTTCCAGTTTCCAGAAAAAGAAGATAACAAAAAGCATCAACCAAAACAAAAGAAAGAAAAAGTGATCCAATCCCTCTCTTGATTGAAGTGCTGAGTCCATTCCATTAGTCCGGTGCTACTTTATTGCTCTCTTCACCCACAGGCTGCTGTATGTTCTGCTCCTTGAGTCTTTTTGAGTACAGGCCTGTGGCTCTGCCCTTATCAGAGAGGAGCAGAGGAGAGAGCGAGAGCAAGCGTCCAGAGTGGCGCTAACACCCAGGCGCGTGAGAGGGTCAGTCGCATCCCCAGCGGGGAGGCTGAGTCCGAGGTGCAGGAACAAACCTCGTAGCCATTTTCTGCATGGTCTGCGTGGTGCTGCCCGTGAAGCCTCGTGTTAGAGTTGTTCTGCATCTCCGGGGAGTCCGACTGCATTTCCGTGCACACCAGCCAGTCCTTCCCGATGGGACGCGGATAACCCGCTTCAACCTCCATATCGCTGCCCGCCACACGCCAGTACTCCTTTCCCTTGAAGAAATATGATGCACCTGGGTAGAAAGAGCGGAAAATACAAGATAATAAAATACAGGTTGATGCACAGAATGGATTTTTCCAGACCTGCTTTCATCTAGTATACAGATCATTATGGTTTTACTTTTCCCTCTATGGCTTTTGTCAACCCTATTTCCTGTTTCAGAGCTACTACTCTCAGTTTATGTCTATGATGAGTCACGCAGTTACTGGGTTACTTTGCAGCAGTACGACCCGAACCAGTCTAAAATAGTCCGAATATAAACACTTATTATAGGTGTACCGTAGTGATTCAGGATAAGATAAAAACACAGTTTGGAAAATGGATTCATGATGTGGATTATTATATACATTTTTTACATTTTAAACAAAAAAAAGTTAAGGACTGCAGCTTTAACTCATTACAATGAAATAACTCAGGGTTAACTGAGGGAACTGCAGGGGGTTTATGGGTTGATAAAAAGCTAGTAATTAAATAAATCATAAAAATGTCATATTAACTTAAAATGAAATGATCAATGATTGCATAATCTCATATTTTTAAAGAGCTAGTTAAAATGTGTGTTTACTCACTCTCATGCATTTCCAAACTTGCATGAATTTCTTTTCATGAAAAACATATCCTAGCCATTGTTCTGTACAATGAAAGTTACAATGTTATCTTTTTAAAGCGCAGTATTCCAGCTTTGTGAATATTCATAGCGAATTCTTGATGGAATCTGGAGTCTGAACCAATGAAATGTGATTTTCTGTGATGTGACTAATGCTGATGTAAACAAAACGATCTTATTCGCCCTGACTGACACGAAGCGTGCGATCCCGATATACACATATACACAGAATTACAGTAATTCAAAATATCTGTCTTGGCGAGTATTCACATTATCTGTTATGTCTTAAGTGAATGTTTGGTGAACTGTTGGGGAAAAACACCTGGTGGTAACATTATATTAGATCCGTGATGTACAGTAGGTCTTAAATTATAGGCTGTCTGTTTCATTAACGTTAATCAAATAATTGTGGTATCATGGAATAAAAGTTGAATATATATTTTTCCTATTGATATTTGGTTTTGACTTGGTGTTAGCCAAATTTTGTGTTATTACCAGGGATTTTAAGGTATGGTTGCTAGGTGATTTTGTTTTGGAAACCTTAGAAAACTTTAACTCAATTTTTCTCCAAATTGACTTTGCTGACTCTATCGACTTCAAACAGGTGTATCTCATTTTTGGTACATCAATACATCAATTTTGAAAGGTTTCTTAATAGAGAATGTGAAAATAACAATAATTCATTTTTGAAAATATGCTCATTGCAACTCATTTTGCAAGCACGGGTCACATTTGGTCTTTTCCTCACATGAAGCCATCAGATCACAGACTCATACGGATTACTCTTATGGTGCTTTTTTCTTTTTGGGAGCTTGACAGTGCTTGGTCCCCATCCACTTTCATTAAATGGAAGAGAGCAGCTTAGTTATTCTGCTAAATATCTCCTTTTGTGTTCCAAAGAATAAAGTCTTACATGGGTTTGGAATGATATGAGAGTGAGTATATGATGACAGAAATGATATATTTTTAAAACCCACTCTACTCATCTGACAGTAAATCATGTTTTTTGGGGGATGAGATGAAACATGAGACAATAGCCCAGATAGAGTCTAGAAACACAAATGGAGACAATTTTCCTCTGGTTCAACCTAATGCTTGCATTTGTTCAATCTGAACATGAGCTTTACTATCTCTCTCTGTTAGACTGGGTAAATCCAGCTCGATCTGCCGGCGATTTGATTTCGCCCTGCAGCTCAGGCTGGAAACCTGTACATTCTTCTATCCTGCTTCTGTTACAAATTTGCGGGGATCAATCACAAACTGGCTTACCCACCTGGCGCGCTATTGTCGGGTTTAATCCAATCCAATTCCATTTAACCTCTTGACGATGCTCTATGGCTTCTTTAGTTTAGCAAACAAATCGCTCGAGTGGGTGTAAATACCACTCACTTTTATGTTTTTTTTTTTGCACAACCTGCAAAAATTGCTCGATGCCATTGCTGCTTCTGCAAACCGCTGATCAATGCTCCAAACCAACACGTCTGTTGACACGTTTCCTGCCTGGAGTTTTCGCTGCAAAGTATGTCACCTGGATCGTTGGTCTGATTGGTTGAAGGACTATCCAATTGCGTACTGAGTCATTTGAACTATGCCCATTGATCACGCCTCTTGTGCAGTAGAAAATACAGAGCAGATTCCCCAGACTAATGTTCAATCTTAAAAGATTGAGCTTGGTCTGGTGATAGCCAGACTATCTCTCTGTCTCACTCTGCAGGTGAAATGGGCCATCAGTGCTGTCTATTCGAACAGGATACTGTTGCCAGCACCTCCACAGGCTTAATAGTTTCTCGCTCCCATGGAGGCAGGGGACTGTCACTTTAGAGTGTCCTGCCCTCACTCCTCGTTCAAAGCTCTTCCTGTGGGGCTAGCAAAGCCTCAGAGAACAACACCTGATGAGACAACTTCTCTGCCCCTTCTCTGCCCCTGCTTACAGAGTCACCACAGCAGGGAAGAAGATCTGGTGCATCAAGTGGAACCTAAAGGTCCATTCACACCAAGAACAATAACTGTAAAGATAACTATAATGATTACCATCCACACCAGAGTACAATGATATCTTTCTGTTTATTCTAAGAGCGCTGCAGTTTTGTCGTCTGCCTATTTAAATGCTTGAGCTCTTTTAAGCAGAATGGATTCTGACTGGCTGTCCGCTGGAAAAAATCATTCAGAAAGTGATTCCAACAATATAGTTTCTCAGTGCCGTTATCATTATGGTCGTGGTGTGGACTCTGCTATATATTCTTTTGTATGTACATTTTTTTTTAGAACTATATTTTTATCGTTATAGTTATCCTAAAGATGGTTAAAACTGTGCTTGTAAAGGAATTAGCAATATGCAAAGTGCAAAGATGATTTTTTAGGGGAATAAAACAGCCCAAACTTGCCATTTTATACATTTTGCATGAGACTATAAGGGAAAAAACCACAAGAGATGACTCAATGACCAAAAAAACATTCACCTGCATGTCTTTATAGGCTAACATTATGCATAATATGCTAAATAACTGACCTTCACATTCATACAAATTATGGTATGTTTCACTCGTGGGTGACATCTGAAAAATGTTCAAAATGCTTCAATGCTAATTACAGGTGCTGGATGTAATTACTTTGTTGGAATACCACACATAAATGTCCTAATCACTGAAACACGCATCCTGATAAATCATACTCATCTATGTGACCATCCTCAACTCTGCGAAAAGAAAAAGAAAAGGGGGGAATGGCCTGCACTTCTTTCCTATCAGAAATAGGCTTTCTACATGTCAAACCTTTAGCATATTTGGATTTGCTGATTGGTATGGTCAACTGAATCTTTGCTTTGAAGCTTTGCTTTTATTTAACACAGGCTTCTTGTGATTCACCACAACATTGCAGTTGCCTGGCCTTCATCCTTGAGGTCCATCCATCAGTGAGAGCTCACTGTGCATTAGACACAATGCTGTGCATTAGGCATGACAGGACATTATGCCCCTTTCTCCATTCTGCTCACATAGACCTTAAAACTGCTGCTATGACAACCACACATTCAAAACACCTGCATGGCTAACAGCCTCTCCATCCAAATAAAACCATTTCTTCCAAGGCGGATTGGGGCTTTGAAGAGTCGTTTTGAGATGCTACTAGATATGTATTGCATATGGAAGATAATATTAGCACACATTTGAATTTTAGGAGGAATCATTTTATGATTTAATGTTTATTTCACAATGTCTACACCAAGTTCAAATAGCCTGCCTTGTTGGCAGAGGCTATTTACACTAACTCCACCCACCATTGTCTGATTGATGACAAAATCATTGTCTTGATTAAACAAAATGATAAAAGAAACACATCTGATAACAGGAGAAGTGGCGTTAGCTTTTGACATGCCTGACCTGAGTTCGAACCCGCCTTTTCCCGAACTCATTCTTCTCCCTTTTCCCATCGCATATCAGCTCAGAGCAGCATTTATTTTAAATAAAAATGAAGAAAATATGATATTTATTAAATATCATATTCAAGTGGGTATTTAATAATGGGAATGAAGTGTTTAACGAGTAGGTGTAGGGGTAATGTCAAGTACAAGTAATGTCCCAATAAAGCAGCATCCATTTATCATTTAAATAAATATTACTGAATATGTTATTGCATACTGTTTTATAATATAATACAATACAATACACTGAGGTGCAAATAGTATCTGCCACTATTTGCACAAAGTATAAGCAGCATCTCACTACTATTTACACTTCTTGCAAAAGAAAATACTGCTATTTTAGCATCTATGGCTAAATTAGTGAAAAAAGCCAAGTGCTGCCTTTTTATTTTCTTGATAAGCTCAGTATTCTTTCCTGTGTTTTCGATTGTTGTTATTGTTAACCAAAACTATTAAAAATTGTTTTTGTTCATTGAAATAAAGCTGAAATAAAAAAATAAATATAAGATGAAAAACTTAAGCATAAAAAAATGTCTAGAAGTGTTGTCTTGGCGACTAACAGAAATAAAACAGGTTTAAGTTGAAGTACTAAAATGCCTGAAACTGAAACAAAATAGATTCAATCTAAATGGAAAACAAAAAAAACCTTAAACTAAAATTAAAATGAAAGTTGAAAATACTAAAATAACAAAATATTGATAAATACTATAATAGTATAGATATAAATAATACTAAAATAACACTGATACGGAAGTTCTCTCTTTTCGTTTTTGGCTTGACACAACCTGAAAAACAACAACACAATTTGCTACTTTCTATTACTAGTTTGAGGCATTTATAAGCAGTAATTATTATTTATGTGGAGGGGATGTTCTAATTTGATCAGATTTTATTATCATTTTATTGGACATCTGTGTGTAGAGAATGAGACGTCAACAATTTCAATCGACTACAATCAAAATATTTATATCTGCTAAAAGCTGATTTTGTCAACTTTTAGGAGTACATTTTGTATAGCTATGCTCTTCCCTTCCTAGTTAAACAGCTAACCTGGATAAACTAGCATGGAAATTCAAGTCTGTTTTTTCACCAGGGAAAGGAAAATGTTCATTTCTTGTGGCCCTAAAAAATAAGATCCAGGAGAACTGCTTAAAATTCAAGAGACCTACTACGATTCACAATGCTTACTGTCAGACCACCGCATGGCATCATCCAGTTGGGGTGGGATCCCTTTCCACAGCGCCGTGTCTTTTGGGTAGCCGAGGTCCATGCGACGCAGATGGTCATCGTAGCGCCAGTAACGGCTGTCCTTGAAGAAGTACGTCTTCTCGTTGTGCAGCCAAACAAATACGGCATCTACTCCTTCCAGGGGCAGCCCAAAGTCACCGACAGACCGTGGGTAGCCCTCTTCAACGTTATTGTCCTTGAACACCCAATATTTCCCTCCTAAAGAAGTGAGAACAACTTCTTGTGAGGTGTGATAATGGTAAAGGCTTTCTTTACCAGCAGACCAGATTAGAAAACACAGACCTGCAGTGAAATGCATTTTAGTGCTTTAAATATTTAATATGTTCTTTTTACCTCTGTGCTTTTGAGCTTCAAAACACTCTTGCGTTATATCTTTGAAGGACATTGTTCTCTTTATAGTGAAAACTCTTATTAAAAATGACATTTACATAACTCGAGAGCTTTAAATTCCAATCATTTAGAGAATTTTTGTAAGAGTGTCTAGGGAGCATTTTGCTTAAAATGTCTGGAATTAACCATACAATATTTTTTGAAATACTGCACGAAAGCAACAAACAGTGTGAAACTAGATTTGGACATTTTCTGAAGGAAATGTGTAGCACAAAACAACACCACCGGGGTAAGGTGTTTTGAATGGTTGCTATTTCTATCTATTCTTTTATATATATTTCAGTTAAAACAAACAGCTAGCATAACAAATACTAAATACAACATATTTAATTTAATAAGATATAATTTCTATAGTCAATGTGCTGTATACGTATTCACATTATTACACCTGTTTTAGCTTCTTTACATTGGTTACCTGTTTATATAAGAATTGATTTGAATTTTATTGTTGACATATAAAGCTTTAAATGGTTTGGCACCTATATATTTAACTGAGATCCTGAGACCTTATGAATCAGGGAGATGTCTTAGATCTTCTTTTAACAGGCTACTGGCTGCTCCAAGAACTAGATACAACACTAAAGGAGATAGAGTGTTTGCAGTGAGGGCTTCAAAACTATGGAAGAGCTTGCCAGTTGATATTAGATCATCTGAATGTGTGTTTGTTTTTAAATGTCGTCTGAAAACTTAATTGTATAGACGTGCTTTTAATATTTTGTGATATCTTTTGTGTATTTTGGGTTTTGATATTTTATATAATATTTTGTTTATTCATGTACTGTGTATAGCTCCTCATTAATGATTTTAATGATTGTGTTTTTAAATTTGTGTAAAGCACTTTGTGCATTGTTGCGTTAAAAGTGCTATATAAATTTCAAACCAAATTTGCCCCTTGGCCTCTGTCCATCGTGGCCTCCTAATCATCCTCATATACTGATTGTAAAGCGCTTTGAGGTCTCAGAAAAAGTGCTATATAAATGTAACGAATTATTATTACGAATTATAAATAAAATTGTACTCACTTACCTTCATATAGAGCACTAATCTTTATCACAATGGTAACGACAAAAACTTAACATACATAACAGAAACTTATTTAAAGGTGCAGTATGTAATATTTACAGCTAGGTTGAAATGGGCATTTCAGTCCAAATTCTAAATATTGGAAAGAGTTGTTTCCCCCACCCCATCATCCTCAGACTCCGCACTCATGCGGGTTGCCAGATTGAGGACATGTAACAGGAACAAGCGTAATTGACAATGGAAACCCACGAGTTTTACACTACAAGTTGTTCAGCTAATTTTTAGTTCAGGTAGAATCTGCGACCCTGTTCATTAGCTTGCTGCAATACGCTGTGTTTTCCATCAACGGGCAACCCGGGTTATAACCCGCAACCCGCAGTGGGTGGAATCACACGGACCAAAACAAATACAGACATTCTGACACGGAACATTTCAAACATCATAAACACATTATGGTACTTTTATGCTTTAGGACAGTAATAAAAAAAAATTATATATATATATTATATATAGCACCTTTAAATGTCAAACATAACAGCATTAAACACTAACAGGTTTTTTCCTTTACTAAAAAATACATAAAATAACACAATTTCAATTTAGTAATCAACACTAAATTTTTCAAAGTAATCAAGACAATTTCATTACGTTACTACAACTTATTTTCTTATTTATTTTTAAAATCAAGTTTCAGTTTTAAATTACTCAACAATATTAAGTTGATCAACATAGATCCCCTCAAAATAATGTTTGCAACAAGGTTTAATTAAATCAAATAAAAACAATTTTTTCATTTGCAACCATGCATTTGTTTAAGGTATATTCTAGAAATCTTATATTTTTTGGAAAATTATAACATCTGAGATAAGCTGCATGAGTTCAGTTACCATTCATGTCTGTAGCATGTCTATACCAGTTCAGAATGAACCAGACATATAACAAATTTGCAAAAGGTGCATTGAAGGGAGATGTTAAATCATAATTTAATAAAAGGTTGAATTCAGGCATTTACCTTTAAAGAACACTATCTTATGGTCTCCAGGTCTCTCATATACAGCATCCACACTGTCCAGGTTGGCAGGAAGACCTCTCCAGAAGCGATGGATCTGAGCTGGCCTTAACGACACCAGGTGTTTTTCACGTGTCAGACGCCAAAAATACTTCCCTGACGAGAGGATTGACAGTAAGAAGGTGTGATTATTTGTGTGTTTATGTAAGCTTATGGTGTAATTATGTGCTATCACATGATGTATGAGGGACATCGGTTAAATAAAGCGAGGAATTGCTGCCTGGCCGGGGGCAGTGGGTAGCAGTGTACCCAGCTGGCAGAATCAGCCAAACAAATACAACGCACAAATGATTATGTATCAAAATACAGACAGCACATGAATGGCTAAACAGGAAAACAAAACAATTTAACAGCAGTTCAATAAATTCAATAGTGCCCCTCAAAACCGATTTGAAGGTTGATTATGATCATTACTTTCTTTATCAATATTTCTAGATACATTTACTTAAGAAGCAAATATTTAATTAATATTTTATTTAATTTTAAATAAAATAAAATAAAAAAGTGCATCTTGATAATATTATATTATATTATCACATAATATATCTTCTTACCCCACTGGCAAACTTTTTATTCCTTGTTTCAATAAATAATGGGGTAAGAAAATTAAACTTAAAGTTAAAAAAGTAACCTAAAATTCAAGATATGTCGCCTGACAAGAAGTCGGAATATATTCATATAAATTTTAGTCATAATATCTAATGCAATTATGCATTCAATTAAATACATTTTATTTTAAAAATGTCAAAATATTAGAAAACAAGACACAAATACAGATTAAGATTTTTTTTAATACAGATGTTTTGTAATTTATACACACAAAAGGATGTAGAACCTCATACATGATCAATTTCTAGTATCTATTGATTTCACTGGACTTCTGGGTGTTCTTACCATGGGCGTAGGTTTAGGGGGGGACGCTAGGTACTAGTCCCAATCAATATTTTGAGATGACAAATTTGTCCCCACCAATATTTAGCAAGCTCCTTTGAACTGCTATTTGGATCTTTGCGCTGCTATTTGGATCGATTCCAACGGCCAAAACAACGACAGTACAAGAAACGCCGTAATTTGATTGGCGGCGGTGTATCTGACAGGCTACACGCGCGGGCCGGGACTACTTTTGTGCTTGCACTGGCAGCGAGCGGGTGGTGTGTGAGTGCGCGCGCGTCGACGACGCCGACGGTAAGTTACCAGGGCTGTCTCTCTGCCACATACAAAGGCCAGAGTAAAACATTTTAATATTCCGTTTTTTGCCACTTTTTGTACTTTGTAGATAGATCAGCTATGCCACCCAAGAAGAAGAAAGGGGACATACGAAGCTTTTTCATAAAGCAGAGTGTAAATAGGCAAAATAACTAGCCACACAAATAAACTAGCAGTAGTAGTGACTGACCAGGCTTTCAAATGCAGATTCTACTGTGGAAAATAGTATTGATTGGTGATAGTATGTGTTACCATGTTGTTACAGTTAAACCTAGCAGCAGCAATCTTTCAACTAAGGTTAAGAGTATTGATTAGGCTGTGCAGCACTGATAGACTCATAGAAGTCACGCTATCATGATAGAATGCTACGTTAGCAAGTCACTGAATGTTCATTAGCTGACCTTAACTTAAGCCGCTTGTCCACCAGCGTCCGATCAATTTTTGTTCCGACGCGACGCCTGTGACGTTTTCGCTGCTTTTCGCGCCGGGAAAAATGTAAAAAAAAATATGAAACCATAGCAACGGCCATACACAAATTCTCGCTGCCGAGTTTCCATTGGCTGCTGCCCCGCGTTTTGACGCTCTCATTTGCATAAAGTATCCACCGAGATACTTTTTTGCAGCGCCGCTGTTGACCAAATCGACGCGACGCGAACCATCATGCTTTGCGGGGGCGTTTTTGCTGCCTGACGTAGTTCCATAGGAAATGAATGGGCTTTGGCGTCGCGTCAGAAATCGAGACGCTGTTGGACAAGCGGCTTTAGAATCTTGCAGTCAACATAAACAGTGGATCTGAGACATTTTTCGTTTCTACATTCTATTTATGTAGGCTAATGTATTTGTGAGTGAGTGTAGCCTAAGAATTTAATATTTAAGAATAGAATATATCAATAGAATTTGATATAGAATAGTAGATACAATTTTAGTATTAATGGAATACTGTAATCATGGATAATAATAATAATAATAGATAATAATAATGGATTTGTTGTGTTGAATGCATATGATACGTGTGTATTATTCATTTGTTCATTATTTAATTACATATAGAAAACTCATTCCAGGGGGAGGGGGAGGGGGATGTCCCCACCAAAGCTGAGGCCAAACCTACGCCCTTGGTTCTTACCTTTGAAAAAGAAGGCCTCCCCTCGAATCTGGGCAACAGCATCAAAGTGGCTAGTGCATCGGTCAGGGGCATCACGGTCAGGTCTATGAGAAAATACGAAGAAAAAAGAGATAGATAAACTTTACCAGGAGTGTGAAGGTAGAGCACAAGACATTCACTAGTAGAAGTATTTGTGTTTCTACCAGGGTCGTGCGGTCCCAAGCCAGTTTTGGACTAGCTAATTAATAATAATAAGACTATAAATTACTACAAATTCCCTTGTTTGATGTGTTCCATAAAGCTTACATGATAAAATATTGGTAACACGTACGTAACTGTCTGTCATTTATTTATTTGCCAAACGTAACATTTTCTTTAAACCTGTGCCAGTTACGGAGGGTTTCGGGTGAGCGGATCCACAACAGCTTTGGCACCTGCGCTCTGTTGTTATGTGTCGTAGTCAGTGTCCCGCGTTCTCATTGGTTGCTGGCATATGGGGGATTTCATGTGCAGGGAAAGCTGTCCGCGAATCACTCACCCAAGCGGAAAAATGTGATGTTGCTGCCAGATCTCCATCAACGAAAATCCAGTAGTGTCTGACAACTGATTGTGCAGGAGAGCAGAGGATTCTTTTTGAAACCCTCCCAAACAACTGATGTAGTTTGATATATTTTTTTAAGGCCTAGACTCAACTATTTTCTGCAATTCTCCAGCTGTGATTCTTGAACAGTCTTTGGCCACTCAAACTGTTCTCCTTGCCGTGCATTAAGACAATATACACATGCGTCCCCTTACATCGCGGATTTTTAACATTTCCTGTTGATTGTTATAGCTATTTTCTTATAGCCACTTTCTATTGTGTGTAGCTCAACAATCTTTTGCTGCACATCAGAACTATATTCTTTGGTTTGACCTATTGTAATAGATGATTAAGGGAATTTGGCTTTTGTGTTTACCTCATATTTATACTCTTGTGAAACAGGAAGTCATGACTGGATATTTTCATGTTCCTAGTCACCCTGGTAAAAAAAAACTGTAAATATGAAGGGAATATACAGTACTGTGCAAAAGTCTTAGGCATGTTAATATCCCAAGATGCTTGAAGAAACCTTCCTGCAAAGCTACAGTACTGTGAAAAGTACTGGCACTTGTGTTAAAATGATGTAAAGTGAGAATGCTTTCAAAAATAAAATCACAAATTGAATTTATTTATGATTTAACTTCTATTAACTAATTCAAATCAATATATGGTGTAATGTCCCTTTGCGTTTAAAACGGCTTTTGTCCAGGTACACTTGCGCATAGTTTTTCAGGTAGCTTTGCAGGAAGGTTTCTTCAAGCATCTTGGAGACAGTCCCGCAGTTCTTCTGGATTTAGTCTGTCTCAGTTTTTTTCTGTTTCTTCATGTAATCACAGACGGACTCGATGATGGTGAGATCAGATCATACCGGCTGTTGTCAGACTCCTTGTGTATACACAAATCTCACTGGATTATTACAATGAATGGCAAAAAGAATGTTTGGAAATGTAAACTGATATTTCCTACTGACACACTACAGCAAAATATATAAATAACTGACTATTAACATGCCTAAGACTTTTGCACAGTACTGTACTTCAGAGATATTTTACTCACAAGAGTTTCTAGGGGTTCTAACTTCCAATAATTGTGGCCAATGTGTATTAGAGAAAAACACACTACTTTCTTACGCCACCATTTAAAGGTACTCTATGTAATATTGATAGCTAGCAGTTGAACAGCGTACTTCAGTCCAAATTCAAAATATTGGATTGAGTCGACTCAATGCTCACACAGGTTGCCAGATTTCATGACGAGTGTAATTGAAAATAGAAAGCAATGAGCCTTACCGTATAAGTTGATCAGCTAATATATTTGTTTGCAATGTTTTTATTTCTAAGGCATTTTAGGTCGGATATAATTTGCGATCTTTGTCCCATTTCGTTTGTTGGCTTTTATTGCTGTGTTTTCCGCCAACTGGCAACCCGGGGTGTCCAAATACTATTGGGTAAACCGGCAGTGGGTGGGATCATACAGACCAAAACAAAACAGATATTACGAAACAGAATGCACATTTCAAAGTAAAATCACTGGCTGTTTTCAGAGAAACAAGTATTACATCTGCAAACCAATTATTGTATTTAATGCTTTAGTACAGTAAACATTTTTTTTTTTTACATAGAGCACCTTTAAATATCCAGTTTAGAATCAGCACAAGCCACTGGTGCTTTTTTAATGGTGCTTACATATTTTATTGCAAGTCTGTATATGAATATTTTTGGCTAGCTATGGCTATGTCCAACCAGTCCCGAATGTCCTTTTTTATGTGTTTGGTTTCAGATTGGGCAAATTAAAGATGTTATAACCTGCTGGCAACAAAATCTCTGAATGCGTTATCCCCTCGGCTAATGACTGACTTAGCACTTTGACGTGGCTGGGATGCTAATGATGGAGCAATTACGGTGACAGAGCTGCTTTTGTGAGCGGGAACTCGCCTGACACTTTATTAACAAAGATCTTCATTCACAGCTTATTAGCTGAACTCTCCGAGAGGAATATATTACTGACCTTTGTCAAACTAAATCTACCTGCCTCACATGTCGACCGTGAAGATAGAGAGAGAGGAAAATAAAGAGGTGCAGGCTTCTCTCTGAGAAGCTAAATTCTTGCTTACAAGGAGTCAGGAATTGAGTCTATAATTTGTGTCATTCTGGCATTTGCTTCAGGAAGGCTGAGTGCAGTTGTGGGTGCATTATGAAGTCTGTACATACTCGCCTCCCAAATGATGGACCACTACCTCTGCAATTCAAAATACTCAAGACTCGCTGAACAGAGGAATGTGGGTTTTGTGGGTTTTGTGGATGTGTGCTTGTTGACTCACGGTATTGTAGATCTGTTTGTGGGGAGGTCAAGCAGGACAGGAGGTTCAGCTGTTTGAGAGGGGTCACCTGTCTGCGGCGTGTGTGATACAGAGTCCCGAACACCTGACAAAACACAAGATGAGTTAAACTTGTGCACAATAATAAATATGCCACACATCTGAGAGGAACACACACTAAGTGCATTCTTGACTTTTTGACAAACCTCATTAAGTAATCACTCAAAGATAGAGATAATAACCAGTCTAAGAAAAGGAGTTCTGTAAAACTACTGCATACATAGAACATTTATGAGTAATAATGCATAAGTAAAAATTAAACTGATCTAATGAGCAACATGTTTAACAACCAACAAAGTGCACGTTCAATCCAGCTTTGTTCCAAATCAAATAGTATTTATTTCAAAAGGACGCTATCTCTTTAACTTTTAATCCTCCTGTTCTGCTTGGGGACTCCAAGGCCCTTTTAATAGTTCAAAAATATATAAGCAATATACATACTTTGTCTGGTGATACTTGTCTGGTGGGATTTGTAATCATATGCAAATTTATTATAAATGAGATTTTGCCTTAAAAACACACATGCAAATGTCCTCCATCAAAAAATTCAATACAAAAAAGTATGACGGGGGCCCATCAAGTGACCTTAGACAAAAAACATGATAAAATGCAATTAACTTTCATTCTGAAAACTTTCTGGTTATACAGAGAAATATTTAACTAGTTAGTATTTCTAGTGTGCACAAAAGTCAACAACTGCCACTTTTCTATTTGGATTTGTTCATATTGTACAAGGTTTTTTTGCTGGGGGCAAATTGACCTCACAAACAAGCAATTAACTTAGTTTTACAACAGAGGGTTAAAGCTTCAATAATTTAGAGTTTTGACTTAATTAGAGGAACATATATTTAAAAATAAAAACACAGTATGAAATAATCATGAAATTAGGACTATTTTTAGTTATCAGATATGTCTCGGTTTTAGATTTTTATCTTAAAAAGATGACAGAAATTTGACTTTTTGTAAATCAAATGTTAATAGTATTGAGCTATAAAATCGATGTGGATAGCATAGCTCTGATAATTTGGTCTTTGGAGTATGCTTATTTCAGTTCATATTGAAATGTCTGAGCACAGCTCGAGGCATTATTGAAATCTTTCTGAAACGCACAAAAAAGAGACGCTGAGATTACTGGGTTCTTTTTCTCAAGAGAAAAGAATTTGAATGTAAAATAAGAGGTTAATTACTAAATACTATCATTATCATTTTTATGAGTAGCCTACTTCACAGTGGTCTCTGGGCCTCAAAAATAAAGACAGTAAATTGTAAATCTCAACAGAACATGAAGTTCTGAAGAACATTCATTGGGGAAAAGGACTGGTTTAAAGACCGATTTAACTCAGGGTATGTACACTCTCATTATTTTGAAACTGCACATGCATTTATTAAACGCTTGGCCAGTGTTCATCACCTCGAGGTCCAGAGCTCCTGGCACTATTTGCTTGAGCCAATCCTGATCTTTCCATCCCTCTCCTTAAATGTTTCTCTATCTCTTTGCTTTCCACCATGCTTGTTTGCAGCGCCGTGCGGCGTTCTGCATGTTGATTAGCAGGGTCCAAATCATGGTGACGACCAATTAATCCCTGTGCTCCCAAGTCTGACTCAACACAGCCATGTAATTAAATCAATAGTGCCCCTATACAAACCAAATCACTTCTGCTCGCTGCGCCCCTCGTTTAGGGCCTGTTATTTGCCTGGTGGGATCACAGAAAAGGGCAGCCTGCGGAGGGGGCATGCACTGCCAATCACTTTGTTTTTACAATTACAATGGGCACTTTAGCTAAAAAACAAGATAATGTGAGTGGGGAGGGATAGAGGAAAAACAGAGAACTGTTGAACTTTTTTATGTCCGATTGTGTAAGTCACGATGCGAATGCACTCCTATAATTACTCACTTAAACATGGACATTAAATAAGCTCACTAAAGCATAAAGAATTAACATCATGAATAGTACACTACAGTCATGATTTTCTCAGGAACACATCTAATGTTAACATGTATAAATTAATATAATAATAATTTGAATAAAATTCAAATGAATATATAATTAAATGAATATATAATTTATAAACATATTAATTATATATAAGTACTAGAATAAAATAATTTATTGTAGTCAATTTTATTTTTTATTAAAGTTGACTATAATAATAACATTAATATTTGAATACAATGAAAATAAATATTGAATATATAATAATATATTCATATTATTCTGATATGAATGTATTAGAATTAAATAATAGAATACAATAATAATAATGTTTTATTATAAATACATTTTCATCTAAATAAAATTGACTACAATAAATTGACGAAATAAACGAAATGTATAAATTAGGACTAAAACAGAAAACTGTATGTATACGAATGAACACTGGCTGCATCATTTATATCCGAGCACTCGGATGGGCCCACAAGAACAGAAATGACAGTGCAAATTGCATTATGAAGATTTTGCAGGCTTATTTGCAGGGTTACCTCCTGATTCTAGTTCTTTTAGTAAATATTAGGGCTCTAAAGCGATGCAGACAGCGCATGTAACAGCGCTATCAGCAGGCACACCTCATTCTTTGTGTCATCCTTGTGTGTTTACTGTTGACAGATTACAGCATCTATCTGTCTGTATGTCTTGCAGAGAGACTGCGTCTACAAGTTGTCGCTACTTGTCACTTTTTGCTTCTTCAACAATGCCAAGGCATCTGAGATGATAGCAGGGTGTCCGTGTTTGATTGAGGATCTCAGCTCACACAGCTTGCCACAGTGCCTGTTTTCAGTTAACTGATGGAGAGGGAGGAGGACCGGGAGGAAAGAAAGAAACCAGACGTGACCAAGGGGTGGACGTTCTTACCGTAAAGCTGCCAGACACGGACCTTGTCTTCGTACGGGAGGTTGTACTTGAGCGGGTCGCCTACTGGCCCCTGGTAGTAAGGGCGCATGATGGACTCGATGGCAGAGGTGTGTGCGAGCCCTATGGCATGGCCAAACTCATGCACCGCCACTGCGAAAAGGTCCATGCCGTGGGAATCTAAAGAGAAAAGACACAATAAAAAAGAAATGTTAGAAAGAAAAGTCTTTTCTTCATAATAACAAACCAGTTCAAGACAGTAATGCTTATTCGAAATGGGGTCCGGATACGACCAGGGGGCCACAAGAGGGTGAAAAGTTAAGAGAAATTAGACAGACAGATAGATAGATAGATAGATAGACAGACAGATAGATAGATAGATAGATAGATAGACAGACAGACAGACGGATGAAATTCTAATGAACGAATGATAGACAGATAGATAGATGAAATTCTAACAATAGATAGATAGATAGATAGATAGATAGATAGATAGATAGATAGATGAAATTCTAACGAATGATATATATAGATAGACAGACGGATGAATGGATAGAATTTCATCCATCTATCGAAACGAACTAACGAGCGAACGATAGATAGATGAAACGATAAAAACATTGACAGCCAATCAGAATCCATTCTACTTAGCATTTAAAGCGGCAGATGACAAAAATGTCATTATAGTTATAATTCTTGATGCGAATGGCCCTTAAGTTCAGAGAAAATTTTTACAAAACATAATAAAATCAAAAGATAATACATTAGAAATGACAGAATTTTGACTTTAAAATTCACCAACTATTTTATTTTATCGATGGCCATTGTTTTATATCTCTCTTCAGGTTTATACATTTAACAGAATATGATTTGAAATAAGATTTATCCATTATAAATATATCTATAAAACTACGTGGTTAGCAAATCTCACATAATTTTGTCCCTGAAGAATTTGATGAGGTTTATCTTGACTCAGCAAATATAAGCACAGTTTGAGGCATTGTTAAGAAACAGATGAGGAGAACGATCTGAGAAGCACAAGACCTCAGCAATTTGCTTTCCATGCAATCTAGGAGAAAGAACTGAAACTAGAAACAGATTTCTTTTGCGATATTTCTGTCCTATTGAACATCAAATACCTTGTTTCATAAGGAAGAAGACATCCAGTGCAATTACGTCCCGGAAATCATGGTGATTAAATTGGAAATAGTTCAGGATGTCCACCCACGTTGTCATTTTCAACACAATGAGCTTGTGATTGACAGGGAGGACTGCACCATTAAACGTTACTCACCTTTTTCATTATCTCGCTTTAGTACACAGACAGATCTGTGCGATGCAGCCAGCCATAAAATAACATTCACACTTTTCTGTTAAATGGCCCCTAGAGATGGCAACAAAAATGCAGACAGGGCCAGGAAAGTGTCATTGGATTCGTTTGAATAGAGAGAGAGACAAATAGACAGGAAGAGTTTTATAGATAGATAGACAGAGAGAAAGGTGAGCAGAGCCTTGGGCTCTACAAACTGTGAAAATACCAAAATGTGCGACAGCTGTCTTATGCTGCAGGTTTGTATAAGCAGAACACAGCTAGTCAAGCTTCTCTGAGCAAAACAGAGTATTAAATCAGTGACTTGCTCATTAAGATTACGACTCAAAATGAGCCGTGTATCACTAACGGGGGATCGACACCCTCGTGTGGGTACCTGCTTTTTGCATTAGCATAATGCACTTCAAAGATTACGCAAAACAAAAGAGGCCGGGACCTGATGGATTTCTGCTTGGTGAAGAAAGTCACCCAAGATTCCAACAGAACAATGCAAGCATAATCTTAAAGTGTGTCTGTCTGAAAATGTGTGCACGTTTTAAAGCAACAGTACACGTGCAAATGACAATTCTGTCATTTGCTACATTTACTTGTACACCTTTTGTTCCAATTGGAATGAAATCATTCCGAACGTAGTGTTACATGAAGCCTAAATAAAGTGATCAGGTTGATGTGCGTGTTTATGTCACAAGCTTCAAATCAGAAATGATCTTTTGACATGTGCACCTCGCTGTTGGTGCATACTAACCATCATCCTGCCATTGCTTCTTTTCTTTGTTTTAAAAACAGACTTATTATTGATCTATTTCAGGTCCTGATTAGGAGACAACGAGCACATGAAGCTTTGTGCCGTGCGGTGGCTTATATATTCATCACCAAGCAGTAAAAATGCCCCTTTCCGTGCCAAAAACAAGGCATTGACTATGAATGAGAGCCCAAAGCAAAGGCCTGGTTAGACGTTGTCCTACGCCACTTCACAGACGATGAGTGTAGGCATAATTTCTATGTCATTGCACATGCACAGATCTTTCCAGTTTCGGTTTTCAATCGAATCAAGTGTTTACATGTCCTGTCGAACAGATGAGAAAAGTTACCACCCCTTACAATCCGAATAAAATTTCGATTCATTCCTGACTTTTTTATTTATTCCGACTGTGCTACTAGTAGGACTAATACTAGAAGGCAGAATTTTTTGATTAATTCGATTGTAATGTTTTGCTTCAATTTTATTATTTTTAAATCGAGAAATCGCGGGTTTGAATACATTTTAGCAAATGTTACAATTAGACATTTTGACAGTTAAGATAAGAAAATGATCCGACCAAATGATGGCGCCACTGATTAACCGCTCTTGTGTGGCGCGCTCTATGAACGTAGAAGACGTTAGTTTTAAGCATAGACAGTATAAGAAATGGACACAGCGACCCCATTGGATTCAACGGAGAAAAGTGAAGTCAATTAGAAGCACTCACTTCCTGATGGCTGAGTGTACTGCGCAGACTCAAACTGAACTTGATGACGTAGATGTGACGTGAGCAAACTGTCTGTCTCCTAGTAGTTGTGCCAAGAGAAATCTGAATCATTCAGTTTCCGAAACTTGCAGAGACGGAGAGTGTGAGTAGGAGGTGTCCATGAGCTAGGAGCAGGAGCAACTTTTGCTAAATATTAATTACTTTGTCATTTTGCCTCCACGTCCCCCCGATTGCCCGCGAGCTTCTCCTCCTGTCCATACGGTAATCTCTCTACTGTGCGACAGAGAGTCGCGTGGTTATGACGCAATCGTTAGCCTACTTTTACAAAAACTGTTTCTACTGGGCCATAACGTAAGATACAAGGTAATGGAGCCTTTTATACATTTTCGTGTTACTTTCTTTAGAAATAAATAATGGACAAATGGAGTTTTTAAACGCCTCAGATGTAAAGTTATTCGCTGTCAAAGTGACACCAAAATGAATGGGAGTCAATGGAATGCTAACAGCAGGTGATGGTCTGCTAATCAATGGCGGCGCACGGGGATGCTTCAATGTTTTCCGAAACACTGCCCCCCTGGTTTTAAGTAGCTGTTCACAAAGAAAAAGCATTGAAAAAACAAAACAAAACAAGATGTGGGCAGTGGAATGGTAAAAAAAATCTAAGTTATTAAATTTTTCTTTTATTTGAGCGCCGCGTTTTTAGAATGCTGTTTTTAATGGGTGAGACGCTGAAAAAGACTTGAGACACGAGTGCAAAAGCCAAACACATCTGCCAAACATAAACACAATAGAAAAATAGCTAAATTGAATGTAAAGAACAACTAAATGTTTGATATTTCATGTTTGTATGTCGGTGACAGGCTGAAAGGTGCTGTTATTTTCTGTTTTTACGAAGCAAAAACCATTTTTCACTTTTTACGAAGATGTTTTTAAAGCATTTAATAGACTATTACTGGTGTTATACTTTTAGTCATTTTGAATTTGAATTGCCTTGACTTTTTGGCTAAGAAATATTTAGCATTTTTCTTATTTTATATTATTTATGAGTATATAGGATATGTTTGAGATTTTTACAATCTTTTGTAAGTTTATACAATATTTGCCTTCATATTTCATGCTTTTCTTTTTTTTTGCAAAAATATTTAACATAAGTAATTTGTTTTGATCACTTCAGGTGTTGTGTACTTGGAAGATAACTTTTTTTTAACCAGATGGTTAATAAAGAGAATGTTACTTGAATCATATTGTAGTTATGTTTTTAAGTTGACTAGTTAAAAATTAAAACATCGAAATTGTAAATAGAGAATTTTTTTTTGGTCGCCCACATCGCCCAGCCCTAGCTACTAGTCTGCTTACAAATGGATCCATGTAAACGGAGCTATTGTTTACTGATCCCTCATGTTGTTTCAAACACATATGACTTTCTTTCTTTTGTGTAACTCAAAAGAAAACCTTTTTACACTGTTATTTTTTATATAACAAATATTCATTGAAGAAAGGCATGAGGATGCGAAGTAAATGACATTTTTTTATTATTATTTGGGTGCACTGTCCCTTTAAGACAACACACATTCTGAGGAAGAATCATGCCTGATGAGTTTTGCCTTGTGTCTGGTTAGCAACCCTCGTTTCTAATCGCTAGAGGCTGATTTGTTTAGCACAAGCTAGCGATTCATCCAGATGAACTTTGCGCCGATCAGGGTCCAAAGGAGGAGATGCGGCGGATGACAGATGGATCTGAAGAAATCTGATTAAGACCTTACGCACTGGAAACATCTGGTGCATGGCAGCCTAAAGCAGCAAGCTGAAGGTGTCTGTCACAGATGACTGAAATAAATGAGTGTTAACTATTTTAAGACCGAAATGTAGCCTTTGCATGTTAAGAATTTGGCCCGGGATTTCAAAAGCTTGTTTGAGTGAAGGCTAGGGTATTAAAGTACCTTCTGTTCAGTAAACAAATACATGTGTTTAGGATTATCAGATCAGAAAGGCTTTAATGGAATAGATCACTGAAAATTTCAAATCTGTCATCAATTACTCACCCTTTCTAAGCCTGCACGAGTTTCTTTCTTCTGTGGAAAAACTGTACTGGTCGCTCTTTTTCATGCAATTACTTTATTGCAATGCATTTGGGGTGGCTTTCAAGCTTCAAAAAGGAGCAAAAGCACAATAAAAGTATCACAAAAGTAGTCCATATGAATAGGGGTTGAATTCAGGTTGATCGGGACACTTTTTACCATTGAGTGGGAAAACTCAATCAACCTGAATTTACCCCTATTTTAAATCTTCTAAAACATTATGACAGCTCAGAAACTGACCGAAATGTGAGTCATTATTCAATGAAATTCTTGACTTTTAATTGTGAAGAAATCAGTAAGATTTAATCATTCTTTTGAGTCAGATCTTGTCAATGAATTAGTTAATCTAGTTCACAAAACACGTCTGAAAGATTCGTCCATGAATAATGTAGTCACGTGGCTTCAGAAGACTTGAAATATAGCTGAAGAGTTATATAGACTATTTTATAATGCTTTTACGTCCTGTTTGAAGCTTTAAAGCGTCCCCTTTAATTGCAACTAAATGTAAAAGAGTAGCCTAGCCAGTTGATATAAATTTCTCCTTTTCTGCTATACAGAAAAAGACATTCATACTGGTTTTGAAGGATATGAGGGTGAGTAAATAATGACAGTATTTTCCCTTGTGGTTGAACTAATCCTTTACGGTCACTGAAGCATAGGCAGAAAGTTGATGATTTCTTAAAATAACCTTCTTCATGAAGGTAAAAGAGCACTCTCTCTCGCAGTGTGTGCACAGAAAGGAAATCAACGATAGTCACTGCTAATGACTGGCGGCTCGGTAAAATGGGCGATAATGGACCAGGGTCTTCTGCCTCATTTTGTCAAAAACACAAAAAGATGTGGACACGCACACAGACATTAAATTCAATGGTGATTCACAGGCTTGGGCCAAATTGCGAAAAGTTTATCAAAAAACCACCTGCTTAATGAGCCTTTTGTTTGGGCCACAATAATCAGTCTGCATTAGTGAGCAGCCAATGAAGGCATAATTAATAAAAGCAATCTGCCCGCTGTCATAACAGCAGCTAGATATGCTCCTTTGATTCCACTCTTATTCTGACCCATGGGAACATGGGACGCCTCCACTGCTGTGCAACAAGTACGACGATACCCACAATCTCAAAAGAAGCGTTTTGAATTCTGTTAAGAGTTAATTAATCTGAACACATAGCAGAACTTCCTCTTTCCTGTTTCTTTCCGCTGTTCCCTCAAAGAGAAAGTTCTTGTTATGTCAAAAACAATATGCTTACAGTTCTCCAGACTGAGCTGGAGGGAGAGAGAAACAGGGAAAAGGGAAGTACATTTACTCCCCCTCTGTTTGCATGATAAAGCTTGTCTTTTTTTTAAGGAGTTCAATCAGCTGAGCCTCGAAGATTTACATTCCTTATAAACGTGAGGATTTTATCTTAGAAATAATTCATTTTAAAGTTTCAATGTGAGAATGTTAATTTTTCTTTCTACTGGGTAATGATTTAAGATGTAATTTGAATTAAATTTCATTAATTTCGAATGAAAGTGTCTAATATATACTGTTCTTTAAATTAATAGCACTGAAATTTAACACCAAATTCGAAACCAGAGTGCAAGTTTTTATCTGTGGATGCATTTCTAACACGATCATATAAATTATTTACACCCCTTGGCAACACCCATACTGTAAACTACTAAATTGTTTCCCGTTCTGCTTACTGCTTAATAACAGGTTCATCCTCACCTTCAAAATAAAACATCCAGGTCTTTATTTTAGCATTACTCCATGTTTCGTCACTCTTAAAGGTATGGTAGACAATGTTTTTCATAAACACTTAGTTTTTTCGGTTGAAACTTTCTTCACATCTTTATAGCAATCAATAATAGAAGTGGTCAAAAAAAAAAAAAAACTTTTCTGGTTGGTATATGGAAACAACAAACACAACTGCACAAACTGAAAGATGAAAAAGTATGACGCATATTATGCAATTCCTCTATATCTAGCTGAAGATTTAGTCAAGGTATCAAACCCCATAAAATACACTGTAACGGATTTCTGTAATTTGAACAGTATTTTACTGTAATATGTACAGTAACATACTGTAAAATATGTATACAGTATGTTACTGTAAACAGCAAAGGATTATGGGAAAATATAGGGTCACTACTGTAATTCTTCACTACTGTAAATCAATTTACAGTAGTGAACTTGCCCGCGAAAAACTGACCAATGGCAAGAGGGATTTCTTTTCAAGTGTTTTTTTGAGGGGTGAAGTGGCAGTTAATGCACGGACAAAAGATCATGTAACTCACCAAAAAGGTTAGTATATAATTTCTATTTTATGTAAAATAAACATTTTCAAATGTTTTTACTTATGTTAACAGCAAACTAACATGATGTATCGTTTTGTTTTCGTCTGAATGGTTTTAGTGTCTTTTTTTCCTGACTGTCGTCAGAATGTTTTTTTTGGTGCCTTTATTACTGTCTTTTTTCCTGACTGTCGGCCGGGTCGCTGTCACGGTGATAATATTAACTGGTGAGTAAGTTAAGTTCACCTATATTAGCCGAAATATTCTTTAGTTAAAACTATAAAAAAATAATGGTTGTGTGTTCCTCTGCCTCTTTAACGCAAGTTAGCTCATCAGGCGGGCGGAGTCGACGGTAACGTTAACCGAGCTAACAGCGAACTCAACGTGAAATACTGAGGTAAAGTGAGATAGACGAAACCCTTGTTAAAGTGCGGGTTTTAAACAATATTTTCACGTAGGCCTATATGATTTATTTTCAGGTTTGTGATCTGGATAATGCCATCTGCAACGATGGAGTGTGTTGGAGCCTTTTCATTGTGATAACATCAACTGGTATGTAACGTTATGGTCACCTTCACCTAAATTAGCCGAAGTAAACTTATTAAACAGAGAAGCATAATAACTTTGGTATGTTCTGTCTCCTCTTTCACAACTTTTTGGCAGATGTACAGCGTAAATACTGAGTAAAACTTAGTTAAAGGGATAACGTAGTACACCTTAAACAGAAAATTATGTATGTCATCATTTACTCGCCCACAACGTGTTCTAAACTTGCATGAAGTTCTTTCGTCTGAACATTTATGTAAAATAAGATATTATTAAGATATAAAATAAGATATTTTGAATAATGTTGGTAAATAGTGGCTGGTCCGCATGGACTTCTATAATAGAAAAAATACTTTGGATGTCAATGGGGACCAGTAACTGTTTGGTTGCTCATGTTCTTTAAAATATCTTCTTTTGTATACAGCACATTAAATAATTTAATGGAAGTTATGAACAAGTTGAGGGTGAGTAAATGGTGACAGAATTTACAATTTTGAGTAAACTAACCCTTTATCCAACACCATTGTTAATTTCATCTTTTGTTTTATTTTCAAGTTTGTGGTCTGAATTATGTCGTCTGAAATGTCGGAGGTGTATTTTGGAGTCTTTTTTGTGATTGCCTTCGTAATGGTGATAACATCTACAGGTGAGTAAGATGACATCAACTAAATTAGCTGAAGTATGCATTAGTTAAGCAGGCAAACATGTTATTTTCTGTTCTTTATTTTGAATTTGCAGCGGCCATTCCCTCCGGACTGTACATCACTGCTGACGCTCTCCACTAATACACAGAACGGGTTGACGTTGGAGGAGGAAGAGAAGGAGGAGGAAAGGGTTAGCAATATACCATTATCAATATAGCAAAGTTTTGCTAACTAATATTTTTAATGTTGTTTAATTGATTAAAAACTATAAACACCATACAACATTATATCTTACCTCATCTTCACCCCACATGTTATTGTTGTTAGTAATAAGTTCTGTTATTGTATTTTAGGTTTTTTTTCTGTAAACTATAACACTAAAAGGCTGCTGTGACTTTATCTGTTTCAGGAGAGTCTGTTCTCAAAGCAAAAACATGGATGCTGACAATGAAGGGCAATGAACTGCTAACAGACGACTCTTCAGCATTAGCTGTCTATTTTGTCGAATGCAGAATCAGGTAAACCAATATATATATATATATATATATATATTTTTACATTACATTACATTTACATGCATGCATTTGGAAGTCACTTTTATCCAAAGCAACTTACATTGTATTAAGTTTAATTTAAATTATCCATTCCCTGGAAATCTAAGCTACAGGAATATTGAAAAAGAATGAAGCTTTAATGATTTTAATGTAATGTATTATGGGGTAATACCATCCCTGTAGGTTAGGGGTGGAAATTGGCAAAAATTTGATGATTCGATAGTATTGCGATATTTGGGCCACAATTCAATATTATTGCGCTTCCTAACATTGCGATACAGCAAGTATTGCGATTCGATTCTGCGATATATTGCGATTCATGTCCCCCATATTATTCAAAGACATTACAAAAAATAAGACTGCTACAACTCACTACAAATGTCACATTAAATCTGTGAACATCTTCTACACATTTACTGGAGGCTAGTGCAAAAACTTTGTCCTTGAACATTCAGGACACAGGACCTTATTACAGAACGTAATTATATGAACGCGTCACCACCGCATTAGCACCAAAAACATGGAGATTTTATTTTAGAGAATAATTACACAACCTATTCGATATACTATAATTCTATAATTAAATAAACTAATCGAATATCCAAAAATTGTGACTCATCCCTGCATTTAATACCTTGTTTTTTTCCCAAAATCTTCACTTACGTCTCGATTTTCGAAGGGGATTATAAACGTTTCTTCCTTGGTTCGCTTTTATTTAGGCCTATTACATTCACATTCTTTACTGTGGTAAAGTAGAAAAACGTTGTAGGACAGATAGCCTACATTTTTACTTGCACGTCAGATTCATTTCAACACAGTTTTTGCTTGTTATTAGACATGTACGGCGCGTCAAGTTTATTTGATTTTTAGTTTCGCTCTCTTTGGCAGCGCAATTTCAAACATAGCTTAAATGTCTTGCCCTTGTGGAAGATTAAATTCACTTTTCATACCTTTTACAACAAGTAGAAAACATGAAGATATCAGAAAATAGATAGATGGTCTCTTTCCTCCTCGTGTCATCCCTCTCAAAGCACAGAGCGGTATGGCTTCATGTGGAATCACGTGTCTTTGTGTGGAAGTATTAAACGAAAGTTTTTATTTTTTTTATATAGATTTAACTTTTCTATTATGTAAGTTTCTAATATTTACTGATATGTATTTGAATGCTTTACAGGCTTTGTGTTGCTTCTTTGACGGAATTGCTCAAATAAAGACTTTTTTGCTCGAATAAACTACATTTTTTTATTTCAATTTTCATAATAACCCCCCAACCACTGCAGGTAGTTGGTCCATTACCACCGCAGTGGTAAAAAAAACTGCCACCGTCACAGCCTTATAACCTATATTGGAATACTTTGCGCTACTGTATCAATATAATTGCGTGCGCAAAATATCGCGACACTGAACAGAATCGATTTTTCCCCCACCACTACTGTAGGTGGATTCAGAATCAGATGTAGTGCTTTTATTAACGCCAAAGTACATGCAGCATCAAGTTTGAGGGTTAGGGAAAATTCTGCCAACACCGGTCTGAAAAAATTATATATTTTTTCCCTGCTTGTGTTTGCAGGTTCATTCTGAGAGTCAACCCTGATGGCACCAAACACCAAAGGCACAGATCAGATGGAAATCTGGAAAGGTCCAAAGAAAAGCATCAGCCTGAAACCCTCAGTGTTTCTCATCAGAGAGGTTGTCAACTTTGACTGGCAAAATTACTGAAATGTAACAACACAACACTGACTTTGACTGTATTTTATTGTTTTAAGGCCTGTTTTGCTTTTCAGTGTGTGTACGTTTTTGCCATGCTACAGATATAAATGGTCACCAGGAGATTAATTCTATGGACTTTGGAGATGTTGCCTTTTTTTTTCTTCAGCTAGTGGCTCCTAAAGGTCAAGATTTGTAATTTGTACTTCTAAAACAAAATGTTCAACGATTAAAAAGAATATTATAAGGACAAATGTTTGTGAGTTATTGTGATTTTTTGGGGGGTGGGGTAAACATAAATTAAAAAAAGAAAATTTAAATGAAAAAAACAAACAAAAAACAATACTAATACTGTAAATGAAAATACGGTAATAATACTGTAAATGCAAGTACAGTAAATGATACAGTATACTGCAAGTGAAAATACAGCAATAATACTGTAAATGCAATTACAGTAAATGGTACAGTATACTGTAAGTGAAAATACAGTAATAATACTGTAAAACATTTTACAGTAACTTACTGGCATCCAGCTGCCAGTAAGTTACTGTAAAATTTACAGCAACCTCTTTACAGTGTACATACCTGGTACTGAAAAATGGCCTAAACACTGTTTATCTGTGTAGCAAATTAGCTCTAAATAAATATTAATAATCAATCATAACTTGTTATATTATGAATATTTGGATCAGTTAATAGAATTAACTTAATGTAGTCAAATTAATATTACAATCAAATAACCTGTTTGTACCGTGAACACTCAGTGTTAATTGTTTATTAATTCTAAGAAATGGACATTTACGGGGCATGGGAAATGTCTTTCTTACTGTACAGTACTATTCAGAGCCTGTAGTCAAAATCTATGATTAGGGACTCCAGTATATGAGCTTGACACACGGACAACTTTACGTGTGACATGAACAAGACTTTATAGACCCTTTTACTGTTTGTACACAATGATGCCGTATGCGCGCGCACATTGGCAACGGAAGTATGGCGAGAATCAACAGCGTGTCAAGCTACGCGAGCGGATTAAACAACAGACGCAAGCATTTTTTATTATGTCCTCGCTCCAATCAACACGTTTAATCGCCTGCAGCCACTCTTCTGAAACGGCCGTGATCCTGTCGGAATAATATAAAACTTAAGCCCCTTGGTGGAATATCGATTAGGGCAACCGTAAACGCAACAACCAGACATTTTGATGCTGGGAAACTGTTTTTGATAAACTTTCGGAGTTGCTAACACGTTAGAGCCAGTGGGGAGAAACACCACTTCCGTTGCCAAAATGCGCGCGCAGCTATTTGATCACGTGGGCTGTAAAAGGGTCTATTAACTAGATGTTTGAAATTCAGCAGATCAACAGCCTTGAGCAAACCATCAGTTTAGTTCTAACACGCCCTTCTTAAAAAACTTAATGTACCAAATAATGAGACTAAGTTTGATACTTGCATGTCTCGCCCATTTGAATTAAACTATCCTGATGCAATTTGTTGAGGCTCCAGTTGATCTTTGCTGATGTTGTCTTGATGAGAGAGAACCAGTGGGAGTCAGAGGATCTTTGGTGAATGGAAAGACAAGGCCGCAGCCTGGCACAAGCTTGGGGGTCCTTAGAAAACTTCTAGTTCAGCATCATCTTCACATTAGGATTTCAGAAAGGGACTAAGAGACTAAGGGCCCTATTTGAATGATCTAAGCGCATGGTTTAAAGCGCAGGGCGCAAGTTCACTTAGGGCATGTCCGAATCCACTTTTCCTAGTTTAACGACGGGAAAAATGGTCGGCGCGCCACAGGCGCATGGTCTAAAAGAGTTGTTCCTATTCTCATAATGGGTAATGGGTGTGTTTTGGGATTTACGTGCGTTAAACCAATCAGAGTCTCATCTCCCATTCCCTTTAAATGCCAGCTGCACTCGCGCCATGGCAGATTCGCTATTTACATGACGGAATTTGATAGTGGAAAGACCGAAGACGTCTCCAGAGCGCAAACGAAACTGCTCGTGCGCAAGGTAAAAGTGCGCAAGCAGACCATCTACGGGACAAGCTGGATTCCACCATATCTTTATTTATACAATAATAATATTTTACATTGTAATCCTTTTATTTTTCATATTTAGCATGTTTGTGTGCTGCTGTTTGTCCCTGTATGTTTAATAAGCAGGGTGTATGCGCGTTGTAGACCCGCCTATAGGCGCACATTACTAACGCGCTCTTTAAATAACAAAAAAATATTGCACCATTGACTTTAGACCAGGTTTCAGTTGGTCAATGACACAGTCTATTTCTGTTGCCTCAAAATAGCAAGCACGCCCATGGGTGCACAAATGGGTGCAAATGCATTTGCTATTTAAACAACGTGGGGCAGGATGTGAAAATGATAACTGCGTCAGACTGAAACTAGCAAAAAACATTTGCGTCGCGCTTGCCGCTGCATTGCGCCGGGTGTAAGATAGGGCCCTCAGAGACTAAGGCTAAGAGGCGTGATCTTGCGATAAATAATTTTTAAAGCGTGAAGATGTCACACCCTCTGGATGGCTGTGAGCCAATAAGAAGTTGTTCACTTTGGAGGGAATTTCTCTACCACCCTTTGTTCAAGCAGGCCTTTGAACATGAAATTTGATTGGATGTTTAATCAAAGAATACTATAATACTATAACTTATAATACTAATGCGTCACAAAGTTAGCGAAAATGTAATGTAAATTAACAAATGGGGGATGAAGATTGGAGTTTATAGAGACATGCCACACATATGATTTTGGTTAACCATAGTATGCAAGTCTGAAACATTAACCCAAAAGAGTTAAAAAGAGTACATAGGCCAAACCACATAAAAGGAAAATCATGAGATGGGAAAATTAGATACATGTTTATACATTTCTCAAGTGGTTATATATAGAATATATAGGATTAAAAGGGTTTATTTCTCCTTCTCAGCAATAATTAAGGCCCTGTCCACACGGAGGCGCGTTTCGCTGTATACGTATACATTTTTTATCGTATTGGTGTTTCGTCCACACGGATCCGGCGTTTTCGGAGACTGAAACCGCTATTTTTTGAAACCGGGTCCCAAGGTGGATAAATCTGAAAACGCCGCCCTTGCGTTTTCGTGTGTACGGCCAATCCGTATATTTTGCGAAACGATGATGTCATTACACCAAGTATCAACTAGTCAGACACCGTTAAGTCACAGCAACTACATTTATGGTTTTTCATATTGTTCAACAAAGTTCTTGATTAAAAAAGAAAAAAAGAAGCTACTGTGCCTAATATTATTGTTGTATACAGCGCGCAAGGTTTATGCGCGAGCTCCAAGTCTTCTTCTCCGTTTTTAGTGTATGTCTGAGGCAGAATTACAGCGCCACATACTGGTCTGGCATGTATACTACATCGTTTTGAGTCGGTTTCAGTGGTTTCGTGTGTACGCAGATATTTCTGGGAACGGGAAAAAAAAATATCGGATAGGGAAAGCTCTGGCTTCGTGTGGATGTGGCCTAAGTGAGATTCACAACTCTCTGCAAATTCCTTTTGGGGTCGTAAAAAGTCTTATCAGTCTTAATGTGTCCTGTAACAGGACACCGGGTTCTGCCAGTGTGTTAGCTTTATTTGTGATGTTAGTTTTGGGGGAAGTTTTATAGACCGTTGCTGGATTATTCATTAAATATAATGAATAAGTTGTGTGTGTCTGATTGGTCCAGATGCTACATCTGTTATACTGTTCAAAAGTTTGGGGTCAGTAAGATGCTTTTTTTTTAACAGAAATCAATACTTCTATTCAGCAAGGATGCATGAAATATTTTTAAAAAGACATTTATAATTTTACAAAATATTTATATTTAAAATAAATGCTGTTATTTTGAACTTTCTATTCATTAAAAATCTTTACAAAAATGGTTTCCACAAAAATATAAAGCAGCACAACACATTGACATTGATAATAATAAGAAATGTTTCTTGAGCACCAAATAAGCATATTAGAATGATTTCTGGTGATGACTGGAGTAATGATGCTGAAAATCTGTACTGCATTTTTTTATTTAAAAAAAATTTGAGCATAAGAGACAAAATCTTACTGAGGCCAAACTTTTGAACAGTGGTGTATGCATATTACATTTTTTGATTTTTCTCATTAGATAGTCTCAGAGGGCAGATGGAAAACCAAAAATAACACAGTAAATCAGGACATTTTTGGCTGATGTAGAAATCTTGGGCCTGTTACAACGGCCCATAATGAATAATGACGAATAATTGATGACCATATGGGAGGTCCAGGTGCAGGTGCTCATTAGATGGACAGCTAATGAAGCGAAAACATGGAAATGGCCGTGTTATGGTGAAGGGTCAGTTGAACACACACGGAGAGGTGGAGGGCTTGTCTTCAGCAGTACTGAGAGATGAAGGAGGGGTGCATCGCTCAGCTGTGTATGTCGAGACTGTGTAAGTGGGTGGTGAAAGGCTTGTGATTTTTAAGTAGGACTTTTCCCTCCCTAATTCTCTCTCTCTCTCTCACTCTCTCTCTCATCATTCAGTCCCTCATATTACATCCGCACCTGCCAAAGGCCTAAGCAAACAGCTGCTCGTCTGATGGGGGGGCCTAATTGGGGCAGACTCCACTGCTGTCCATGAGCATATGGACCATAGCCACAAGAGAGCAGAGTTGGGATGCAAAGGGTCGTTTGAACCAATCCTATCAGAGTTCACTCACTGGGCAGGCTTGTGTAATGGGAACCCCACCTGCCCCCATGCTAATTATCAGCCTTGTGGTTAGCGCAGCCTCTCGGCAAACATGTGCACCTTTGGATTGCGAGGAGATGCATCCTGGAGATGGTCGAGCCAGGTTATGGCTCAAGAGAGAAGAATGAGGAACTGAGATAGACAACAGCATCTGTTGCTTTCTGACAGGCCTTGCCTCCTGGGCTCCGGATCCTGTTTTGGAATACCGCACAAAAAATGTCTCTATTACCTGACAGACATCACTGAAAAAGTTGTCCTGAGAAATTACACCTGCTTCTGGGACAGTCCCAGACAGAAAAAGAGTCAGGGGAGTGGACAGCAGTCTTTTTAGCTTATCAGATCCAATCAGAAACAATCTCTACCTGTCTACCTGTACATTTCACATCTTTGACATTATATATATTAAAAATAAAATACATGTACACAAAAATACAAAAAATGTTGTTAATAAAAAGAGACTTCTTACCTGGCGACCTGAAGGTCCAGGCTTCATCATCATCAAAGTGTGTGTCACCAGCTGTGAATCGTTCTCCAGGAAAGAAGGCGTGGGCCACTGTGCCACCGGGTCCATCAAAAGGGTATCCGTCATTATGGTCCGCTTTGGTGAAGTCAATCTGAATGTCTGCCTCGTTCCCCGCCACCTCATGGAAGTTGAGTGGCGAGATGTCACTCCACACTTTCAGTGCGTAGTACATGAGCGCCCGCACCGTGTCTCGACCTAGCAAAACTGACTCCTTTGGAAACGTCCTCACCCTGTGAGAGCAGAAACATGAGTATATGTTTGAAACTATGGCTTGAAATAGACAAGAATCCCTTTGTAGGACCACCGAAAGTGCAAGAAGATAAATCCACACCGCTTTTGAATGCATAGATAGGACAAGGCATGCAGCAGGCTGTCAAAAGCAGCTCTAAAATCCTGTCTCGTGGCTCTTTTTAACTCAGAATTACTTCCAAGGTAATACATTTAGGATACACAACAGTTACAACACATCTTCTTCCCATCTTCCTCTTTTCTGTTTCACTCAAGGTAATTTGGAAACAATTAAGTGTGATTTGGAGGTCCACTACACCCCACAATGATGGTAATCACTTCCAAGGACAATTTGAGCCCTCTTTCCAAGTACAGACACAGATCGATGAGAAATTAATTTCAAAGTGCCGGCTCTGCAAGTGCCCACTAAGAAGTGTGCCTTCTGCACAGAATACACTTATCCTTTCTGCACAAGCACCAGGTTCAGGCATTCTATTACATTTGCAGAACATTGACTCTTCCAATACAGTTATTAGGGCTCTTTGGGTGCTGGTAACGTATTTGCACCGGTTGCTCAAGATCAACACGTAAATTCAATCAAGTTCTATGACAGTTTAGGTGGTAACAGCTGGTTCTACAATGAGTTTACAGTCAGGTTGGTTCAAATGGAAAGACAGGAGATGCACAATAGTGCCGTGCCAAGGTCAATGCTGCCCCCAGCTGAATTTACAATGAGCTAAGTGACCTCTTTGTGTGCCAACATTCTCCCTGTGATGTGCTACACCGTGTACATTAATTCATCCTAACCCATTGCTCTTCTGCTTGACTTGTGCCAGATATGCCGTTAACCCCCTAAGTATTTCACATGCAAATCTTAAGCTTGAGAGGGAATTTAAGGTGAAATACTGTACAATTTGTGCTCATGTTTATGGTGTAGCCTATAAAATTAGATAACAAAATATATAAAATAGAAAAGACAAAAAGATATAGTATAGAAAACAGCATATAAAGTATATTATATACATATTTGTATATTATGCAGTTGTAATCAAAAATATTCAACCCCCATTGCAAATCCGGTTTATTGGCAAAATTTACAGACTTCCAGCTGTTTGCAATGAACAAATCAAACAATTAATTTAAATAGCTCAACACAACAAATGTTTCAAATGGTTTCCCCGAATTCAACTGAAAATGCACTTTTAACCCTTTCACACATAAGTTTAAATATTCTAGCTGAGCCCCCAGCGTGAGTTTAAGGCGACCGTTATTTCAGAATGTATCACCTTAATATTTCCAAGGAAATATGGATTAATCTCTTTTAAAGCTACAAAAGTTATTCAGTCAAGAGCAGTGAGTGATTTTCTCTTCGTCTTTTGTTGTTTGATTAACATTTATGACATAGACTGCAGCAGGAATATTAGGCTGCTGTCACTTTAAGACTTGACGCGAATCTGTTGAACTTGATGTTAATTTTAGACGTCTCAACTAATTTAAGACTGCTTATGAGGACACTCGCCAAAAACTGGCATTTTGACATAATTGTGTGTCTTTTTGTCTGTTCAGGTTTACATTCAATAAGTTCAGTCTGTCCTGTAAGTATACAATGACCTAATATGGTCACATGAAAATGTAGGGTGCTAGGGAAGGGAGTATGAATTTCAAGTTCAATTTTCTATCCATTTTCGCCATAATGTGCCCTTGGCAGGGTTTGAATAGACGGCCGGCATAAATTGCAGAATAATCAAGGGAGTTTTTTTTTCCTCTCCATGTCGTCTGGTTATTATACAGGCACTAACAGTGGCAGCTAACCTGAAAGCCAGACAAAGTGCCTCTGGGAAGATTGGTCATCCCAGCAGCATGTAAACGCTCAAATGTTGAAGTTTAATTTTCAGTCACAATCCCCCTTCTTTGTCTCCATGTGATACAAGACTGATTAGACAGACAAGAGGGGAAGTGGATAAAAAGAGAGAAAATGGCAAATAGAAATCAGGAGGAGCGAGTTCAAAAGAACTCATTTTCTCTATTCTGTCGTAATTCTCACAGCGGGTCTTACCCCTGCAGATCAGTGGTCCAGACAGGACATTTACTGTATGGTGATAATCACACATCAAATCAATCCTCCACATTTACAACTAGGCACTGAGAGTGATGCACAGCCAGATGGGTGTTTTAAAGGAATGATTCCTCAAATTCACTCTTAGAAATAAAGGTTAATGGGGTTCTGTATTTGACTCAATTTTAAAGAATCCATAATGCCAAGATGATTCTATATAAGGAGAAATGTCTTAAATGATTGAATAATACGTTCATATTTAACGGGATATTTCAATTTATTCTAGTGATAAAGTATATTTACGAGCGGTATAATTCATACAATTTTATTCAAATTGAAAATAAATTAACACAAATTTATTAATTAATTAAAACTAAATCCGTAAAATTATCCCATGATGAGAACCCCTAAAAGGTTCTATAGAAACTTTTCTAGTGTAGCCTTTGTAAAATTCTGAAACAGAAAAATGTAATTTGTTATTCACTGAAAATCTTTATATGCACCATGGAAATTCATGAGAATTTTTTAAAAGAAGTATCATTATCCAATTTATGAATGAATCATTTCTTTGAGTCAAATGCTTTCAATGAATCAAATAATCCATTTTACAAAACTAGACTGAAATTTTTTTTTCACAAATCAGACTGATCTGGTTCTTGAATTCAACTCACTGACTCAATGATTCGCAGTTGTTGAAAACTCACTTCAGAAGACTTGATATAGTGTATGAATCAAATTGGACCACTTTTATGATGCTTTTGCATCCTTTTTGAAGCTTGAAAGTTCTGGGATCCATTTATTATAACTGAAAAAATAATTTTGCCTTTTGTCTTTCACAGAAGAAAGAAAGTCATGCAGGTTTTGAACGACATGAGGGTGAATAATTGATAACATTATCTTGACTTTTGAGTGCACTATCCCTTTAATGATCCCCCCAGCCTATTCAGCGATATGGTTTTTAGTTACTTCTCCAATCAAACAGGCACGCGCTATGAGGGATGAAAAGAAATCCAACCCTGACGGATTACCGTCATTTGAGTCCTTTGGACATGGGTGGGATTATCTAGCTAAACTACAGCATGATTATTTACAACTTTCGCCCTCATTGTAAGCCGGCATCTGGGTTAGATGCTCAAGCGAACACATAGATGCCCATGACACAGAAATCACACAGCTCCTTCACACTCTCATTGGGTATTGCCTGGAGCGTATTGAGCAATTGTGAGAGTTGTTCCCATTTTTATCCGGCACGGAAAGGATTAGGAGCGTCAATAGGGTTTGATAGATAGAAATGTGATGGGAGAAATGGAGGGTGGTGAGGAAAGAGATGCTTATCATAAAGCCATTTCACTCTGCTCCCTACTAATCAGCTTGGGAAATCAACCCCAAAGACACACAACATGAGTCTGGGGGGGGGGGGGGAAACACATTGTCTTCAAAGCAATCACTCCTAATCAATTAAGGTAATTAATGAGAGTGTTAACGAGCAGGCGGGGGCCCTAGAGTATGGTGAGGGTCTAATTTGGAGTGATGGAGTCATGATGAGGGGCCATCTCCACTTGACACTGATGGTCCATGTGCTCTGAATACATATGTAGACCTCTGAACCTTGTTCTTACTGATCAATCATTTATCCAACTGTCTGAACCAGTAAACTGTCTGAAAAATTGAAAAAAAGATTCATGCTTAGTGCAAAGAAACTTTTTTAAACATGTTTTGATGCCTGTTAAAACCTTAAAGTGACAGTTCAGCCAATTTGTTTTAATTCTGACAATTTCCTCACCCTCATGTTGTTTCAAAAATAAAACCCAAAAATGTTGCATTTTTGTATGACTTTCTATTGTAGAACAAAAGTGAGATGTTTTAAGGATTCTTAATATCCATCCAATTTATAGTGACTTCATAAAATGAGTCCACAGGATTCGTACACAACAGTCCAAGTCAAGAGCATAAGAACAAAATTGAGTCATTATTCACTGACAATCTTTCCTTCCATGGAGCTGTAAACCCCAAAACTCCTGAGAACAGATCACTGAGTGAACTCTGTTTCATGGACAAACCAGTTCGATTTAGGAATGAATCATTTAGTCTGATTGAGTCAGCTCAAAATAATTATTTATTGATTAGGTTCTGAAGTTCATCCCAATGCAATACAGTCATTATGAACTGTCACTCTATAATAAAAAACATCATGCAAATTAATTTTAAAATCAGTATGTTGCCTATAGACATTACCGTGAGCAAAAAAATATTTAGAGAGGACCTATTATGCCCCTTTTTGCAAAATTAGTCTCAAGTGTCCCCAGAATGTGTCTGTGAAGTTTCAGCTCAAAATACCTCACAGATTATTATTACTGTATACCATGCTGTAAATGCATTTTTGAGTGGAAGGCGGAGCCTTTACAGCTCATGCCTCTGTCCAGATACTCAGCCAAAAACTAACAAAACATCTTTTTGGTTTTGATTATCATCCCTACATTTGCTTTTTTACATTTAAACTGAACAAAATGTACTCTAATTGAGGTTCATGCTTATGACAAAACAAAAACAACATTTTGCAATTTGCTAATTAAAATTTTCTTGTAAATTAATATTGTTAATATTAATTAGATAATTAATTATCAAAAACAATTAGTTGGTTGTTTAGATATTTTTACAGAATTGTTTTTTTCTTGCAATATAACTGCAGAAAGAGTTGCATCCCTTGAGAATCTTGATGAATATAAAGAGGCCAAAACCCGTCAGCCTGTGCTGATCAAAAGCTCAGAGTTTTATACTGTCTGTACATTTGCTGCGTTATCGATTCTTCCCTTGTTCAAGCCCATTTTAAAAGATCTCTTCTCACACAAAACCTGTATGATAGTGCAGTGCAATAATCACTCAGAATCCGCCATAGTCCCTTCTCCCTTCCTGTCTTTCTGTCTCTTTCTGTACAGCCCTTTTCAATTGGCTTGGAAAGGCTTTTTATCACTGCTCCTAAAACAAGCCATTACATGCTTTATTATAGCGACTGGCTTCTCGGCTGGTGTACAGGCACACCTCTGTCGCTACAACTGAACCAGGGGTGCAAAGCTCCTGACATACATTTTACAAGAACTGATAGAGTTCTCCCTGCACAGTTATAGGAGTCATTTCACCCCAGCCAGCACTTGGCGGGTCTGAGGAGGTCACTCGACTGAGTCTGCCCAAACTTATTAACACAGAGAAGGAAGGTTCAAGCTAAAATTAAGGTCACACAAAAATAATCCAAATGCTGAGGGAGACAGGATGAGGAAATTGAGAAAGCACAGGTGTCGAACGGCAAAATGTATATGTATATTTAATTCTTTTTAACTCCAAATTTGACAAGAAAAATACATTTGAATAGACACACGTTGCTTCCAAAAAGCTCATTCTACTCTACTAAACAGTGAGTGGAATGACGTAGAAGTGCATAGAAGTAATTTAAAATGTTACAACAGATTTCTGTCTCCGTCTGTATCTCCGAAGTGTATGATGTTTCAAGCACTATGAGTCATATACGTCACATTCAATTATCTTCAAAGGCCAACGATAGTGTTGTGTAATATGTCACACTTTTATTCGCTAAACCATTGAAATGTACCCAGAGTGATTTTGAAAATATCTTGTACATATTATTTAGCTAAATAGCTATATATTATCATTCACTGATAAACATCATTGCTGCATTTCTGAGGAATTTTTAAGGGAACCCCTTCCTGTGTAGCCTTAAAGCAATCGCCACAGGTCAAACTCTCAAGGGACCCTGAGTCAGAAAGCCAAACATTTATTAAACTGCATGTCTTTGAGGTCAGATGTCTTGTGCAATTTAATCCGGAACATCTGGATGTACTGTATGTGTTGAAGATGTTCACAACACAGCTCTAGAATGTCGGAAATGTCTCTACATTTGATAGTTCACTCAAAACTAGTTTCTCCAAATTTCCCATTTCCCAATTTCGCATGTTGTTACAAATCTGTATGGATTTCTCATTCTTCTGTGGAACACAAAAGGAAAAGTCAAGCTACTGTATATCATTTATTCATTTGGCAGATACTTTTATCCAAAGTGACTAATACATTTCATTCAAGGTATCCTTATATTATATAATATACAAATAGGTAGGTTTAGGGGTAGGTGTTGGGTTACGCGTTCAAACGTCCAAAAAATACAAATATAAATAAAATGATGATCATGATGGCTGATTAAATTGAAAACCAGAAGCCAAAACATGTCATAATGGCAAAACTGTGCCCCAATATCGCTGGAATAAAAGACCGTTGTGATCGGTAACTGGTGTACTTTGGACATCCTTTGACAGCATATCCGCGCTTTTCTCATTCTAATCGACCACCTGAACAGCCTGCTCTGAGGACTATGCATGTGCTGTGCGCATGGACCAGTGCTTTCTGCGTCATAAGTTTTATTTGCATGCGTCTGTGCGCACAGCACACGCATAATACCGTCCTGAGAGCGGGCAGGTGGTCGATGAGTGACAGATTCAGCCTTCGTGGTCGGGTTTTGGACGAGAAACGCTAAAACTCGTCAGGACAATTCTTTTCTTGCATGGATGTTAAATAGTTCTGTTTAAAAAAGTGATTTCATTTCACAATAGCTATAAGCCAGTGGTTTTCGTTTATTAATATTTTGCTTATAACTTTGAGTGACAGATGTCGTATTAAATGAATTTTTCTGAAATGTTTTTCTACTGTCTTGACAGTAAAATGTTACAATTATTTTGTACCTCGACAAGACGAATACAAATAACAATTACATTTTTGTATAGCCTACGTTTTATACAGAGAGAACAGAGAGTGAATTTTAAGAGGGAGCGGGTGGGTGCGGAGTAGGGCTGGGTACTGACACAAATTTCACAATTCGATTCGATTTCGATTCACAAGCTTGCAATTCGATTCGATTTCGATTCGATTCGATTCAATATTGATTATTTTGGATATCAGGTACAATACATGGCAAATTCTCTCAAGGAAAACAAATCTCTTAACTAATGCTGTAAACTATGGGAGTCAGTGGTAACCTACTATAATATTGAAGGTAAAAATGAACTGATTTGTATACAAACACTTAAATTACACTTTTATTTATTTTTTATAATAATAAAGTTATGAAATATAAACATTTAAATGGTGGCTGTCATAAAAACCTGCCAGATTTATTCAAACATGCATTAAAAATTTAAGAATTTCGATAAGTTGTACTCTACCTTTTAACACACTTTCAGATGCTCATTCATGTTTATTTCGCGCGGTAACTGTTATTAAAGTCCCCGTGAAATCAAAATTGACCCTATTTACTTTGTTAGTGCATATTACTAGTCTTGTGGTGAACAATTAATCCGTGCAAGTTAATACACAGAAAAAAAGTCTGAAAAGTTACTTCCGGTCTGGAATGGCGGTCCCTCTCTGATGACATAGGCTTGACGGCTTGGGTTGAAAAACGCTTAACCACTCCCCTCAAACCGTTAGTCTGTTATGAGCAGAGATGGAGAGGAGGAGCGCTAGAGTAAAACCCTGCCCTCTGTTCAATATTCCGTTTCACTGGGAAATACGTCACAACACTGGAGAAAAGTCGTTTGCAACTTCCGGTTCACGGGGACTTTAAGGCGGAAGAGAAGATCACGTGCGCTCCACGCTGCTGCTGCTCTTGATCTGAGCTTTGCCAGAGCGATCTCACGCCACAGCGCCAAAACGGTATTTATGTTTTTTAATTTCCTAAGAAAATGGACGTAATTTGAAATCTGAGACTTTATTTCATATCAATAGTAACAAAGCACAAAGATTATTGCGATTTATTGGATGGGATGCGCGCTACAATGTTACATTCATTCATCAACTGAAAAACAGGATGACTAATCGATTCTTAGGATTTAAGAATCGATATCCGTTCGTAAAAATGAGAATCGATTAAAATCGAGAAATCGATATTTTTTACCTAGCGAGAGCGGGCCAGAAAAAAAACAGTCTACCCAGCGCAAACCTCTACCCTGTGCGTTAAAAAGTGATGCCGACGAGTCTTGACCAAGCATCAATATGTGACGATTTGGGAGTGAGAATGTGTTGCATATAAAATGCATCTCTTCTGGGAATCTGGACCAAAAATATTGTTGATTAATACTACTGCACTCACTCTAAAGTCTATTGGCAATTTTTTTGGCCAGCTTTTTTGCCAACTTTGTTTTAATAGGAAAACAGCACTCATCAATCTCTTTTTATGGGGTATTTAAATGTCAGGAAATTACTACCACCCTACAACTGATGAAGCCATTCAGATGAGGATAAATGGGAAAAACACATCCTGATGATCCAGAATAAATTCTTCAATGTTCTTATCCGTGTGTGGATGATGAAGGTAAATGTTATATTGATCCCAAGGCAATATATTTCCTAGCACAGAGAATGTGCATGCCACGGAGACCTAATTTGCAGGTCATAAAATAACTCTAGATACAACTAACAAACATGCCTAAACATTGATGTTTTACCAAATAAAAAAATAACAGGTAGTCGCAGAGGTGTATTTCACTGTATAGGTAAGAGTGGATTGAATGTAAGCCTTTGTGATTGACAACACAAAGAATATGAGATCACAGTGGGCTTCTGTAATGAGAAACAGGAAAGAACATGGTATAAAACCCAAGACAAGTGTCTGTAAACAAAAGCCAATATTACACAACACGGCGCACACGCGCACGCGCACGCGCACACACACACACACACACACACACACACACACACACACACACACACACACACACACACACACACACACACACACACACACACACACACATACACACACACACACACACACACTTCAAGAACAGACACATTCACATTGTCAATCTGTCTTCAAAACAGACAGCCTTGAGGAGAGCTTCTGTGATGGAAATTGGAAAAGCTTGTGTTGATGGATTTCTGACATAGCCAGTATTATCTAGCTATAAAACCAAAATACAACCCAATATTTTTAGTTAGAAAATCAGAAAATCAATCCGAGTATTAGCCAATATGTTCAAGACATAAAATCAGGATATAACCAAATATTTCCTAGCTATAAAATCAGAAAATAACCCAATATATTTCTAGCAAAGAAATCAAAATAAACCAATATTTTTTTAGCTATAAAATCAGAATATAATCTTATATTTTTAGCAGGAAATCAGAATATTCAGAAAAATCACAATATATGCCAGTATTTTCTAACTATAAAATCAGAATACAACCTGTCTAGTAATAAAATCACAAATATTTTTTTTGTCCAGTGTGTCCAGAATTTTCAGCCTTGGCCAAGAACTCTCATTTCATTGCATCACTAATTCTGACTCTTTCCATCAACTCTTACTATCAACGAGGCTACAATTCCTCTATGTTTCGAATTCAAATGTATTGAATGCATCTCTGACATGTACAGCTGTCTGATAGCAATCACTCAGTTTCAGACGCAAATATGGTGAATGTACCTCCAGGAAAGATGCCTCTTGTTCCACTTATTCTGAGGAGCTAGTGCTCGCTTTCTTCTGCCTGCTGACATCTCTGGCTCTGATACATCTGGCAGCGAGCAGCGAGGGGTCTTCATTAAGCCCAAGGTTGCTAGGTCTGCAGGGAAACACATACATGCATAAATACAGACCCAGACACATGTGCAGCATGCAGATAGATAGGGTGATGCTTTTTTATTTCTGTCTTCTGTTTTTCTGTCTGACTTCAAAAGAAAATCTGCCAGCTGCAGTAAGCCAGATGGACATGATAATATAAAAAAAATTGAGAAATATGTATCTCTTAAAACATCCAAAAATGCAAGGAGAACAACCAAGGATAACATGCACCAGAGTTGTATTATGAAAATAAAAGCATGTACTAACCTAGCACTCCAGTTTCCTCCAGCCCTCCAAACCTCTGCATGGCTTTGATGGCTCGTGTCAGAGCTTCCTTGGTCTGTAGCTGTCCATTCACAGGATCAGGGGCTGGGAGATACCCAAACTTGCTCAGCCAATCCTGTAGTAGAAAGCAGGTGCTGTTAAAGAGCACTGTGTCAAAATTAGTAGATGCTTTCGCTAAAATGATACATTTCTGACAACTACAGTAGCAGGCACTTTACAGCAAATGCAGTGCATTTTCATGCATTCCTCATCAATTTTGTATAGTATGACGTGATGAGGGCATGGACATGTACAGGGTTTAATTGGCTAAAATATTATATTTGCGATTTCTAAAGATGGTAATCTTATCAGTTTGTTTCTATCACAATATCATAATTAAGTTAGCAGACATTTAAGATGACAGAATCGTGCACTTTTTGTCATGTCTTCAAGTGCAACTTCTAAAACTGGCAATTTATTAAGAAATATCCCAGGTGCTTTCAGGTTTTACTAATTAAAAAGTTTCAGTTTTCATTGGTTACCATGCCATACATTTTCCTATGTCCTCAATTTCACTTTCCATCCTGTTAGTCGTTTATAAATCTTCAACTTTCACACACACAAAAAAAATAAATTAAAAAAAAATAATTATCCATTCATTAATGACATCAACCTTCAGGCAGTGACATCATTTTTGGAGAGCTAGAAATAGCACAAACATTAGTAAATATTAGCAATGGATTTGACGAATTCAAATGATGGGATGTTTTTTAGTATATTTAGTGTTTGTCTCACTAAAAGACATGATAAAACTACAGAATTCGGTTTGATACGTATCCCCCTCAATGTCAAGAGTGGTTGATCAGACCTCATGAAATCACTACCACAGATTCTAAAGAGACAATCACCATCTCTTACAATCACCCACTCACTTTAAGTTGACTCAACTCTGCAGCTCATTTACTTGACATTGATGACTATTGCAATAGTGCTGAATGACTATTAACAAACATTGATTTAAGTTGAAAATCAGGGCGACATTAAAGATTCTGACACACTCAAGCCTGATTTTTTGTTCTCCATTATTGTGCATTATGCCAGACTATGTTGACTTTTAATGTTGTTTTGCCAGTCAGATCAATATCTGAGACCATCTCCTCACAATTCAAACAATTCCATTAGTAAAGTTGTTTTGTGCCAGTGCAGCAAACTCAGCAGAGCATGGAGGCGTCCCAGCTGCACGTCGGTTCAGGCCTGCGGGCAAACTGTTTGCGTATGGACTTAATTTCATATAGTATTGTGCTAAAAACACAACGCGAGTGTAATACAGTTCATTAAAATGTATGATCTCTGAAAGGGTTCTCGCTTGATTAATCATGCCACCTTCATTGTCTAGAAAAACAGCATTATGGCTACATTAATTATACGAGTAAAAGAGAGCGATTTAAACCATCAAAGCTGGCTTACTTAAGGCATTGATGACGTGGGCTTATAAAAGAATGAGGATGTGCTCTGTGTGGACAGACCAAGGTCTTTCAGAACAGGAGCACACAAACAAACCAATTCACCTCAGTGTAACAAATGATGACACTGACGAGCAAAAGAACTAGAACATCAGGTACAAGAGCTAAAAACACCATCAATATTGCATTCATGCTCTGTCTTTGAATCTGAATAAGAGTTGAACTTGAAAAGTTCACTTCTTGAAGCTAACCTTTGTCAAGCTCCATCCTCAAGTTCTAGCACACTTCCTTGTAACAAGCTAGAGAGTAAGAATTAGGAATCACTTCAAAGTATGAGTCAGAAGAATAAAATAAGGGTCTAAGGGACATGCGGATGAGTGGGTCAACATGGAGCACTAACCAAAAGATCTGACTTACAGGAATAGTTCACAAAAAAAGATTAAATTGAATTACTTATATTTCGTTCCAAACCATTTGACTTTCTTTTCTGGAACACAAAAGATGTTTTGAAGAAAGTTTGCACTGCGATTTTTCTTTGCTGTGAACAGTATGTTCTTGCTGTCAAAGAAGAAAAAGCACCATCAAAACTGGTCCATATGACCATTTTAGACAGTTTAGTGGAGCTAGAGAGTTATACAATAATTGTTTAATTGCATGTAAAAAAGACAGTGTGAAGTCTGACAAATATATGCTTTTGAGTTCAATAAAAGAAAGAAAATCATACGGGTTTGGAACAACAAAAGAGAGTAATTATAATTAATAAATAATTAACTACGTGTAACAAAATAAATTCCAGATTAGACAAAAATCACATTATAAGAGCAATATAAAAATAAAAAAATCAACAATAGGTACAGTTGTAACATGTATGTTCTGTGTTTCCCCCTTCATTGTGTTCAGTCCCTGTGACCTAGTTTTCCCCAGTCAGTGTAATTAGTCATTTCATTAACCTGTGACCTGTTAATTACCTGATTAAGTTCCTTTTTTTGCCCTTGCATTTATACCATGTGTTCTCCCTCATTCTTCATCTGTTCTTAGCATGTGTTATGTTTCCTGAGTTTTTGTTATTAAAAAATCCACAATGTCCTCTAGACCCAATAATATTTTAATAAAATAAAATCTAAAATTAAATAAAATAGCTCCACTGCAGATTATATTTTATTAAATTATCTTTTAATAAATTAAAATAGGTACACTATAGACAAAATTTTATAAAATAATAACAAAATAGATACATTATATACTAAATATAATTTTTTTAAATAAAATAAAAGGTCCAATACAAAGTTACCTGAAATTTGAGCAAACAGGGACTTATCCACAACCCCAAACACATTTTTAACATTATAAGAAATTTGGACAAGAAACCCCATTTTACAGAAAGTGATTTTGTAAATGATTTCTAATAAATCACAAAAGAAAGCAAAAACAAAACAAAAAAACATTACCCACAGCTTAAAAGTGCTGTACAGGACTATATTAACAAGTTGTCATTCATTACGTGGGTTGATAATAAATCATGGTCCTCTTCAGCTATGCTGCGCTGACTGCTGCCTAGTCTGTTTCCCTCCTCGCTACCAGCTGACACAATTTGTGTGTTGACACACGGTCCAGCTGTGTAAAAGTGTGGAGAAGATGCTAACTCTCTTTGTGTGAGCTCTTTTCCCGCTGGCTGAAATATTGATGCACGACGAGCTACTGTGCGTACTCAATATCTCATATCTCCTACGCATACATACACAGTATCAAGTACCAACACAGATTACTCACACTGACAATCTCACACTGTTATCAGCAGCAAAGATATCTAAAAACTCAAAGTACAAGTGTCCACTGTTCCAGAGAATAGGACAACTTGCTGTGTGATCATTAAGACGACATCCTAATACTATCTTGGGTTAGCACACATCAGCATTGTTATAATTATCTTCATGCTAAAATCATCAGATAGGCGAGACTGGTGGCAAAATCTATCTGCCGACATATGTGGCAATACTAATAATAAGGGTTGCATGACAATGTTTTATTTTTAGTTTATTCAAGCAACATATTTTATATATCATTTTGTCACCCACAATGTTCATATTGGTGCAATCCTTACAAATAAAATCATTAAAGAATGACTTCAGTCTTCAATAGCTTCAGCTATATACCTTAATGAAATACTGTTCATCACATTTCAACCTTTCAATTCAGGCATACAATTTTTATATCACTCATAAAACAGTGTTACAATTGCCCACAACATTACAGGCAAGATAAAATCCATTACAGAAGCGAACAGTATGCCATTCATGCTAATCTTCAACCAACAACCAAGAGACAAAATAGATATTAGAAGTTTGCATACTTCCACACTTCTTTGTCACTCTCTCTCTGTATAATTTATAAATCACCTTTTCTTGCCTTTACTTGATACATAACAGGAGGTTATAGAGAAAAGGAGGTTGGGGATTTCAGGACATGACACGGGCCAGATTTGTCCACACAAGTACACTATCAGCCAGGCCACTTAACTGACAGAGCTCTCAAATTTAGAGAGGACTGTCATCTCACAACCTTTAATGGTTAGGGGCGAACTAAATAGAAGTCAGAGACGTCGAAGGCTTTACTGAGGCACATTTTCCAAAAGACTCAAAAAAGAACTCTTTCCAAAAAACTCAGCCTGGCTTGCTGGCTTTGATCAAGTGCATTACTGAAAAAGATGGACAAACCCTGGCGGTCCGGAGGTGATGATGAGAAAATGTGTTCAGTGGTGAAGGTCAGTGTTCAGCGGTGCTTAGAATCCTCAAGCATGTTATCTGCCTTACTATGAACCGGTGAAAAGCTAGTGGAAAGGTGAGGCTTCTCTTCACATGAAATTCAGAAGTCAATATGAATTGTTTAGCATAGGGCGGTGAGAATTGTCAAAGGTATATTAAACCTTCATAGAATATGAGCGGAGCTGTATAAACCTGAAAATAAACTCCAGCACAGCTTTTTATGCTTTGAAACAGTCCCAGCTCGGTGTATCAAAGCCAGTTCCAGTCTCTTGGTTGCACAGAAGACTTTTACTGCATAGATTTATAGCCCTGACCTAACTGCGCCGAACTCTGAGAATTCTAGTCAATTCTCCTCATCCCCTATGAGGTGTCACAGATCATTATGCCACACCGAGAAAGGTTAACAGACTAATGTGCCGCCGAGAGGCTAATAGTCCGGGACGTCAGTCAATGGCAATATGAATGAAAGGTCTTTTCGTAAGGAAAGATTTCAATGAGTGGTTAAAGTCTTGGAACAGGAAGAGCAATTTTTTGGGCATTATGTTTTGTCTTAAGTTAACACCTTAATGCATGAGGTAAATTACTTATATTTATGGATATTATATATATTTAAATTTTTTAACAGCATTGACATTTATTCAATAAGCTCATCAGATATAAATACTTACAGGACCCATCAGAGATGATTGGAACTGATTGGTTCCACATGTACACAAATGGCACAGAGCACCTTATATCATTAAATGATGAAGGAAAATCTACAGGACTTTAACAAAAGTGAAGTCAGTTTGTTTCTGAATAATATAAAAAAAAAGTTGCATACATTTATGTTATGAGTGTCACCTGCACAAATTGCTGAACCTAAAAATTACGCTTTTTAAAAAAATAAATGTACTAAAGCATTAACTACAAACAAATTGTGAGATAATTTACAGTTAAATATTTGTAAAATATTCGCAACCTTGTGTTTTTCAGAAAACCTGACCTTTGAGGCATTTCTGAAAAATATTTTGCTTCATTCCTTTCTTGACATCTTTTAGAAATGCATTAGGATAAGTGACAAAAAAAAATGGCTTCTGGAAGAATTTTTATTTGTAAAAAAACTTTATTTTTCCTCCATGGTCTTTAAAGCCGACTGCTTCGTTTTCCTCGAAGCCAAGGTTTAGCATTTATCTGTAGAGCAGCCAGTCATTGTATGCCATCCGCCTGCCTTTCAAAATCTGTCTGCGTTGCTGGATATTTCTGAAAGATGCAGGAAAGACGGCAGCATGTCCATTTCTTCTGCTTCTTTTCAGAAAAAAATTGTCTCAGAGTTTTATTTCTGAAAAGAAGCAGAAGCAACAGACAAGCTGCAGGCTTGATTTGGGCTATATTGTTCAGAGAGTATGCAAACAGTTACGTGACGTGTATCTAAGTATGCTGTCCCATATTCGGAATTTGTGCTCTGCGTTTCACCCAATTACAGAAGTGAGTATTGAACACACACCCTGAGCAGTGGGCAGCCATTTTTTGCTGTGGTGCGATTGGAGGTTAGGTGTCTTGCTCAAGGGCACCTCAGTTGTGGGTAATGTGAGTGGAGGAGAGCGCTGCTCATTCACTCCCCCCACCTACAGTCAATTTTCTGCCGCTACTGAGATTCGAACCTGCGACCTTTGGGTTACAAATCTGACTCTCTAACCATTAGGCCACAACTGCCACACAGCCAAACAGCATCATCTGTAAACATACTGAGTGTTGCTCAACCGAGCAAACCAGTCTTTCTTGAGCCATTTCTACAGATACAGCTGCACGAAAAAAAAAAAAAAAATTATATATATATACACACAGTGGGGAGAACAAGTATTTGATACACTGCCGATTTTGCAGGTTTTCCCACTTACAAAGCATGTAGAGGTCTGTAATTTTTATCATAGGTACACTTCAACTTGTTAGAGACAGAATCTAAAACAAAAATCCAGAAAATCACATTGTATGATTTTTAAATAATTAATTTGCATTTTATTGCATGACATAAGTATTTGATCACCTACCAACCAGTAAGAATTCCGGCTCTCACAGACCTGTTAGTTTTTCTTTTAGAAGCCCTCCTGTTCTCCACTTATTACCTGTATTAACTGCACCAGTTAATCTTTGGAGGAGGCTGAAAGTCCGTATTGCTCAGCGACAGCCCCGAAACCTGAAGGATCTGGAGAAGGTCTGTATGTAGGAGTGGGCCAAAACCCCTGCTGCAGTGTGTGCAAACATGGTCAAGAACTACAGGAAACGTATGATCTCTGTAATTGCAAACAAAGGTTTCTGTACCAAATATTAAGTTCTGCTTTTCTGATGTATCAAATACTTATGTCATGCAATAAAATGCAAATTAATTACTTAAAAATCATACAATGTGATTTTCTGGATTTTTGTTTTAGATTCCGTCACTCACAGTTGAAGAGTACCTATGATCAAAATTATAGACTTCTACATGCTTTGTAAGTAGGAAAACCTGCAAAATCGGCAGTGTATCAAATACTTGTTCTCCCCAGTGTGTGTACATATATATATATATATATATATATATATATATATATATATATATATATAATTAGCTTAGTTATGTGTTTGCAGTCTGTTTTGAATACGATAATAGGGAAAAACTGGGTGCCATGAAATATAACATAGAAAAAGAAAAAAAATTGTTCCTAACTATATAATCATTTAAATGTTGGCTGCAAAAGTTATGATATATTAATATTATATTATTCTTTATATTAATATTACATATCATGTTGTAATATTATATATCAATGAAAATAATAGAGCCAATTATTCATTAAATACATATATTACATTTTACAATCTACACAGTTATTTAAATATTATATAAACACATAACATTCTGTAACACTTTAGTTTAGGGTCCAAGTCTCACAATTAACTAGTAGCTTATTAGCATGCATATTCCTATTGGCTGTTTATTAGTACTTATAAAGCACATATTAATGCCTTATTCTGCATGACCATATTCTACATCCCTTAATCCTACCTAATTAATACCTAAACTTAACAACTACATTACTAGGTATTAATAAGCAGTAAGAAAAAAATATATAGTTGTAGTTATTAGCTAGTTAATAGTGAGAATTGGACCCTAATCTAAGATGTAACCTAACATTCTTCTCTCTCAATAACTTAAAGGTAGGGTAGGTAGGATTTTTCTAAAAAACTTTTTTTCAAATTTGTTTAAACTGTCTTTATATACCAATACATAATTAAAATGTAAGTGCTCTTAAAAAGAGTGTATAAAAATCGAGTGACTGTAGACCTTTTAATCCGCAATAAACACAGCTCATTATTTCCATTCGGGACGAAACAATTGATTGGTTTGGGCGACTGTCACTCTCTCTCGCAACCATGGCTGCCACCCCTGTTGCTACAAGATCTGCCCATATGCGCTCACCCGTTTGATTTGAGGAGTGCAAGAGAGGCGCAGAACCTACGAAGAGTAAAATTATGGCAGAGAAAGAGCATTCAAAATTCAAAGCACCTGCATATGCAGTCAGCGAAGGCAAACAAGGCAACAAAAGAAAGACAGTTCTAGAAAAGGCAATGACCAAAACCCTGGTTGCCCGCACTCTTGAACGACTTCCTCTGCTTCGCCCTCGACCTGTCCTCGAACCGACGATGCGGTACTTGTCTCCGGAGTGTAGTCCTCATCAGAGTCAACAATGTTTTCATCATGGAAACTCTTACATGCAAAACACTGTATATGTTATGAATCTTACATGAAATTCACCTTCATCACAGTGTAACTGATGGTAATGGAAAAACGTGTATCAGTGCAACCTGTTTTTAGCTTTGCCTTATAAATATAGCTCGTTACCTATAAATATAGCTCGTTACCGAATCAAACAAAATATATTTTAAACTTTACCAGTATCGATATGCTAGCTTGATAGTGAGTACTAAAAGCCATCTTATTTGTTTATATTTATAGTGATAAAGTTAGGTATTTTATTACATGTGATTCTGATATGATGTCACTACATGCACTGCGCTCCTTCCTCTCCACTCGTCTCAGGTAAATAAATGCGTCTTCCAGCTGAGCCTGAGCGTTTGGCGTCGCGCGTTCATGTGTTTTGGGGGCGTGGCTTTGGAAGGAGCCCAGAAGGGAGGGGGTGGAGTGAATGGAAATAATTAGCTGTGTTTACAACAGTCGTGAGAGGTCTACAGACACTCGATTTGTATACTCTCTTTTTTAGAGTACTTACATTTTAATTATGTATTGGTATATAAAGACAGTTTAAACAAATTTGGAATGTTTTTTTTTTAGAAAAATCCTACCTACCCTGCCTTTAAGTTGATCGCAACCAACATTTAAATGATTTTATTTAGAAACAAAATAAGTGCATATATCATTAGAGAGTCTTTTCATGCAGTGCAACAATAATACATGCAAATATTATTAATAATAAAAACAATAAATTATGTTGCACATTTTTTATTCATTTAAAATAATTATAAAAAATACTAACAAAAATATGAATTTTTACAATTCAATTACAACCTAATTTAGAAAATGTTTTAATTTAGTTTCTTTTCTTAGTTAGGACCAACTCTTCCTGCACACTGCTCACAGCAGAGAATATGAGTTCAAAGGGGGAACAAAAAAAACAACAATCCTCTTACTGGGGATCTGCAGATCAAACCTCCAAAATGTCACAGGCCAAGGGCTGATCTAGAGCTGGACAGGTGGAACTTATATGGGACTTAACCTCTAAAGTTACACTGACTTTGTCGCAGAATAGAAGCAGAGGGCAGAGCAAACACAAAGGAGCCATGCTGTAATCCCTATATCTATATACTGGTGTTCTTCTCACTATAGTCACAAACTCATGAGCTGCCAAATCTCACCTCTGCAGTGTGTAAGTAACTTCATTTGGATTCTAAAACGGTCTCTAATTCCTTCATAAACCTAATCCCAGCTGCACTAATCCATATTGTCAGACAACATGCAACTGTGCATGATACACTGAAAACAACAATACAGAGAAAAAAGGTTTATTCTCTCCATACCTCTCATTCATATCTGTGCGTAAAACCTGTACGCACATTTCACACAGAAATAAGCCTAAATAGCTCACAATTGATTTCAATAGAGTTTAACAATAGCATGTTAACCACATGGTATTCTAACAAGCATAAAGTTACCTAGGATAAACAAGAATTTTAAAATATGTTTTTGTTGTTGTTGTTGCTTGTCAGTATTGAATGAAAAAAGAAATTTTTTATTCAATCAACATTTCTCTTACCTCGTCTGCAATCTTGAATTTATTTTTTCTTCACTGAAATAGTCTCTGTGGAGAATCCATGTAATGCTTCCTTATAATTTGGATTAAAATTAAACATTTTAAGAGGTATCATTATTAAGACGCCCACATCTGTGGATCAGCTCAGCTCCTTTCTCCACATTCATACCTGTAGAGGACAGGTTGTGTGGAAACACCTTTATAAAGCAGATAGGCATGTATTATGCTAATTAGTGCGAGCATGAGCTCCCTCATCTACAATAATCCAGATTCATCAACATTAGAATGAGGCTAAGATCAAATTTATGCACATATGGACCCGTTTACAGAATTGTACATGATAATTATTTTTCTGCTCACATAAGTGAGAACACTTGTGCTCGATTATTAGTGAATGAGACCCATTGACTTTTGCTTCTTCACAGCTGTACATTTCATTTAAATCAGCATGCTCTAATAATCAGCAGCATTCATTACGCCTGGACACATGGAACTAAGATGGAGAGAAAACGATCATGAAAGAAAGACAGAGCTGTAAAGTATTGCTGAATAAAGTGGATGCTTATTTTATTAGTGGTGCTGATTATTTTCTGATGTTCAACTATATTGTCTTGTCAAAATGTTGGCTCACAACTCTATCTAATTTAAGATGTTTGCACAGCAGACAAAAATAGGGATAAAAAAAAAAAAAATCTTCTAGGAATCATAATATCATAGAGATTTTTGCCATGGGCTAGTAATTAATTTAGTAACGTCCTAGCAACACCTTAGTAACCACCCAGACTGCCTCAGCAACAGCACAATGTAAAAAAACAACAACAAAAAACAGGCAAAAAAAATAAATAATCTACACCATACAGACAAGTAGGAAACAGATTGTATAGGAGACTTGACTAGTAAGCCATATAGTAACACCCTAGCAATGCCCTAACCACCCAGACTGCCCTAACAACAGCATTCAAATGTCCTAGCAACCACCCACAACTGCCAAGCACTGCCCTGACAACCACCCAGAACACCCTAGCAATCGGCTTTCCCGGGGCCTATTCAATCAGATTTGCATGTACAATCAGATTTGATCTTTAAGGAATAGTTCTCCCAAAAATGAAAATTATCCCATAATGTGCTCACCCTCAAGATTCATCGGTTCAGAACTTGACTCGTGAACACACGTACGGCCGTTGCACAAATGAGTAACATTTTAAATGCTTTCGTTATAATTCTGTCACTGAAGTTAATTAATTTATATTATGATTTCATGGAAAAAAAATACATCTAAGCAAATGGTTAGAACTGCCTTAGCAACCACCCTGAATGTCCTAACTGCCCTTGCAACCACCAACAATCTACCAACTACCTAGAAACGCCCTAGCAACCATACAGAACAACCTAAGAACCATATAGCAAAACTTTTCAGTCATCTTGTATTCAGAAGTTTTCTCATCTTTCTTTCTTTTTTATATCACCATTACTGGTGCCTTTTTTTTGTCTCTATTCACATTATTTCAATGCTTTGCCAACTGAGTGATAAAGAGAGAGGGAAACTGAACTAAACTCTGTTTTTGACTACCATTTTGCCCATTCACCCTCTGATTAAAGAGCATCTGATTAAAATACCCACATTACCATGTGATGTCCATAATTAAATTTGGGTAGAGCTGTCATCACAGGGGGCGCTTTCATACGGAGCTCTGAAAGGTCAAGCGGGAGAGTCAAATGGCAGGACATTTCCCTTGTCCTTCGCACGGCTTCCGTGGAGAGTCACAGCGGTCAGTCAGCTGCGTCTCTCCGGTGAAGAGGGCCATTGTCTCTGACTGATAGGCAGCATCTAAACACACAGCAGCTCAATCCAGTCTGCTGTGTCCAGTCAACCGGCTCATTTGACAAAGCCCCTTCATCTCTCTTTCTGAGAGGAAGTGAGTCATTAGTCGGGATCTCCCCAGACACTGACATCCCTGTCAGGCTTGTCATCATGTCTGCTCATGGATACAGTGAATAACGCTTGTTTACAGAGCTAAATGTCAGGGAAAGTGGCTGATGAGCGATATTTTCAATCTACAAAATTTCCATCACAGTGACTTCGGCAGACCTGCCAGCACCACATAGACATAGGTCATGTTTCTTAACATTGGGGTTGTGGCCCCCAAAAATTTGTTTTAACTGAATATATTTTATAATGTAATTTATTTTTGTGATGCAAAGCTGATTTTTCAGCAGCCGTTACTCCAGTCTTCAATGTCACACGATCCTTCAGAAATCATTCTAATATGCTGATTTGCTGCTCAAGAAAGATTTCTTAATATTATCATCATTGCTGTAAACAGTTGTGCTGCTTGATATTTTTGTGGAAACCATGATACCTTTTTTTTCCAGGATTCTTTGATGAAAAGAACAGCATTTTTATTAAAATGTCTTTCCAAAAATCTTACTGACCCCAATCTTTTGTACAGTAGTGTATAAATAAAATATAATAGAAAAATCTAAAATATGCAGATTCTGTTGTGCTTTAAATATGAACTGAAGTCATGACCCGAACGCAAAGCAAACTGTCTATTACAGTCATTAGTGCACTTAAACAATAATACAGACACAAGCAAATACAGCTAAACTTAAGCTTAAGGTTCACAGACAATCTTTCACCAAAGAGTGTCTAAAAATCTTAGAACAAGCAGTTTCATAGAAATCTGGGTTTAAGATTACATTTCTTATCAAGCTTTGAAGTAAAAGTTATCTCTAAAAAGACATTCAAACTGAAAGGTCTCCGTCTAATCCTCCAAATAAATAAATAAATAAATACACTCCTGTGGGCCTTTCTGAGATGTGTAAATCCTCTTTAAAAGTGTGCAATTAATAAAAAAAATTCACAGGCAAATTATGTGTATCTATGAATAAACAGGGATTTTAAGCAGAACCGAATTTGCTTTTCCTCGATGCAGAGAAGGCAGAGTGCCAAAGAAAGCACCATTTTTTTTCATGGCCCACTGTCATCCTGTATAAGATTTATGTAGGATTTCAAAACAAGAAAGTGAAAATAAATCCTTGGTAAGGCCATCCAAATATCACCTCCATTCCTCTCCTGAAACTAAGTCATGGCTCTACCGAAAATACAGAGCAGAAATCTAAGGCCCCATATACCAATCGAACATTACTCAAGAGATAACTTCATATTGTACCACCATCTGGTTGAGACAAATTATTTCAGCTCCCAACAGGAACATTTATCAAATAGCATGGTATTTTGGCATGGTACCATAAAAACATGAACATTTTTGTAAGGGTTTGATGAGGTGACGCCAACCTCGTAGTAAAGGATCTGGGTCTGCTAACAAAGGTTACAGGTTCAACTCCACACAGGAGTGTTTGGAGAAATGGAGAGTTTCTGATACCACTTTCCTGTTAAATCACAATTGACTCAGGCACTTAACCTCACTCCACTTCAGGAGTGATCGGCTCTGCAATGAGTTTATTCAGTCTCGCTCTGGATTGAAAGTATCTGCTGAAAAGCAAGAAAGAACATGAGTCAAAAGTTTGGACTTAATAGTAAAATCATTTAAATTACGACATCCAAATAGAATTATGGGAATGTTGAGATGACCAATGTTTAACTGATATATTTTAGATTTCTTAAAAGTTCACACTATCTACTGTAGGTCATTCTGCACAATTTGGACATTCTCTTCATGAGATGCATCCTTGGACACTTATTGAAGCACAGTATAGCATTGAGGGAGTAATAATGGACACTTTTTGGCTGCTTTTTCTTCACTATATGTGACCCTGGATCACAAAGGTCACAAGTCGCACGGGTATATTTGTGGCAATAGCCAACAATACATTGTATGGGTCAAAATTCTCGATCTTTCTTTTCTTTTATGGCAAAAATCATTAGGATATTGTTGTAAAGATCATGTTCCATGAAGATATTTAGAAAATTTCCAACCGTAAATATATAAAAGATTTATTTTTGTGAGTGAATGCAGCAGAATCGAGAACCTAAATGGACAACTTTAAAGGCGATTTTCTCAATGTTTAGATTTTTTGCATCCTCAGATTCCAGATTTTCAAATAGTTGTATCTCGCCCAAATATTGTCCTATCCTAACAAACCATACATCAACGGAAAGCTTATTTATTCAGCTTTCATGTGATGTATAAATCTCAATTTATAAAAGTTGACCCATGTGACTGGTTTCGTGGTCCAGGGTCACATATAGTTCAACTATATATATATATATATATATAAACAAAAAAATTAAAAAAATTACCAAAAAATATTAGTTTAGTTTAGGGCTGTCAAAATTGCTCAAAAATGACGTTCGAATATTCCCTCTAAAAAACACACGAATATTCGAACTATTCGAACATCTGGTTGCGCATTTGGTCAATGCGCAACCAGTTATTGACGTATTCGCATTACGTCAATAACAGGACAAATTAATACAAAGAGACATACATACATTTGTATAGGTAGTTAATTTAAGTTTAAACATATTTGACAATGTATTACCAACACAAAACCAAGTAAATAAACTAATGGCCAAGACCGCAGACCTCAGTCTCGCTCACTCGCAGGCACTCTTTCTCTCTCTCTCTCGCGCGCCCTCGCGCTCACGCTCTCTCTGCGCATAACGGTTTAAATTAACAACAATAAGCACACGTTGAGTGCTGATCAAGAGTTTTGTGCAAGCAATTTAAGGTCGCGACTCTTGTCCCAAATATAGCAGGCTTCATTCAGTGATTGAAACAAATTTATTAACATTAAAAGTTTTACAGTATAGAACCGACATTGAACGATCCGAGCGAGCTGTGCTGTGGTAAACATGGAACATTTCTGTTTAACGTTAAATAAAATGAGGCACACAATTCCGAGAAATGTGACAACAAAGAACTTTTACCCTGAGCCTGAGGTTCATAAAAAATAAAGCGCTATTAAAAAAGAAAAAGGCTACATTATTGGTGCTTGTATTAAAAAAAGGAAAAACTGACTGCAATTTATTCCATTGTCTTTTAGTGCACTGTCAACTTTCAGCAGTGACGCTGTGCTAGACAGTGCGACTCGTGTGACCTGTCCCTCAGGCAGCGCGCGCGCCCACTCGCAGAGCAGACAGCCGCGCCTCTGCTTCCGCGGCCGTGTTTTTCCATGTTCGAAATTCACATTCGAATATTAATTTTAACGTTCGAATTTCTGTTTTTTAAAACTATTCGAATTTAGAATATTCGTTGACAGCCCTAGTTTAGTTGCATTTTAAATAATCAAATAAATGCAATACAACAAAAGTTAAAGTAAAGTAAAATAAATCAAACACAAGTTTAGTTTAGTTAAATTGCAAAACCACATGATGAACGATTTGGTGCTGTTCTCCATCCAGATAAACTTGCTAATCTATTACCTTGTCCCACAGGGACTGACGAAAGTTTATAATCGAGAGAGTAAGAGGACAGGAAGGATTTGGGCATCATCGCAGCTGAAGCAGAGAATGGAAACCCAGCCATCCATCAATCACGATGCCCAACCCAAGCTACCAAGAGAGGATTGGGAGATTGTAAACAAGCCGAAGGGGAAGGGTGAAAGAGAAATAAAGTAATGCATATAAAAAAAATGCAGGATTTATCCACTTGCAGAATTCAAGAGCCAACCGTAAACACAAAGAGGATAAAGACTTATGGGTTAAGAAATACACTTTGCTGTAGAAATGTTTGCTGAATTTCATGAGTTGCAATGACGAAGCTGAAAGATTAGGAGAGGGAGATGGAGTGAGTGAAAGATGTGCATGAAAAAAAGAAGAGCAGGAGATAAAGCTGAGCTGTCTGCCGTTCCCTGACCATCCATATTCAGTGTGGCAGCGCAATGGCAACACAAACAAACAGGCCAGCTAAATCAATACAGTATCAACTTCAAGCATTCAGAACAGAACTGCTTTAATACACAATCAAGAGACCGGTGATCAATCATCTCAGACATAGACCACCAACCAGCACGCAGGTCTTTTGTCTAACAACCTGCCATGTTGCTTATATATTAATCGAGCGAGTCAAGGATGGAATAACGCCGTCCTTTACAAAGTCAAACAACGTTTTTTTGCATCACTGTGTAATCATTTACAGCAATGCATCAATAACATAGAAAAACAAGACATCTGCACTGCATCTAGGGATTGAAGCGACTGTGTACACAAGCTTGACAGTCCCCTCTGGGTTCAGTGACTTTTCTGTAACTCAAACTGAGAGGGAGGCAACATTCTGACACTTTTTCAGCACAGTATAATCAGTGCTCGAAGTGGGCCGGTACGCAGCACTTCTCTATTTGAATCTGTTGCGTACGGCACTTGCCACTCACATGGTGCCGATGTAATGCTGAATTCTGTGATCCTAGTAGGCGCTGTAGTGACGGTAGGGTTAGGATTAGGATTGGGATTAGGTGTAGGTCAGATTAGCTCAATACATCGCCTACTAAGGTCACCGAATTGGGTGGGTCACAGAATTTGGCATCACACCTTTACTCTGAGCATCCACACCGAAACATAGAATCAGACTATTAATTAATTGTATACATTGTGCGTTCGGAGCTTCTATAAGATGTACGAACTGAACGGATCAATTATCTCCGCAATATGACTGTGACTGAAGCCCAATTGTTTAATTTTGCATGAGTGGCGAGCGAATCACCGGAGGCGCGTTCACCAGTACGCTCCAAAGGTGTGGTAAGATTTGCGCAAGCTGTTCCTATCGCATCACTAATGATAAAATGTGCAACCCATTTGAATTCTATTGAGAATGTAGTAAAACGTTCTGGAGAAATTCACATAATATAAAACAGCCACTAAAAAAGCCTCAAGAACACCTTGGGCCCTATCTTGCACCCAGCGCAAACATTTGTACACGACGCATGTATCATTCCTATTTTGCACCCGCGCAAAGCGCGCTTTTCCCTCCACAGAAGCACGTCGCTAAACTAGGGAATGAACTTGCGCTCCCTGGGCGGTTCAGCGCAAAAAAGGAGGCGTGTTCCGGCGCAAATGTTCCTTCATGCTATTTTGATGGTTTAGAAAACAATTGCGCCACTAACCAGGAAAAAATAGTTTAAAGTCAGTGGCGCGTTGCGCATGTTATTCATATGCTATTTTAAGGGTGCATGCTGGGCCATAATCAATGTAGCGTGTGCACAACGCGGATACACTTTGATTCTCTCATCTACACAGAAGCAGCAGTCTTCATTTTTGCAAATCATACATTATTACGATAGATAGATAGATAGATAGACAATTTATTATAAAAGCATACATCTAGCTTACACATTTACCCAAATTATCATACGCCTGTTTAACCGAAGTTAATTTGGGTGGGTTTCTCCATTTCAATGTAACTTCTCTCTTTTACGGCCGTGACGAGAGCGTTGCTCTCCTTGGCTGTGAACCGCTCCTGGCAAATCCGCCGTTACAATAGCAATCCGCTATGGAAAAAGCACGTCTGCTCTTAAAGGGAATGTGAGATGTCGCTCTGATTGGTTTATTTCACGTTCCGCCCAAACCACACCTATGAATAATGAAGCTACTTCAGACCAACCCATTTTAGATTTGCGCCTGGCGCAAGAGTCATTTATCCCGCCGGGAAAATAGCAACAGCGCCGAGACCCGCCCACAAAGTTACTTGCGCTTTGCCCTTGACACTTGCGTTTCAGATCGTTAAAATAGGGCCCCTTTACTAGAATTGATCACGTTCTATTGTATTTATTGTGGTAAATTTGGACTAACTTGTTGGAGAATTTATAATAGATAATCTGTTAGGGGAATAGATTATTCACTAAAAATGTATATTACAACTGTGGCATGTTGTAGCTATAGAAATTTGTAGGTTACTATTTTTCATGACAAAAGCTATAGATAAAAAAAGAAAGAAAAAAGTTAACATTGGCCTGAGCATGGTTAATGAGGAGCCATCAGTGGTCTTATCTGTAATTATATCCTTATAAATGCTATAGTTAAACAATTACAATAACTATGCTCCTTTTTTATAAGGCCAAATACAAGTAAGAATCAAGAGCTTTAAAATCTGGACCTACTTGAATTATTGACTAAGCAACTGGTTTTCCCTATTTGTAAAATGTGTTCCGCTAATAATGACAGATATTAGGAAAAACCTGGCTTTCAGATATTCCAAGAAATGACAGGAAATTAAGAGTTCAGTATGATATATAAATCCTAAATAAAGACACTTTATGTTTTCCACTTCAAGCACTGAGCATAATAGAATATTGAAAATTGGTTTAATAATGACAAAATCCATTTAAGCATGTCAGTCCAATCCATCCACCATGGCTAGGTGGCAGAAATAAGGTAAAGGGACAAACCTCCTGAACTGTTTGCCAAGCTTACGTTTCAGTGACATCTAAACAGCTGAGATTTGAAAATATGGGATTTAAAATCTAATTTAAACCTGGAAATATATTGAAAAGTTTAAGGATTTTGAAGAAATGATGGTGCTTTCAGGTTTTACACAAACTTGTGGAGTTCATGCAGCTCAAATGCTTCTTCCATTAAAAGGAAATTGGGACACACCAAATGCTTTGTCCCACTGGAACCCTAAGCTCTCGCGACCTTCCTCCGAGTCCACACTTTCGTGACGTAATGCCACTTTGACTGTCTGGTAGAAGTCTGCTGCGGAGCTTGCAGGCTTGTGGGCTCACCAAAAGTGCGCATCGAAGGCGTATATTGGCCGCAAAGGGGGTGCTCGCGAACACCCTTCTGAAACCTGAAATGGGACACCCTGCGGTCTTGTGCGCATGAAGTATGTCATTTGGGACAGGGCCTTTCTGATATTCATGCAAATCTTTCAATTCAACCTTCCACTCAAATTGTAATGCTGAAAATATAATTGGTAAAAAAAGGCTCTCAGACTATTGGACCCAACTGAACTCAAAATTTAGCTCATATCAGGCAAAGAAACATCTTTGAGGTTGGTCCACATGATGCTTTTACCAATAAGATAGTTAGTTATTTTAATCAAAAGACAGTCTTTCTTTCCTACGGCTACCATGTCGTGCATTGCACTTTGTTCCATTCATTTTTCATTGAGTGGCATGTGTCCTCCTTATTACTGTCTCTGACTATTACCGCATAAAAAGCACGAGCTAATGTGACAGCGACAAGGAGACACTTCCCAAAATGTTAGGAAGAATAGTTCACCCAAAAATAAAAGTTCTGCTATTATTTATTCATCCTCATGTCAAGTCTTAAATGTTAGTGCAGTGTTTCCCAACCACTGTGCCACAGTATACTAGTGTGCAGTGACAGGTTGTCAGGTGTGCGGTATAAAATGATCAAATTCCAAAAAATAAGTAAAAAGTAAATGCTATAAAAATAAGAATATATCATCGCGCTATCGGGCCGAAACCTTGTATCTCTATATTTAATCATTGTTTTATCAAATTAATGCTATTGGTCATCCTTTACGTCTGTATGTGTGTTTTTTATTTATTTAATTTTTTATACAAATATTTAAATGTGAGTAGGCCTACTACTTTTAATATAATATCTAGTTTATATATGCCATTTGAAGCAATGCATGTTTTTTTTTTAGCAATTTTGTTAGCCTATATTTTTATATAGTGGTGTGCTGTGGGATTTTATACTTATCAAAACTCTGCCATGGCAAAAAAAGGTTGGGAAACACTGTGTTAGTGTATGTGTATATCAGTGATGGGAATAACGGCGTTATAAATAAACGGCAGTTTTTTTAAATAATGCAATAGTTACTTTCCCTGGTAATTAGTTTTACTTTTACTTTTATAATGATGTAACTCAGTTACTAACTAAATTCATATGCAGGTGAAACTTTAAGTTTGTCTTTAAAACATTAATTTCAAGCAGTCAAGCACTAATTTCAAGCATTTCAGGATACAATTTTTAGATCAAAAGGTTTGAACTCTTTCCACGCTATTGACGGAATTTTCCGCAATCCATTTTTTCACTGTTATATGGTGGGGGGTGCTATTACGCATCTTCTAAAAAAGTACAGAACAATACAAAGGCGACTTCTTCCAGATGTTTAGAGCAAAATACATCTCTTTTTTAATGATCCTTGCAAATTTGTTTGTCAAATAATTTGGCTAATTAGATTATGTTTTCCATTACCGGTAATAGAGTAGCATTCTCAGCCTCATTTAACACATTCCATTCAGCTGAATTCCACAGATTTCCAACAAAACTACTACAGAAAATGTTCAAAAACCTAGTAAATTCCATCAGGTCCTATGAGAGCTTTCTCCATGTGCAGACATTATATCTTCATTATTCGATCTCTAATACATTATCTATTTACAAACATGTCAGACATGCCGTCAGCCAGTTAGTGCCTTTGTCAGACACACCTAGAGAAAGCGACAAACACACACACACACACACACACACACACGCACACACAATTAAATGGGCCATGATCTGACATTAGCTCAGATGAGCAGGCTTTCTGTGGGGCCTGAGGGCTTTAAGCTGATCAATATTGCACAGGTGTTGGATCAGAGGAGTATATGTGTTAATAATACATATCAAAAACTTCTGCTTTAACCTCCTGCGGTACCCATAGAGAGAAAAGGAGTGTGTGTCTCCACTGGTTTATATCACAGTTTTTGCTCAAAAGGGTGCAACTGTTGTTGATGTCTTTCCATATGAGCACTTTCTTATTTAGCTTCATATATATTTTACATGCAGCACAGAGAGGAGTGAGAGTACGAGAGATATATTTTAGAAAATAAGACAGGAACCTCTCCATCTCTGCCATTCTGACTTCGACAATCTCTCCCACAAATACGTGCACATGATTTGAAGGCACTCTAGTAGCTTCAATATTAAATTCCCTGTGTTTGACAATGCTGAAGATCTAGGGCGTATCTGTCCACAGCCAAAAACTCACGCTTCACTCGTGGCTGTACTTTGAGTAGACAGAATGCTCCTTCTCTATCCTTCCACTTCATTGCTGAAATGAAAAAGCAACTTCCAGAGAAAAAGTATTTCTCAGATGTGACTCTTTCAAAGCTCAGGAGGCTTAATAGAGATCTCAGTTATGTTTCACTAAAGTGTTAACTTTGTCTTGGAAAAAATGTATACAAATGACACATGTTGACACACAGAGCTAATCACAACTGATAGCATTTGTAACAAACAAACAAATATATATTTTTTAAGTATATATTAATAATAAAATGGCTCTTAAAGCAAATATAATATTTTACTATTGATGATAATAATAATAATAATAATAGACAGACTCATTAGTTAACCCTTAAATGCATGAATGTTTCGGCAATCATTAGTACATATTCGGGTCTTTAGCGACCCGGATATATAACGCGGATGGATCTCTACCTGTCACGATAATATAAAACTCTCCTGATATTAGAGTAACGATTATAAAATTATAAAATAAAGCATATTTGTTACCTTTTGGAGCTTGGAAGGGTTCAGTTTGAGCAGATGTTTTATACCATAATCACTGTCCTCGTCAGAGCTCATTTCCCAGAACATTCAGCATCTGGCTAATATTCACAAACTCTCAAATATTTTCTCAAAACTATAATTTTCAACAACTTGAAAATTACAGCTTCTTCACCAGATCCATTACTCTAATGTGAGTTATGTAGTTACAAATTAATGAGTTAGCTAACATATAGTTGAAAGGTTACTTAATTATTTTTTTTTTAAATAAATAAATAAATACATTACATACATAAATCATGATTACAGTAAATACACTTACAATTTATGTAAACCAGAGCAGCATTCTGGAAGGTTTAAAAGCCCAAATGTGAAGCTTGTATTTTTGTTAAAGCACTTTCATGAATTATTCAGGCAAAGCCCATTATTATTTGAGATGTAAAGTTGTCTAAATCATTCATTTTTATGTGGAACATCTTTTCTGGATAGATGAGCTAACAAGCTACCATTGCAATTCCTGCGGGTGGAGTTTTACTCTTTGTAAACAGTACTTCTAATATACAGATGCGTCACACCTCTTTCTGGTCTTAACACATATTGTGAGAAAGTTAACAGATTTACCAAAGCTGCATTGTTGACACATTTAAAAGATTGGATATAACTTTAAACAGACAAGGTGTCATGCTAACACCTTGAGGATATATATACATTTGAAAAGTGTCATTTATTTAAAATGTACCACTTGGTCATGTGTACTTCAATTTTAAGTGCCTTAACTGTAACCATGATTTGTGCTTTGAAAAAAAAATTAATTTTCAGTGGTAACAGACATAGAAGAAGTAGTTTTATTTATATAGCACCTTTCCGTAGCTCAAGGTCGCTTTACATTGTACATTACAATACATTTACACACCCGCACACACATTACAATCACATAAGGACACATAGTCACATTATCCAAAATACATGTTAAATATATATGTTTTTAGCTGAATCTTGAATAGCCACAGATGAGATATTACGAAGTGTAAGGGGTAGTTAATTCCATAGTTTAGGAGCATTAACACTAAATTACCTTCCACCTATAGACAACTGGAAACGAGGGATGGACAATAAACCAAGTTCAGCTGATCTAAGGGACCGGGCAGGGCGGTAAGAGTAAAGTAGATCAGACAGATATGGAGGTGCAAGACCATTTAATGCCTTAAACATTAGAAGTAATACCTTAAAGTGAATACGTGATGCCAAGGGTAGCCAGTGAAGGTCATGAAGCCGAGGAGTAATGTGAACAGAACGCCTGGTGGAGGTGAGAACTCTTGCTGCTGAGTTTTGAACATACTGTAATCTTGAAATACGTTTTTTGAGATGATGTCACTGATGTCATACCTGCGACTTCCTGAGTGAGAACGCTAGGCGCACTTGTGCTGCCGCTTCACGCTGGTACCTGTCTGTCTGCTATTGTTGACTGTTACGTTTGATTTTGGATATGTTTTTTGGATAACTGACCCTGACCCGGCAGTCTCCGTGATCCTGTCACACAGATCGGCTGCGAGCCCTCTCCACTCCCATCCTTGTATCCCTCTCGACATCTGATCTCCACTCTCTTTATCTTTTTGTGGTGTCAATTCTTGGTATGGTTGGGTACCCTTCCCTTCTGTGGATTGTGTGGATTGTGGATCCGATACGGTTCTGGCTAACGTAGTTAAACCGATAAAATGTTGTGTGGGTCACATTGGTCATCACTGGTCATGTCGTTGCGTATCCACTTGCAGGTTTAGTTTTTTAGTCTTTTCGTGCTGTTTTTGGATGACGTTAACCAAATTACTTTTTTCCGAGATGGCTTTACAATTTTCTGCTGCTCAACTCAGAACATTAAAAGGATCTTTCTGCTTGGCTCCGGACACTTATAAATGGTGTGAACAACTTGGAGTTTTACGCCGACCTCGCTACATACACCGTTCACGGAAGAAACTTCGGATTTATCATTGCTCGTCTTCAAATAATATTATTGTTGTCTGTACCAACACCTGTGCTTCGGGTAAAACACAGCAGGAAAATCGACTTATCAACTTTGGAAATCTCAGATCATTGCGTATTGATCCCGACCTCAGAACCTGCAGACGGCATCAGTGTTGAATGACATCATCATTGATACAAACCTGGACATGCTACTTTTGACGGAAACCTGGCAGGTGCCTAATGACCTTTTCAACTTGAATCTTTTAAAACCACCTGGGTACATCTATTTCTCTCAACCGCGTCTTCATTGCAGAGGTGGAGGGCTGGCTGTAGTTTGCTGTGAGACTATTAAAATGTCCAAGATCTAGTTTCATGATGTTGAAAATGACTGGAAATGACTGGCCAAACATCACTGGCTGTAATCTTAATTTACTGACCTCCAAAATCTCCAAAACGAGATTAGTGAGTTACTCTTGTCTGTGGTAGTCATTCATCTGTTATTTTGCTTGGTGATTTTAATATACATGAAAACACTGCACAATGCAAAAAATTGATGTCTGTGCTGGACCGTTTCAACTTAACTTTTGCTACTCACTCCAGGGGTCATATACTGGATCTCATATATACATCTGGCTTATATAACATTCTTGTTAGTGGCTCTGATTTTGCTTTCTCAGATCACAAACTCATAAACTTCAGTTTTAGTTTTCCAATATCTATATCATCACTGAAGAAAATGCTCACTTATCGTAAAATCAATTCTGTGAATCCATCTTCTTTCTCTGTTTCAATAAGGGCTTCAACCTTGTCAGAATGTTTACTAGGGATGGGTACCGAAACCCGGTTCCAATAGGGAACCGGTTCCAACGTAAACGGTTAGTAACGAGACCGAATAAGAACGAAACTTTCAGTGCCTGATTTCGGTGCCTGACTTTTTTTACCGCCCCCTATAAAACTAAAACATAGCCCAATAATAAAACATCTCCAGTTAACCAGCAGAGCATTCAATTAGTTTGTTTGTTAAATAAGAGACGATCTAGCGTGGAAATGTGTTTTTTAAATCAAGTGATCAAAGTGCTCGTTGCCGCTGCGATCAGTGGCGCTGATACAGTGTTTTTTTTTTGGGTTCGCGCACACCGCACTGCCTTCACTCTGACACGCGCTTCAATACGTTGCGGAGACTCTCTATTCGTTCCGGTGAAATCACGAAATGCGTCTCCCTGCTTGATATACAACCACTGATGAGCATAATCGGTTAAAAAAATTAAATAAAAAAAATGTACGAATGGGGATTAGAACCCAAAACCTCTGACACGCTTGACTAAAGTTCAAGTTCAGCTGCCAGTGTCGTGGTGGACATGGAAGTCTAGTATTTTAATGCCAACTGCAAATCTTGCATATCAAGTATCAAGTATATCAAGTATATTTATATGAGGCTATACTGTGTGTGTTAAATATTTCTGCTCAGTGTCAGATATTTCTCTGTTTTAAAGTAAAAGTCATAATATGAGAAGACAACATTTTTATCTTAACTTAAGTGTTTTAAGCTACATCAGTAGCCTATTAAATGGCGCAATTTTTCATTTAATCAGAAATCTGAAAATCTTTAAAGATTTAAGTTAATATTGTGTCCAGTTTGGACACACACACACACGCGCGCGCGCGCACACACGCAGGTTTTTTTATTTTTTATAAAGTGTGTGTGCTTTAATTTTCTTAAGTACCGGTTCAAGAACCGTTTAAGCACCGGAACCGTTTAAAAAATACTGAGTAGGTACTGGTATCGGATAAAACCCAACCAATACCCAACCCTAATGTTTACTATCTAACTGTCCGTCAGAAATCTGCTGTATTTACAATAATGCTTTTTCTCAAATACTTGAGAGGCATGCTCCTGTTAAAACTAGACTGCTTCCATCTACTCGTGCTTCACCTTGGTTCACTCCTGAACTTCGAATGATGAAAACTGAGGGTCGCCGCCTAGAAAGACTATACAGGAAAACTGGACTCACTGGCTTTTAAAGAACATTTGTTCAACTACCGTACAGCACTCAACGATACAAGATCCTCTTATTTCTCCTCTACCATTAGGAATTCCACATGCAGGCCCAAATCACTCTTTGCTATGGTTAACAAACTCACTAATCCACTACAACATGTTATTTCGGGCTCTGGGGTGCTTGTGAATAGCTTGTCCCAATTCTTTTCAGACAAATTGAAGTCAATCACTGAATCCATCACCAAGGACACCCCTCATACAAGTGACTCAAATGTTCATTTGATGTTATCTGATTCAGCTCACTCAACAAACTCTCTCTCTGCTTTTACTCTTGACTACTCCTGTTGCCATAAGTAATCTAATTGTGAAGTCTAATTCCATATCCTGCCAGCTTGATCCTACACCTACTGTTTTGCTTAAGATGTGTGTCCTCGAGGTTGCACCCTTCATAACACATGTGATAAACTGTAGTTTGGCTTCTGCCATTGTCCCAGCAGAATTAAAAATGGCTGCGGTGACCCCCATTCTTAAAAAAACAGGCCTTGACCATCTAAACATGGACAATTACAGGCCATTATCTAATTTAACATTCTAAAGCAAAATCGGTGAAAAAGTTGTGGCTTCGCAATTGCGATCATATTTAGATGTTAATGGTCTTTTTGAACCTTTTCAGTAAGGATTTCGCCCATCTCATAGCACTGAAACTGCTCTTCTTCGGGTGGTTAACGACATTCTTTTGTCTGTGGATTCAGGGTTAATAAACATCTTGATGCTTCTCAATCTAAGCGCTTTTGACAAAGTTTGCCAAGAAATACTGATCTCTCGGCTTTCTGATATCTCATTTTCTGGAGCGAGATTACCATTATGAGTTGTACAGAGGCAAGAACAAAAAGACAATAAGAGAGAGAGAAAGAGAGAGTGAGGATTTGTCAAATCTGTCTTCATCTGAAACATTACAGAGCAGAGGCTAATGGACGTCACACTCCATTAAATTTGAGTTGAAACCACTGGTGAACACATGCAGGCAGATTCGTTAAACCCTTGTAGGGGATCAATATGTCAGATCCTTCAAACAGCCACCGTCTGTGTCAGGCTAACGGTCTAGGTTCATTTCATCTCCTTACAACTAAATAGGGGTATAAGAAAAAACATCACAAGCGTTTTACAGGACAGAGGGGCTACAACTGAGGAAGCAGAATCATCCAAAATTAACATTTGCCAATTACCAAATGCAAGTAAAAAAAAAAATGAAGAGAGTTACATAAAGATATAGAAGAACATCTCAGTAACACTTCATTTTACAGAGTCCTTGTTACATGTACTTACCATAGTAATAACAGTAAATTATGCATGAACATGCAACTAACCCTCAACCAAATGCTAATCCTAACCCCATAGTAAGTACATGTACAGTAGTTAATTAATATTACTCAGTACTTAAATATATAATTATACTGTAACAATGACACCTTAAAATAAAGTATAACCCTTTATTTCAAGGTGTTACAGTGTAATTTATAGTAATTACTATAGTAACTAGGCCTACATGTAACGTGTAACAAGGACACTGTAAATTTAAGTGTTATCCAGTTTATTCCTTTGACAGAAAAGCTGAATTTTCAGCAGACATTTCTCCAGTCTTCAGTGCCACATAATCCATCAGAAATCATTATGCTGATTTAGTGCTCAAAAAACATTTCTTATAATCAATGTTCAAAGTTGTGCAGATTCATATTTTTGTGGAAACCATGATTTTTAAAGATGTTTTGATTAATAGAGAAATCAAAAGGATGGCATTTATTTGAAATCTTTTTTGTAACAATGTAAAAGTCTTACAGTTACTTTACTGTCAATTTAATGAATCATTACTAAATAAAAGATTAAATTACTGACCCCAAACTAATGGTAGTGTAAGCGATTCAAATCAAGACATGAAAGCTTCAATTAAAGTGCACATTTATCACTTGCACATTGCCAATGGAAAGTTTGCAATCAAAGGTATCTAGGATGCATAAAAGTTTTATATTTAAAATAAATGAGAAACAAAATCATAACGTCTCTTTTTGTCTCTGTTTTTGTGCCAGGTGCAGTTTCACTGTGAGACAGCAAGTGACTCATCTTGCTGTGAGTGACATGAAAAATAAGACAAATATAGATTTTAGAATAATGCAAAGACAGTTTCATGTCCAGAATAATACTTATATATGGAAGGTATAGTTTCTCAACTCACCCAGGTGTGGCAAAAAGTTAATTTTAGGCTCTAATCTTCTGTCAACAGCTGTGAATGATGGGTCACTGGAGGCAATTGTATTTCGGATGAACGAGTTTCAAAGCCTTAGCCTTAAACTGCAAAAACTATTTTTTTACATTTACCCCAAAGAGAACAGCAAGCACTATGGCATTACAAAACCACGTTTGCCGAAAGACTTGAAAATCAATTCATATTCAATAGTGTGGCGGGTGCCATTCGGAACAAGCCAGGCGCATTTAAATAAGCTAGGCCTATTTTCCTTGGTATTCCTCGCCACGCTTTCCTGCTTCTGTCACTTGACATATTCTCTCTAATTCCTATTCCTCTTTTATAAGTAAGAGAGTGAGTGAGTTGTTCAACAAAGCTTGGGCACCTCACGTATTTCAAGATTTCTGTGTGAAAATCCCTGCTGAAGTTAGCAGCATTTGAGGTACTTCCATCGCATATTTCAAACAACATATTTCCAATCAAATATTTAGTCAGAATGGAATGATGAAATCCCACATCAAAGCAGCTTGTCACTTTTCATGTGCGCTCACGTTCCAGCTTGTTTTCCCAATGGGAAGCGGAGAAAGGTAAACAAGAGCCGGTATTGGTTTTAAAATAAACAAACCCTGACTCCAGGAACAATTTTCGATTACAGTAGTTAAATTTAAGTGCCGTACTGAGCCCTGAAATAAGCACTTGAAGTTGCATCCCTTTTGGTCACCAGTCAGAAATGGCAGTTAGCCAAAACCCGCAAATGGGGGAATGAATACATCTGAAACAGTACAGACTGCGTTATTTAATACATGTTATGTTCCACATAGAGCACGGTGGGCATATAGGCCATACAGACACACAATGCCTTCTGACAGACTCTCCAATACACCCTTAACCCCTTAGCTGTCACCCCCCTTTTTGAGAATGTACATTAAAATGCACTATTCAAGCTTAAATGGTTGTAATTCAAGAATGCTTTGGAGTATAGACCTAAGTTTGGTCTTGTTTTAAAGGGGAAAAATAGCAGATTATTGCTGAAGTGAAAGCACTTCAAAAAATTAAAGTATGAAAAAGTTATGGAAGTTTAATTTACATTAAATTAAATATGATTTATTTAATATTTTTCTTTTATATAAAATATATATTTTACAAAATATGTTTTACAAAAAAATTACTATAAAATGAAAGCCATATATCTAACCAAGTTGTGTTCCAAATTTGAAGTTGATATCACAAAAATTGAAGTTCCCATGAGATTTTGTTTAGGCGTATTACCAAAAATAGCCACCGGGTGTCATTGAATTCCATTGAATTGAACTGTATGCATTCTAACATAACAAATTAATAAATTTCTGTCCAAATATCACTTCTGTCACTAAATATGGAACCTTGAGACTCAGACCTTTCTGACAATATGTGTTTTGTCAAGATTATAACATATTTTTATCATAAATTATGAAACATAATTATGCCCAAAAGGGGAGGAGCCTGATAAAATAATTTAGAGAACCGTTTCTATGGTAACACAATGTCCAATTTCAAAACAGTTTTCACAGGATGAATTCTGAGATCGTAAGCTTTCAAATGATACCTAATTTATGATAACTACTAAAATATGTAATGTAATAAAAAAAGGCGATAAAAAAATATAATATAATATTTTAGAGGATAATATATGTGATATACTTTTTAGAAGATAATATTATTTTATATTTTTTTATTGACAAATACTAGATTAAATGTTTTATTATGAACTTTTAGCATGAAAACCAAAGTTTCAATTATTAAAAGTGTGTGCATCGACTTTTTGTGACAAACGTCAGAAACGCCTGTTATGATGTAGATTTTTTGAGGTGCGCTCTTGTCATAAATTCATCTATTACTGTTCCTGCATAAATTGTAACAAAAAACAGTGCTGAAATATCTGTTAAGGAGTCTTAGACCTTTCCAACAATATATAGTTTGTCATGATTAAATTAGGATTTAATTGTAATATAGTGACGTAAACTTAGGCGTCCCGTATACGTTAATAAAGCTCCAGAGAATTGAAGCAGGAAAAATAGCTCTTCAAACACAAGAACAGAGAGTATTAATATCAGATAAAATTTCAATCAAAAGTTTGGACATAATTTGCTGCATTTTTTTGTGAGCTTGAATCTCTCTCTTTCTCTCTCTATATATACACACAGGGCTTGACATTAACTTTTTAGCTAAACAGCCACTGTGACTAGTGGTTTTCCAAAGTAACTAGCCACTAAGCATCGATAGATACCATGGGGAAAAACTGCCATATATATTTTTTTTATATTATCTCATAATTTGGCAGCCGGTACATTAGGCTCGCTGTCAGAGAGATGAGAGAGAGAACGAGCAGCTGGTATTGTGTATCATGCGGTTTCAGATAGTTCAGTATCAATATGTATTGAAAAATCTAAATTTTTGACAACACTAGATTGCACTTAGTACAGTATATTATTTCAGATGCCTTTTTAAAAGACTACAATTGAAAATGTATATTATATAAAATTCAACCCCCCAAAGTGGCTAGTAAAAGTGACTGCGTTACACGCCACCGTTGAAATCCACCTGCATTTGGCGGTTGTTAATGTCAAATATGGTGAATAATAGAGATGGTGGTCTAGTGGGTTAAACCACTGAACTGGTAAATCAAAGGTTGCTGGTTCAATCCCAGCAGTCACCACCAGTGTGTCCTTGAGCAAGACACTTTACTCCACGCTGCTCCAGGGGGATTGTCCCTGTAATAAGTGCACTGTAAGTCGCTTTGGATAAAAGCGTCTGCCAAATGCATAAATGTAAATGTAAATGTAAATATATATATATATATATATATATATATATATATATATTACACACACACATTGATGAGCCAAAATATTATGACCAGTCACAGGTGTGACCACTCCACTGTGCTGGATATTGGACTTCCTCACTGATAGACCCCAGAAAGTACAAGTTGAGAACAAAACCTCTGAAACCATCATCCTGAACACCGGGGTCCCCCAAGGTTGTGTCTTGTGCCCACTGTTGTTCACCCTGATGACACACAATACTGTTGCGCCAGATACAATTCGAACCACATCGTTCGCAGACAACAACAGTGGTGGGCCTCATCAGCAATGATGATGAATCGGCCTACAGAGAAGAACTTAACCAGCTAGTCATCTGGGGCCGGTTTCACAAAGATAGACTTTGACTATGGCTTAGATATAGTAGATAGTCAGACTTCAGATAGACATCTAAATAAGGTAAGGTGTCTCATTTTTTTGGTCAGTCTTTATTTTTGTGAAACAGTCTAACTTGCATTAGACTAGTCTATGAGCAAATTTTAGACTTGTCTAACACTATAGACCGGTCTAAAATAGCTTTGTGAAATCGCCCCTGGTGTGATAAACTACAGTACCATTCACTGAACTTCAACAAGACTAAATAGATCAGGAGGAAGCATACGGTTCATTTCCCACTCATAATCAATGGCAGCACTGTGGAGTCAGTGAGAAGTACCAAGTTCTTGGGGGTGCATAACTGAGGACTTGTCATGGTCATGGACGACTAATACCACATCACTGGTCAAGAGGGCTCAGCTTTTTATAGAGGCACGATAGAGAGCATTTTAACCAGCAACCTCCCAATCTGGTATAACAGCTGCATGGCCACAGACTAGAAGTCCCTCCAGAGAGTGGTGAGGACAGCAGAAAAAAATAATCTGCTCGCTGCCTTAACAGAGCCACCAAAATAATCAGAGACTCCACCCACCCCGCCCATGGTCTGTTAACCATTCTGCCTTCTGGCAAATGCATGCATGCGATGCAAGACTGCCAGACTTAGTAATAGCTTCTTCCCACAGGCCATTAGAATACTTAACTCACATTAACAATACACAGATATGCTGGCTGTTGGACTGTCAATACATGTACACAGAAAGACTGAATCACATATTCTGCTATCCCTATGTGCAATGTACTACTAAATGCACTATACCCACTGTGTATAGTATTTATATAATTTTTGTATATTTTCAGAATATATTTAGTTTTGATTTTCTTATAAGTTGATTTGTTATTTGGTATATCTATAGTGTATGTTATGTCCACCTGTTGTCCTGCTTGTACTACCCTTATTTTGTTTTCTTATTTATGCTTGTACTTACTTTGCACATTTGAGCTTGGAGAAAAGCATTTTTGTTCTACTGCACACTATTGTTGTATGGTTGTAATGACAATAAAGAACTTGAACTTGTAAAGAGAATATCGTTGATCATTTCCTAACAAGGCCACATATTAAGATCTGGGAAGATTAGACGGTAAGCAGAACAATCAGTACTCATGCAGAAGAAATGGGCAGGAATATAGATGTGAGCGACTAGGGCCAAACTGTTATGGCAAGGCGACTGTGTCAGAGCATCTCTGAAACGTCAAGGCTTGAGGGTTGCTCCCGGTCAGCAGTGGTTGCTCCCGGTCAGCATATAATGTGAAAATACATATGAAGAGTTCATTGGCAAAAGTCACTTCGAAAAGACGCGCTAGCTGAGAGGATATTCGTTAAAGCTGACTAAAATCGTTCAAGGATGGATAATTTTGACGAACTTGATGAACCTGTAATATCTTCTTTGGGGCTTCAAAGGAAAACAAAAGCTGAAACTTTTTCATGGAACCTTGCTAAAGCAGCACGTTACAGTGGTGAGAGAAAAGTTCCATGTATTGCGTGTAATCATAACAACAAAGTTTGTCAGACGTCCATGTCAGCTGAGGAGATTAACGTTACAACGATTAACCAAGTGTTTTATTATATATCATAGAAATTACTTGGTTTTGTTTAACTCTGAAACTTGAAATGTGGAGTTATCTGCTTTTGCCAAAAAATGACTGTGTGACATAACTATGTGCTGTTGCTAAAAAAGTAACTTTTAATATATATAAAAATACTTTCAAAGAACTTTAATTTTGTGAGTGACCTGTATTTTTTTGAGTTATTATAACTTAATCAAAGCAACCCAACTGCATTTTGAGTGATGTTACTTGAAATGAAAAAAAAAAAACATGATTTATGAAAATTAACAAAAACAGAGTTATCTATTTTTGAAAAACTAACTCAGAGACAACATAGATAGATAGATAGATAGAAGAATGTGTCCAATCTTTTGACTTATACTTTACGAAAAAGCCTTTTGATGGGTTCTATCTATGGTGGAACACCGATGCACTTCTAGAACAGCTGTCGCGGTCAGACACATCATTGTGATGGAGATTAACTCGCACACACAGAGCCCGGAAGCGTTCTGTCTGAGACAGACCTGAGGAATGGTGGCAACTGGGGCTGAGTGTTGACAGGAGAATATGTGTATTCATAGACATGAACAAATGCCTAGGAAGATATAAAAAGTTGCAGTCAACTTTAACTTTCTTTGTGCACGCTGTCTTCTGCATTAGACTGACAAATGTCACAGTTTGATGAATACTGAATGCACAATGTAATAAGATACGTTTTGTTACTTGTTTACACTATCAACCAAGGAAGCTTTTACTTTTACTTGAATAACTTGAAATATATTTTGGGAGAATTGTATGAAACATTCGCACTGCTAAATCAGTCTTGGGGAAATTGAGAGACAATCTGAAAGTAGACAATTGACTGCATTTCCGTTCTTGTGATAATATTTCACCCTATCCCAAAACAAACCGTTGAATACAGTGACTTCGTTAGGAAGGTGTAAAAATAGCTTTTGTGTCCTTGTCAGAATCGGTGAATAAATTTTTGCAGGACGCTCTGAACCAGATGAAATTAGATGTCTTCTACTTCTGTATATGGTGCAGGAGAAGGGGGCGAGGTTTTTTTTGTGGATGAGCCTGTGCGATCAGGGAAGGTCCGTTATATCATTAGAGAGGCCACAACAAAAGACAGATTCCTATCCATTCTCATGTTCCAAATCATCCCAGGGCCCTGAGCTACAAACGGCTAATTAGCTCATAATTCCTATCTTTTCTGGGGCCAGACTCATGAGTCCTGTGACGCAAGCATTGGGCCTCGCTTCAGGGCACTTCAACAAAGCAGAACCACGGATGCTCACTTTGAAGCAGATAAATGTACAGAACAGAAGCACACAGGTGATTGATGAGAAGGCCACCCTGGAAAATAACATGTTCTCTAATGTCGCTTTTGTCAACCAAATGAGTCCTGACCAGAGAAGGTCAACTCTACAGTAAAATTAGTTTATGAAATTACCCAAAGGTTCTGTGGGGTAATGAAAAATTGAAAACTGAAACAAGAGTCTGTGACTGTACAATTCAAGATGTTACGATGTTTAAATGTCAACAAATACATCAACATCTACAAAACATGAGAAAGGGCTAAACTATATTTGATTGTTTTCAGGGCCTAGTATCTAGTAGGCTAGCATTTTTGAAAGTCAATTTCTGCAAATACCTATGGGAACCTGTACCTATATATATATATATATAAAAAGTCTCATTCTATTAAGTTACATATAAGCAATAAAGTTCCAATTTGGGGAAATAAAGTCACAATTGTGAGAGATCGTCACAGTTTAGAGAAATCATGCTACGATTGTGAGAAATAGTAACAAAAGTGAGATCTAAAATCACAATTGTGAGATAATAAAGTGCCATTGTGAGATATAAAGCTACAATTATGACACAAAAGGTCACAATTATAAGAAATAAAGTCATAATTACCATATTATTGTTTTACAGCAGAAACAGTGTTTCATACATATCATAAAGTTTTAGCTACAAAGGAAAAACTATTGAACATTGCATTATTGGCCAAGAAACAAAAAAGTTTCAGTTCATTAAATGCGCATTGACCTTTGGGACATGTTGTAATGCTATGTGGTAAGTTGATACAATGGAATCTGCCATTAAACAATCTATTATTGGCATTTCAACAAAATGTAAACATTTATAACATTTAAAAACATTTGAGCTGACATTTATGAAAAGGATTTAATAATTTACGTTTGTTGAATGCTCTAAAAATAAACTTCCAATCCAATTTAAGAGGATTTTGAACTTACAAAACCACTTATGGAGAGAAAACACATTTGTCTAATTAAAAACCCTCTGGTTACAGCCCTTGTGACAACTGACCCATGTGTTGCGGTCTCCTCTGTCTTTAGATTCAGTTTATATTTCATGTACTGTAGTGAGAGTTACCTTCCAATATTTAAAAAGATAACTATCAACAAACTAAAGGCTTTGTTTTATTCTTATCTGTGAAACCGAATGGGCTAAAAGAGCAATGAGCCACTGAGCACTACACACACACGTCGCTTGCAGAAGATTTCTGACCCTTCTAAATGAAAAGAGGCGGAGAAAATAGATATTGCTTGAAGAAGCATCGACTATACATACAGCTTCTGCCATGCTTTGATATTGCCTTTGCAAAGCATCAATACAACAGACTCTCTCTTATATCTTACAGTTTACTCAATAGATTTCTGTAACTTGAGTAATGCGTTGGCACGAAGTTCTCCAAAGTCTTCAGTTCTTACCAAAGACTTTAGATATACAAAGACAGTGCACTCATATACTCATACACATTCATACATCTCGTACATTTCATTTGTACAGAGAGTCTGGCCACTCTCCATTGACAAGCATTAACTTCCTTGAAGGCAGGTACTCTGTTGAAGTTTAAAACTATTGGATCTGCCCAGAGCCACTCTGGATTTGCCATAACCAATCACTAACATTTGGTCGTGACCTAACCCTACAACTCAAACTAGCGCACGACCTCAACGTCATCGTTCTCAGCCACTCCCTCTGTTCGCTGATTGGACCGGTAAAAATTTGGCCGGAGAAAACCCACGAATATACCGCAAACCCAGACGGAGTACTGAAGGAAAATGAAAATTGAGCAGAACTACGTAGGAGGGCGGAGCCAATAAAGTTATTGTAATAAAAACAGCCCGTACATGCTGGCTGGCCCAGCCTGAAAAATTCTGTATTTTATCCTTGTTTGAGCATTTAGAAACAAAGTTTATGAGACTGTTGTTGTCAGATTTCATTGAAGATTTCAGACTTCAAACTTGTTTGCAAGGCTCAGACTAGGTGCGTCAATTACAAGATAATTCTCTTCCTAACTACCAACAATACCACAACATCTCACACAAACTGATGCACAAAGCAACAGGAGACTAGGCTATTCTTGATAATGTCATAAAACAACATGGAGGGAAAACTTCAAGAACATTAAAAAAAGTACATCAACCAACACAGAAGTCTTTTAATGTGCTCTTAGTTACTCCCCAACACTGTTGAGAGATAAGATATTCACCTTAATTTTGGCTGCTGTGAACTGTAATTTTTATTTAGTGCTTTATGCGTTCTGTATTTCATCTCCCTGAGATGCTAAGAACAGAAATTATCATAAAAGCACACTTAAGACTGCTATTTTTCCCTTCCGACAGACCAATTGACCCAACTACTCTTCGTAGCAATCCAAGTGAGAAAATAAATTCAGAAAAAATTGCCCAAAAGCCCTCGTTTAGCGACTGCAAGACATTAACATGACAAACAAATAGTCCAAAAAGTTCATAACAGCCACAAGAGGCTCCTGATAAACAAACAAACAGAAGAATGTGATAATTTGCTTCCTTGGCTACTAATGGTACTGAATCATATCCAATAATGATTCTACCTCATTGGTGGGCTCTGTAGGGATTACAGAATTCCTTTTGAGACATGCAAATTTCATGACAAATAATACAAGTGACATAGCTAGTGGGGACAGGCATGGATGTGTGCCTCCTGAATCATTTCTGTTTTGTCTACCTCCACCATATGTGTGCCATCATAGCCAAGCTGTTGCTAGATGATGTGGGCGTCATCCATATTTTGAACATATGCTGGATTCATTCTATACATCTTTTCAGCTGATCTTTGTAGTGATCGTTAACCTGAAAATTGCATGATGGTAAAGATGTTCTCATCCAGTCTAAAGTTCACATCTACACTACTGTCTTCATGTTCCTTGGGGCAAGTTATGCAATACACAGTCTTAATAGCAAAGATGCCAGCATGCAGTCCTGACTCATCTGGAAGTGACTCATAATTTAACTAAGATACAACAGAGTTTCAGCAGAAAACCCTACAGCAGTTCCCTGTTCCCCATGTCAAATGCTGTGGAAAGGTCAGCCAAGGGACAAAAACACTTCTGGAGTTATTGTGCCACGAAAATCACGAATGCACTGTTCAACAAAACTTTCACTTCTGCCATGATACTGCCAATGCCTTTTATTGTACATAAAGCGTTATATTTCACATTTTCCCCCAATGGGGTCCAATGTTGTTTTGGCTCCCAATGAGTTGTCTGGACAAAAACAGTTGAAACATTCTTCAAAACATCTTATTTCGTGTTCCACAGAATAAAGTGCATCATGCGGGTTTAGAACAACCCGAGGGTGAGTGAATTATGTCAAGTTTATCATTTTTGGGTGACCTAGACGTGCCAGATCATGCCTCATAATAGCTAGACTTGAGCATTTCAGCAACATTAAGACTAATATCTCACTAGAACACAAATATTAGGTGACTCATTCAATTTGTTATAGAAAATTGTATTTTTAACAATAATATATAAACCTTTCAAGACAAACCTACCATGACCTCTGGGATTAAGCCATGATATATCGTATGCTGCAGTAGGAGGAAATTCATTTTTTCAACACTGTTTGAATTGCGAATTATATGTCAGTCTACCTACACTCTCTAACACTTGTCGATTGTATACCTAAATGTTTTCCAATACACTTCAAATACTTTTCTGTAAAACAAAATCTGTACTGCTGTGATTCATCAGGGAGTGGGTTTGTTCAGTTCATGGCTTAAAACTCTTTGTTGAAAGTCTCATTCTTTTTTTTCTTTTTTTCATGGAAATAAATGTGACAAAATACATTCCGGAACCAAGGCCGCTTAAAAAGTGGACAGTCACTGTTGTGCTCTATAGCAATTTAATCCTTCACTCAGCACTAAAAAATATTAGATGTTAGATTTACATCAAAATGCCATGTCAAATGGTTCTCCGCAACTATGATGGCCATGCTTTTTATTAAATTGTACTCACTTGATCCAAGTAAATTCACCTAAAGGGTTGTAATAAATGACATCTGAAGGTGATCATTTGATCACAACACAGATGCATTCAACTTACGGCTGTGTACAAATAATAAAGCTTGAGTAGTAAAGTGGTTACTTTAGTAAAGTGGTTCCTAAAAAGACAGTACAGTATATTTATTAATTCCTCCTTGAGCCTTGCTAAAAGGCACACACCACTCCTACACCACCAGCACTGACACAAAATGGGCAGTACTGATATAAAATAAATGCTGTGTAATGTAGTTATTTATCCAAATCTAGGTAACCAATTAACTGAGCCTAATCTCTCCAATGGAAAGGCCTGCTGAAAAACTAGTTTGAGTTCTGACCGTGCTCCTTTCCTGATCCCATTCCCTATCGCTTCCGGTCTCTCCTTCAATCAAGCCCCAAAATATAATTGATATACAAAAACCAACTCCACTTAATAAAATACATTACTTTGAGGGATGGCAATAGACTAGATTGTGTTGCAGCAAAACTTCTCAACTGTTGGTTGCATGAGCGAGCGTCACTTTTCACAAACCCTTGTGTTTCTCCTCTACGTTCTTGTGAGACTCAATCCCCATTGAAATCAATAAATCATGGTGTGCCGGCACCCTAACTCTGTTTCTCCATGAAAACCTTTGTATTAATGAGGTCATTTCAATAAAGCTTAATTTATTAAATCTAACAATGCTGATTTTTCTTCTTTTTTTTTTTTTACTGTGGAAAAATGTAAATGCTGTGGCAAGTCCTAAATTTTTGGTGAAACAGAAAGAATACCTTATTATACTGCCTCTCTTATCTCATGCATCTTGAATCTCTCTAAACCTTCAAGTTTTAGGCTGGGTCCTAAACCTATCCAAAAAAGCCTTGCTACTGGCTCAAACATACCTTTCTTTCACACTGCCATTTTTCACAGGCACAAGACAAGGAAGGAGCCGTGTCATTTAAACTTTACAGTGTCTTGAATCTTTTTTTTCCCGCACATCAAAAGCCTTTATTCTCGCAAAATGATTTCTCCTGCACTCCTTGCATCCGAGAAGGCCTTTCTTCCACCCTACTCTAAGCTTGTTCTGTCATCTCGTTAGGAACTGAAAAAATGCAAATGAGAGACAAACCACAGGAGCACCTGCTGCGTGCCTCTGAAGACCTGGAAAATGAACTGACTTAGTAGAGGCTCGGGGTTGTCACCAAAACCTACACAGTGCTTTTTAAAATCATTTGGCCTTTTGCCGACATCTTTATAGTGGGGATGGCTGTTGAGCAAAATAAAGAAAAAAACAACTCTCTTACAAACTTCACAGCAACTGTTTAAACAATTCTGCAAGCAATTTAAGACAAGCTCTGTTGTTGCTGTTTTTTTACGGTGCTTTATGGTTGCCTATTTCTCGATAGATTCGTGGGTTACTTTGAGCTGCTAAGAGCACACCAACCCAACACAAAACCACAAAAATTATAAGAGCCAGTTGGTTGTTTATACAACCATAGCATAGATGCCCTTGATCTCAGCCTGCCTGGGTATATAGGATAGGGGTACCCCTTGCCTAAAATAAGACCAAGGGTACACATGGAGATGATTTGGGGTTTTCTTTAGAGAGACTTGGACTGGAGAATTAAGCCTGAAGTGCTGCAATCGGTGTGATCCAATGGAAAGCACATAATATTGCGTGCAGCTACAGATTGTCCTTCTTACTTCCTTTACCACACAGTTTGATCTGTTACTACTGAGAGCTCGCTGCTGGCGTAAGGTCCCGCTCTTTTCATTCCCTCATGCATTTAACTTATTACAGGGCACTGTTTCCTCCTGAGGTTTATCCATTGAGGCTTTCAGTATAATCACTACCCTGGCCTGTAATGTTCAGAGGGCCCATACCAAAAATACATCATTACCGTGCATAGAGGACTAGCTATTTTTTGCCAGTGTACATGTTGAACATGTTGCTTGCTTGCACACTTCAGTTTATGTATTTCAATATACATATATCAGGTAGAAATGCATAAAATATACTATTTATCTATTATATATTACATCTACAGGGTTCTCACCTTTTTGTTTACTTCCCAAAATATGAGTTAATATAAATGGTTGCTATTCCCCTGTTCAGATGCCAGAGTCAGAAAGGACAATGTTTTCAAGCTTTTACCAAAGCCTTTAGAGTTACACATGTTTGCCACCATAATGGATCTCATTACAGAGCACTAACCATGTGCCTGACCCTGCATCCAGATTGCTGCTCGTGTCATTTAGATAGGCTACAGGGTCAGGATGAAGCACAAGCCCTGCAAGGTATTTGTTTCAGGGAGATGAGCCGCGTTGGGTGCCAATGAGAAACAGCACCTTAAAGGTCTGCCTATCTGACACTCTATATATCTAGAGACAGCATCCAGGGCTTCTTTCGAATGGGTTACAATATAGGAGTGTGAAGAGAGTGATGAGACTCCATCGTATTCTATTCCTCCCTGGTGCTTTTCTCTACTCTGGGCTGGACACAATCAAAAACAGTGTGATAGCTTGGTACAAAGATACATCAGTGTTGTTGTTGGGCAGCTACTCCTGACTCAAAACTTTTAACTAGATTTCCTGCTGTATTGTGCACCTTGACTTCCAGGTTGAGAGAAAATCTAATTAGGTAGCCTAATATACGTTAAAAAAAAACACAGTTTTAGCAGGTGCTTAGTTCTCCACATCTTATTCTCCTGCCTCACTGTGCCAAATCTATTCTCATCAACACCTCTGCCACCTCTCCACAGACTCGTTCCTGAAATAAACTCCTCGTCCCAAATCCCAAACTCCAGATGCCTGGGAATGGACTTGAGGTCATGAGAATCCAGAACGGCAGCTAAAAGTAGGACATGAACCAAACTAAAGGCCCCGAACAGCTACGTTTTCCTTGCGGAAATGCACAAGGGAGCTGATTCCAACTGACAGGTACAATTATTGGGAGTTTTTATCCAGAAAAATCACCTGATCTACTGAAGCTGTAAATCAATCCACAGTACATTATTCCAGAGAGACATGAGCAAGAGAAATGCTATTGATTTAATGTTTACCAGTTCTCTAAATGCTGTTGCCCTTTTTAGTCTCCAAGGCTGTGCTTTCATACTCATCCCTTTCTCTTGATTACTCTGCAATGGGCCTGTGTTGGCTCTCAGCCACCTTGCATTGGATGTCAATCGCTGGCCCACTCCACTCATTCTTAAGTCTTTCTGGGTAATTAGAAGTGAGAGCCAGTAAGTGAGCACATTGGTCAAATTGACATTGTGAATGATGGACAGGCTCAAGACAGCAGATGTGGCTGGCTCTCTTTGGCTCAGTTGAGGATGTGCCACTCAGGGCTTGTGAGCTAATATGTGGTGTGTACTATAATGAGTATGGCACGGGTGAGGGTGGCAGGCAGTGGAGCTCATGCGCTGCTACGTGCATCTGTTGACGAGTCCAGCTGGTGCTCTCGCTTAAGACCAGTGGTTTGACCAGAGTCATTGTTTGACCAGAGATGATCTTATTATTGGGAGATTTGAGGGTCCATGGCTCTACCAATGGAAAAAGTGTAACGACTAACTTAAATCACGTTTTTTTAGACAACCAATCACATTACAGCCTTGACGTCATAGAATTTCGTTTAAAGTTGTGTGACAGTCAATCACTGTTTCTCTTATAAAACCTTTTTCTACTTGGAGTAAACTCTAAAAATAGATCAATCCAAAACGAATGTTTAAGAGCAAACATGTTTAAGATTAGCCGATGGGCTGTCGATTCATTAAATGAGAATCTGTTTACGCTGTCCTCCATTGATATCCATTAAAAAAAGGCCTCTGGTCTCTTTTCCTTGCGTACCACAGCGATACTCTTTTTTAAGCTGGCAGGCTTGCCTTCAAGTGGTTTTGGTTCGACTCAAGAGGATTTCAAAACAGAAATTAACCTGTAATGCAGAATAGAAAGGCAAGAAAAATATATTTGCAGCATGTTTCACAACTTATAAAAAAGAAGGGACATTTTTCATGCACACCACATAGAATCTAATGTATTTTACCTATTTTGGTGATTCTCACAGAGGTGAACATTTCATCATTGATTAATCAATCTAATAATCAAAGTTTTTTTTTTTTTTTTTACAATGTGACACTATTTTAAGCATGTGAGAATTAAGCATGTTACACTCCAATTCCCATTACTGTAAAAAAAAAATAAATAATAAGATTAATAAGATATGAATGTAGAAGTAATTATACATGGTACAATTTGTTGTAGTGTCTTTAATTATTTAAAAAATAATTTAGTTTAATTCTAAAAACTCTTTGAAACACGATTACTTTACTGATACTGTTTTAACCTGTATAAGTAAAAAGAAAATGTGTAACCTATAATATAGATAATACCAGATACTAATGAGTTAAAGTGTACTAATACTAATGAGTTAAACTGACAGATAAAGTGTGATTAAATATAGTGTTACCATGCAAAAATATGCTAAAAGATCCTACAAGTAGATTACAATTTCTTCGTGCAAAATGATGAAATATGACTTGGACATTTTTTATACAGTTTTTTATAATTATGATGATGTTCTAAGTGCAGTGACCGAGAGGGGACACGTTCGGTTCACGAGTGTTGTCGTGCCCACGACATATCAACTCGTGGGATCGTGATAATATTATGTTGTGGCCACATTTTGCCAAGGTAACGACATCTTTAAGTCATAGACCTCAAGATCCTATGTTGAGGGAAAGGCATATTTTTCTCAGAGCCACGACTTCATATGTTGAGGGAACAACATCTATTTCTCATGGCCATAGCAACCTAGCCTTGTCCTACCAGACTCTCGTACATTTCATTTGTACAGAGAGTCTAGCCACTCTCCATTGACAAGCATTAACTTCCTTGAAGGCAGGTACTCTGTTGAAGTTTAAAACTATTGGATCTGCCCAGAGCCACTCTGGATTTGCCATAACCAATCACTAACATTTGGTCGTGACGTAACCCTACAACTCGAACTAGTGCACGACCTCAACGTCATCGTTCTCAGCCACTCCCTCTGTTGGCCGGAGAAAACCCGCGAATATACCGCAAACCCAGACGACGTACTGAAGGAAAATGAAAATTGAGCAGAAGTACGTAGGAGGGCAGAACCAGGCTAATAGCAACCTGGAATTATCAGAAATGGATAGGCCTATGACCACAAGGTCACGGCATAAAGATATCGTTACCTCGATAACGACTTATCACATTCCCAAGTTAAAATGATGTTCCCAAGAAATATAATCTTGTGGTCACAACATATCACGTTCCCATGACTTAATATCTCGTGGCCACGACAAAAGTGAACCGAACATGTCCCCTCCTGGTCACCTTATCCAAGAGATGCATTGTTCAAGGGGAGGGATGCTGACAGAGCTCCACTGTGTCACATGGGGTTTGCAGTCACTATTGACCCATTCTGTACAGTCTGAGCAACAGTCTTAAAAACCAATCATCGTGCCACACGCCCATCTGCTCCATCACAACGCTCTCCCTTAACACCCGTCCACTCCAGCACAACAATACTCCACCATCTGTGCCATCACCCATGGCTTTTAGATCTCTAAAAGCATTGTCTGCGCCTGTCAGGTGTTGCTGTCCCAATAACACACAGAGCAATAGCAGCCTCCCTGGAGGTGGCCATGACTCCTTAAGTCTTCATTCAAGCATGAATGGTCTGGAGTGCCAAGTTAATAACAGTGCTATATGGTTGTGGTTTCGTCATATGGACACTGCAAGAAAGGGCGGGGTGGGAGATGTCATTTGGAAGAAGTGTTTCTGTAAGTGTCATGTTATTATCAGCTGCTGTCACAGAGAGCTGTAATTCATCAGAGATCCTCTGCAGAGTGTCTATGCCACATTTAATGATCAGAGGTTTGATGACATGCAGTCTCACACGCTGGCAGACATCAACCGCTTCATTATATGCACGGACCAACTGCTCAGTAGCGTCACATTAGATTTGTGAGGGTCATTTAAAAAGGTGGCTCTTACAGAGCCTTTAAACTCGCTGCCATTCATTTGCAAGTTTAAATGAAAAACTTATTGGACAAGGCTGAAAGTTTCTATTACAAGAGGGTATTGATCACTTGTGGTCAAATTTGACTTTATTTAAATAACTTCTTGTAGTAGAAACTTTTAGCAGCATCTTTATGAGCACTATGTTCATGCCAAAAAATGTCTTGAAAAGTTACTGGATATGAAAGATAAAAGGATATTGATTGGGAAAATCAATTCCTTAGAAAAGAAAATCAATACAAAAGAACAACTTAACAAGCAAGTATTGGAGTACTCTTGTTAAATTAAATTACAAGCATCTGTTGCAACAGTAATGTATATTTAAGCAACATGCGCACACAAATATGATTGTCAGATCACAACCTCATGCAGGGAGGGATACAGACCACCTGGGACTTTTGAGCCAACAGAATTTTAGAAACTAAAAAAAAAAAAGTATAGTTTATTAAGCATGTCTATTAATGTTCCTGTCTATGAACATGTCTAAATTAGGTCAGTCAAACTGAATTGCACATTCTCCAAACTACTCTTTATCAAATTGATCGAAACTTGCACAAAACTTTTCCCCACAGGAAACCCAGTCTTGTTTTTCTATAGTAGGCTACACAGTGGGTGTTATATATATACTGTATGTATATATATATATATATATATATATATATATATATATGTGTGTGTGTGTGTGTGTGTGTGTGTGTGTGTGTGTGTGTGTGTGTGTGTGTGTGTATAGGTGACCGCCCCTGTTTCATAGATGAATATGTGGATACAAAAGGATTTTAAAAACGTTCTGGGGAAGATTGAATGCTAAACTATTAAACTGAGTGAGCAACATTTTTCTCCCCCTTTTTTCAGTGTCCTTACCACATTGTTGCATTTCTTAAGGAATTGCAGGTTGGAAAAGTACAAATAAATCGTTCAACATATTGAGAAGTGGCCAAATTAGCTGATGACCCAACAAATCGTATCCAATAAGCGAACATTTCTATATTTCTTAGTCAACTTCTCTTTCAAACGAACAGATGAGCACAGTTTGCGCGCTCTCCAAAGCTCATTGCGCGTGAAAATGGCACATCAACATTATTTCTGAGACCGACCGCAGCATGAAAGTGTGTTTAAGGAAAAAAAGAACATAAGAGGTTGATTATGGCTCGGAAGACAAACACAAAAGAAAATTGTCTAACATGCACTATAATACGCATAATTTACATAATAGAGTTACTAATGTAGAAAAATAACCCACAAGTGAGCGGCTCGATATTTAAAGAGATAGTTCACATTCTGTCATCGTTTACTCACCCTCGTATTATTGCAAACCAGGGTAACCTTTTCTTCAGCGGTACATAAAAGGAAATGACAGTCTCATAATCACCATGCAATCTCATTGTATGTTAAGAAAAATGCAATTAATAGTGACCGAGGCCGTCATTCTTCTGTGTGTGACAGAAAGTCATACTAGGTCTGGAACAAAATGATGGTGAGTAAACCATTACAGGATTTTCATTTGTGCCTGAACTATTTCTATAAGTCTCTCGCGCACGATTTGGTTCTGCTGAATGAAACTTGACTTCTGTGAAGACATAATGAAGTATAATCCGTTATGTGTGTCCATTCAGACGTGTGGGAGTGTAAGTGCGAATACATTTTCGATTTCATAGACGTGTCTAATAAGTGTAATTATCAATACCTACAGGTTTTTCTTTCACGCCTTTCCCCTAAACGATAATTATTAGTCGGAAGACGGGCTTGAAAGAGCACCTACCACCCCCATATCCATCTGCTCGGCTGTAATAGATGGGGCCGCCCGAGTTTGAGATAAAAACCAAAGAACTGGAAAAAGAATCATCTCTGGGTAAATAATCCAAATGGTCCGGGCGGAATTCCACTTTCTGAGACACTTCATATTGTCCCCGCTCCCGCTGATCACAGAACGGTCTTTCTTTCCGCCGCATCCACCGTATAGATCTCCCAAATCCGGATCCCGTGCATTTAACGGTCCGTGGGAACGCGTGTCAGTCAAACTACCTCGGTGTGGTGCGCAAACACGTGAAACACATATCACATACAACGGAGTAGGCTACAGGACAGTTCATTTCCTCAGGGATCACTGTCTCCAAGCGAAATGTCATTCACATTGGTCATCACGATTTACCAAAGCTGCCTGAAAGATAAGCCGTGTAAGCATTCCCTCCCAAAAGACCAGAAGTCAAATGCCTTCGTTCAGTCCTAATCCGAAGCCCTTTGAGATCTGTGCGTGTTCTGTCAGAAAAGAGGTGCCGCGCTCTCGGCGCTGAACGAAACGGACTGATGCGCGGTAAGTGAGAGGAGAACTTGTATACTACCCGGATTGGGGGTGGGGGATGCGGGGGTACGGTCGTCCTGAAACCTATGCGTTTTTATTTTTGTTACTTCACTAGTTTACTTTAAAATAAATAAAAAATTATTAAAAAAAAAAAAGTCATTAACAAAAACTCACTTTGGTTAAAAAAAAGATAGAGACAGGTATGGTTCACAGACGTTTTTTGACGTCACCCATGCGAAAGCTTACTTCATAAGTTGAATGCGTGAAAATAGCATGTGATTTTAATGTTTTAGGATGCAATTAACTTGGGATCGATTTAATTTGATAATTTAATTTGTAACCGTGAGTCGTGACCCACAGCAGTTTTAAGAATGTATGTATTGGACCTCTACATCTGCAGTCAGTTTGGAAGTCAGATGTCCTACAATAACCATTTATCTTGCACTTGTATCTGGCTAGTGAGTGAACAACAGGCTATCCAAATACATTAAGTATTAAACAAAGATATTTTGAGAGATTTTGTGTGTGAGTGAGTGAGTGAGTGAGTGTGTGAGAGAGAGAGAGAGAGAGAGAGAGAGAGAGAGAGAGAGAGAGAGAGAGAGAGAGAGAGAGAGAGAGAGTTAAAATTCAACAAGAGCCTTTTAGTCTGCTGTCATGAGAAAAGAAAGTAATCAACTTTCATGATACATGTGAGTTGAGGATAGATACAAGTTGAATCCAAAGATTAGAATTCATAATTAAAAGCATTTAAAGGGATAGTTCACCCAAAATTGAAAATTCTGTCATTAATTACTCACCCTCATGTTGTTCCAAAACGTTAAGACCTTTGTTCATCTTCAGAACACAAATGATATATTGATGAAATTCGAGTGTTTAAAATTCTAAGTTCTTGAACTTAGGAGACATCCCTGCCGCAAGCTATTTTATAAACAACATTGGCCGTGTCTAATGTTCCCACTGTAAATAATGCTTAAAGGCCAATAAGCAACAACCTAACAAGTAAGCACATACAGTAGCTACACCACCTACTGTAGCAATGCCCCATGAAAATGTTAAAAAAAACACAGTGGAAACCTTCTACAACACCCTAACATCTGAAACGAAATCTAGTTACACAGAAAATACAAGCAGTACTCAGTCAGCACAGAAGTCAGTAATACTGTAAGTGTGACCTTTAATCCTTTTCAATTCTTAAACCTTTTTGTGCCTTCTCTAAATATCACAATATGCGAGTGTTTAAAGTTCAAAACTTTTTGTAGTGTACAAAGAACAGTGCCGCCCAAAAATCTCTACATGAGTGAATAATCTAAAGGGAGCTGAGGGTAAAACATGCATCATAGGGAATGGCACACCTGACAGACCGTAAGAGCTCTTATCACTTAATCACGAGCCTGCACATTATAGAGTTATGGCTTTAAGCTTAATGCACATTTCAAGGGACACAACCCTGAAATGTAATGCAAAGACATATGAAATATTAGGCACTGGCCTCAGGTAATGAAGGACAGGAGCGGTGGAGCAAATCTGTTGACTGAAAAACACCATGTAACAGAGACTGGCATGCGGGGACGTGATGCAAAAAGGGAGACAGTGGTTTGAAGGCGGAATATTATTAATGGAGATTGTGTGGGGGAAGAGGACTTAGAGAGAGGGAGAGAGAGAGAGAGAGAGAGAGAGAGAGAGAGAGAGAGAGAGAGAAAGAGGATTGCTGGTGTCAAGCACGTGACAGTTTCTCATTCGCATGTGGATAATCAAATGCGCAGTTGAGCCACAAATGAAACATCTGTCAAGAAAAATCCAGAGGCATCAATGTGAAGATTATCAACGGTTTTAAGTCAGATAAATAACTTCCCTTTATGCAGGTGTCCAATGATTACCGCTTTAGACTTGACGTTTTGAAAAGACTGCTGAGCCAACACTTTAGGGAAAAAGTTAACTTAGCATACTTAATTCTGTTAACATCAGCTTTAATGAAACGTCTTAACAGCACCCTGCATGTATATAGCTTACAAAGAGAGAAACAGCATTGGACATAACTGATTTTTCACAATTTAAATGTAGAATACATAATTGTCTTTCTGAGTTGTGTAATAAATTACATTTTGCTTTTCATGATGCCAATGGATGGGTTAGATCAGGTTCTCTTTTCAAAGAGGGGCCACAACTGTCTTCACTGCTTAATAGGATCATTACCATTCTACAAGAGCCTTTTAGCCTGCTGTCATGAGAAAAGAAACTAATCAACATTCATGATACATGTAAGGTTGAGGATGGATACAAGTTGAATGCAAAGATTAGAATTTATACTTCAAAGTATTTAATATCAAAGAATGTTGATGCAAAAAAGCTATTGCTACTCTAACTAAACATGCAAAATCAGTCAATCAATATACTATCTATCAATAATTCAATCAGCCAACCAATCAATGTAATCAACCAATAAGTTTGTTGAGAAGCGCGGGAATACATTTGATTGCCCTTGTCTTTAAAGAGCAACAGGATCAGATTGCACTAGTGTTCATTCAGAGGAGCACATTGACAGCTTATTAAACATACATAGACTATAATTTTGCCAGAAGCAAACTCCTTGGACTGCAAAGCCTGTACCTCTAAAATATAAGCTGTTTTTTTTCCACCCAAGCTCATTATAATTAAATTTCAAAAGACAGCATAACAAGCACATCAGCGTTTCAAAAGCATGATCACCACAACTGTACTAATCTAAAGTACTTACAATTCAACATGTCTATCTCACGCCTTAAATACTGTATAATTGTTGTACACTTTGCACAAAAGGCAAATGAAAAACTACTTTGTTGTAGCTTTCAAATCTGCAGAGGAATAAACAAGAGATGTGCCCCATTATAATGAGAACAATGGATCCATGCACGCTTTTTGTGGTGGTTATTTTGATTCATAACAGTGACTTGAACCTTTTAATTCTGTTAACCAAAACAGTTTGTTATTTTCAGTTGTTATACCCAACCAGTGAATGTCTTTCTGCATTACTAGTGAGTCATTGAATCTTCAGATCAACAAGCACTCAACAGAATGCTGAATCGTTAACAATCAAAAGAGCTATTTATTAAAAGGGCATGTCTACAGATCTCTCTCTCTCTTTATATATACAGTATGTGAATGTTCCAGACAAACTAGTAGTAACTCTTTCGTAGGTTACATCATTACGCCATTAGGTGTCGACAAATTACTTGCTTTATGAGTGAGTCACCGAAACAATTAGTCAACCGATTCGTTCAAAAACACTGATTAACTCAAATCAGTGATTCACTGAACAAATCAAATTACTGTCTTTATGAGTGAGTCATTGAATCATTCACTCATACGATTCGATTCGTTCACGAACTAAACAAATCTCTATCCTCCATTTTTTCAGTTTCTTGGACTGAGAATTTAAAGGGATACTTCACCTCTGGAAAGATGAATGTGTATTTAAAATAGGTCATTAATGTAGAAGAAATGTGAAACTATTTTTGAATTTGGAGCTTTCTAGACAGAGAAAAGTCAGAAAATGTATTTTTGGCATATGTGGATGAAAGACAACAACTCCCAGAATGCACTTGCTTCGCTGCCCTAGGAGGCCACTCCCAAGCCACGCCTACCGGTTAGAGAGCGCAGGTGAAAACAAGGCGGCTAGGCTACTAGTGAGACTCCGTGACGAGTTTGCCCAGTATTTAGAGATAGCCCAAAATGTCCGGGATTCGGCTTTTGCGTTCTCCAGTCGCCATTCATTATGTTTACTGTGGCGAGCAGGACGAGGCTGAGGGCCGCGGGAGAACGGCGCGAGGCCGGTGGCGTCATTACTGAGACGCGCCGATCTCTCACGGAGGAGCGGGAATTTTCTTAGCAATGTTAAAACGCACATCGACCGATCACTTTTTTAGTGTTCATGTAAACACTACATTCAGATTCACCAATCGGAATGAATTCAGTTAGATTGAAACAAAAGGTGTGCATGTAAACAATGAATGGCGACTGCAGAAAGCAAAAGCCGAATTCCGGACATTTTGGACGATCTCGACAGCCGGACATGTCCGGGAAAAAGAGTATGGTAACCCCTACTACTCAGCTTTCTCCTACTACTCAGTTTTCTCCAAAGAACAAGAGCCTGCTAGCTTAGCTTCCAAAGAAAGACGACTGATACTGTGTACATTCTGTGAGTGAGATCCCACCCTCTATGGGCGGGCTGAAAACATGCGGGACAGCTCCTCCTACTGGCTGTAGTCTTTAGCCTCTGGCCAAAAAATCCTCCGATGACGAAAAATGACGATTTTTGCGTCATCGGAGGATTTTTTCCAGACAAAAAATATATAAATCTCTCATCTCAGAGAGATATGAGTGTAGAAAGCACGGTAATTCGAAAATACTACAGGTTTTCTACTAATACAAAGCTTAATGCTAAATCCTGAAGTATCCCTTTAAGCTATAAAAAAAAAGCTAAATTTAATAGCTTAAATAAATGCATTTTAAACTTTCTCATGAATAAAATCTAGGATAGTGAATGAGAAGGGTTTATATTTGTTCATGACAAGCTGGGCTAGGCCTTGTGATGGAGAAATGTCACAGCAACAGATGACTAGCAATTGCTCCATCTGCTTGGCGGCTGTCCTTGCTAATAATTAAACCAAAATATAAATACAAACAATAGCTTGGATAAACAAACATTGTCAAATGAATCACACAGGGAACTACAAAATAGCCATTGCTACATGTTAGCAATATTTTAATCAGAGGTAAGTTAAACACAGACTTGACAATCATGTGACTTCTTCAGTGGAAGATACAGAAGAAAAATAACACTTTTCTATTCCAAAGAAAGATTAATTTCTTGGTGCAAGCAATACTCAGGACTTAAAATGCATAGTCAGAGACCTTTCTGAAAGTTTCTTAATGTTATGCACTGCTGGAGTTTGATTTGGTTGCGGAGAGAAAGGGAAAGAGAGAGACCATGTTCAATCTGTGTTCTTTAGTAAGACAAAAAGGTTGCATAGATAACAGCAAAAGCTTACAGAAACTGAACAGTTGCACATAAAGACTGAATAGCAAAAGAGGACATCAAACAGGAGGACACACCGTGTGGATTCTTCAGCTGCAATGTGAAATTCCAGGCAACAAATCAATGACAAAGCAGTCATATTCATTTGAATCTAAATCCCGTTGCTCCTGGGGAAACAGTCTAGAATCCATCTTATATTAGATATACATCTATCCTAATATAAAATTCTAAATCTGAGCTTTGAATGCAGCACATCACACATATTTTCAGAAACTCATCTTGGTTCGTTTCATATTTTCCATGCACAACATTTTCATCCTGAAGCACAGAGAGCCAAATCCGCAGCTGCAGTAGAGGCCTAATGGGCATTCCCATTGGACAGGTTAAGATTACAGTGTAAAAAACACAAACAAACAGACAGAAATGTCAGCTGGGCATTAATTAATCTCTTCCTGTGGCCGAATGGGCGTTGAGATGGAGAGAGTAAAAGAGAATCGAGTGCTAAAGCAAACAGCTTAAGGACAAAGGGATGTTTTGTGGCATAGAAAATAAATCGAAACTGCCCTATGAAAGTAAAAAACAACCACAATAAAAACTTAGAGACAGCTCGTCTACCTCATTGATCAATAATATGGCCACTCTGCCCATGTCAACAAATGAGAAAACTGCATCATTTTAGATAATTCAGAAGATAAGCATCACATATACAAAGAAATTGCTTCTTTATTATATTACTGGGAGATACTTCATCATGTGCCCCATAAAGTCAAGGGGTTAGAAAAGTGATTTTATAAGGTTTAAGGTTTTGAAGTACTGCACTAATTCTGTTTTTAACTTCAGCTGACCCTTATCTGGAGACCATCTTGCCAAAACCTCTATTAAACACATTTAAATGTATCTAGATAAAAGTACAGTCCTATTAATGTAGATAATGTATGCTTATCTACATTAATAGGACTGTACTTTTATCTAGATATAACAATTATGTTTGGAAGTCTAAATGAAATAAATAAAAACAATCTCTACAAAAACTGGTTATATAAATAGTACCCTTTTTTCGATGAATTTATTTTTTTTGCAAACTGCAAATGAAATGACTTTCCTGTTTGGATGACATCACCAATCCCTTTTCCTTTAACTTCTCTTCTCCAAACAAGTCACATATCACTTTTAACAATCTAATCGATTGCTGATGGATAAAATATTCATGAAATACACCACATTATAGCAGTGAAACAGGCTGTGAACATTCCTATTGACTTGGAAGAACTGAAATGCCTTTTTTAACAGATGATGTTGTCTCCACCACTTTGTGAACCTACATCGGACTCAAATTAAAAAGTTTGAGACTAAAACCCCCAGGATGCTATGGTTGGATTGGCATTTTTTCAACCGCAAAACATCTCTTCTGCCATTCACATTTTGTCCAGTGATGTTTTTTTTAAACACCTTATCTTAAAACCCCTCGCTCTCGTCCTTTCAATTCGATTTCTTTTGGACACATAGCAGTTTGAAAGAAAGTATTGTTATCAACCTGTCAAGGCTTTTTTCAGTTTAGTGACACTTCTAATGTTACTAAGAGAGAGAATGGCGAAAGAAGACATACTGGCAGTAAAGGAAGAAAATACCTCATGACAATGGACCAGACACAACAAGACTGAGGTTGGGAATAATGTGTAATTTAAGTGGCAGAACAAAACGCCAAAGCCAAAGTTTACCACAAACCTAATTTTATTAATAAAAGTGCAACTAAATGACTTTCTACCCTAGTTTTTATACAACATTAACTATAAAACTCATTACAATTCAGAAAGAACAAAACACAGACCACACCTCAATGTTTAACCGAGTCATTTTGGATACAGAGCATTTTACCTTAATTGCTGTCATTTATGAGCCCTTTTCATGCTGCTCCTATCTTGATGAGATTGTGTATTTCAATCAAAGAAAGGAAATTAAAATGGCTTGAGCATGTCAGCTTGAAGAAGATTCGATCAGACACGTTTGTCTTCGCAACACCGGCTTAGAGATGATGGGGGGAGGTGGTGTCAGACAGCCTCCTGATTTATGGTTGCTTGGACCTCTTCCATTTTCCTCTATATGTCACCCTGTAGCTCACCTCTGATAACAGGCCTAGAGGCTAGTACATTACATCTGAAACAATTGTTCAAAGCGGGAAGGATACCTAGCATGATAGCAGGGAGACTGTGGTTAGTGTATTGTAAGTAGCTTTTTAAATGGCAAGCGACATGGAAGTCATAAAATCAATACTGAAATGTTCAGATCTGCGCTAGAGGTCAGGAGAACAGGACACATGGGGTCAAAGATGCCATTATAATGCTAGCTGGTATTTGACCCCTCTTACTGTGTCACTTTTAAGTCAACATCAAGACTGCTGCTGTCTGATGCCCAGGTCTTCCTCTGACATAAGTGATTTTCTCTCAAACAACATGCAGAACTGAAAAATAAGCTGCATTTTCATAATCAAAAATAAAGAATGGAAATAAAAAAAATCACAATTATTGTATCTTTAAATTTCCTTGATGCATAAGCTATTATTATACTAGCAAAGATCCCTAATAATTATGAAAAAGTTCAATTATGACTCAGACTCACACAATAACACATCCAATTTATTGCAGACTTTATCTGCTTCAGACCTCTGATTGAAAAAAATCAGCTTGAATATAAAAAATAGGATATAAAAAATTATATTACCTGCATTAAGCAAGCTTTACATTGATTGTGTGAAAAGCTAATTGTTTGAAAGATTAATTCAATCCGCTAAATGAAGCTTTTGATTGCCGTTGATTAATTATCTAATTAATCATATTAAACTGCAGGCATATTTGTTAAATTGTGAACATTAAGAATGATGAATGGAGAGGCAATGTGCTATGACCACAGATTCAGTTCCACTTTTTGAGGAAAACCTGAGGCTCGTATTAATCTATAAAACTGCAAATTATTCTCAGGGTCCGTTCAAGAGAGTTGCTCTTCGATCTGAATGTATTATATATATATATACAATTGTTTGTTTTTTTGGGGGGTTTTTTGGACTTGTGGCTCATAAAATGTTGACCAGTACAATCTTGTGAAACAAAACGACTGGTTATCTGATTAAACTGCAGGGCAATTTTGGAGACAATACTGCATACTGATATCTGATAAGCCGCAGTGATTTGAGATCGCAGACATGCAAATTGGATGTCCATATTTTGCATATGTGATGCGTTTGAATATTTAAAACAGTGGGACATCAAGAAAAGCAACCAAGAGGCCCTTTTCTCATCTAGTCTAGTGTAATATCTTTAGCTGCCACTTCAGCCAGAGTCATCGAGTGGAGGTGTAATCGCATTCTGGGCGCACGCTACAATTCCTCATAGGATTCTTATGGGATAAGCACAGATTGTTTCCATCTTCAGTATACTGTGAGATTTGTATGCATGTGCATCGAATGTGTGGTGCCTAACTGTGCTCTGGCTCTACAGAAGCAAGAGGGTGTTACAAGCATGAGATGTAACAAACAGGCTCGCCACAGGGAATGCGTGAAACCAATGCGTCTTAGGAATTAATGGTAAAGTCCTCGCCATTCACCACCCCACATCCCGAAACACATGCCGCAATTTCAGCCGCTGATGTCGCATCATTACCAGAACTCATCAGCGGGGCGATGCCTGTGAGTGAGACATAAATACATGACGAAATACATTTGCATTCGTTTCGCACACATTCCTTTTCCAGTGAACATAAAGGCCCGGGGGTTAGAATGCGGCCACAAAGCGAACAGCATTAATTAATAATAATTAATAGCACACCAATTAACCTAATCTAATATTAGGCCTAATGCTTTGGGAAAGCTTGTGGGGTTAAAAGCATTTTAGCGGCTTGACTAATTGCTGCTATATAGCCTCCTTAGTGTGACACTAATCAGAAGAAGGTGCATAAAAATCGAGGAAAAAGCAAGCGGGGAGGTGGGCGCTGGGAGGAGATGGGTGAGGAGGTGGCTAATTATATCAGTTTTGGCAAAGAGTCTGGAAGAAGGAAGGAACATCTACTAATTCAAACCATTATTACCTTCTTCCTCCTTGCCGTTGCCGTTCACATTTCTTTTATATGCTAGCCATCAACCTGCTTCTGTAAGGTTGCTCTAAGCTCGTTAAAACAGCACTGGCCCTGTCACTTGCTTACGGATTATTTTATTCCCGGTGCTGTGTGAGGGTGACAGGATCATTGGCAGTGTGCCGACCCCCATCTTATACTGTGCTGGTGCGGTGCTCGTCCCACTCTGCAGACAAAGCATCTGGGACCGTTTGTTACCATCCTAACACCTCTTTTTTTGTCCTGCGAGTTACACATTTAGAAAGGCAGGCTGGCTGGCTCTGGTCACAGTGCTCTTGAAGTGATACAATTATTTTCAATAATGAACCAGCGGCTGGAGCTACATTTATTATATCACTGCCACATACTGGCCATCCTAATTAAAACTTCAGTGTACAACGGTTTCAATTAATTAGAAGTTTTCCAGTTAAAGTCATACGGAACATTGCACAAATTAAGATGTCTGACCAGTGTTGTCTGTCGCTTCGTTTGAAAATAGCGAATATAAAAGAGCAGTGTGTACTTTTTTTCCTGTTGAATAGATACAGTAATTACCGCTAACCCCAGGAGTCTCAATTAAAAAACAGTATCAAACTGTATCAATCTCAGATTGCATCTTATGCAATCCCTGAGATTAGTATGATCCAAATCCAGCTTTCCTAACAAAGTGGTGGTCAAGATAGATAGATGTATAAAATGTTTTATGCAAATGTATAAAAGCACATAAAATATTCAGCTAAATAGTAATAGTGAGCTAACCCTGCATGCCATGACCAAATTATTGCGTTCACAAAGCAACCAACACAACAAGAGACTTCAACTTAATTCGCCTTTACCATTTGAACTGAATGACTTCATGTATAAACAGTCTGATTTCATTCCCTGAGGGTCTGAACTACAAAACAGACTTTAGCTACAGATGTTTCCTGGGAACCAAAGAGCTTCCTTTCAAAGTCTGGAAACATTAGAAGCAGTGAAGCACCAACACTATCTATGGTGACAGAATCCCAAATAGGCACAAATGAAGATATGTTTCAGTCCAGGCTAAATATGCTGATGAGCTTGTAATAGCAGAAACTCTCCTGCAGAGAGAGGTTTCGCAAGTCTGAGGCTTTGAAGACATGGTAGAACGGCCGGCTGATCAAAGCTCCCAGTCGCAGAGACTGAATTTCATGGTTTTCTTCAAGGGAGACTTGCGCCAGTCTCCTGTTGCAGTTTAACAAAACAATTACAGTGTCAGTGAGCGGGAGCTTAGAGATATCAGGCAGCGCAGAAAACTGAGATATTCTCATTATAAAAACAAAATTCTGGCTCATGTAATAGAGTGAAATTCATTGGCTTGAAATGTGGGTCACTCAGCTGGGTCTAGAATCATCTGTGTTTATCATGATGTCACATTTTTGGCTAACTCTCCATATTGGTGGCAAGTGTGTATAAACAAACAGAGGCCACTAGTGCCTTTTTAGGCTCCACTCAGAGACTCAGTATACAAGTGTGTCCTCTTTACGTCCAACAGCACATCTGGAAAATTGCTCCGAAATGAATTACATCAATATAGAGGTGTCAAACAATGTTTTTACAAGTTTAAAATATTGGCACGCAACTCACCCTGCACCGTTTGTACTACAGACATGAATACCTCAAATCGTGTAGCTTATTGAAGAAAGCTATACTATTACTTTTATAAGTAATTGGATTTAGGGTTTTTAGCATCTGGCCGATGATTAAATAAGCAAAAACTCGTATATTAACAAAGCGACCTGAGGGTTGGCTCTTTTGACTTGTGCTAGTAAGCAACTTCCAGCAACCACTCAAAACACCCTACAAAATATACAGCAATGCTCTAACAACCATTTAGAATACATTAGCAACCACATAGCAATGCCCTGGCAACTAAATGGAACAGCCTAGCACCATGAAGACGAGTTTTGGACAGATAAGCTCTAGTTTAAAATGTCCTATTAAAGCTCTCTACCCATAAAAAACTTTCCGCTAATTCACAAGACATGGAACATTGTGGTGTCCAACTGTAGGGAATTGGGCTTCTGGACATTTTGACACACAATTTCTTTTAACAAATACAAACCATTGCCCTGTCCCCAAAACCTTTCGCCGGACAAATCAACCTTTTAGAAATGGCACCATAAAAGTGTGTTTCACGGACAGTGACAGTGAGTAAAACCACAATATTTGAAGTTCACAGAAATAAATCTGAACTTAAATGTCAAAGGCAATGCAAAAGATGGCTGAAAGATGCTCTTTCAAGACCTTTTCTCTCCTCAGTGTGACAACCATTTAGAAACTACAAACTACTTTCTTACTCACTCCGCATTACTTCAATCATTTGAAACTCCATTGTTAAGAACAATGTTAAATGTTAAAGAACAAAACCTGTTTCATTCTTTGTAACACGAATAAATAAAAATACAGAAGATACAAAAAAGAAATCTTTTCCACAAAAAAAATGCTATGATAAATTTACAAATCAAAGACTCAAGAAAAAGAAAAAGAGAAGAGGTCAAGGTTTGGCAGGCAGATGCTGTATCTACACCATATAGACCCCAAAAACATGCCCAATTAAAAAGTAGTGGCAAAAAATATATGAATGGCAAATATTTTTTAATACATTATGATAAATGTTTTACCAGATCTTGATTTTTTGGAGGCTCAACATTGTCGCCAATGAAGGGATTGGGGATTGTGTGTTCTTGTGGTGCCATTAATCTGCATTTTCATTTCCTACAACTCAAGATTCATTAGTCACATGGCATTTACAGCTCAGGTGATTGGCTTAAAAACAAACCTGGATGTGGAACTGAACGCTTCCAGAAAAAAGGATGGCAGATCTCAAATCGCATGTCCGGAGCTGATCAACCATCATAGATGAATGAGAATGTGAATGGTCAACTTTCACCAGCTGAAATGAAAGAGAAAAGATTAAGACAACAAAAGTGAGAGAGCCAGAAAGAAATACAGACAAAGATGTTTTAGTAGTACACTTGTAGCGTGGAACAGAGATGATTTCGTTCCAGTAGTGTTCAAATCCATCCCAGGCAACCTTGGAAAGTCACGTGACTACAAGAATAATTTTTTTATGATTTGGTGTTGTTACAACTGCTGCCCATTTCCTCTTAAGAAGGGTGTTTAGCAGTGCACTTCTCTAAAGAAGATTATGTCCCAGGGAGGGCCGGGGTGTAAGCGAGAGGGGCAGATTTACGGCACGCTCCATCCTGCCCTTTTAGAGCCACAACCAGCAAAAGAGACAGATATTTCTGCAAATCATCTCAGGTTTCTAATCTCACACCTTGCCAGAAGTGACACTCACAATTTAGGGACATCAGCCACACATCAAAGTTGGAGATTTTAACTTCAAGCGCGTCGATGGTGTCACTATTTTTCATTCAGTGAGGCTTATTCTTATAGTAGAGGGCAACATACAGGTCTGTAATTTAGTAGGCTGAGCTCTGCCTGCGGGACATAACAATTTTTAAAGTAATATGGGTCTCAGGTACCCCCTTTCCATTCCAAGAGTGCTGGTTTACAAAACCAACCAGTGTTACCACTGACATAATGATGACTGTTACCACTTAACCTGCCCACAAATAAATACACCATATATATTTTGAGAACCCATTCCAACATTCATTCACACTACTGTTCAAAAGTTTGGGGTTAGGTTTTTTAAGGTTAAAAAGAAAAAGAGTCTATTATGCTCACAAAGACTGCATTTGTTTGATCAAAAATAAAGTAAAATCAGTAATATTGTTCAATTTCAAATAATTCAAAAATACTTTTAATAACTTTATTTTAATATATGATATATATATATTATTAAATAATAATTATATTAATAAATGTGATTTATTGCTGTGATGACAAAGCCGAATTTTCAGCCACCATTATTTTCAGCAACACTTTACAGTCTTCAGTGTCACATGAACCTGGCTCAAGAACAAATTTGTATATGCTCAAGAAACATTTCTAATTATTAGTGTTAAAGCTGCTTAAGTTGTGTTGCTTAATATTTTTTGTGGAAACTGTGATACATTTTTTCAGGATTTTTTGATGAATAGAAAGAACAAAAGAACTGCATTTACTCAAGAAAGATTTATATAAATATACATATATGTATATATACACACACACACACACACACACACACACACACACACACACACACACACACACACACAAGTACAAAACAATACTTTGTCAAGGCAAAATTCAGTGTCTGTATGTGGCTTTTCCAGTTAAAAGTTACGTTTTGACAGATTTTTTTTATTTTTTTTATTTCAATTTATTGTAATTCTACTTCCTTACATTGAAATGTTCAATTCTGCATCCTGTCCCCTTATTTCAAATTAACATGCATTTTCAGTTCAGTTCTGTGCACAACCCTGGGTGGAAGTGCATGGAATGATCTGGTGCTCTTGTTGTGGAAAAAGGGCAACAGAGTCTCAGTGTGGGTGGTATATAGAGTTGAAAGGTTGAAAGATCCCTCAGTGGGAAGCTCTCAACATGCCATGCCCCGGTTGTGTGAAACTAGACAAAGGCCAGTCACCGTGCCAGATTAGTGAGCTTTCCCATTCAGCACCCAGTGGATAACACTCTAGGTATGAAATATGCACCTATACTTAGTCAACGATGAGCACATGACCCTTCCTATTTTTAAAGGGTTTCAAAAGGGTTACCGGTTTAGGCAAAGAGATAAAACATTCTGTCGATATCGCAAGTGCATCTGGTGGCTTTACTGGAGCTTTAAAAATATCAATCCTAATCACTTTAACCATTAGTGCACATGGATCTACCGATGGATTAATGTAGACAAATGGAGAGACATTGACATTCACATTTCTCATTTTAACTGGATTATCTCTCTTGCTTCAATGACTTGCTGAGGCCACCACTCCAGCGCTGTACAGTACATTGGACTTTTTCAGTTTCTTCCCACCCCCCCCTTCAGTGTCAGAAACACTTTGCTGACCTTCCCTGAGTAATAGAGGCCTGAGAGAGCATAACTGTCCTCTCGGGAGTCTTCTCAGCTCCTCTGGGCTTTCTTTTCCTTGTGTCGAGACGTCCTTCGTTTTCTCCCTAAATCCATTTTGCTAATGGGTTTGGGCTCAAATGCGTCTCATGCGTAGTTCTATGTGAATGAGTGACAAGTTTAGGGTGCGCCAGCCTCTTTGCATCCATACTGACATTGGATCTATAAGGAAAGCATGCAGGAGGGAATTCTGATTTATGGATCCCTATGGGCTAACAGCTAACCCTTTCAAAGTACTCCATTAATTAGCCACTGGATCTTTGCAGGAAAGGGGCTTGGTGCTTTTCCCTTGATTACTGAGTCACTGTCTCATTCGTGATTAAAAAACAGGCGAAGGGAAAAGGGCCTCGAGTCTTTCTCATCTTTAGCAAGCCCCCATGTCCTACAATCCGTTTGGCATGTCCATGTTTGTGCATAAAACCTGTGTGGAAACACAAAAAGCATGATTCAATGACAAGTTTAAATTTAGAGTGTAAAATAAAACCATATGTTTTATTTTTATAAAACCATAAAGCCATTTGTAAGAAAAAAACACTACTGCTAGCCTTTGAAGTAGAAATGTTGTGGAATAAAACACCAAAAGGACTTTAGTCCTTAATATAGTTTTTAACTTGTACATAGTTATATATACACAGTCATGTGAAAAAGAAAGGAAACCCTATTGAATTCTATGGTTGTATATATATACACAGCATTCAGGTGAGTGTTAACACAATGCCAAGGAGGAAAGACATCAGCAATGATCTTAAAGAAGCAACTGTTGCTGCCATCAATCTGAGAAAGGTTATACGCCCATTTCCATTATGTTCATGGAGCTCAACCAGAGTTCTACAGGCAGTTCTTTCGACCTCATGGCTTGGTTTTTGCTCTGATTTGCATTTTCAGCTGTTATACCTTTTATTGAGATGTGTGCCTTTCCAAATCATACCCATTCAATTGAATTTGCAACAGGTTAACTCCAATTTACTAATTGGAATGCTCCCTGAGCTAAATTTCAAGTGTTCCAGAAAAGGGTATGGTACATATGCAATGTAATTATTAGTGTTTTTTTGTTGTTGTTGCAGATTTGCACTTATCACAAATCTTTTTTTATGCTTTGTCATTATGATGTATAGAGTATAAAAAAAGTAGTTTAAAGTAGTTTAACATAAGGCAGCAACATAAAACTGACTTTACATTCCATCAGTAAGAGCAGAGTGTGAAGGTTGAATTAGCAGAGCAATAGCACAGCTGTACATAAAATATTGCAATCCACACAACTCAATGGGAGACATATCAGAGTTTAAAAGGGGACAAACTGTTGGTGCGTGTCTCACTGGCTCATATGTTACCAAGACAGCAAATCTTTGTGGTGTATTGAGAGCTATGGTATCCAGGGTAAAGTCAGCATACCAACACGAAGGACGAATCACATCCAACAGAAGTGACTGTCGATGCAAGAGGAAGATGTCTGAAAGGGATGTCTGGGTACTAGCCTGGATTGTTTCCAAAAAACATAAAACCACAGCTGCACAACTCACTGCAGAATTAAATGCCCACCTTGACTCAACTGTTTCCACCAAAACAATTCGACAGAGTCGATATTCATAGTTGGGGTGCTATAGCCAAACCTTTGGTCAATCGTGTCAATAACAAATGTCATTTTCAATGGTGCTAAAAGCACAAATCTTGGGCTGTGGACAATGTGAAACATGTTTTGTTATCTAAAGCCGCGTTTCCACCGCAGGAACTTTCCCCAGGAACTATTAACTTTCGGGTGGTACTCAGTCTGTTTACACCGCAGGAACCAGGGTCTAAATGAAGTTCCGGGTAAATATTTCCCCCTCCGAAAGTCCCTGCTCGCAAGGTAGTACTTTTTCAAAGTTCAGGAGTGGGAGTTTCAGGGGTGGGACTTGGGGCAGAACATGCTGATTGGTTGAGTTCATGCCACATTTTGATTGGTTGACTCCACGCAGCATTTTATTCAACCACCATCTGTTGCGGTGCGTGCAGTAACAGTCGTCTGCTATTCGAATCAACAATGGAGTTTAAAAAATATGACCGATGGACCGACGACGAGGTTCAGGCTTTATTAAGCTTAAATTCAGAGGATGAAATCCAGCGGGAACTGTAAAGTCGCGCGCAGTCCTACGTCACCAGACTATTTGCCTAATCTTCACGGTACTTTAGACCGCGGTGGAAACGCGGCTAGCAACAGGTCTGGGGGGAAAAAAGTTCCTGGTAAAAAAGTTCGTGGGACAAATTGTTCCGGGTAATTTTGGTGGAAATGCGTCTTAAGTCCACCTTCACTGTCTTTCCCATATCCATGGGAGTTGTGGTTTGGAGAAGCCCCAGAGAGGCTTCACACCCAGACTGTTGCTGCCCAGAGTGAAGAACAAGGGTGGATCAGTGATGGTTTGGGCTGCAATATCATGGCATTCCCTACTGTGCTTGATGGTCGCCTCACTGCCAAAGACTACCGAATCATTCTGGAGGATCATGTGCACAGAATGGTTCAATCTTTGTACCCTGAAGGGGGTGCCATGTATCAATATGATAAGTCACCACAGAAAAACTTGTGACAGAATGGTTTGAAGAACAATTAAGTGAAGTTTAACTTCTCCCATGGCCTGCACAATCACCAGATTGTATTTAGGAAGAGCAATTTCAAAGTTACATAAAAAGTATGCAACTTGTATGCAATTATTAATAAATGAGAACCAGTTTCACATTTCTTTAACCCACCACACATATACAGGAACATGGTGCCCTGAATTAAACATGCCACATGTGGTGCTCGGTTCCGCCCCAGATTTTGTGTGTAGTGAGATAACACCAATGTGAAATGAAGAGAAGCAGAAGATCTGTCAACGCTTGGCAAGCGCTTTCCTCAGACTCTGACTGTACCATTTGAGATGCCATGTAATTTTCCACATGAAAAGAGAGAGCAGCTACAGATATTCCCTTGCCAGGCGCCTAGTTTTAGATGAGGCATTCCTTCCCATATGTTATTTTAAGAGTACAAAGATGGGATATTAAGTAATGCCATCCCAAAGAAGTCATCATACAACTTCAGAATGACAAGAAATCTGTCTGACAAAAACCAAAAATGTTTGTGAATCAATCATCCAGATTGGTTATCCAAGCTTCTCATTTGCAGCACTTTCCAATTCTCATTGTGACATCACATGTTCACACACAGTCCAGCGGGTTTTCTTGAACCAGATGCCTAACAAGACAGCTGCATTTGACTTATGCCTTTTGCAGGTTTATTTCTGTTATAATGTACTCTCTTTAAACAGGCTTCCATGACACTCATAAAGAGAAGGTTAGCGTCTGGCACAGCCACTAGAGTCACACATGCCAGTATTGTTACTCACTGAGCTCTAATTTGATCATTTTCATCAGAGCGCCATGGGATGCAAACAGATGGCTTCAGTGGCATATTTAATGATGGTTTCATAAACAAGCATTCTTGAGAAGTGGTCCAATTGAAAACATCACTGTGCTGAATATGAGCAATGTTACTCTGCCCGGCCGCACACTTCTGATGTTGCCCCTGCACAGATATGAAAAAAAATTGTAAATTAAAACATGGGATGGGGAAATGCTTTTTTGAATCAGAGCTAAAAGAATGGCATCATTTCAAATTAAATCCAAGCGCATGTGTAATAACTTTTTGAAACTGAAGCTTTGTCAAATCATATTGATAAATGTGCAGCGCAGATTAATTCAGGAGATCAGAACCATATCTTAAAACATATGGAGGCCATTATTATTATTCTTTTGTTCGCAATCTTGACAAAACAATTTTAATAATAGCAATGGAATGTATATGGAATGGAATCTATGTATTCATATAAATTGTATTTGTTTACATAATAAATGTGCGTATTAATATATGATGATACGATGAGCAAATACAAAATATATTCCACCCAAAAGTATAATAAAGAAAAATAAATAAACAACAAGAGGAGAACAACAAGAAAAAATAAGCAGAAAATCTGATCCATGAAAAATTTCATATTTCAGTGGTGTAATAAAAACCTAGGGGGCCAAATTGACCCATTAATATCATACACAAAGGACAGGGAGCACTTCTTTTGAAGTGAATGAAAACCACCCACCTTAATCAAAAGGGAATCTACTGACATTTTCTTGGACGGATATCTTTTAATCTGCACCCAAAGGCAAGGGGCCATTGAGCCATATCCAGCAAATTAATGATGAACAATTTGGAGAATGGGCCGTGTGGTCGGTGAATAGGATTATGCTGGCAGCTTTGTCAAGAGCAGCTATACATCAAATTAAGGAACAGTGACGCAGCGGAAAAAGCACAGAAAAATGATGGTGACTTGACCATGCTGAACAAAAACATGATCAAAACTCAAAGAGATAATCTGGGTGGGGCCGAGGAATTAACATTGCTAAATCATAGATCTGCAAAGCAACCAACATTTTCTCAATTGAAATCATATTTTCTAATTGTGCAGTTTTAATAATGCAGCTCGATGGTCCTCAAAGTGTAGTGCTCTTCATCTGACAGCGAAAAGCCTTGCTGCTCTTCACATTCATCAACTTGAGAGAGGAGCACTCAAGAGTAATAATCACTACTGTAGTAAACACCAGGACATATTTAACCAAACTCATTTTACTACATAACTACAATCAAAGTAAACAAAAATCTGATTTACAACAAAAGGGCATAGTTCCAATTACTGAATTGACTTTTTAGCTCGTGGAATGTCATTGCACAGGTGGAAAAAGAACAGAAAGCTTAGCCATCAATTTCAAGAAAGAAAATAAAAGAATAAGATGCAATATAAAAGCTATTTGCTCTCTGATTTTAAAACTACCTCCACAATTAAAGCAGTCTGGTAAATCAATAGGATCAGATGAGAGGATCTGGCTTAAATCCAATGCAGCTGAGGACTATCATTACCGAGTGTGAAAGAGAGGATTGATTACTTGTCATTGTCATAATGTCTCCCAAGAATTCAAAGAAGCTGATAACACAATGCCCTTTTGCTTTATAATAAATGGGATTATTTTTCAAATGCAATGTGTCTGGGTAAACATGCTAACATTTGCCTGAGCCTGAAAATAAGTGTATGAAATCCAACCACAGCATGCCTGACAATGGCTAATTGCATTCCTGCAGAACCTCCAATGACAGCCATCTGAATCTTGAGCCATCATTTAAAAACTTAATCAAATGCATGGATGAAGTACATCGAGTGACTTGAGAATTGCCAATAATGCTGCCAGAAATAATCACTACAACTCTCTCCCCTTATGGCCAATATCCATCTATCCGTTACCAAAACTGATATATATTACTGGCACATCAGCTCTCTTTCAGAACCAGTTTAATAGCCTCTGTTCTCTCAGGACTGAAAGAGGCAATAAGCTCATGCCAATACTCACATTCTGCCCATTATGTTTTGATTGCATTAGCAATTGAAATAGAAATAAAACAAAAAAGTCCATTGCTTAACACTGGAAAAGGTGATGATGACAGCAAATGCCATATTTCAAGTGCATGTGCATAATGTGCATGTGAGTGTCATGGGAAGTTCTTTATGATATTATTTGAAATGAAATGTCTTTCTATTTCCAAGTGCCTTCAGACTACCAGACTTTTGAAAGAGGAAGGGAAGGAGGATAATGCAGACAGGTCTTTGGAGACGGGTACAGGATGTCATTCACAGTTTTACAGCTTTGATACACATGCATGCAGTTCAAGCAGTTTTACGTCAACTCTTTTCACCGGTAATTTAAGCCAGTTGTCTTATGATTATGTCAATATTGAAATAGCATCATATTGATGATTAAAAAGGATGTAACAATTGCAACATTTTGCATAGGCATTTGTCTCATTCGGGCCTTGAAGTCTGCTGATGCCTTCAGGTACCTGAATCATTGGGGAAGTAGAGCACAAGGCATCAGTCCCATGATAGAGCACTTAAACTGGGCCGTTCTTTGAGCACTGAGGAAGAGTATTTATGCCCAATCGCTGCATCCTTTACTCTTTCCTCTTAAGGGAGCAAAGATCCAAAATGCGTTCAAGTGTGGCGTGTAAGACAGAAGACAGCGATTCTCTCAAAGGCTGACAGGCCTAAAGAGAGTTCCTAAGTATCTGGGGATGGTAGCCAAAAAAACTTCACAAAGAGAGATTGAAACCACCTTAATTTTAATGTGTGGTTCTTCTGCTACATAGATGTTAAACATTCATGTTAAGGCTTGTATTCAGTCTAACAAAAACCTAAGGGTTAGATTTCAAAGGCAAAAATAATCCACAAAAACTACAAGCCCACTTGCGTTAATTAGACCCAGCAAACAACAACACAATTGTACAGCAGAGAACTATGAAAAGATGGAGCTTTTGTTGTTTGAGTTGAATGCTGAATGAAACTGGGCTTAATGGAATTATATTTTTCCACTGACAACTCACTTTCTGTAAGATAAAAGTACAACAACAAGTTTGAGAGTTTCAGACTCTTCAGATGAGTCATGTGCATGTGTGTTGGAGAGTAATATGCTGTTAGCTGGGTTTTTTATAGAGAGAGCTGATCCATCTAAGCCTGGTTTAAAAAAGTCACAAGTGGCTTCACATGCTTCATCCACAGAGCAAAATGCAATTTCCTTTTGGGAGAGGTACAGGTTTAGAATGCGGTGAACAATGGGGCTGGTTTGTGGGACGTCGGCCGCAGAGAGACGGCTGTAGAGTTTATTTTGCTGAATGGCGGGGCAGCAAAGCCGCTCACAAGCTACTCTGTAAAAAGCGTTAAACAATGGTCAGTCCCAGAGTCCCAATGCATCTCAAAGCTACTGTTTTTGTGAGGAAAGAAAATCAGATCAATTTCTCTGCCTACTGGAGTCCATTCCATCCAGTGTGCCAACCGTTAGAAACTAGAAACGACCAAAAGTGGCCGAGTTGATGCCAAAACACCTTTAGAAAAAACATCCAGAGCAGGAAGTCAGATACTGAGGTAACGGCAACAATGAAAGATGATTAAAATGGTGCTTAAAATGCAGAATGTAGCTACATCATCTTTTTTGCATGCTTTATCCACATTGCAGATTAATTTTTTTTATTATATAACATCATATTGTAAATTATTATTTATAAATGAATAATATATATATATATATATATAATTTTAACATACAATTAATAACAAACAAATAAAATAGAACAATATACATCTAATAATATTAGTATTCATTAAATTAAAAGCTTAATATGTAAATAACCATCTATTAATATTAGTATTAATTATATAAAAAGCTAAATACGCAAATCAGAACATGCATGATGCATATACATGCCACTGCATCACACTTGTATTCAAATCTTTCGATTGTCCGGACTGTGAGACAGGTGTTAAGGTTCATTCGTGGCAAATTCTTAGCTGCACTTAATACCCGTTCACACGCGTCTACATGCCTCCAAAAACGTCCACAGCACATGCCAGAGAAACTTCTCTCTGAATGCAAACGCACCACAGGAAAGTCTGGGCTGGATCAAAGTTTCATGCTTAGATCCGCCGGCAGTATGTTTAGGGCAGATTCTAATTAAAGACACCGAGGCCTGTTAAACGACAGGCCCTTCCTGCGCTGATGTGGCCTTGGCAGCCCCTCTGCAGGGGAACATTCATTTCAGTTTCACTCTGCTTCACTGGTTCCCCTCCTTAACTTATGAACAGCTCCTGAAATGTTTCTCATTGCCCTATCCGTTTTAACTGTCGCTAGGAGGGCACATTTCAAAACTGCCGTCACACAATGAAGCATTATGAATGAAACCTCGACTCGGTGCCAGTAATACTGTGAAAACAAGAGCCTGTCTGGCTTCAATATCACAGCTATTTTCCCCTGTTATCCTTTGCATTAACGTAAAACGGATTATGCTGTTACAAATTCGATACAGGGTTGACTGGCAGAGAGGCAGCGGTGCTGATTAGCCCTGCCAGTCAACACAAAGTCCTGACCCTTAGTATTTATTTATTTATTTAAAGTAAAGCTTGGGCTTGAGAGGAAATATTAGAACAAAATGAAGGTTAGAGTCAATGTATGCTCAGGGGGAGGTTTGCTTTGGTATGCTGGAGTAGTCTCCTCACAGGAATGAAATGCTGTTAAAGGATTTGTTCAACCAAAAATGGAAATTCTGTCATCGTTTACTTTGTCGTTTCAACCCCATTAGGATTCCTTTCTTCTGTGAAAGAGGAGAGTAAAAAACATAAACTAAAAAGCACTATTTTTTGTAAAAAAAATGTATGTAAACTTGAAAATAAACTTTTAATGAAAACTAACAAGTAAAACAAATTGATAACTTTTAGTTTAACTTAAAATAAAAACTAACAAAATAAAATAAAATAAATACATTTCCATGAAATGAAAAATAAAAACAGTAAAAGTTCATTCAAAGAAGTCCCTGTGACATTGTTGGGGAATGTTTTAGACCACAATAATTTATTAGTATGGTGAAGGGCCTCCTTTTGCTGCCAATACAACATCAATTTGTCTTGGGAATGACAGATACAAGTCCTTCAGTGGCCAGAGGGATTTTGAGCCAATCATCTTCCAGAACAGTAGCTAAGTCACTGTGATGCTGGTGGAGGAAAAAGTTTTCTGACTTGCTTCTCAAAAATTCCCCAAAGTGGCTAAAATAATATTTAAATCTGGTGACTGTGCAGGTCATGGGAGAAGTTCAAATTCACTTTCATGTTCATCAAACCATTCTGTCACAAGTCTGGCTGTGTATTGGTGCATTACCATGCTGATTCATGGCACCCCCTTCAGGGTACAACGTTTGAACCAATAGGTGCACAGAGAGTCCTCCAGACTGATCTGGTAGTTTTTGGCAGTGAGGCGACCATCAAGCACAGTAGGGAATGCCATGATATTGCAGCCCAAACCATCACTGATCCACCACTGTGCTTCACACTGGGCAGCAACAGTCTGGGTGTGAAGCCTCTCTGGGGCTTCTCCACACCACAACTCCCACGGAAAGACAGTGAAGGTAGACTCAGAGAACAAAACATGTTTTACATTGTCCACAGGCCACGATTTGCACTGTTAGCACCATTGAAAATGACATTTGGCATTGGCACGAGTGACCAAAGGTTTGGCTATAGCAGCCCGACCAGGAACATTGACTTAATGGAGCAACCGACAAACAGTTTTGGTGGAAACAGCTGAGTCAAGGTGTGCATTTAATTCTGCAGTAACAGTAGAAACAAGAGGAAGCTGTCTGAAAGGGATGTCTAGGTACTAACCCGGATTGTATCCAAAAAAAACACCAAACCACAGTTGCCCAACCAGATTTCCATTAGATTTCCATTAAACAGTTTCAAGACAAGATACGTTATTTTTGTCTTTTCCTTTGCTATATGGTTAGTCGATCATCGCAATTTCAAGAGTGAATCCCGCATTTATATGTGGATTGGCCTATTTATACACACGTGGCCACTTGTCAAGCATGGAAAACAAAAGTTTTATTCAAATTCTGAATGTATTATATTAATTATTATTGCCTAGACAGCATGCAAAGAGCTCTTTTATTATCACTAAAAACTTTCATCGCGATCTCAAAGTTATATTAATCAATGAAGCTGACTAGTTACTACACAATGAATCTCTTATTTACATAATGTCTACACTTTGTTAAACTTTAGCGTTCAGATCTTGGAGTGGGGATTACACAGGGATGTCCAGTATGAATGGAAAACACAAGGCAATAAGGACAAAGGATCAATATTACATTGACATTCCAGACTCTCCAGACACCCATAAGGTTCAGCACTACAACATAATTAGACCAAATTAAACCATATAGCTTCAGACAGAACATTATATGATCAGATAGTGTCCCTTCTTCACTAATGTCACAATTAAATTCAACCGCAGTAATCCACTTATGTGTGGCTGGTTTCTGTTGATCTGTCTTTGCAGAGCAGATAGCTCTTTTTTTCTTCACAAATCCCTCCATTTCATTTTCACCAATCCACACTGAAATAAGTAAGCGGCATTTATGCATATGAGGCCTAACATATTAACAGTCTTGGTCTCGAGCACAAAAAGTGGGGTATAAAAAATCAAAGCACTTAGCAGTGTCTGTTTACAGAGCCACAGGAGGCAGAAACCTGCATTATGTTATTCCCCACAGAAAAGTTAGTCTTTTGAAGCCACTTTTCTCTCCACAGCTAGCAAACAACTGCAAAGACATGGTCAAATACGGCCCCTAACACGTAATCAGGCTAAGCCCCTACGGTCCTCCTCTTCCGATGCTTTAAAAAAATATAAAAAAAATAAGACATTTCAAACAAAAAGCCACGAGTCCAGCTGAGTCCTAGAGGGAAAATCCACTCGAATAAACACTCAAATACTACGAAACAAAACACAATGAGCAATTAAATGAAGTGGATTCTGACCACACCAGTTTGCTTTCTCTCAGGCGTCCACGGAGATGATGGATCAGCCATATGGACCCTGATGTCCACGAGGGACGCTGAGAACATCTGAAATCCGACCGCACATTTGTGCTTATTTGTGTATGAGTGAGAAAAAGATACCGAGAGGGAACAGGAGAGAAAGCTGACAGGGGTGTAAGAGAAAAAGAAAATGAAAGGGAAAACATAACAGGAAACATTACTCACAAAAATGATTATGTATCTAAGTTCCCTTCAGCATGTATGCGGAAGCCAATTAGGTTGTTATATTCAGTTTGGAACATGGATACATCAGCTTCCCTATGTTAGGAAGATAAAGGAAAACTATTTCTGATAGTGGCAGCGCCCGAAGGTGAGCTCAATGCAATCTCATGGGGGAGATGCATGATTTCGAGACATCGAACATGCCTCATCACATGCCCTAACAAAACGCCTCTCTCTGAGTGAAATGATACCGCATCTTCCCCAGTTCTCCACCCCATAGAGTAAGGCACATTCACGCTTGTGCAGAGGCAAGAAAGACGAGAAAACTGATGAGGCCATTATTCTCCCTGATAAAGGGTGGGTGTATGCCACAGGACAAACACAATGGCACACTCTGCAGGTAAATTACGCTCCTCGCCGCATTGTAATCATGTTGCAATCACGTCTCGTCTCAAAAACTACAGTTCGCTTGAGAGATCACTTTGCCCCACTGATCAAATGGTTTACTCTAGTTTTTCTGTTTCATAAGCAGCTTTGGTGTCTTTTAACACCAGAAGATTTGTAAAGAGTGGTCAAAGTGAGTGGACTGTTATTCAGGTCTGTGTGAAAACAGAGGACTTCTACTGCAAAATCAGAACCAGACGCTTTGAGGTTAAGATGTCAAGGATTCACCTACGTAACCTCAGCAACGACGTCTCTCTTACTTCATTTTTACTACACGTACAAAACCCAGACCAGCTGAGCTCATATAAAATGCAATAGTCTCATTGTCTTGGGAAATAAAACAAGAGCATTTGTATTTTGTGAAGGTTTTGTGCCTTTTGAGCTTGACATGATTGCATCTGCGCAGTAATGATGTCTCTTCTTACATTGCAGAAACGACTTGCAATAACGCGCACAAATCACAGTACAGGAAACTGATCATACAAAATCAATAACAGGGCCTGAATTTCATTTTGGAAAATGGGGGGGAAATCCCCCCTTAGGTGATTCTTATGGGGGGGAATTTTTTATTTGAGGGGGGGAGTATAGACTTTTTTTTAAATTACATTTATCTCGCCTAAATGTAGGGGTGGGACGATACAGGTACCTCACGATTCAATTCTGTGGCGATATGTGGTCCACGATATGATAATATCACGATTCGCGATATCTACGATATTCAATATATTGGAAGAAATTTCATCAACGATATATCACGATATATGTGACTGAAAAGAAAAAGAAGGAATAAGGAAATTTTATGCATTTATTAATGCCAACATTTCCAACATTGTGCAAAGAAATATGCATTTGCATAATAACTCACTGCCTCCTGGTCTTAAATGTAAACACTGTACATCTAGACAGATAAAAGTGCATGAACATTACAAAACAACATGAACATTAACATGTGTAAACCATAATACTGAAACGTCAGTAGTAAGTTACTGTAAACAGTGGACACATCAACCAAGTCGCCCTCATTATCACCTGAGAGTAGTTCACCGTGATAGCGAACGAGGTGCATTTGCAGATTCGTAGTGTTGCTGTTATATTTTATCTTTGCAAAGCAGTTCTTGCAGATTGCATAGTCTTTATCCAGTGCCTTTCCGTCGACTGTCTCGTAAAACCCGAAGTGTCTCCACACTTTAGAGTGGAAACTAGCGGGTGGGTCTTTGATTAGTTTTTTATTGTTTTCCGCCATTCTTCTCGCTTCTCTTTTTTTCTGCAATTCTCTGTTGTTGTTAGTTAACTTGTGTTCTTCACCGGCCGCTGTTTGCGCCACTTTACCCCTATTTACTCGAACAGCGCCCCCCGCAAACAGAATGGTAGATATTGGGTAGTGACAGTGACACTGACAACGGGTAAATTAATCATTTTGTGTTGTAATAAAATATCGATATTGGGCGTTAGTGTATCGATTATTTATTGCGACAGAGAGCACAACAATATATTGCAATATCGATTTTTTTTCCCACCCCTACCTAAATGTATACTCACTCATCGCATTTTTACAATGGGGTAATTTTGTTCTTAAGAATTTACACAACACAAGGAAGCTTGATTTCAATCTTTGAATTAAATTGAAAAAAGTAGCACAAATAAATACAATAGAATAGAGATACCAATAAATAGAAATAAAAGAGAAAAGTGTTTGCTTAGGTCTAACACTAGTATTCAGAAATACTACAGAGACTGAATAAAGTAATCAAATGTAAAATAACACTGGGTAGATTTTAGTCCTGACTAAATTAAATACATAGGCTATTAATCCTGATTCCTTAAAATGAAAGCTATGGTTTGTTGTTTTGACAACCAAATTAATGACAGACACATATGGCTGCTGTCCCTTTAAGAGCTAGTGCACGGATCCTGTGTTCATTATACGGCCACGTGCGATTTATGCTTAAGACATAACCGACTGTGTTTAGAGGATACTCACCAAGACCGAAAATGACATAATTTTCGCTTGTTTTTGACTGTTAAAGCAATATATAATCCACGAAAAATAACTTTTGTTACCCGCGAGCTGTGTGTGAGGCGGCTTTACTCTATGTATGTGTCATTGTGTGCAGAGAAAAACATCTCTCAGAAAGCGCGCAAGTGCCGAATAGTTTAAAATCGCGTGAATGTTTAAACTGGTAAGACTTAAAAAGACGTGCAAATGGTAAACTTTAGTTACTCATGATGCAATGTTGGCCCGATCATGCAAGTCACAATTCCGTCTATCACGACTCCCGAAACGCGAGTGTTATCGCCGCCTGCAGCGCTTAACGAGCTGATAGAAGACGCAGCACCGCTGAATCACTCACGCTGTTTGTGAAATCGCGTCTCGCAGACAGTTTTAAAATGACCGATTTGATTTTATAATCTGTGTGGATTAATTTACTAATACAACCTACAGGCTAAAGTGAATCAATATTTGCGGGAATTTCCCGCATTATAAGTGGGAGACCTGCGGGAATTATTAAAATGATGCGCAATACCCGCAATCCCGCGCCGAAATTCAAGCCCTGCAATAAATAATATATTCATCATGGTCATTTATGCACATTAATATTGTAAAGACCACACAATGCACTTTTTTCTCCCACCTTGTCTCCTACAAAAAAAAAAAAAAAAAAACGTTAAAAAAAAATTCAGCTTTGCAATCACAGAAAAAAAATTTACATATTAAAATAGAAAACATTTCTTTCAAAATTTTAATATCTCACAGTAATAATTTGTTTTACTGTATTTTTTTATCAAATAAATGTACTGTAGCCTTGGTGAGCATGAGACTTCTTACTGACCCCAAACTTTTGAATGGTAGAGTAGCCTACTGTATATTGAAACCATATTGCTAATCATAGATGATTTCAAGAAGAATTCCATGGTATCGTTCTTTGATGGAGATTTAATTGTGAAGGCTCATTTACTCTATTTTTACATTCAGGTTAGCTTCGCACTTGGATGCATAATCATTTTTGGTGTAAAATAATGTCATTCTTAATGTACTTCCTAGGTTGTCTATGAAAGCCTGCAGACTGATGAAGGACTCTGGTGGGGTTTTTTTTTTTCTCTGCCACACATGAAACGAATGCTTATACAACATTCAGGATAAAGCTTTAAACTGCTGCTTTCTCACTGTCGTCATTTTTGTTGTGCGTTTATTTTGTTATTAAGAGGAAAGCACTCAGCACATATTGACATGTTCATCTCGCTCTCAGCAGCCTGTAAGGTGTCAGGATGTTCGTTAACAGTATATTGCTGCAAAGACATTTCCAAGCAGATGTTTTATACCATCATCACTGTCCTCAGCTGAGCTCATTTCCCATTACATTCAGCATCTGGCTCATCCGAGAGCTCATTCGAGATCTCAAACATATTCTCAAAACAATCATTTTAAAAAAATCTATATTTTGATCGCTGACAGCTTCTTCACCATTATTTGATTGTGTTCAGTACTTGCTCTGCAGTAAATCACTGGGCCATTCCAAGTTTTGCTGGCGCATGGTCTAAAAGAGTTGTCCCTATTCTCTTAATGAGTAATGGGTGTGTTTTAGGTGTGACGTGCAATAAACCAATCAGAGTCTCATCTCCCAATCCCTTTAAAAGCCAGTTTGTGTGCTGCTGCACGTCCCTGTGTGTGTGTAACAAGAACATATTACTAACGCACTCTTTAAATAATAAAATACTGCGCCATTGACTTTAGACCAGGTTTTTGTTGGTCAATGGCGCAGTCTATTTTAGTTGCTTCAAAATAGCAATGCGCCAACAATGCGCCTGAACACCAGCGATTTTTCAGACCAGCCATTGCCATGGGTGCAAATGCATTTGTTATTTAAACAACGTGGCGCAGGACGCAAAGTAGTGGTGCAAACTAACAAAAAACACCTGTGTCGCGCCTGGCGCCGGGTGTATGATAGGGCCCTATGAGTGAAACGTCACTTCATCATTGTGTATCAGACATTGCCTTTGTGTATTGACATTGACGCGAGGTATGCGTTTAAGGGTTAATAACCGTTTTTCATACTATACATTATAATGTTATGGTCTAATTGATTCTAGTTTTTAGTGTTTTATTTATTCATTGTTTGGACAAAATATATAGAATTGTAATATCAGTCATTTATCAGTTATCAGCCAACATAAAAACAACTGTCAGCTTATCAATATTGCCAAGAAATGTAATCTTGTAATCCCTAATAGAAATTATTCTAAATAGCAAAAAACTTGAGTCTTTCAATGATAAGTTCAAGTCAAGTCTCAGAACTTGACTTGAACTCACGTCAAAGACTTGACTCTACATCAGCGGTCTCAGGACTGAATGTTAGCGAAAACCACGAGACAACAAGCCCACATTAAAAATGCCATTTGGAACAGGGCTTCCCTTTATCCATGCACTGTACTGTATAGGCCTACTCCAAAGTGGGAGACATGTGAGAAATGGAGAGTGATATTACTTTTAAAAAAGTCTCTCATCCAGTCAGTTCTATTAAACGGAGAATGAAAAGAGCCAATGAAATCTCATGGGTCACCTTCTCCAGTGAGCATCTGCCTATAGGGCTTTGAAAGAAGGTGCAATAAAGCTTGAGGAACTCGTTCACTCTCTCCGAATTCAATCCGTCTGAACATGCAGCGCTGAAGAGGGAGTGAAATCAGAGCTTAAGCAGCTCGAGCTCAAGAATGTGATCGAACCCTGTTAAATGCTCTTTTCTCTCATTACACAAGAAACACAAAGAGTACAAGATTGAAAACATCCTCTCAGGACGCTGTGGGAAGTTAATGACAGAAACAACGAAATCAAAAGAAAAGCGAGATATTCCACCTCCCTGTGAATCTGCACACCCTGGAGAGGAAAGCACTTGTTCGTGTTAATAAGAGGATAATTAGACAGGCGCAAACTGAAAGTGATTTTTCTGTGATTGGGATTATATTTTTTGCTGGGTGACCAGGCGGCTTGTTTCACAGGTGTCTAGAGCCTCGCATTCTCCCCTCTTACATTACATGGTCCTCTACCGCAAGGTCATAAGTTAAAATGACATTTAGCAGCATGCTGGACACCCTGGCTAGAAAAATTTACGAGTATGGAGTTTGGAGGGGGGCATTTGATTGAGTCCTCAATCTAGTGAGGTGGGCAGTGCCAGTAGCCATCATTAACCTTCACTTTTGCAGACACCCATGTTTAAAGGGACAGTTCACCCCCAAAAAATGGAAATCCTGCCATAATTTACTCACCCTCATGTGATTCCAAAACAAGTTTAATTCAGTACAACACCAGTGCATCATAAATGACTTTAGCACTTAATAAAGCACTCACAAGTATAAGCAAAATGTCCTTTTTCAAAGTCATTTTCTTGGTTTTAGTGAAAACCAACCTAATATTTTAGCCATTTTACAGAAAAATTGTGGCATTGTTTTTCAATATTTTGTGTTTTGCAGAAGAAGAAAAAAGTCTGATTTCCAGGGACATTTATAATGGCCATTTTTCTACTTAACTAAATGTATAGGCTATGTGTTGTATTTTGTCATTTACTTTTAACCAATCACTTCAATAAAAAAATAGCCTAATTACCAATAAAATTATCAACATCCAAAAAAGCCATCTTTAAACTTCAAAGGTGAAATAGAAGCAGCATCTGGCATTGCAGTTATGTTTAATGCAGCGCAAAGATGGCACACATGTATTTACATTACAATTGCATACTATGATTATTTACAGAGCCCCTAAAGGGACATGTTGAAGAAAAAAATATGAGATGGGGGAAAAATTATTATTTGGCAAAGCTTTTGCATTCTCTCACAAATGTTTTGCGTTCCCCCAAGAAACTTTGCGTTCTCGCGCATGTTTTGCGTTCCCCTGAAAAACTTGCGTTCTCTCACAAAATGTTTGCGTTCAACTCACAAAGAACATGAAAGTTTTGCGAGTGAACACAAACGTTTTTGCAAGCGCAAAGTTTCTTGGGGAAACGCAAAACATTTGCAAGAGAACGGTATACTGTTAAGACCCCTTAGGGGGTCCGGAATTATTAATAGAATAAAAAAATAATAAAAAAAACTGTGGAGAAACGCATGTCATATTTATGCCATTCATTCATTAGCTCAACATAAACGTGTGTGACTGGTTAATGGTCAATACTGTAAATGTGTAAAACCTTTAATTCATTTGTACATTTGACTTCAAATGCGACAGCCATAATAGAATTAACAAAATTGTGTAGCTTAGCTTGAATTTGGGGGGCATTTTTTCTCCAAACAACACCTCATTAATTTCTGACAATAGGTTGAGTAAATGACAGAATTTCATTTTTGGGTGTACTGTCCTTTTAATGGATGTGAGGTAGTGCAGCCAACTGGGTAGTCTGTTGACATTTTACAGCCAGAGTCCTTGAGCTGTGTGATAAGACTCATATACAAGTCTATAATTCTCAACAAAATCTCCCTCTTCAAGATTAGCACTAAACAAATGAGGCTTTCCAGACAGGGACTAGCAACAGACGAATAGCACTTCTATAAACAAGACAGAGGAGAGAAGAAATGGAGCACTTAGAGGAGAGCTAGGCTACTTAATCCAGTGGCTAAAATAACAATGCTTCAGGTGTTTATAAAAATGAGAGGAAAGTCTCAGCGCCAGGAATGGATTTACAAGGATTTATGAAGCCTCCCCACTTCAATCAACCCTTTATGAGTTGAAGGACCTTGGGGACACACTTCCTCAAACACAATGCCAAGGATAAGAATCAAGGCTTCATTTGGGCTTTTTATAAATAACTTACTCTCTAATTGATGCATCAAACCAAAGTCATTGATATAATGTGAGGTCGAGGTATAAAGCATCAGAATAAAGCCGTCAAACATTTCCCAAGACGCATGCACTAGTCAAGCCCCTTGATCCCACAGAGTATTTGACTTGCAAATGTCCACTGAAACATTTCAGTCAGAATGCCTTTGATAAAATATTCCATTTGTTCTCCCTCGACCCCACAAACCACTGTCTTAACACCACAAAAGACAAGCCGGCTTGACTTAGCAGGTTACAGGGAGCCTATTTAAATTGGCCTTACGCAAGAAACTGAGATGCTACTAAAGGCAGAAACTCATGTATCAAACCAGTTAACACTCAAGGGACATTATTAACACAGCTGCTGCAATGCATCTCAGGTTTTCAGAAAACCCACCATAATGTAGAAATATAGGGGTGGGCATATTTATTTTTAATAATTGAACGCTCAATGAACTAAGTTACATACATTTTTTAGCCAGCAGCTGAATACTAATGAGCCATATACATATTAGGCCTAAAGATATTATAAGTCATTGTGCCATACTCACTGCATTATACGTGGTCCAGGCGGTTTTGGTTTAAAATGCCAGCAGCCAAACCTGATATAAAAAAATTAAATAAAAAAAAGTACAGCAAAATCTCGACGTCCTCCATTGCTGTCTGTGCGCGTTATTAGCGCGCTGCGTTCCGCAAACTTGCTTACGTCACGTGTTCGCTCGCGAAGCTTCAAAATTCATGAACGATTTTAATCATTTGTATTCGTTTTCCCAAGTTTTTTTTTTTTTCGAAATCAAAATGCAGACAATGATTATAATGGTTGTTACGCACCTGATTATACATAAGATACGCTTACTTTGTACAAGATCACTAAATCTGTATAGCAAAATGAACTAAAATGTTGTCCCCTGTCAGTAGGCTAGTCAATATTGTATCCCTTAAAACTTATCTTTGATCACCAAAATGACACATTTAAGCGCTTTTCCTGTGAAAAAAAAAATATATATATATATTTATGACACCATACACTCAAAAAAATGAACGAGGAAGGTTGTGCACTTTACATAATATATTTATATTTAGTTTACTTATAATAATTGTGTTTGTTGACTTGAAATGTTTTTTTCTATTAAGGTCCACGTAATTATGTCTCAACTTAACAGTACAAAATCCTAACACATTGTCTAAACACAAACCATTTATGTTAAGTAAATAATTCTTACATCCAGATGGTGGCAGTATAGTGCGAAGCCAACTGCCATTTTGCCCTAACTTAATTTGATTGTGTTCAATCTGCTTATATTAGAAATTTAAGTTTACTTAATCCGTTTGTGTTGGATTACTTGAATGATTTGTGTTGCATTAACTGAAACTTGGCGGTGCTTGTTAGTTCCCAGCATGCTTTGCATATGTTTGAATTAAGAGAGAATAAATGTTAAAATTAAGTGTTATTTTATGGGGGGGGGTTTTTTTGAGAAAATGAGAAAAGGGGAAGACTTGATTTTGTGTAATGTTCAATTACATTGGAATTATTAGAACCATTTTAATTACAGTGGGTTACCATTGTGGAGAAGAGTGGAGCATTTTCTTTGGCTGTGGACTGATTTAGTTAATTTCTAATGCTTTGGTTGAAGGAACATGTAAATCTCAGCATTTAAGATGCTAATATGTGTTACTGATAGCTGATAGCTATTTATAGTCTATCAATTTAATTATGTGTCACTAAAATGAATGGAATATTAAATAAGTTGGATTCACAAATTTTGTTAGTCCATAATTTAACTGACTTTAGTTAGTTAAACTCAAACGTCTGTTGTTGAGCAAAATTTTTTGATTATAGTTGGCTTGAGTCAATCCCTTAAACAACCACATTAAGTTAGATCAAATTAATTATTTGTTTTCAACTTTCATAATTAAATTAAGTGGAACCTGTTGGTAAGAAAAAATTAAAGTCAAGGTTTCATTTTTTTGAGTGTGTGCAGCATCCATAGATATCATATAATAATGTCTTAAGGCGGAGTCACTTCCGGCATCACCGGCGTCCATCTTGCCACAGGGAAGCTGTGAATTAAGGTGAGTGATCAGCACGCACACAAATCCTCTTATCTCGCTGAAATCTTGACGGATTTACAAACGGTTTGGGTTCTTACAAACATTATTAACGTGGCTATAATTCTTTCATATGGAAGTCCATTGTTATAATTATTCATATGAATGCAGTGTCATAACTACATCTCTGACGTTTATAACAAACCAAACCGTTTGAAAATCGGTAGAAAATTAAGCAAGTTATGGTTATTTAAAAGTACATGCACCATGTTACGAGTGAGCGAGCACCCTGTGGTAAGATGGCCGCCGTGTGCGGACGTCGAGCTCCATTGGCCAGCAGCGCGCACGAGACATCTAGCCTTTATTATATGATATCTATGGCAGCATCCACCTGAATGATGCGACGGCAGCCATATTGCGCCAGAACGCCAGGTCATTGGTGGAGAGGAGATTTGAAGCCACACAGTATAAGGAGGCCATGATGGACAGAGGCCAATGGGCAAATTTGGCCAAGGTTGTCGGGGTTAAACCCGTACTCTTTCGAAGGACATCCTGAGATTTTTAATGACCACAGAGAGTCAGGACCTCGGTTTAAAGTGTCATGACGGGGCTCTTTGACAGTATAGTGTTCCCATCACTACACTGGGGTGTAAGGACCCACACAGGCCACAGGGTGAGCGCCCCCTGCTGGCCTCACTAACACCACTTCCAGCAGCAACCTAGTTTTTCTCAGGAGGTGTCCCATCCAGGTACTAACCAGGCTCAGCCCAGCTTAGCTTCAGTGGGCAACCAGTCTTGGGCTACAGGGTGATATAGCTGCTGGCATATATTATGAGATTCATTTGTAAATTTTGACATTTGTCATCCATAAACGAACACCTACTGTACGTCAGCTTGCACACCCAGATTAAGGTTTTTTACTCATAATATGGAATATAAATGCACCAATGTGGTAATGAAAACTTAATACACTGATTATGAATTTTAATAATCATAATGACTAATAATAGGCCTAGTGACAGAGGTCGTCTCAGACTATCGCTTGAAACTGAGGAAACAAGTGCTCTTTAAATTAAGTACTGTACATTTATAGAGATAGGCTTTCTGCGCGATTTTGAATAATTGAATGCATCTATGTTAAGTAAGGGTTAATGCCCGACGAGGTGTCCATTATCAGGTATTAATGGACGACGGCGAGGCGTGAACCGTCCGACGCGCAGCGGAGGACGGTTGCCTCCGCCGAAGTCCATTAATACCTGACAATGGACACCTCGAAGGGCATTAACCCGCTTATACCATGGTCACTTACGAAAGAAAGAAATATTTAATCAATTAATAATACTTTATTGTGTTTTAGAGTAAAAATCGTGAGGGTTTTTATTTATTAAGTCGAGCGCACTATTTAATATCTCCCGTATACAGGCGTTGCCAAGCAACGTGGCCACAGCGACCCGACCGCAGCGATGCGAAACTTTGTTTCAAAGAGTCAAAACTCACAGATAGTTTCCTAAATCGTTTTTATTAGGCCTACAGCAAATATTGTCAACCATTCACTCACGTGTTGAAAGGAAAGCAAGCAAGACAGAAAGACAGGCAATGGCAGTAGGCCATATTCCTAGGTGTACATTATCACTTTTTAACGGACACCCTGCAGCCAATCAGAATCGAGTATTCACCCAGACCATGGTATAACACAAGTTAATTGTTTTTAACTGAAGACAAATAACGCTATACTTTATTCACTCAATAAGTAGGCTATACTCTAAAAAATGCTGGGTTGCAGATATGGACAAATCAATTAAATTTAAACCAATGTTTGGGTTTGTCCATATTGGACTCAAACATGGGTTGGCACAACTCAGCATTTTTGATTGTATGTGTGAACAAAAAAAAAGTTAAGTATTAATGTAACAAAACTACATTTAACTGTGACCTTACTGGAAGCTGGTGATATCATCTCACAAATCTCTCACATCTGCAGCTAGAGTGATCACATGGTATCGCCACTGGAGAGATACTGCAACCCATTTCCTGAGGCTGTGTGGGATAGAATTGATACTTGAAGGACTAGAGTGAGACTCAAGACAGTCTGCAGCACTTTAATCAGGACACCTTAAATATGACAACGAACAGAAGACACTGATGAGGACTAACAGTGGCACTGGATTAAAAGAACACTGAATGAATAGGGATTTGGTCAGTCATGCTAATGCATCCATTCCACTCTTTCTAATGTCATACATTTGTTTTGGGCTATAAAAGAAGTACATTGAGAAACTTCCATCTCTGCACATCACAAATTCCTCCTCCCATATTTGTAGGAAGGCCTATAGGGAGAGAAAACATCTCTATTATTACCACATAAAAGTTTTTAGCTTAAACCGTAACACATCACATAAAACGATGCCTTTGAGGATTAGGTTTTTCATGCGTATTCTTGCAGCAAAAAAGGCCTTTCTATTTCATAATATTCAGGATATATCACAGCTGGCTGAGAGTTTTTTTTGGGGGGGGAAATTCAGCAAAGCTGTTAAAGGAGTTCAATGCCACAACTTTGAAAAGCGCAACAACCCTTTGCTGAATAACCACATCAAGAGAATCAAACACACGCTTCTGGATTTTTAATTTTACATACTCAATTGGGTCCAGCTTGGATTTCCAATGTGTCGCCACACGGCTCCTTTCATTTTAGCGGGGTTTCCACTGCGGTGGGAAGCGAAGGAACATAAAACTTTAAAACAAGCCATGAAACTTCATTCTCAACCCAACCCAAGGTCATTTGGATTTTGATGGTAAATTTTGCATGTATTTTCCTTTGAATTGACAAGCCAACAAACTTTCTGCCTATAGGCTGTTCCTTCCAGTTTTTCATTGTCACTGGCTGGACCAGATTGAAGTCGGTAATTCTTCAATCTCAAAGTTAACAAATCACCTTATCGGCCACCTCATTCCACTCTGTGAGTGACTTGGATACCACACAGCCATTTAATTTGTGATACACAAAAACTCAGACAGCGTGAATGGGCGAAACCTTGAATGCAGCCCTTGAGAATCAAATCAATGATGTTGTGAGGTGCATTTAATTGCATATAAATCCATTATTTAATGTTATACGAGGCAATCCATTTATTGGAGGGAATATTGCGGCCATTATAAGCATGGAATGAGTGAAGCCTTGGCAAAAAATGAGTTGTGTTTACTCGCAATGACTGAGCAGATTGCTGCTGTGTAATGATGAACAGAGGCTCTCGTGCGAGAAAGAGAAAGGTGCCTTATACTCGACCCATCTTCTGTGTACCGGCTCTGACAGCAGGTCAATGTCAACTGCAAAAAAACAAGCCTCCAGAGATGGCGTCTTCATTTTCAATCCAGCTAATACGGTTCCATTTTATGATTATAATTAGTTAATTGCCTATAAAGACTTGGCCTGAAAATTGCCCTGAACAACCGTGTCACACTGAAATATTGTACTTCAGCAAACAGCGACAAACGAAATGGGAAGTCGAGCAAAGCCTTTCATTTCCAAGACTTAGTATGTAGTGATAAGAGCAAGTGAATTCGATAAAAGAATAAAAATGGGATAAACTATTTCAAGGATATTGAAAAACTAGAAGGGACAACTGCCATCAGGAATTTTGTCAGAGTCTGTTTTTAAAGTGAACGGATTATAAAAAAACATTTTTCCCATTATTCTTTGAGGAATAGAAAGTTCAAAAGAACAGCATTTATTTGAAACAAAAATGTTTCTTGAGCACCAAATCAGGATATTAGAATTATTTCTGAAGGATCGTGTAACAATGAAGAATGTTACAATGCAAAAAAATAAAAATTAAAAATTAAGGTAATAAATGAGCAAAACCTCTTACTTTTTACAAACATCTGACTGGTAGTGAGTGATTGTTTTGCATATATACCCAAACAACTGTGTAATGAGAAGACTAATGCAGGGTCTATTATTAAGTGTAGTTCAAAGCTGCCCTTTTCAAAAGCACATGGCATTACAATTATTATGATTTGTGCAATTATGGAACATTAAGCATCAATTTACTAAAGGGAACATTCTATTATATAAATGCAAATAAAAAAGACAGTGGCCATTTGCACTAAGTGCAAATAGCAATAGATGCCAAGTGCAAATAGCAACTAGATTCAATTCACACAGTGAAAGTAGCATATTTTCTTAACGATATATGCCATTTACACTAGGTGAAAATGGCAACATTTTTCTTAACAATATGCCATTTACACTAGTCACAAGCGAACATAGCGATAGATTCTATTTACACTAAAAATAGCAGTATTTTAAGTAGTTTTGTAAATAGACACTCCGTATAAAAAATGACGAGTAAATTAAGTGCCCTGATTAGACTGTGCAGGGTTTGCTGAACATGCAGGACAGAGTGAACAATGAAAACCCAGATGATCAATAAAATGCACTCCAGATGGACATCTAACATTTATTCTTTGGCACAAAACACTTCCTCTGTGCCAATTTTCCCAAGAAAACGCCACTTGAATCAGACTCAACATGATCTGAACATGGGAAAGCATTGAGTCAAGAGAGTTTGGGAGTGAGCGTAAATATGGGTTTGGATGGGACCGATCTGCTCCAGGGATCTCTTACCAGTGCAATTTGCTCTCTTGCAGGACCAAATGAGACTCGCTGCATCACCTCTGCGGGCTGAACTGCCATGAGATTAAAGGCTCACTTAAAATAGACCATGATTCCCACCATTCGCTCATGCTCTCATTCCTGGGGGCAAGAACATGGGGCAGAACATGGCACTTCAGCAGAACATGGGGTCTAATTATCATGCGGAGTGCATGTTGGGATGCAGTACATGCACCGATGGTCGAAAGGCCAAAGCTCTCAGGTGCAGGAAATGAAAAACAGACAAAACCGAACATGACGAGATGTCACTCGAGGAAAGTAAAGCAACCACACTCGCGTTGGATAATTCATACTTTATTGAGGGTTTTACAAAGTAGCTTCAAAATTAGGCCCGTACAAACTTAGAAATGAAAAACCGAAGGCCACATATTAAAAAAAAAAAAAAAAACAGAAGCAAGAAAGCCGACGACTTCATATCGGAAGGAGCTCAGACAGAGAGAGGAAAAAAGGAGATAGGTGAGAAAATAAACAGTATTATCCTTCACAGAAGGATATAACTGTGTCCCTCTGCAAGACACAATATTACAAAGGAAAAAGCTCAGTCATCAGAACGTAATTTAAATTTGTTTTTAGTTGCATCCAAGGAATTACGCCTTTAATACTTCTTTCTTGTTGTTGCCTTACAGCTAAAACACACACCGAGGCTCCACCATCTGCTGCTGGTATTGTGTCTTCCTACACCTGCTTAGGGTTCCACCTGCATCTTCAAAATAAAGAAGATCTCCATGCCTAATGCTTATCTGGAGGCGAAATAAAAACATCTAACTAACGCAAGGTCCAAACCAGGCATACATAAAGGGATAAAAGCGCCCAGCATTGTGCAGCTTATCAGGCGAACAGCAGTCCAGTAGTCGCCCGGAAGGCTGTTGCTGCCGTGCGAGATGTAGACTGATCCTGTCTGGATGTTGTGGAACTCTCTCAGGAGGAGTTCGGCTGAAGGCCTTTGGAGGCAGCAAGCATGGCTCGCACTTTCGCCATGAGGTCCTACAAGAAAGGAGAAATGGAGAAAATGTTCACAATTCACAAGGGAGAGTTTGCGAGAGAAACTAATAATAGCATAAACACAGGACAAGAAAACAGAAACATGAATTCATAAGCTTGCAGACAACTTTGCGCAATTTGAAATTCAGATTGGCTTTTGGCTTTGTATGTATGAGAATCCTACGTGCTAAATATGGATCCGGATGTCTAGTGGCGTTCTATAGAAAAGAAGGCCATTGGCAAACTGGATTCCTGCTCTTCAAATGCCTCTCTTCATTCAATGTGGCTCAGGTTACGTTACCCAAGGCTTTTTGCATGCTAAGAGTCCATAGGGAGAATGTGACACCAGAGACGTGCCGTGGCTTGGCACTTGAATAAACATTTGCTTAATGAATATGCACATTAACTAGTGTCAGTGATTTCATACAAATGGAATTAACATCAAAGAAACTCCAAAGAAAAAACCCTAAAAGGAATAATAGAAGTTAAGCTCAATAATGTTGGATACCACAAAAATATCCCTCGTTTGAAAATGGAATAATTTTATAAAAGCACTTACTGTACATTAATTCTTCTGTTAGAACCTGTATTACTTGAGCTGTCAAGTAGTTCTTATTTTTTACGGTTGTTTTAGGGTTTTAGGTGACATGACAATGAAATTGTAAAATGGAATATAGAATAGTTTAGTAAGCAAATTATTAACACTAAAATAATGTTTTTTTTGTGTGTGTTAAAGAAAAGGGTCAAGTAGGAATCATTTTTGTGGTAATCAACATCAGAGATTGAGCTCACCTGTACTGAACCCGGAATATTCCTATAAAATGTAATATTACGAGCAAGAACATATCAGTTAATAAGCTACAGTTTTCTGGCAATTACGCCTTTCTCTGCCAGCATACATTTACTTCAAGGTTCTTTACTTCAGCATAACTTGCCATTATATATCAAATCAGTCAAATGATCTTTCGAAGCACATGGCTGAATTGCACGGTTGTCATAGGAGCAAGGTTTGCTCATTGACGTTTGCAGAATTAAAGACACCGCTGCTTTCCACCCCCTCACCCAGTCGAAGGAAAGTTATTAACCCTGAATTTCCAATAAAGCCCCTGTAGAATTAATCATTAAACAAACAAGTGGTCAAGAAAAGCACAAACACCACAGGCAAGGACCAATGTGCCTGTGGAGAGAAGGGTTTGCTGTTGTCCTTCACACAGTGAAATCATTATGAAAGTCATTTTAGGGGAGTGAAAACAAAGATTTACATGGATCGCATTAAATAGTGTACAGAGGCTGACGACTGTGATCAAAAAGGACAAAATCAAGGTCTGGGTTGGAGACATGCACCACACAGCAGGATTGTGTGCCATTCAGAATATAATTTAAAATGCCTTTTCAATTGCCAGATCAATTATTGAATATGAAAGTACGATTAAAATTTAATTTTCCTTGAATTTAAGGAAGTACAAATAAAAACTTAAAATCTTAAAAAGAAATTAATATAAATGTTTTTTTTATTTTGTTAGAAAAGCAAAGTCTGTCAGGATACACGTTTGTTTGGGAAAAAAACCTGTTTGCTTTGAAAGTTTTGGGAAAAAAGACAGTTTTTGAAAACAAGGTTTGTGGTCTGTCTATCTTGGCTAATTTCATTCAAATTCCAACTCATTATTATAAAGGGAGCCAAATCTTAATTTTGCTTAATGCTGGTCTAGATAAGCATGCAAGCAGTAATTGCACCCCAAAATGTGTATTGTTATCGAAATGCATGACAACAAAACACATATACCAGTACTTGAATCCATGTACATGCAAAAAAAAAAAAAAGAAAAAAAAAAAGAAGAACCAGTAAAAATATGTCTCTCTTGATCATAGTGTGTTGATCCAGTACATTAGAGTGACAGGACTAAGCTGGGATAAAAAGGCTCTCTGAGCTTCCAGCTGACCCGAGCAGATTACTGCAATGAATGGAGGATAACTTCAGTATGATTAGAGCTCATTATGAGACCACAGCTGGCTGAAGTGTGAGGATATCTGAGAATACGGAACTCAACTCTCGCACAATGGAAATATTTGCATTGTTGCTTTCTGACTTTAAACGACCAAACAAGAGTTAGTTGTAATTGTGGCTGAAAACTGCTTTTTGCAGTTGGTTTCTCTGTAGCTATTTGGGTCCAGACCTCCAAGCAAATTGAGAGATAACCCACAATCGTACCTGCATTTTCAGAGTCCAGAGAATCGCCCCACTTCGAGTTCAAAGAGGTGGCAGTTCAATCACAGGCCCAGGCCATTTAAAAGCAATTTTGAAATCTCACACTCAATATCACTCTGAACTCACTCAAAAACTTCTTCTTTTTTTTAAACAATGGTCTGTCTGAGCCAATACCCTTGTGGGCAGCACTCCGAAATATAATGCAACTGTGCCTCCGGTTGACCTGAGTTCGACTCCTGGCTTGAGGTCTCCATGCCTTCCTGTCTGATCTGCATACTGTCCTATTCAGTAAAGGCATGAAAAGACAACATTCTGACTCAGTCAGTTAGTACAAGATGTCTTTTTCCCCCCAGAGTCACAGTAGTTTGGATCACAGTGTTTTATCTTACGCACGACAACAGTAATGCACTCAATAACCTGCCAGGGTGCATTTCGCAAACCATAAACGCCTCCAGATCAAACCATCAGTCACCTGCCACCCTTAACATGCCACCCATGCTAATCAGTGGAAAATAAGAAGATAATGTTAAGGATGGAGGAGGACAGCACAGAGCACAAGAAAAGAAAAAGAGACTATTCTGTTCCTTAGGGAGAACAATAAACCAGCCTCCCTTGTTGTTCGGCTGACAGGCACACAGAGGGTTCGTAAAAAACCCAGGGGAGTGGTGCTAAGATCGAGAACGCGCTTCCCCAGCCTTTAATGTTACAGCTTTTCATTTGCCGGTTGTAAAAATCCCCACCAGTCTCCACCGGAGCGTCTCATGAGAGCACTTCTTCCTCTATCAATAGTCAGGATGTGCATGTCAGAGCTGGAACATTCTCCTCTGGAGGATCCGATCATAGATGCGTGAGGTAGGGCTGCAGGCAAAGGATCAAACTGAGCTGAGCTGAAACCTGCTTCCCTACCACAGGATCTACGGGTGGTCTGTGCGGCCCGGAGCTTTCATTGCCTGGGCTAGAGGGGGCAACTGGGGACGGAGGGACTTCCTCACGCAACTGAAATGTAAGCATTCACAGGCCTGCAGAAGTTCCTGCCGGTAGTTATTTGTCAAGGTGAACCATGCTTCTATTGATTCGAGCAGCAGTTGCTGGTTTTAATAAGAGCCGACTCGTTTTTGCAAGAAGTTGCCCCCTGGAAGTCCTGCCCCAGTTCTGAGGTGTCAGAATTGATTTCCTATGCCGGGAGAAAAGGGAAGTGAATCAGGTTTCCAAAAGATCTGAAACCATGTCAAGACCGTAGACTTTTTTAGAACATAGAGGGCTAAAACAAAAAGACTTATGCAGCTGACTTCTTTTTGTTGAGGATCAGATGGTTGCGAGTGAAACGCAGTGCAGTGTACATTGTTTATCTTTTTATGCATTTCTCGCATCCTTTTCTCTTTGACACAACTGACTTTTTTTTTACATACAGTAGCTACCTTTCGTCTGCTCTGTATAACAATAAGCAAAGGGAAGGAAAGAGAGCGCACTCTGCGTTTCATCCTTACTGCAAAAGGCCAGAGATCATAACAGAGCTGCAGATTGACGGCTGCATTGAATCAAAATGCGATAGCGACAAGCTCCCTTTCTCTACACATACTCACAAACACACCTACATACCCACGCCTGGTGACAGGGTCATGCAACCAAATCAACGTATTTCTCAGTTTCAGCACGTAAGGCTCAGCAAACACAGACCACTGAGAGCGTCGGGCTCTAAATTACATATATTAAAGCCTTACTAAGCGTCTAAGGGTTTCATCAGCTCTGCTACACAATTTCAGTCTGTTTTCCCCTTAGGCGCTGAATTATACTGAGAGAGGTAGCGAAAGTTTTTTGTTTTTTTCTAGTTTATTACAGTGTTTGCAAGCCAACACTGTATTGATATTCCTCAAGCATTCTGGTCAGAGGTTTATTCTAAATCCACAACCCTACAAATTAATTCAGCCCGAAACTGCTTTAAAGTACAAATTGCAATCAAGCTTTTAGTAAAAAAATATCAGTCCGAGAGGGCGTTCACATGAATGTGTTCTTACAATAAAACCCAAGATGCTGTGGAATGGAAAAAGAATCTAGGGTGTTGAGACACATTCTTAAAAATAACTTATTTATTTTAACTTTCAATGTAGTGAGATGCTGAAAAAGTGCTCAGCAAGATGACACAATGGTCAATCTTGACCGTCCAGAAAAAACTTCCATGTTATTTGGTCAAAAAGTAGTTCTGATAAATCTCCTATATCCTACATTATAAAAAGGAAAGAATTAAAAAATAAAAATAAAAAATTCCATCTTAACAAATATCTCTGTGATGGTATTTCTAATACTGATGTATGAAATTGTGAGTGAATTAAAGTGGCATATTGTGTAATTAATTCAATTACATATTTTAATCAATTAAAAGCCCTAGTTTACACAAAAGTGTTGTTATATGAAAATTTATAATTTCTTAATGACATACCTGAGTGATTTTGGTTTGCACTGAAGAGACAATAGTGGAGGACACTTGCTTGTCTTTCTCCTGAGAGCCATCCCTGTTTAACAAACAAAAGTAAAGCTTTATTTATATAGCACCTTTTAAAAAGTGTTTACAAAGTGTTTCACAGAAGAGAAATACATGTGTGCATTCACAGAAAAGAAAATAATAGAATTCATTGGGGCCGAAATGACTAAAGGCTGACTCATAAATTTTTAGCCGTGTTTTTAATACAACCAACAAGTCAATATTGGATGTTCATAGCGTATTTATTCAACAATGCATCTGCAATCAGAATTCTTTTGTAAGTTTTTAAAGGGTTAGTTCACCCAAAAATGAAAATTCTGTCAGTAATTACTCACCCTCATGTTGTTCCAACCCCGTAAGACTTTTGTCATCTTCGGAACACAAATTAAGATATTTTTGATGAAATCTGAGAGCTGGTTCACTCCTTCATAGGCTGCTAGGTAATCGATATCTACCATCTGACAAAATGAATACTTGAATACACAAGAATACTTTTTGTGCGCAAAAACAAAAATAACGACTTTACTCAACTATTCATTTTCTTCTGTGTGGGCCTCTGAGTGAGTTCACGTAGTGTAACAGCACAGCGCTTCTGGGTTATAGGTCAGAACGTAGGCTCACTATTGGCCAGCATCACACGCATGACCAGAGTCGGCCAATAGTGAGCCAACGTTCTGACCTACAACCCAGAAGCGCTGTGCTGTTACACTACGTGAACTCACTCAGAGGCCCACACAGAAGAAAATGAATAGTTGAATAAAGTCGCTTGATAAACTTAAGGTTGTAAACTGTAGTCACTTGAACTATTTTAACTACTACTAACTTTTCTGGGATGGCAGATATCGATAACCTAGCAGCCTATGAAGGAGTGAACCAGCTCTCAGATTTCATAAAAAATATCTTAATTTGTGTTCCGAAGATGAACGAAAGTCTTACGGGGTTGGAACAACATGAGGGTGAGTAATTACTGACAGAATTTTCATTTTTGGGTGAACTAACCCTTTAATAGACCTCTTTGGTAACCCAGCAAAAACGCTACAACAAAAGTAAAAAAGAAAGAGACAGTGAGACGGTGACAGAAAGACAGAGATCTGCCAATTGGCCAGGTTTGTGAAAAACACCGCAATACAGTATTCATGATGACTGGTGAGTATGTAACCACCACAGACATCTCAGGCTGAAACTGAGCGACCAGGAGAAGGTCATGAAATATTCACCCAATGCCGGAAGAGACAAAACAACTGCACAAATGAAACAAAGTTTAGAGAGAGACGCACAGAGGGAGGTAAAAGAAAAAGCAGCAAAAAACAACTGAAGGCCGAGGGAGTTTAAAGCAACTTTTTTGATGAAACTTGAGAAGTTGTGAGGAAAGTCAGTCCCTGTATCCAATAACCCTGTGCAGTGTTCTCCCCAGTTTTTGAATCAAAACCTATCCATAATGTAGAAAATCTATGGCGTTCCTTGCGCAATTCATACAGATTATGCTGTCAAACCATTTAATTAAAATGTCATAATGCCTGATTTTGAGTGTCTGAGACATTCATGCTTCGTTCAACAATTACTCAAGTTGTCAAGTAATACCTAAAACCATAATATCTTTCAAATCAAAAAGCTAGAGTGCAGACCGTCTTTGTGTCTCACACACAGTGCTCCTGGCAAAGCTTAAATTAATATTGCAACAAAGTGGGAAAAAATATGGTTGAAATCTACGATTCTGACTGAAGCAGACTGAGCTTCAGAGAGTGGGTGACTCTCTTGTGAGGTTCATGCTGACTGATTGTTCACTAAAGGAAGTGATTGTGCCCTTTACCTGGACCTCCCCAAGCTGGAGGCGGGGCTTGTGGCAGGGGAGGGGCTTGCAGAGACTCTGGCCACGGCTCCGCTTCTGTCAGGGGATGCCGAGGGCGAAATGGAGGAACCCTTAAAACGGTGTGATGACTTTGAACTCTTCCTCTTCTTCTTTTCATGAGGCGATCTGTAAACGAGATATATTGAAGTAATAGATCAACCCAAAACATGCACATTCATATTTGTTGCATTATGTTTGGTTACACCTCTGTGTATGAAATGTACTATATAAATAACCTTGCCTTGCTTTGCCTTTCTAACACAAAGTTATGGCTTCAGAAGATTTGGAATATTGCACACAAGATATATGGACCACTTTTATGGTGCTTTTTTCCTTTTCATGCTCCACAGAGGACAGAAAGTCTTATGGGTTTAAAACAACAATAAATAAATAAAACAAAATAGTGTCACTTTTCATGAGCTATTCCTTTAAGTTCATATGATAGAACTTTTTTCTTGTGGCTCTGGGGACGGTGCAGTGATGTGAGAGTCACTGTGTGACAGGAGGTAACACTGTGGCACAATGTGGAGTCTTAAAACATCCACATGTCCCTTTACAGAGACCCCTGCTGATCCACCACTGCATCAGCGAGGGGACTCAAATAGGCCATCCGCACATACTCTCTCTCCAGAGAGAAAAGACCAAATCAAGGGGCCTTTATCTCCAAGGCTGTCCTTTATGAATATTTTATTTGAATACATTGGGTATGTCCTTTAGTGGGAAAAATACATTTCTAAAGGAGCACTAGACTTTAGTTAATGGACATAGTGACCTCTAATTATATGTGGCAATGTAGCAAAATGACAAGATCTGTTTGGAGAGTGGACACAAGGTTAAAAATGCACTCCTGCAGACGTGCCAAGAATTCCACAATAGTGTATTGTGACTTATTGAATCAATACAGGAAAACGGATCTAAGTTAATCTAAAATAAACAAAAACACATAATACCTCTCTCACTTACTGTATCTGAATGGCAAGGTTAAGATTATCTATTAGTTTATTGTACAAAGGAGAAGTATGGAGTACAACAGTGACTTCTAGAAGTATTTTTCTGCATTATTTTTTCTCCAAAACGTTTGAAAATAATTATTTAAGATATAAATAAAGCCATTCAGCTCTGACTCTGAGATGTTGATGAAATATTTTATAAATATTAATTTCATGCAATTTTAATCTAATTCTAACTAAGAATTATGTGTTGAATTAATTGCAGGGAACGACCACATCATACTTATTTTTAACGTTATGATAACGCAATAACGATACGAAATGAGCCTCAGTAAACCATGGAAAACACAATCTAAGCCATAAATAAAAATCATAAAAAAGACAAAGGTACAATACTGTGAACTTAACATCTTTATGAAGGAACAAACTACTCATTTCATAAACAGTGGCAAATGACAATCATAATTGATGGTGTTATATATATTCTATTATTTGAATTGAATCATTGCACTTTATGTGTGTATATTTACAGTACAATAATCAGATATATTAAATGCATAGGATTAGGATTTTTCTAGCTTGTGAATCTCTCTTCAAAATCATGGGTAGTCCAGTTCTTTACAAGGAACTCGGCTATAAATACCTTTCTTTTTTGCAGTTAAAATCTCAGTCACTAGTGCTTAACCTCAGAGCTTGTGGCTGGTCTGCCTTGAAAGGTTTACATATTTTGCTAACAATATACGATTCTACGAAGAAAATAAATTATATTATACTTCCGTACCCCAACTGTTATGTTATATTTCCAAGACAACAGCAGTTGCTGCTGGGCCAAAGGCAGGCACTGAGAGACTCAAATGTCCTCTGCTTGCATGTACAGTAAAGTGAGGTTTTACATCCGAGATGCTTCTATCATCACTCTAACAAAACAAACCTCACTGAAACCCTGCAAGTGATCTAACCATCTATCTCTTATCCTCAATTCCTCTCTTGGTTCAAAAAGGGTCAAGATGCTGAGCTTTTTTATCCCTTTGAAGGGAATGTTTAAAAAGCTTGTCCACGCTTCCTGCATCCTCCACGGCAGCAGAATATGGAGAAACGTCTCAGCTAAGCCATAAAAGTACTGGAGAGAGTGGGCCGCCCAGATAAAGACCAGTGACACAAAAGCCAGTTGAGATCTAAGAAGTCGTCACGACCACCTCTTTCTGCGGTGCTTTAGCGCCTTATAGGTGTCGGTAAGAAAATAATGGTGATGTAGAGGAAATGAGAGAGAGGGAAGGGTGATGATAGCAGTGTCATGGAGTGTAGTCTCACAGGACTCTTCAATAGAAGGATTACAGCGAATGAAAAAGATCACGCTTGGTGCAGACTCTGGGGAAACACCAGGAAAGCACTTTCTACCAACTGTGAACAGTGGCACGCATGCTGACAATCAGACAAACTTCTCCTTGTGATGACATACAACTAGAGCATTTAAAAGGAGGCCTTATCACAGCTGCTGTTAATACAAACACATGTTCTTCCTGCTGTCATTAGATTTTGTATTCACAGCATGTGCCAGTGTAAACAGAGTAAATATTTAGTATTAAAATAATAATAAAACACAGAAAAATTATTTCACACCTGGAGTTGGTGGGATTTTGTCCAATTTTTCAAAGTAGTATCTTATGCTCACCAAGGCTGCATTTATTTGATCAAAAATACAGTAAAAACAGGAACAGTGAAATATTACCGTTTAAAATAATTTTCTATTTTAATATATTTTAAAATGTTATTTATTCCTGTGATGGCAAAGCTGAATTTTTAGCATCATTACTTCAGTCTTCAGTGTCACATGACCCTTCAGAAATCATTCTATATGATATAATCATATATCATGCTGATATGCTGCTCAAGAAACTTTTATTCTGTTTATGTTGAAAACGTTTGTGCTGATTAATATTTTCACGATACATTTTTTTCAGCGTTCTCTGATGAATAGAAAGTTCAAAAGAACATTTATTTGAACAGAAATCTTTTGTAACAATGTAAAAGTCTTTACTGTCACTTTTGATCAACTGAATGCATCTTTGCTGATTAAAAGTACAATTTTCTTTTAAAAAATAAAATAAAAATGATCTTACTGACCCCCAAACTTCTACATAAAAAAAAACAATATTTGCTTAAATGTCTATAAAATACATTTAAACAAATGCATTACTAAAATGGCAGAGCAGGTCAAAAAAACTAAAACAAAACAGTGATCCAAAAAAATTGTCCTTTTGAGGTCTGATGTGGCGTAAGTGCCAGACCCACCTTGATCTAGAGCGCTTCCTGCCAAGCGCTGGGTTGCTGCCAAGGCGGTAGGTGCTTGGACCGTAGCTCTCCTTCTCCCTCTCGTCACGCTTTCTCTCCGAAGAGCGAGCTCGTCGGTCTCTGCGGCCGGGGGAACGAGACTGAGACCTGAGAGAGGAGGAGAGATTAGAAGGAAAGAAAGAGAAGGCAAAGAAAAAACATGGTCAAGTTAGAACTGACTTCTGCTCAAGAAATCATCCCACACATTAGACTCATCGATGCTGTTAAGTTAAGTGATAGATGATGATGGTTCTCTGCTCTCCATTATCTCTTCAAAACCTTTTTGAGAGATGAAGAGAGTTCTAAAAAAAACAAGTAGTTGAGCTCTTAAAAATAAGTGTGTGAAATAGGTGTGGTGATAAATCACACTTTTATCTTTGACAATCTATAGACTAACAGTAGAAATACACAGAAGTAATCACTGTAAATACTGCAAGACACTGAAGAAATGCTGTGGACCACGAAAATGTGGGCAAATATCCAGTGCAAGCCGTCTGAGACTGATCTCAAATGGCAAATCTTAAATGCCAAGAGTGACGGTAGTTACAATTTACAGCTTACAATGAAGACGCAAGTGGCACATTTATAGTAGATTTCACTGACAGCAAGGAGTGCATTAAGGCCTTAAAGAAAATGGACGAGGTTTGACACGATGAGCAGTACAATGCTTTTCTATACTCTACAAGATGTCAGAGGGCAGAACTGAGTCATGACATTTACAGGACATTCGCTCAGAAGGATAGAAGAAGAAAAGTAGCGTTTGCAAAGTTTAGAACAAGAACCAAATCAAACATGATAATAATTTGCTGCTTTGTTTACGGTTCATGGAACAGTGTGTTGTTTTATATCGCTCGTCTTCGACTACTGACAATACATCACAACTGCATATTGCAATCTAGTGGGTTCTTCGATCTCAATTCAAAATCTTCTATATAAATAAAAAATTGTGATTAAAAAAAGTGATGCATATTAAAAACGCTAATTTAATCACATCATACTTTTAACATTCAATAACAGTACAAAATGAGCCTCACTGAACCTTGGAAAATTCAATCTAATGTTGACGAACACATTTCTGTAACAAAATGGATAGGCCGTTATTAACAGGTGTGCGTGGGTTGAAATGTAATCATAAATGTATACACCCACGCAGAAGGATAATGTGAATTAAAATAAATACCTTGTACTGTATGCACACACACACACTTGAAACTAAGAACATAGTGAAAAGTAGAAAAGCAATGAATCAGAAACAGAGAGAAAAAATATATTATATACAGACAGGAAGAAGAAAAACAGACATTAAATCTAATTATTAATCTGCTGCAGGGTTGTCAAAGATATTATTTGATTTAGAGGAAACAATCCCCCCCCCCCCCCCCCCATAATACATTTGTATCTATTTATTATAATTGTGACCAGGATGAATTTAATTTTTCTATTCTTTTTCCGCTACACTGGACAGATATACTCATTAAGGATAAATGTTAACCTGGTCTCTGGTGTTGATGTGCCGTCTGGAAACAAGAAATGTCAGGTGTCAGGAGGAAGCAAATAAAATTGAGTGAGTAGCTTAAACACTGACACCATTATTATTAGCTCTAACAAAAATTAGAGGCACAACACTGGCCATGTTTGATGTCTGAAAACAGGAGATTTATAATTACTTCTGGCCCTAGTATTACAAATTGAATGTCCATGTTCAGTTTCAGAGTCACCGACTGAGATATGGGCTTCTTATTAATATAAGCTACAATACAAAAAACAGACACAACAGGCTCAGGTTTGTGTTAATGTTTGTTTTAAACCACTACAAGTATAAAGCTATCCAAATAAGTGGTTTTCTGGTTTCTTTGTAGTGTTATAATTATTGACGAAATAAAGGCTAGATACTTCACTAAATGAGGTAAACTGATGCAAAATTCACTATTAAAAAGATAAAATGGTGATTAAAACAGCCATTTTACTGTAATCTTACTAGGAAATTGTTTTGACATTTATGTACAGTACAAACAATCTAGTTAATGTTACTTTTCTCTTGCATTGATTTGCATATGGTAAAATTAAAATAATTAAAACTGAGCAGTTGTATATACACAGATTTATATAGACATAGATTCAAAAGTTTGAGGTAAGCCAGTTTTTTTATATATATATATATTTTAATTCAGCAAAGATGCATTAAAATGAGCAAAAGTGACAGTAAAGACAATAATAATGTTTCTATTTCAATCTTACTGGCAAACTAATATTAAAAAATAAATGAACACACACACACACACACACACGTGCATCCCTAATATGTAAGAGAATTACAATTTAAACCAATTACAATTAATTACAATTAAGAATGTAAATATTACAATGATGCCATCACTGTCGATTAGATTCATAATTCACTGTCGGTGATTTTCACAATCTATAGAACAAATTTTTATTTGAGTCTGTACATTAAGTGCTTTGGCCTGAACTGAAGTGCTTTGGCCTGAACTGACTGAAGAAATTATTACTTAAAGTGAATCAGAAGAAAATCCGATCTAGACCTAAAAATAGTCTAAAAAAAACCTGCTACAAAGCATTTGAAAACTTGACATGCACTTTAGCTTTTTACCTCAATATTCTCATGCCTACATGAAAAATAGTTTATTAAATTCCTCTCAAGCTAAAAATAAGCTCACAAAGAATGGCAATTACTGGCGAAGAGTACAAAAGGTGATGGCTGAACACATTCAATAGTCATTTTCTTTGCTGAAGTGGCGATGCTCACAGACACAGACACACTTGACCAGGACTCAGTCCAAAGCAAACACGAGCTGACCTGCTGTAAAACAAACACTTGTGGTCTGAAGCCCCTCCAACACTTGACAGCAATCAGGGAACAAGGTCAAAACCACAAGGTCACGTGTCTGGCTTAAGAAACGTATGCGTCCAGGCCTGCTAATGACATGGTTGTGGAGGGAGTTGACAGACAGGGTGAGTGTGGACCAAGGTGTAGTGCCACTACAGACACTTTCATTATCTCAGGTCATCTGAGGATTAATGGGAAAGGGCAACACTGGAAAGCCATGATGGAGCCATACCCGATGAGAAATTAACATGGATGTGGGACGATCTGGATTAGAAGAAGATGGGATTGTCATCTTAATGCAGACGCTGCAGTCTGCGCAACAGTGCGAAGCCTATGAAGTAAGCGGATGAACTGCAGTTCAATAACAGAGGAATAAGAAAACCATCAGGGATAGGAAGATTTCTCATACAGCTCTTAGCTGGAGAACATGGCTTAGGCCAAGGCGATATCTACAGAGAACCACAGGGGCTCAGCCAAACTAGATTAGCAGTCTAAGAAGAACTTCTGCCCAAAACCATCTCAATCTCTCACTTGCACAGACACAAGATTAATTCTAAAATAAAATAATAATTTTATATGTATATAATAGAGAGAGAGAGAGAGAGAGAGAGAGAGAGAGAGAGAGAGAGAGAGAGAGAGAGAGAGAGAGAGACCATTCCTTATCTGGTATTAGAGGAAGTGGTTTTACTCCTTCCAATTATTTAAACTAGGAGGTTGATCTGAGTTATAGCAACACTTTTTAACCTTGTTTGGCAAGTTTGAATGGAAATATAACCAAGCAAAAGAGCCAGAAAACTTTTTACAGCTTCTAAGTGATTTAAATCCTGGGGCCGAAATGATTTCATCTCCAGAAATTAAATTATGGCATGTCAGGACAGTCGTGATGAGGGGACTGTAATTACTTGAACTTCAGCATTGGATAATGACAAATCAGTCTTGATTTCCATCAAAGAGGACAAAAAATGAGAGCGGCTGAGGGGTGAACAAAAGTTTAGAGGTGGGCTACAAAACTTTTGACAAGCCACTCTCCCCATATGTTTTTATTATTTACAGATGCAGGAAAAAGTATGTGAACCCTTGGCTTTACCTATGATTTCTACATATACTGGTCATTTGTTTTTAGACAAAATCCCTCCTAAATTCTTCCTGAATTCCTATCTGAAAATCTGATCTGCAATTACAGGAATCGTTTGGTGAACACGAGACCCTAAATGTAGTGATAGTTCACCCAAAAATGAAAATGATGTACATTTAGCAAAACCATATTTACTCATCCTCATATTGTTCCAAACCAGTATGACTTTATCTTCTGATGAACATAAAATAAGATATTTTGAGAAATTTCTCAGTGTTTTTCTCTGTGGCCATAAAATGGAAGTCAATGGTAATCAAAACAGCTTGGTTACAAGTTTTATTCAAAATATCTTCTTTTGTGTTCAGAAGAAGAAAAAAAAGTCAGGTTTGGAACAACATGAGGGTGAATAAATGATACCAGAATTAAACATTTTGGTATGTTCAATAAAAAATGTCTCATGGTTTGTGTTTTATTTAAGCAGATTGTGTTTGTCTATAGTTGTGACAAGATCAGATCACATTTTAGGGCCAATTTATGCAGAAACCCACAGTAAACACCAGGGTTCACATACCTTTTCCTGTATTTCTAAGTTTAATAAGTGAATTTTCAATAATTCATTCCAACTTTTAAGCCCTAAAACCACATTTTACATTTAACTTAAAAGGCCAATTAGATTAACACATTTTTGGATGGATAAAAAGATGGAAAAGGCAGTTTAAAAACATAATTACATTTCAGTAAATGTGGCCAGAGGCATTGCAATTAGCAAGCTCTTTTTAACAGTTTAAATCGTTCCTGGAAACATGTTACAACTCTAGAGCGTATACCTGGATCTCCTGAAGGAGCGGTAGGCACTGGGCAAAGAGTGCTTGGTTTTGGATTTGGATCTGGAGCGTGAACGGGACCTGGACCGAGACCTTCTCTTGTGTTTCTTCTTCCTCTTGTCCCGTTCTCGATCCTTATCCCGGTCCCTTTCAGGCCCACGAGAGGAAGACGAGGCAGAAGAGGTGGTCACATGTGGAGCAGGGGTGTTAGCGCTCTTCGATAGTGCGTTTTCCAGGGGCTGATAGTCAAAGCCTGGTATACGAGAAGCATGTTGAGGGATACCGCTCATGGGAAGGGTTGACACCAATGGCTGTAGAGACACAACAAAGGAAGAGGGATTAGACAAACGAGACGGGCACATGAAAGAAAACTGACATTTTAATGAGCAAAATCCAATCAGACTGCTTTCTATGGACAAAAATATGGCACATATGAGATGAAAGGTGGTCCCACTGGCTTTCTAAATTTGCGCATCTGCCCCAATCAATAGAGCCACAACTGGCTTTGAGTGGTCTCGGGGACCATATCCAATTTAGAAAGGTTTTCGCCATCAGTGTATGTCTCCATGTGAAAGGAAGCAGTGTTAGTATGTGGACGGCTCCCTAGAGCAGTGCCTGAGTCTAATAGCTACTCTTCACTCCTTCCACCCCAGAAATAGCACTAATTAAAAATACTGGGTGTTTCGCGGTATATTAAGGGCCTGAAAGAAACATAATTGGCCATTCTCTTCAATCATAATAACTTTAATATGTGTCTGTCTGGTTAAATGTGATCCCTTCTGCTGTTGGATTCACATCAGAAATGGAATTTCATCAATCAACATTGAAGCTCAAGCCGTCGAAACCACATCTGCGGGTCTCGGTTCATCACACGCAAGGAAATAAAAAGTCTGTTTTATCACAAGGCAGAAAAGACGAGAGACGACAGCATGTGCTGTGCTCAGTCAAGTCAGGCTCAAAATTGAAAGGGCTACAGGTCATAAAAAACAGCTCTGGAGCACTGAACCAGGACACAATATCATCCTAAAGTATTTTTAAATGTGCCCCAATTAATCTCGAAATAGTGTTCTTCTCTTTCTATCTCGGATGGGAAGGTCTCTTATGTAAAAGATAGCGCTGCTCAGGGCAAAAGGGTGTTGAAGTAGGTGGTGTAGATGGGAGATTACAAAGTGTATTCAATTTGATAACTCTCTAGCTGGAGTTACATAATGGGACGCAGGGTTGGGTTTGATTTTAAGGGTTGACATTTGGCTAGATAATGCCCAAAGCGTGGCACGAGTGCCTGGTCTCTCATGTCTGGTTTCAAGAGATAGGGACAATGTGCCCTCTGAAATATCATGTTTGCTAGAGTCCACGTAATCAGACGTGTATATTTTTACATTTAATGAAGAACATTTGGTTGCTAGAGCATTGCTATGCAGTTGCTAGGGCAAAGGAGGAAAGCCTCAAGTCTCAAGGGTTACTGGCTTGGGTGCCACCTCCAATGCAAATGTATGGAATTTTTCGACTATTTTATTGTCTAACATGTTTCTTATTTCTTATAAAAATAATAGCACAACATGCGATATGATGTGAGCACAAACTTCATAAGACAAGTTGCATAGGATGACTTAAGAAGTTTAACAATTAGGGTCAGGGGTTTGTTGTGATCCATAGCTCAATGTATGAGCGATAGTGATGCCTTCCTTATTAAGTACCACTAATACACACTCAGGAAGAGGAGCAGAGAATGCCAGGTCAGCAAAGTTAGAGAGCTTAGTCATTGCACAAGTTAATAAGGGGAAAGTGCTCATCTAAATCCCTACAGTATGAAAACCAGCTGCTGTTCAGCTATTGGAACTCAATTAAGTCCAAGTGAAAGGGAGAGAGCAAGAAAGATTGAGTGGCAAGGCAAACAGCAAGGTCTATCACTTTCATTTCTTTCTTAAACGTTTTTATTTAGGTGCTTCACACACAAACATGGTACAAAATCACAAACCCATATATACATATACATACATATATGTATAGAGAATAAGGCATTCTATCAGAGGACATAATAGAAGCTGCTCAGGGGTTGTGACAAGTAAATGGAATGAGGTGATACCTAGAAAAACTGAAGAGCAAATATACAGTCATTAAAACCCGGTGCTAAAATCATCTGCTCCGTCTGCAGTGAGAAGTGCGCAGCATATTTAATCCATCTGTTCCTCACACTTGCCGAGAAAAACAAACGTAAGTGGGGGAAATTGCCGCTATTTAGTTCACATTCTTTAGAGACACTGCCAGAAACCAAAGTTTTGACCACAGTAGTTTTTCTTTAGCGCTTTTAAAACCATTTCTACTGGATCACAAGTGTTCAGACTGACAGCTGGGAGAAAAGTCATAGAGGAAGTGCCTCGTGTGGTCGTGTGCAATTACAGCCAGCAGCCATTTTTTTGTATATATGTTTCACAGTAAGCATACACTCCAGGCCACAAAAGGCAGGTAAGCATCATCAGAGGAGAGTCAGTAGATCTATCTTCCTCAACTTTTGACATGATCACCTCAATCATACGGATTTTCCCCAAAGACTGACTGCACAAGGCATATTTGGCATGTGTTATGAGAGCCATTTAAATGAATGAGCAGTGGCACAACACTCTGGATAGTCAGCCTCTCTCTCTCCTTCTCTCCTATAGCCAGCAAAAGTTCAGACACCCTTTTTCATTCAAATAATGACACCTAGAATGAGTCTCTTTGATCTTCGCCACAGTTTACTTCGCTCTCCCGGGACTCCTCGGATACTGAGGCACAGCGACTCTGGCAAAGACATCGAGCTGACACTCAGCGCTACGCTAATTAGCTTGGGCTTCCTGGAATGAACCATTATTTATGATTCGCTTTAGCTGCTCTAAACGAAAGGCTATTGTTATTCTAATTTTCTAAGGAGCAGCTGGTGATTTTGGAGTTTAGGACAATTGCTCCAAAGGCACTTCAGGGAAAGGGGAGTAGAGTTTATTTACGATTTCTCTCTGCACACAATATGTCACATCTAATGGGAGTCTAAAAAGCTATTATCTTCGTAATTACGAAAGAATGGTCTTCATATTTAATTCCAGAATTTTCTTTGCCGACAAGGAAAAAGTTTTTCCTCTAAAACACAAATTCATCATTTTGATATGCATGATCTCTAAACCATGGTAGTAAATGTTTGAAGCATTTTTAACATTGTTTATAACCTGGGACTCCACTAAAAGGATTGTTGTGGTGGTCTTAGGGACCATGAGAAAGCTTTAATCTCGGCATTCGTTTGGAGCATTAGGACACTTTCCTCTCACGGGATCTCTGATTGAGGTCAGCTAACGATGAAAGGATTTTAAAGATTCTGAAAGCCGCCGTGCACACGGTTGAGTACCTGCCAAATCGCTTGACATCCACTGGACAGTGAAAATGCAAAACTAAGTACCGGTAAATGCTGCTGGGAGAATGATTTGATGATTTGTAGATTTATGAGAGTTGGACGGGTAGAGAAGTAGTAAGCAACTGAAAGGAAGCGGTAAAGCTATTGGATCATGTTGGATGGCAAATGAGGGATTATAGGGAAAAAAATGACAGAGAGGCCAGTTCAGAGTAAATTCCCTTAGTCCGTGCAAACAATGCAAGCTGGTCCCAATTTTCGATTCAATCATCTGAGTGATGCAGCCTCCTGTCTTTAATAACAGAGATGCATGGACAAGTATGTGAACCCTTTGGATTTAACTGGATTTTTGAAGTCATAATAATAGGCAAACACAGTCTGTTTTAACAAATAACACACAAATAAACATTTTTGTGAACACAGTTCACATTGCAGGGAGAAAAACGTATGTGAACACCTACAGTAGGTTAATGACTTCACAGGAGTCAGCTAACCTTGAGTTTAATTAATAAGTCAATATCGGAGGTCAGTCGCCGTGTCCTTAAAAGGGAATTTGGGGTTTGCACTACCTTATGTGAACCATACCACAGCCAAAAGAATGCTGCGAACATCTAAGATTGAGAACTGTTGACCTAAATAAAGCTGAAAGGGGTCTCTAAAAGCCTTGTTGTTGACCAGTCTTGGGTAAGACAAATTGTCTTTCGAAAATAACACCCGCAAATGTGCAAAACGGCACCTGGATGTTCTACCGCTAACTGTGCAAAATATTCAGTGGATAGATAAAACTCTAGTTGAGTTGGTTAAAAAATAAAATAAAAACACTGTGGGGAGAAAAAAGGCACAGCACAGCAGTGGAGGGGCCATCATGGATATGGGCTGCTTTTATGCATCAGGGTCCGAACAGCTTGCTATCATCAATGGAAAAATTAATTCCCAAGTTTATCAGGACATATTGTAAGAGAATGTAAGGTCATCTGACCGCCAACCGAAGCCCAAAGCACAGGAGTAAAACGGAAAGCCTTCAACAGAAGATTATTGACCACAACCTGATTGAGATGCTTGAATGTGTCCTTCAAGAGAGAGTTTTATACAAGACATTAAAAGAATACTGCTGAACTGAAAAAGATTAGTAAAAAGCAATTGAAATATTGCTCGACATTTGTGCACATTTCATCATCAATTGCAAGATTTTGCTTTCAAACGAGGATCAACATGTTATTAAATCTAATGGTTTGAATACATTTTCCACCCTGTGCTGTAAACAGTGTGCTCAATAAAGGCAAAAATATATATCATCTCTTGTGAGTTATATGTAAGAGAATGTGTTTGTCTATTGAATATAATTCCTATTTATGCAGATATCCAGATAAATGTGAAAGGTGCACATACTGTATGCACATCAGTAACTGTATGACATCAAGTCTTCATCCTAAATAATAATAATAATAATAATAATAATAAGGTTTTAAAAGTGAGTGATAACAAGTTACTAATTCCCACCGAATATGGATATACTGAACATCTGCACTTTAAATGGAAATGGCTGCATTTCAACAAGTTTCAACAAATGGCTGAATTCAGTCCCGTCTTCTGATCAATACTGGTGGATGAGCAGTGAATGACGGATGTGTTCACATTAATCAAGTAAACAATGAATAATCTAAAAACTGGCTAGTCATTATGAATGTCAATCTATGAATGTTTCAATGCTGGTGGAGCTCTTATCTTCAGAGGGTTAGAAATACCGCTTTTAAGTCCAAATAATTGGCTTGTTTTTCTGCAGTATGCCAATATGATGAATGGACATCTGTCAGAAGCTTCCTGCCTGGTAAAGTAACGGCAGCACAAGGGGTTCTTTGTGAACCCTATGACATCGCTGAAAAGCTAATTTGTTGGAAAAACTATACCTGGTGACTTGTTGCAATTACATGAAATTATATGGACGAAAACTAAATTATCAGCCATTCTAAAACGAACAAAACTAACACATTTTTTTTTTTTTTTTTAGGGACGGTTATTACAATAATGAAAATTCTGTCCTCATTTATTCCTTCATGTCGTTCCAAACCTGTATGACTGTCTTCTGTGTAACACAAAAAAAGATGTTTCAATAAGTGTTTTTGTCCATACAATGAAAGTCAATGAGGTCCAAAAAGGGGTGAAATTAGTCATTTAATTTTTATGATAACTATATGCCACAATATAACTATTTTTGCTGGAAATAAGATTGTTACGATGACAAAATTCTACATTGAAATTTCACAATTCTCAATACCAATTTTGATACAACAGCAAACACTAATACTAGCCTAACTAATATAAGTAAAATGTTCTCAAGCTTATTAAAGGCAAATAAACAGTAAGTAATAAAATATGAACAAAGAAACTAATTACAAGAAAAAGGACAAATAATTACAATAGAACAAAGACAAAAATGAAATAAAGAGTGCTTTAAATTTTTCAGGTAGATCGGTCTAACTGAAGAAATACTACAGAAACCTAATGAATGGATCCAGTATATTTATCAGATTTCCCAACTGTTCAGGTGAAACATAACTGACTGTGTTGTTTATGTGAATAAACATTTTAAAATTACTTTGTGTGTATTTTACAGTCTAAAGGCCGGCCCGATATACTTCACGCTAAATTGAAGAACAAACTGATGTGAAGTCATTTCGAACAAAATCAGGCCAAAATGAACTTTGTTTGCAGTTAGTTTTGGCAGTTTGAAACAGCTTTCCGGAAAAGTTAGCTATGGCTGGTAAACACCTTTGTACAACCATAGATCCGTGGCGATTCCGTAATGGGTAGGTGTGCTATGAGGTTCTGCCTTCTTTCATTTGGCCTGTTCAGTCCGTCGAGGTCAGATGTGTTCCAAAGAATAAATAAAGTCCTACAGGCTTGGAACGATATGAGGGAGAAAATTAAGACAATTTTCATTTTTGAAAGAAACACTCCTCTTCTGCCATTGGTCAGAACAAATAGTTAGCCCGCCCCCAAAATCACACCATTGGTTGACTCCTTGTTGCCGTGTTGGGCTGGTCGGGATTCTCAGACGAACAAAGCTATGTTTTGAAAGCACCACAAGCACGCAGTTTATGAATGGCTTATTGATTTCTCTGCATATAAAGCTAGGATAGGAGGGAAAACTGAAAACAACTAATTGAGGAACAGCCTACAAATTTTCAGATTGTCAACTAAGCAAAGAGTTTACACCAACAGCTTCAGAAATCTTTATATCAGCCATGATACACACTACACGCTTCAGTAACACACCTTCAATCCTTGCATTCTCGCTTTGCACGGACAAAAGAGAGGTGCGACAGCACTGAGTATCACCTCTGCACCCCTGCTTTTGTCACTAATCAGAAGAGAGTTTCCTCTTGAGTGCCGACTGTCTTGTTAAAGCAGTACCTGTCGGAAACACCTCTCTCATGAGAGCCTTTTTTTTTTTTTAAAGAACAGCTCAGATACAAAGAGACCAATCAATTAAATGGTAAATCACACATCAGAGGAAGAGAAGCGCCACAGCCCTGGGGCAAAAGTGTGTGCAACTGGGAGTGTGAACATGCTCAAAAACACAGACACACCAAGGGCACATCAAACGGGTCCTGACAGCTTCACATCCAGGTTAAAAACTTTCACACAAGAAAGAGAGTGCAAATGTGACATTAGGGTGGACCTTAGTCTTAGTGTCAGATGTCCGCTGCCCATATACTCATTGTCTGATAAATACTGGTTTAAAAACGGAAAGCACTTTATTAAACTGGCAAGCTCTAATCTGATTGGCTGACTTGGCAAGAACTGTAACAGCACACAAGTATTTTTTTGGGGGGGATAATCTGATTGGCTGACTTGGCAAGAACTGTAACAGCACACAAGTATTTTTTGGGGGGGGATTTACCATTTAATTGATTTTTGTTTATCAGTTTGCCTAAAAATAAAACAAAGTCATGTTTACAAGGTACTGGGCTGATCTAACAATGCTTGTGAGGATGTAATACTCACTGGATTTGCCAAAGCTTGCCAAGTTAGTGGAATCAAATCATTTAAAGATATTAACAGATTTTGGGGGGCATTTAGACATAAACGCACTCCTAAATGGATGTAAAAAAACAAACCAAACTGTGGTTGGTTGTTTTAGTCCAGCTATACATGACTTTGGAGAGTGTAAAGTATATACCATTATAAAGCAGTGTTGAAAAAAATACCATGTTAAAGCACATTAAAGCTCAGAAGAATACATTATATTTTAAAATATATTAAGATGATCAGTTATCTTGATATTATTTCACAATATTACTGCTTTAACTGCGTTAATGATCAAATATATGCAGCCTTGGGGAACATAAGAGACTTCTTTTAAAACATATATATAAAAAAATTACCAACCCCAAACTTTTGCATGATAGTGTAATTTATTAGATTAGAGTCAAATACTAAAATATAGATATTTTAATAACAAATACTAAATATTAGTTCATTGTAATGATGTAATATTTATATACAAGAGAACCCATAAAGGTATTTTAAATGCAAGAAAACCTATAAGGTTGCATTATGGACATACATTATTTTTTTTTAATCTCCAAAAATGTACATTAACCTAGATTACTAAATGCTGTAAAGTTCAGTTTTCTATATCTCACCACGGACACCAAGTTGACTTCTGTTTTCTATATTTCACCATGGGCACCAAGTTGAAAACCCTCACACCAAGCACACAACCTTCCCCTTCAAAGGGAAAAGGCAGCAATGCTGTAAATAAAACCAATTGGAATCTTAAAATAAAGACAAGAAACACATAATAAGGGAGGTGGGAACTGGCCTGGTTTCTATTTCAGCCGTTGTGAGATCTGCAGTGGCTTCTGGGTATTGTTCTTTCTTAAACAGTGACAGTTTGCGGTTGACTCAAACGGCACGCACAGAACGAAAAACGAATACACTAAATCAAAAGTGAAGGTCAACAAGGTGGTCATATTGTCACATCTGATGTTCTTCTCCTTCAAAAAGAACGGAAAGATACGGCATCCTGTAAGCGCCTCTATTCCAGTGTGTTCCATTTAATAATGAAAGGTCAATAATAAGAAACAGGATTAAAGTAAAAGCCACAGCAATAAACCAGTCAACCTAAGACTGATGACACAAGGGTCGCTGGAGATTTGGCAGTCCACCATGAACAATTTACGGTGCGTTCGACAAAGAAAGACGGCAGAACGACCAGCTGGCACAAAGATTTTCTGCAAGCTGGAACATTTCCTAATTAATCCGAATACACTCAAGGTGAAAAATATGGCTTTAATGATTACATGCCACCTGTTTATTTATTCACCCAGAATAATTCTCAAAATCATACTGAGTGAAAACCTGAGACACATCTAAATTTTCCTGTCCAGCGAGCCAGGAGGTGGAAATTTTAAGACTGGATAGCAAATATATAGTTTTCCAGATAAACAAATACAAAAGCATTGACACATGCAAACACAAACGCAGCCATGCTGATATTGCTATTGAGTCTTAAGAGCTCAGTGTTAAAATGCCAGCACACCAGGGACTGACGCAATCTCTCTTTGACATCATCTGCACATGCACAATTTGAGCCCTTCAATGAACCATACAAGAATGGGAGAGAGAGAAAAAGTGAGTAGAAACGCTATAAAATTAGCATTTACTCATCGTCAATCCAAAAGCCGCATGACTTCCTTTCTTCAGTGGAGCGGTATTTAGCAGAATGCCTGAGCTGCTCTTTCCCATACAGTGGAAGTGGATGGGGACCAAAGGTGCAGAAAAAATTTACACAAAAGTATCATAAAAGTAGTCCATGGGACTCTTGTGCTATATTCGGAGTCTTCTGAAGTCTTTGTATAAACAACAGATGGAAATTTACATTGTTACTCATTAAAAATCTTACATTGAAAAGCAGCAATGGTCACCATTCACTTTCATTCTATAGAAACAGAACCTTGTTTTCCATTTTTTAAATATGTAAAAACATTTTAATTACGGTAACCTTTTTCCACTGTAAAAAGCCTTTTGTGCAATGGAAAGGTTCCATGAATGTAAAAGGTTCTTTATGGAATCATTGATGCCAATAAATAATTTTTATTTTAGGAGTGTATAACTCCTTTTTTGAGTCGAACAAGTTTAAAAAGGGGATGTAAATGATGAATGGCTTTCCAGTTATGGGTAAACTATCCCTTTAAAAAGAAGTTTCTCGCTTTTGAATGACATTTGGGATTTGTGACAAACGGTCCACTGGTAAAAACAAGGTCTTTGCAGAGGTAAAAATTCTTCTTTTTGCTGAGAGCTAATCCGTAGCCAATTTACTCCATTTAGGTCAGGATAAAAGTTATAGTGGGCTCTTTAATCTTTGCCATGGATTTATGTATAAACTAATTAGAGCGAGTACAGGCACAGTTGCAGAGAGCCTCAACAGTTTCAGATCGCTTCAGTTCCTCTGGGTCTATCGATTCCATTCCCCTTTTTAATTCTGTCTTGTGACTATGAGCAGGGAAAAGGATGGCTCCAGTAAATTATTTGCCTGAACTGAAAAAAGACCCTCCATTTCATTGTAGGTTTTTACGTCCGTCACTGTCTGTTTTTATTAGTCGCCGGCCTATATTCAATTTTGACTTCTAAAAAAGTCACACAATAAAACAAACAAAAAAGTGTTAAGTAATTTTTTTTTTTAAGAATGCTGCAGTACAATTAAGAGTTATTCTTATTTTTGTAAATTATTTTTACTTCATTTCCAACTCAAACCAACATGGCTTCACAAGCTCGACGAGTCACAGACAATAGACGCATTTCACATCTCCAGGGTTCTCAGAAGCGGGAGTCGTCATACTTGGGTAAACATCTATAGTGCTGAATGGAAACTACAACAAATATAATTTTTGAGATACCATTTTCTCCAATAGCAAAATAAAAATCCATAGCATTTATTTGACTTTCCAAGAAAGTAAAAAAAGAGAACGATTGATTACAGTGGTCAGAAGAGAGAAAGATGTCACACCCTTAAAAAAACACACACAGAAGCGTTCACTAGTTTTCTTAAATGTAATCCCAAAGTGATACATTATAACTAGGGCTGTTAATGTATGCGATTTTCTTTTCTTTTTTTCAGTTTAATGTATTAAACGGTTTAATTAAATGCAGCATCCATTTTTTTCCCCATCATCTTTTAACAAGCGTTACATATATGATCACGCTCTTACTCATGCAAATGATTTTAAACCATTGAAGCATTACAAGACACAAAAGAGAACTAAGTGCGGTACAGACGCACTGTCTGTGAATCTCATGTGTGTGTGTGCACACACATATATTATATAAACACAAACTTTATTGTTAGATGCGATTAATCGATTTGACAGCACTAATATATATTTATATTTATATAAACTTGCTAGATTTACTATTTAAATGCATAATCACATTCTGTGAAAAGGGTCCATTGGCGATCCACTAAGCCACGTGTCCAGTAGCAATCAGAGCTATTTAAACTAGTTTGCCTTATAGCAACTGCCCCACTTCAGAAGAAAACCAGAGAGCCACAATGAAGGTTAGTCTGTTCCAGTCAGGATTATGGTCTTTTTAACTGTAATCTGTTTGAGTCCATCAATCAATGCTAAGCTAACGCATGGCCGTGGGTGTTAAGTGGGGGATTACACTGCGGACAAACTATTTGTTTAAAGGAAAAGAGCACAGAGGCGTGAGGTTGCACACGGACACTACATAGAGCAACTACAGGATTAGCTGTCCTGATACCCCTCTCATAGTGACAGACAGATCCATAAGCACAAATCTCTGTCTTGTTCTAGATTGGATGCTTTTTTTTGCCAGTAAACATGCCAATGTCTGACACTGGAACAGTGGTCAGAGGACGCTTACTCCAAACCATATGTTTCCTTCCTGAAGATGTACTGCTATTGGCAGAACATTCAATGGCAGTGAAGGATAGAAAAGCACTGCACTGATTTAGCAGTTTTTCCAAAGTGCTAATTTGGAGTATTTTGTTCTTGTCTGAAGGGAAAACCCCAAATGGACTGTTTTTTGGACTACTATACACAGAAACTGTTGCAACAGGATTACAAAAATAATGGCAGAACATCCAATGGTTCTGTTCATTTGGGGCTTGCACTTGTCGGCTTTGCAGTCATAAAACACCAAATACCATGCATGCAACTCAATTTTTGCTTTTATATTTAGTATTTTGAGGGCACTTCATGGTACTAAACAATATTGAACAAATATTTTGAGTTTGTCAGCCACACTTGTCGGCTTTGCCGTCATAAAACACCAAATACCATGTATGCAACTATATTTTTGCTTTTATATTTAGTATTTTGAGGGCACTTCATGGTACTAAACAATATTGAAAAAATATTTTGTGTGTTCACATAGCAAGTGGGACAAAAGTTGCCAAGTTCTGTACCATTCAGATGGAGTAAAAATATTTTTAAAAATACAAATAAAATCTAGAATTTAAAAAATGTCCGAACACTACCAGAGGGTTAAATTAGCAAGATTTAAAATAAGAAATTGGAATGAAGTGAATAAAATACAATAACAAAAAAAAAAAAAAAACTATTTAGAGTTTTATTTCCAAACGGATTCTTTTGATATACATGACGTGACATGCTCACTTTGTTTTGATTTTCAAACCCTCTGGCTACAACTCTCAGAAACGCAGGAAAAACCTGCTTTTCTTGTTGCACAGAAAGTGCATTTCTGTAAAACTGCAAATAGCAGCTGAGCAATGCAGACGCAGGTGCTCTTCTTTGTCTAGTGTTTTTCTTTCTTCCAGTCCTCTTCTGAGGGCTGCCATGTTCTTTCTACGACGCTTCCTAAAGACGCAAGCTGACTCACAGGTTCGGTCTTTCGTCTTATTTTAGATCTTGAACACAGAATTGCTAAGGTTGATATCATAATTCTTTCATGAAGGCAGTGCTTGAAGGCAGCCTCCAGACTCAACATGGGTCTCAAACTCTAGTTGTCCATTTCAAAAAACATGTTTAGTGGACTAACGACACTTGAGACTGTATTCCTTGAGAACTGCATATCATCAGCCACAACATGGAATTCAATATAAAGCAAATTGTAAACAAGCAAACAAGCGAGAGATGCAACTGTCAGTGCACAAACAGAACCAAACTTTTTTGACAGTTTCAAGCATGTAGGCTTGTGTCGTTGTTGTCACCTAGCCTAGAATTGTTTATATTAATGTTTTTTAGGAATGTGGGGGAAAAAAATAATATATTAAGCTACAGAAAACAAATCTTTAACAGAACTACAGCACAACACTGAAGGCCAAAGCAAACTGCAGAAAGTGAACATTTAACTTTTTGGCTGAATTTAAGGACAGAATATTAACAGATACCTGACCACTATTTTATAATATTTCTAATCATGCTTGTCTAGACAACATTCTATGTCTGAATTCTGTGGTTAAAGAATAGCATTTTGGATAGGGGCTAACCTAAAATGGGGAAAGAAAAGAAACGACAACAAATGTTCCTGAATATTGAATTTTCCATTTTCGAAAAGTAGTCTGTCATTTTCATTCAGCTGTACAGAAGCTAAAACATTATCAATCACTTCACTCGAGCAAATGCAAACACAAACAACACAGCAGACTATTTGACAAAACCGACGCCATCAGGAGAAAACAGTTTCAAATCACAGCGTGTCTGAAGCCTTGAACAAAATCGCACAATGATCATGAACAAACATGAATATTGACATTCATCACAACATTATGGTGGTCAATGCAAAAAAACATGTTGAGCTTTAGCCCTCACAAACTAAATGCATGTTTGAATGTCCTGATCTTATTCCCTCACTCTCTCCCATCCTAATTCAATAAATGTCTTTGGCTGCTTTGATTCCAATCATTAAGAGCAGCAAATATGAGAACAATTGCATACAATGCTGAAACTGGACAACCATATCCCTGTATCAGCTTTTATCGATTCAGATACACATATTTTCACTAATTCCTACCAAAGCTTTGGACAGACTGAGAAACAGTTGCATATAAACTGCGCTTAGGCAGATGTTCTTCGTCCATTATTTGTGCTCAGCTAACTAACTAATCAATTTTAGTTTCCATTATGTATTATACTTGCTTACTTTCTGATGAAGCTTATTAAATTATTAATAAACTATTATTCAAAAACCTATATTAACAGGAGTGTATGTGTGAGAAAGAACAATAAAAAGTCTTGGAAAGTGACTTCCTTGATTAGTTAAAAGGTAATAAAAATAAAAGTCATTTATTATTATTAAAAAAGAATCATTCAAAATGTAATAATAATATTCATCTTTATTATTTTATCTAGCTAACTAATTTTAATTAATATTAGTTTCCATTATGCATGATATTGCTTAAAAATATATACAAATTATACAAATATAGAATACAAAAAATATATAAAATAAAACAGAATGAGCTGAATAATTGAAAAAAGAAATAAAACCATTGCAGAAATATGTAAGAAGTTGCTGATGGAAGCAGAGAGACTAGGCTTCACTGCTAGGCTTCACTGTGGTGTGCCACCTGGATGCACAGATGACTGTCCACATTTCCCGTTTCAACTTGGCATTTTCTGAGAGAGACCTGCCAAACAGCATTTAGTGCGATGAAAGGTTATAGCTAAACATCAAACAATTAGCAGGGTCTTATTTCCACTATAAAGCGCTCCTGCCAGTCACACTAAATCTAACCTCCTAACCCCTGCGACAGCAGTGCAGATCAAGGCTATTTTATTTTCTCTGTTTTCTGTGATCTTGTGGCACGACCGTGTTCTCCAGCAAACAAGAGATGAACTGCTACAAATACGAGCTCTGCCAGAAGCACTCTACACTGTCTCCAGAAGACACAGAAAACTCTTATTGAACAAACAGGGCTGTAGTCACGGCCAGCTGGGATGAAACGAGACGGCTGTTGGTTCAACAACTCAAAAATGTATGCCCACCCTAGCCCCCGTAGAGTTCTGTGTAGACGGACGCAGCTATTTGCAGTTATTAAAAGAATATACAGACATTGTATCACGTCCTTGGTTTAGTAAAAGCAAGGGAACATGACCTGATGCATGCTGAATTGGCTAGATTTGATTTTTGTTGCCATAGCAATCAGTAAATCACCGAAGGCTGTATATCTGGATGGTGAGAGCTGCAAGCACAGAGGGAGCTCTGTGCAGTCTCTCAATTGTGCCGTTTTCTCATCTAAGAGACCTGCGGAAAGATCCAGAAAGGAATTAGGGTTGTACAAAACTTGTTTCTATTTTGCATAACATGCCTATTTTCAAAATTGATTAGTCAATGTCTGAGCAACTAGTAAACTAATCAGTCTCAAGGAAACATTATAATTACGCTGGTTCCAGTTCACGTTCACGCTGTGATGTTTCATAAAAATAAAAACCCTATTTTCAACAGTGACATGAAATATTGAAAATGAAACAAAATTGGCAAAAAGTTTAGATGTTATACTTTGTGAAATATTCAATGCATTATTAATGTTTTAAATGAATTTAATTTAATTAATACATTTAATTAAAAAAAAAGTTGTTGGAGCCTCCATATTATTGAATTGACAGTCCAATTGAATATAAAATAATTTGAATAGTTTTACCAAACAAAGGCTAATTTAAAACAAGCATTTTCAATTTTCAACCCAGTGCCAAAGAATTTTCCCTTTCTGCCAAGACTCTTCACTTCGGTGCATCACTACTTATCACTAAAAAGGTAAAGGAAGAAAAGATCAATGCTGGCAACTGGCTCCATCAGAGATCACAGCTGGTATTAAGCTTAAATCGACTGAAATCATTACCACTCCTGAGTCACCGGAAAAAAAGCCGGAAAAAGATAACGGTGAGGCAATGCCGAGGATGATACAGCAGTCATGAGCGATGACCAATCGCACAGATTTGCATTGAAGACGCAGCAAAAATCCTTGGAGGCATTAAGTCAGTTCAACAGTCTAGTCAGCAGATAAAGGGAGAACACATCCATATTTACAGGCAGGCAAATACGCCTGCATAAACATAAATCAGGCCTTTAGGACAATAACAATACAATAATAAACACAACACTGCTTTTGGACTTCAGGCATTTAGACAGGAATAACATCACACCCTGTCCGAACCAAAGTTTCCAGCAACAAGCAATTTGTCTATTCACACTAAATGCTAAACTACTACACATGACGTGACACAACCACAACCAATCAGAAGATATTTGATGTTTAATGTACGGTTGTGAGGAACAGGAGTTTGGACCAATGAGATTTCACAGTGATAAATGGCCACCAAAAAAAAAGAAAAAAAAAAAAGATCAAGACAGGATTTGTCCACCAATTTGTGACAGGATTTGTTCACACTTTTTTAAAAGCTGATTTTCTGGACCAAATGTTCAAACAGCAAACAACAACAACAAAATCACAGAACAGAAAAAAACTACGTTAAATTAATTTTATTGTTTCTTGTTTAGACTGCAAAAAAAAAACTAAATAGATTCACAGATTTAGGACAAAGATTCAAGCAAAAGATGTTGTGGACAGCTGGTTAGAAAAAAAAAAAAAAAAAGATTAAGACACGAGAGAAAGTTTTTAGCACGTCACTTTCTTGCATTGTGCCTGAGTAGCCAGACTGTCTGTGTTTCTTTCCCGAGGGTGAATGACAGAACTGCTGTAAGCTATTCGAAGGTGCATCTAAAATCAGGCCTTGGGTAAAGCAAAGTAATAAGTTGGAAACTAAATAAGACGTCTCGCTCAAGTAATTGGGTGTCCAAGAAGAAGAAGGGACATTCATAATGAATTAGATGTAGGGAACATACAAGCAGTGTTGTGTATATGTGAGCGAGAGACTCAGGTAAAAGCCCAGAGGAAGCAGTCCTGCATCCACCAGCTGCTTCTTCTGATTTCACGCTTCATTGGCCTCATTAATGTGGAGCTGAACCTCACGCCTGTGGAGACAATCGGCAAGATTAGTCTCTACCACATTCCTACTCTCTCACTTTTCCTAACAGTGTCTCTCCACACTGCCTTTCTCGTTCTCTCTCCGTGGACACAACAGTACAAACTTTCTGGAGGAGAAACTGTGTTTGCAGCATGCGGAGAAGATCAGGGGAAATATGAGCTGCACACAGGCAGTGTCGGCCATTATAGCGAAAGTTGGAGGAAGATCATGGTTACGAACTCAAAAACACCAGCAGAAAAAAACACTAAGCAGACAGCGTACACAATATTCAGAGAAACACAGCCACAGCGTCAAGTCCCAGATAATTGTGTCCTTAAGGAATATGTCACCCAAAAATGTTAAAGTTGTCAATTATGTCTCAACAAACCTATATGGCTTTCTTTCTTCTGTTGAACATAAAAATAGATATTTTAAAAAACGTTAATGCTGCTCAAACTACAAATAGAGACTAGGTAGCTATCAAGATCCAAAAAAAGCATCATAACGTAAGTATCATAACATTGGGCCGTGCGAGTGATTTGGAGCTCAATTAACATGTCTCATTTATACATGTTGAAATGTGGAAACCGTGATACCTTTTTCAGAGTTCTTTGATGAACAGAAAATTCAAAAGAACAGCATTTATTTGTAATATAAATCTTTTTTCAACATAATAAATTATTTTTTGAGCAATTTAATGCATCCTTGCTGAATACAAGTATTAATTTCTTTCCAAAAAGATCTTACTGAGCCTACATTTTTGAAAAGCAGGTTACATAATTGGTGAAGTAAAGAGGACATTTTGATCATTTTAGTCAAAGCTTCGATGGAAAATGACATTCAGGAATCATCAGGGCTGACACGAGATAAACGCAAACAGACGTTTTTCCTGGGAGACACCAGCTTTATCTGCACAACTAATGAGGAACTACTCCTTCCTCAAATCCATAAAAATACAGCTGGGAGAGAACTAACAACATATATACATTCTAATTTAATCTCATTTGTTCTGTCAACACACAAAGTTACATTTGACCCCCAGAGAATGCTGAAAAACTGGTTGTCAGGAAACATTGTGCAGTTATGAGCATTTCTTCAAGACAAGATTGATGGATCAATAAACTGTGTTGCTTTTCTTTACAGGGGGACTTGACTAAACAAACCGTGAGGAAACCAGAGCAGCGTTATTGAGCAGAAGTCCTGATGTGATGCTGACTGATGAAATAAAAACACTCAGATCTTCAACCGTGATAACACGGTGCATGATTCTGAAGCGCAGAGCAAGAACATCGACATTTTTGTCTGGGCAAGCATGTCAAGCAATGCAATGAAAGCGAAAACGATGAGTGGGCAGCTCTTTTCAAGCGTAAGCACTATAGGTTAGCAAGAAATTCATTCTTCATGGTAAAACAGCAGTTGTTTAAAAGTCAAAGATCAATGCCAACATGGTGGATGTAGTATGTTCTACACATTAGGAATACGCAGGACTGAACGATACTGCTGCGGCAAGTCAACATGGGAAAATGCGAAAATACTGGCTAAAGTTTTGTGTAGGCAATATATAAAACTGGCATATATCAATTAAGCTTGCTTATTCGCTTGTTATACTACCAGTTATGAGGGATAATACCATTTTATACAATTTTAAAGGGAAAACATGAATGAAACTCACCTAACAACAACAGATTCCATGTCAATATCCTAACAAATAGAATACCCTTAAAGGGTTAGTTCACCCAAAAATAGATATATTTTTTTACATCTGTTCGTCATATAAATTAAATCCATTCCTCATATAAAGTCTCTTAAGTCGAGTCTCTTGAGAATATTTGGACTAAACCACTCGAGTCATATGGATTTGTTTTAAAATCTCTTTATGAACTTTTTGAAGCGTCAAAGTGGTAGTTGCGTAGAGTGTCAATGGAAGGACAGAAATATCTCAGATTTCTTTTAAAATCTCGTGTTTCGAAGATGAACGAAAGTCTTATGGGTTTGACAATTCTTTCATTTTTAGGTGAACTAACCCTTTAAATAATGTATAGTTGTTGGTACACACACAAGCTTTTCTTGTGATTTTGCCACCTGTCATATGTACAAATTATAGAGAAGGGCATTCAAATACGGACGTACAAGAGGTGGCCGTGGTAACAAACAACCATACCTTGACTTGCTGACTTAATTTAAAAGGTTTAAAATACTAACTTTTATTTGAGGAATTCTGTTTATGATATTGAGTTTGTAATAAATATGCCTACACTGGCTAACGGTGATTAAGTGAATGCTTACGTGTAATGTACAATGATCACAATGCAAGGCAAGCACAGGTGCATGTACAACCTATTTTTCAGTGCCATTCAGTATGGGATTTGACTGTTTGATTCATAGATTAAATAGTCTATTTTTAAAAGGATTGCTTATACAGACTGTGTGTTCTGGGGGTTTGTTCGACTAGTCTGTTACAACATGTCCGTTTAAATGGTAATGAAATTAGTCTAAACTACAACAACCTTCCAATTCAGTGCATATTGCTCTGAAAAAAGAAAACTAGTTTCATTATCATCAAAAAAATATTATTTAGCATCACCAAATCAACCTAAATACATTAATTTATACCAATAAAACACATTTTTATGGGTTCAATCAGGTAAAATAGCTCTTCAAAGTAACAATTGTAGGCGACCACATTTTAGATGTAGTGCTGGAATTCAGAGGCTGAGGCTGTCTAGGTATATGTGGAGGTAGATGAGCAATGCTGGAAAACACACACACACACACAAACAAACCTCAGACGCAGCAGCAGTTTCCTCGGTACGCTTGAGTTCAGCCTCCGGCCCTCGCAGGGTCTGCAGGAAGAGGGCGGCTTTCCTCTTGCGCTCAGCCTGAAGCTGCCGCTCTTTTGACTCTTTGGAGGCCTGAGCCAGTTTCTCTCTCGCTGCTGCTGATAACCGGTCCTCTAGCTTCTGTTTGGCTGGAAGAGAAAAGGGAAGAGAGGTCAGACACACACATTTGTCTTGATACACACCATATGCTCTAAAAACTAAAAGCATGTGCGAGTGATCTTGCATGCAGAGGTGCAGTGAGTACGCAAACGCAAAGTATTTCTAGATGAGGTCACTCGTGACTTACCTGGTTTTGTAAGCCCTGCGTGCCTCATAAAATCTGCATAGAGCTTAAAAAGCTACAAGATAACGATGCGTCACATTTTAATGTTTCGCATTTAACGCGATAAAAATAACATTCACTCTCTGTTTAGGTGTTAAAGGCTGCCTGGCTACTGATTGTATAATAGTCGACAGTGTCTCAATTTATCTAGTTCAAGTAGGCAGTGTACTCATGTATAATTTTTCAAGTTTTGTTCATGGGAACAGTGATAACAAAAGAAAAAGAGGGGGAAAAAAAACAAGTCATTATATTATACAAGAACAAGTAGAGGGCCCTGTCAGCATTCGCACTAAAAATAGGTCCCCTGCCACGAACAATCACATACAACTCCGGAGCAAACACAACTGGAGAGAGAACAGAGGCATCTCCATTACGTCATTTTGAGAAAATAATACTAAGTGTTGCAGCGAGAGACAGAGTTAGGAACGGAATTTGTGAGAGATGTTCCTTAATCAGTGAAGCTCAAAATCATAAGTTATTCGCACCACCCTGAAACGATCTTGCAGCCTTGACGTCCTGTTATGATTTAACCTAGTCTTCTATTAATGCACGGCACTGTGCCATCTCCTTAATGAGGGAGCTTAGAGACAAACCACAATGAAATGACGAGCAGAGACTCTTAAACCATTTCAGATGTGTTCTGGAAAGAAAATGAAAGAATTGTACATATTAATTGTACAATATTACAATATAAGTCTTTAGCTGATTCAGTGAGAACCAGATCAGACCAATTTATGAACGAATCATTTAAATCGATTTTGCTAGCTGAACCGAACCACCAAATTCATTGAAAAGATCTGATATGGCACATTCACAAATTTGGCACTGACACTTCTATCGTGAGATCTAGGGCAGATCTCCACATTTCAGTGAAAAATTAATTTCAATCTGTAAAAAAAAATAAAAAAATAATAATATATATAAAAAAAAAAATATATATATATATATATATATATATATGTTCTTCAGAGGTGATCTATTCCACAAGGTATCACTTAAATTGCCCCCCAAAATGTACAGAATTAAAAATGATGAGCCATTTTGGCACATTTAGTAGTTCTTATAACAAGAGTTGCATTGAAGTTGCAAACAAATCATCCCATGTAGTTTATTTGTTTTTATATAACTAATCATTCTATCTTTTCTGAGCGCTTGTGCTCATCCCTAGATAAAAGACTGCAATAACGTTACACGTGTGACAAGCACTTTCAATGCAACCCCCAGCACTTAACACCTGTAATTTTCTTGCGGCATTTCTCAAAGCAACGACTGAAGTAATTGTCTGCTTTTTCCTGCAAATGTCCTTCTCTCGCATATTTTCTCATCTACACACTTCAGAAGTCAATGAGCAATTGAGGCTGCGAATAACATTGACAAAATCCAATAAGGCTACCTTTTGAAACTACAATTTGTAACATAAACAGGTAAGCTTCTGAGGGAAACACAAGGGGTGTAAATACTTTGCCTCTCAGCTTTCACAACACACAAGCGGAAGAGACGGCAGAGAGTCGACCCAATAAAACTCTCACTCATGATCACACAAACTCACTCCACTCAGTAAATAAACTAAAGGTAATAGACGGACACATGAAAAGAGACTGAGTGCGTGCTGAATTGTGCATCTGTGATTCTTTAACAGCTCATCAATACAGATTATGTTCCTCCAGTCCGGATGGGTCGATAGTCATGCAATCTAAGCTAGTTTGCCACTGAGCGAGGCCTTCTTTGCTGCAGTGCCATTTATTTCACTTCCCCCGCGCAGTAAACTTCCTCTGGGCATCTGGTCTTATTACTGTAATTACCCCTGCGTTCCAGGAGCATTACTGCTTAGCGTTTGGACGGAGAGTCTGCCATGTGCAGTCCGGTGTCATTGATAAGGTTTAAACAAATTAATTTTTAATGAGGAACATGAAAACCAATGCAAAGCCTACATGTTAGAACGAAATGTGTATCTCTTGTTAAAGGAATAGTTCAAACAAAAATGAACCTCTATCATCATTTACTCACCTTCATTGTCGTTCCAAACTCATTTGACTTGCTGTCTTCCATAGAACATAAAATATTGAATAATATCCTGGCTCGACCCTTTTCCATTTAATACGAGTAAATTAGTACTGGGGCTGTAGACCTCAAACTTGTTTGAATGGATATGGATGGCAAATGGCAAGATTGTCTATGAATTCTAACTTAAATTTGAGTCCCAAATTATATCATAATATATCAAATCAGATGTGTTTAGAGCAATACAAGTCATATTGGAGACATCTCTATTGACATTATATATTGAAAACAGTGGCCAATTCATTATTCAAAATTTGTCCTTTTGTGTTATAAGGAAGAATGGGTTTGGAATGGCATGAGAGTGATTAAAAATGATGCAGAACTTTCATTTTTAGGTGAACTATCCCTTTAAATGCAATATATCATGAAAACTAAAAACATTCAAGAGCTGATAAGATTTTAAAACTATAAAGCAAGGATTTATTTAACTGATTAATAGTGACCATAAAGTCTTAGTGTATTATACAAATTTAAATAAATGCTGTTCTTTCGAACTTTCCATTCATCAAATAATCCATAAAAAATGTATTATGGTTTCTACAAAAAAATATGAAGGATCATGTGACACTGAAGACTGGTGTAATGCCTACAGAAAATTCAGCTTTACCATCACGTGAATAAATTACATTTAAAAATGTATTAAAATAGGACATTTTTAAACTGTAATAATATTGCAAAATATTATTGTTTTTACTGCATTTTGATCAAATAAATGCAGTTTTGGTGAGCATAAGAGACTTGACAAAACACAACGTGTATTCTGTTTTTAGCCCAAAACATATTTTCAATCTCTCATGCACACCTGCATGTCTCATTTCCTGTGAAGACACTGTCGGTATCTTTGATTGAGAGGTGTCCTGCTTGTTTTAACTGTGTGAAACTCTCCCTCTTAATTATGGGAGACAGTTACTGCCGCTGGTGAGCATGGTCCATATGGATAGATCTATTACATTACGGCCCTGGCCCTCGCCGAAATAATTGAATGCGCTGCCAGTCATGGTGATGTGACAGCGATCAGATCACTCACTATGTAAAGTCTCTGAGGGTCAAAAGAACAAAGAAGTCCAAGAAGTGGAGCGAAATCCGGTAACTCTTGGCTGAATGCGATCAAGATAAACTACTGTTTGTTTCGCAATATTTATTATCTTGTTACAGTAAAATATGTTTGGCTTCTAAGCTTCTGGCCATTGAGAAATTACATTTGAGCTGCAACAATTACAGTGAAGGAAATCAGCATGAGTTATTTTTGTAATACTCCACAAACTGACTCATCTCTTCTGTTTGAACAATTTGTATGAACATTATAAAAGAACAGCCTTGAAAACAGCAAACAAGGGCTTATTTCAATTAGGAATTACTTATGAAACTTCTGAACTTCAGACTTTCAAGCTCAAAAATGGCAAAAAGAGCACCATTGAAATATAATATTAATATAAAATAATTTATTTATAATATTAAAATATTATTCTCCCTTCTTTTTTCTTTACTTACTTGTTCCTTCCTGCCTGCCTGCCTTTATTTCTTGTCTTCCTTTCCTCCTGCCATGTTCTAAATCTACATTTTCCCTCTTCCTTTCCTTCCTTCCCTCTTCCTGTCCTTAATTTCTTCCTATCTCTTCCTTCTTATCTCTTCCTTCCTTGTTCCTTTTTCCTTATTTCCCTCTTCTAGTTCTGTTTCTTCTTCCTTCACTTTCTCTTTGCTTCCCTCTTACAGTCCTTCATTCTTTCTTCCTTGATACTTTCTTCTTTCCCTCTTCCTGTTCCTCATTTTCTTTCTGTTTCCTGTTCTTTGTTTCCTAATCCTTCCCGTCCTTCATTCATTCTTCCTTCCAACATGATCTCCCTCTACCTGTTCTTCATTCTTTCTTTCTTCCTTCATACCTTCCTTAAATCTTCCAGTTTCTTGATCCTAACCACCCTTTTCCCATCCTTGATTTATCCATCCTTTTCAATCCTCCTGTCTTACCTTTTTTTTTCTTTCAATCCTATCTCCCTTCCAACATTCCTTCGCTCTTCCTGTTTTACGTTCCGTCTTCCTTCCAACATTCCTTCCTTCTTCCCATTTTACATTCTATCTTTTCTATCTTCCTTCCAACATTCCTTCCCTCTTCTCATTTTACGTTCTATCTTCCTTCAAAAATTCCTTCCCTCATCCTGTTTTACGGTTTATCTTCCTTCCAACATTCCTTCCCTCTTCCCGTTTTATGTTCCATCTTCCTTCCTTCCCCGTTCCTGACCTTCCTTCCTTTCAAATTTCACCTTTCAGAGTTCCACTGACTTTGGATCAACATGTGTGTGTGTAAAAAACTTGATGTACCTTGTTTGGCCTCTTGCTCTTCCAAGGACAGTCCTGGTTTCTTCTCCTCAGCCAATGGAGGCTGAGGCGGCTCTCTGGCTGCCTCAACCAATCCTATGGCCAACTCTACTCCCTCTTGCACCTCCCCCTTCACCCCATCCTCATCCGAGTCGTCGTCCAGCCGCACACGATTCTTCTCCAGAGGTAAAAGGTCGTTTTCTTTTGACTTTATGGCAAAGCAGATAGGTGCAAAAGACGCTGGGCAGTGGGTGATAATAGACAAGTTTTATTTAGTAAATGTCTTTAACCTTCCTCAAGTCTACTGCATAATTACGGTCAAACACATGACATGATCATTAAGTCCAATAGCTCATCTAAATGAACATCAGTGGAGACAGAGGGGTCAGTATTTTTTTAATGCTAAGTGAAACAGCCTGAGCTGGGGCTGCACCAATAATCGCAATTTACATGTAATCGCATGTTTTGAAATTGCAAAGCCTGCGATTGTTTTATATGCGCAGCTTGTCATTGATATACGACACTGTAAACACTGCTGCATCTGAAAGCACTGCGAGTTTGAGTCACTTATAATGTGCATTTGAAAAAGCAACACGTCAAACATCTTTCCAAACATGAGAAGCATTTATGAACCTCTTGTCCAACAAAAGACAACATTTACAGGGTTCTCAAGTTTTATCAAAAGCTTGGAGTGAGATCACATGCGGTTAGGGGAGGAGCCCTAATGGAGCCCCGCCCCCGCCAGGCCCCGCCCCCCAATTTTACCCATTGTTCATAATTAACCAGCACAAATTGAAATTATAACAATTGGTAAATCTGATAAATGACAGAGCAATTCATCACATCAAATATACTCTTTAATGTTAGGCTATATTTCAAAATTACAAATATACAAAAATTACAAAAATATAACAAATTGCTCCAAACAGTTTGGAAAAACAAATATATTAAAACATATTATATAAACAAACTTTTATGTTAGATGCGATTAATCAATTTGACAGCACTAGTTTAAACATACTTTTTTTTTTATGTTTGTTGTAGTATATATTTTATTATAGTTTTTTTTTTTTTATATATACATTTTTGAGTCATGAATAATATTATCATTTTCTTGAACTTATAAAAACTCTGGTACAATGCTAATTATTATCTCAAATGGTCAAATAAATTTTTGCTTTTTCCCTGACATCTTTGAAAAATACAAATGCAATGGCAATGATTAATGTATGTTTTGACAGGATATAAAATATTACCCAGAGCACTCTGCTTTAATACATGTAGCCTTAATGTAACTAGAAAGACTATTAATACAGTATAATATATCATTTAAAATAAAATTAAGAAATACATCTTCATTCATTCCCATACCCACTAACATTTCCCTTAGTTTCAGATAACGTAAGCTAGCCGAACTGAGCCAAAGCTTCTGGCCTGGTTGCAAAGTAGTTGTAGAGTTTTTGACTGCATCAATAATAATGTATACGATGGGCCATATATTACATGTTCTAGCCTAAAAATGTTAGACGAGCTTTCTTCCAACTTACCTTCTCCATCACGACGTGTGTTCGCGCGATGTTGTTGGTTACCTAGTAACGAACGTACGGTGGCCGAGAATGTTCCGTCAACTTCCGTGTGTTCGCGCATCTAACGCAATCTGGCCGAGATACGTGCTGGCGGCAGGAAACTTCACTTTGTGTGCCTGCGCCTACAACGTTATATATAAAGCTTGCAGGACAACTTGGTTGGCATTGCCTTTTCAGCGTGAGAAATACACGGTGTGGCGTGTGAGCGTGTGAACTGGTTGAATTGCGTGTGTCTCACGGCCAATGCGTGAGACTTGAGAACCCTGATTTAATAACATGCTTTTACGTCAAAATCACTTCATAATGACAGTTGAGCATCCTTCTGTGAGATGATGTGGCTTCTTACACAGTATAAGGCAGTCGTGTGTTTATTAGTCATGTTTAATCAAAGCGTTTCAATCTTCTGTTTATTCAGCTACAGTGATGATGCCTGATAGGGATTTTCTGGAATGATGTGCTTTATCGTACTTCAGCAGCGGGGCATATTTGGCGTGTCTGCGTGAGAGCGCCCTCTGGCTTTCAGATGGAGCAGCATTTACTACCGATCAACCGTGCTGCACTGACAAACTCTGCATAAAATAATTGCAGCTTTTGCCAAATCGCGTGCGGTTTCATTGCGATTAGTCGTGCAGCCCTAGCCTGAGTAATTAAAAGATGGAGAGACATGGGACAGTGTTGTAACGTAGCTGCATGAGGACATTCTGAAATGTCAATGTGGATGACAAGGATGTTCTGAGGTCAGGTGGTGGGGGGCTCGATCATGGAGCGCAGAGCTGCCTTACCTTTAAGGAGCTTGCCATCATTCTGCTGCTTGTCAGAAGAGCAGTCCGCTGTGCTGTCCCCCCTACTGTTGTAAAGCAAGGAACCCTGTGAAGCCGGGACAACAGGAACAGAGACAGAGAAGAGAGACACAAAGTTACTTTACTTTGTAGACACAGCTCAAGGATGAAAATCCTGAGCTCTCAGTTTTTATACAAAGGCTCTCTAAAAAGCGTGACAGCATTTTAAAGGACTTTCTTTGTACCGAACATGTGGTAATTCTGAGCCAGTAATTCCTTAAATGTACCGTTTCACAGGTGAAGAAGGGGATGAACGGGGGGAGTCTGAGAGAGAATCTTTTCTTTCTCTTCCTTTTAGTTTCCTTTACTTTCCTTCCTGCTTTATTTCCCTTCCTTGCTTTTGTTTTTTGTCTTTCCTTCCTTACCCTTTTACATTCTTTGCTGCCTTGCTTCCAGTCAATTTACATTCATTCCTGCCTTCCTTTGATATTTTACAGTCTTTCCTGCCTACTTTGCCAATTGCCATTTTACCCTTCTTTCTTCCTGCAATCCTTCCTTCCTTCCATTTTGCCTTTCATTTGAGCCTTTCTTCTTCCTGCCATCCTTATTTCCATTTTAACCTTCCTTCTTTCCTACCATCCTTCCTTTCATTTACCATCCTTCCTTTCATTTTACCAGTCTTTCTTACTGCCATCCTTCCATCAATTTTACCCTTCTTTCTTCCTGCCATTCTTTCTCCCATTTTAACTTTCATTCTTCCTGCCATTCATCCATCCATTCATCCAATAAGATCATTCTTCACTTCCAGTTCAATATGCAGAAACAAATACAAGTATGCCTTGTTTGGAAAAATATATAATTTTTGCAACTATGATGTATGCCTCAGAAATTTCATTACGTCACTTTTAAACAATGAAGAAAAGAAAGAAGAGCATTTCCCACTTGCTATATGGATTTTGGCCTGAGCTCAATTAGGATGAGATTCAGGGTTTGAGAATCACTCTGGAAGCAACGCTGATGGACGAGTATAATCTCAGCAACGTTCTACAGCAGAGGGAAAGTACGACAAGCTCCTTCACGGTCGTGTGGCGTGAGAGCAATGCAAGCCTGATGCTCTCGTTTATCAACCATCTGCCAGCAGACTGCATGCTCAAAATGTCTAATTCCACCTCAATACACATGGAAGTCTGGACTCCACACTGTTTTATGGTGAAAAACGCCACACTTTAATGAGGTACAGTGTTCCCACACTAATGAGTTGTTGTTTTCCTCATACTGACCCAAATCTTTGTGTTTTATTATTTTGTTTGAGTCAGCGCAAGAGTAAAAAATGAATATTCTACACTGCTGTACGAAAATGGGTATTGACACAAATAATAAAGAGAATCACACATGCTGTGATAATCCCATGTAATTTTGCTGCCGGGTTTTTTATGTAACAAGAAAAAAAAAACGTGAGAGGACAAAAGAGAGAGATTCTAAAAGTTTAGTGTCCCTAATGGAAGTTTTCAATATTTTACAGCTCTATTAAGAAGTGTCTGTAGATCCTCACTGTAGCCCTGGGTAAGATGAAGGGTCAGGGGGACATTAAACCCAGTTAAGAATCTATCACCCACAGATGAAAGACATGATGAAGGAATTAAAGTGGGAGATTGGATCTGTGACCAGACACTCGATAAAAAAAGTGAAGAGAGACACTGTGTGGAAAAGAGAGACACTGTGTGGGGAGAGAGAATGTTTCAGAGTAGCCTGTACTCCAACTTAGTGCTGAGAAACAAGAACCAGTTTCAAGAACCTTATTCATATACATTTAAGAAAGAAAGAAAGAAATATCTCCATTACACAAAATAATCACTCTAAGACATTTCTTTTTAATGAATCCATAGCAAAAAAAAGAAAAAGAAAATGAAAACAAATGAGCCTCAAACCTCACTGCTTACTGATTAATAATACTTTTTATAAATAATAATATATAATTTATTAATAATAATAATAATAATAATAATAAAAAAGCAATGTATATAATAATAACAACAACAACAATTAATACATGTATACAAAATAGAGGGGGCTATATATGGTTCAATATATTCAGTATTAATTATGTCATGGTTCTTCAAAAGTCAAAAAAAGATTTGTTAGTGGAGCCGTTTAGGAGCCGAAAACATTAAGCAGAATTGGAAGCAAAATCATTAAATTCCTTAAAATTCCCATCACTACTCCTACCTAGAGGAAAAAAACTGATCTGAATTACACGCACTCTCCTGAGCAGTGTATTTGTTTCCGCTTGTTTGCTCTGCTCGAAAAATGTGAACTTCAGTGTGCTGTTGGTTTCCAGAGAATCCTTCGGTAGAGACCTCTGATGTCAACTTATATCACCAAATTAATATCAAATGAACATTAATAACAAATCAAAGGCTGTTGTATAGACTCCCCCCTCAGAGCAACATTTCCTAGATTTTCTTAAACACATTCTCCCCTGCAGAGATGGTGCCATACTGAATGTCTTCATTCTCTCATATAAAGGCAATAATCCCTTAATCCTGTTTATGGGTAAAGTCAGCAGAAGAAATGCATGCTGATGGACCATGGCATGTGGAAGTAGCTCTACAATAGCAAACCACGGATGAGCAATGTGCCTACGGAAGAGTTAGAATGCTGTAATTCAGAGTAAAATGACAGGTGTCTCTCATGAAGGATAACAAAGAGATTTTGATGCTATAGGAAATATAACTCTTCCATCATCTCTAAGAAAATATGATATACGCATAATTAAATACACTCTTAAGTTGATCTTGTTAAATCAGACTATTCACTAACAAAACTTCTCTCTACACACAATGTACTAAATCTCAGAATATTTTCAGATTTCTGAGTTCACATTTCCGCCCCAATCCCCTGACATCACATTTGTATTAATTGGTTCCGAACAGCGGTGCGGTTGCGCCATCAACACAGTTCCACCATGAATACTAGCGACAGCTGTTTAGCTCGGTTGCTAAGTAACAACTTGGGAGGAGAAGGAATAAAAACAGGAATATATTGTTCGCTTGACTTTTTTTCTTGACACATGTTTTTGTCTATTTGGTACAGGACTGAAACCTACATACTTATAAGTTGAATAAAAAATCTGAACCAAAAAAAAGAAAGAAAAAAAAGAGCTGAAGGATGACATGCAATTTGATTGTTTAACTTTCTCAATAAAGTTTTTGTTAAACAACAGAAAAGGTTAACCTTTTTTTTTACACCGTGATAAGTGAACAAACAAAATTAAGAAGACTTTAATGCAAGAAGGTGAAGGTTTTTTATTTAAAAAAATCCCTTTTGTTAACCTTTCAAAGAACATTTTAAAGAAAAGATGACACTTGAAAAAACCGGGGATAAAGCTGTAAATTACTTTTAACAAGAAGCAAATATAACAAAAGATAAAAACACACCAAAATGCTGCTTAACACCTTTCTTTTTAACATTAGGTATATACCGCTATTCAACACTGCAAGAAAACAATGTTGTTAAATGTTTATGCAACAGTTCTTATTTGAAGATGCTCCAATATTTCAACTGACTGCATTACATTTCAATTCATATCTTAGGCTGAAAAATTTGAACAAACATGATAGAATTATGTGTTAAAACATAAAAGTTATGCCAATTTACATGTTGTAAGAAAATGTGCCTTTGCAAAAGCAAATGGTTGTGTCTTGCCTACATGCTTATTGCATTTGTCTTGCATCCAAGATGCAAAGAATACAAGCTGCCCACCTAAGGCATTTTCTGCAGAGACGAGCATCACTTGGGTAAATTAAACCAGAATGTTTTCTAAGATGCATCTTCAAGACTTTCTCAGTGTGGTTTCTCACATCCTAACTCAGAAAGTAACTTTCATGTAAACCGAACTGAACTTTGACATCAAACAGACAGAAAACTCCAAAGTAAAAATGTCTTACTGCAAGCACAGTGTTTACAGACTTTTTTTTCAGAGCAGTGGCAAAACTGCTTTCGTAACCACTTGTAAAGATTCACTAAAACTTCAGGTGGCAGAGAATGCAGAAAGTGAAAACAAAAACAACAAAACTTTTGTTTAGACAAGCTACTTTTTTTTTTTTTGACAACAAAAGTAGGTTTCTTATCTGAAAAGTCAAAAGTAGAACCAAAATGCTCTCCAGACAGCGGAAGACAACAAAATCAAGAGACCGAGAACAACATCAACAGTAATATTCTGCTTTAAAGAAACTGGTGACTCTTTTAGAGATGCTGCCCCTGTTCCTTTAGTTAATCAGTCTAAATGAGCTGCTGGAGGTCTTGTGTTGTGAACAGTTTGATTATTTCCACTAATAAAGCCATCACTGCAGTGGCCCGAGGACGGCTGGGTTATCTGACGAATCCACTGCCGACATGACACAGCAGGGCACTACTACAACACTGGATAAAAAAAGGGCACAATACAAATTGGAATAAAAAGAGACAGCAGGGTGAGCTGAGGGAGGAGAGGTGCAATCCAGGTTCATTTCCCCAGAGGAAAACACAATGGAAGGAAGCAAACAAAGAAAGCAGGGTGACTGGTGTTTCACCTCTTCAAAGGTGAGCTGAAGTACTGCAGACTGAGCAAAGAAAAACAGGCGCAAATCAAGAACAATGCCTTCCGAGCTGCAAGCACAGAGCTAATTGGGGTATAAAAATGCATCTTGATATGTTAAGAATGACAATTAAAAGGATTGCTAGTAGCTGAAGAGAGTGAGAGATAAGGGAGAGAATGAGAAAGGGAGAGGAAGAGAAAGATCTCTCTCAATTTGTATGTAAAAACAAACTAAAAACATGTATACATGCATTTCCAATGGAGCTGTATGGGCTAGACTTAAGGCAAAAATGTTAAGCTAAAACCCTTCTAGTCAAAATCTGCTAAGGGATAATTAATGTAACAACAGTGTTAAAATGTGATTTTTCACTATTATTTACAACAAGATCAGCATTTTCATGGGTTTAAATAAAATATTTTTGTTATAAGAGATAATAAAACAACTTTGTGCATCCAAACAACTTCTTTCCCGGTAAAAAAAAATGAATTTGACATTTTGACAAGCCAAACATGTCATACTTTGAGTAATATGCTATTTATTTAAGCCACGAAATAAACTTCCGTAAAATGAGTATAATTAACTACACAAAAAGCATTTAGAACATCTCCAGGCCATTTTATAATTACCCAAAAATCAAACAGTTCACACCCTACTACGTTATTACGCATGTCAAAACATTAGGCTGGCGGTCGGTTGAAATATCAGAACTAAAAACATCTACATAACGCACTCCTTGGCATCAATCACTTCACTGAATACAAGCTGGCTAAGAAATAAATAACTATTACCTTACGGTCCATCTGTTTTTAAATCCACATCATTTTAATATCACGACATCGATGTCAGTCAAAAAATAATGTGCATAAAACATGGTAGTATTTATGAGAAGCAGAGCTAAAAGAGAATAAATGACAATCCAATTGAAAAACTTTGCCGGGTTAGTGAACATCGTTCAAAGCGTTTTGTCAAACTTTTTTTTTTTTTTATGCACAAACTACACATTCTGATTGTGACATTCCTGATTTGAACATTTTCAATAATTTTCTATTCTTTACTGATCTTTCTTTTTCATAATTTTGGCAATAGATGAACTGTTAAATGAGTGATCTTGAGATGAGTCCCTGTAGTCGTCCGATTTGAATCTGATGAAATATATATTATAAACTTGACAGGTGATTTTTTTATAAAAAGTTTGATTAAGATTAATAAGGCAATTTTCAAAGTTTGATAAAGTGACTACAGTTGTATGAGGATGGTCAAAAAGTTGAAAGACTGGATATGCACAGCTAAGATTAGCACTTTCACAGCTCATGTTAACACATCATATTTAAAATATAGTGGATCAACTAGAAACAACAGGCATTTTTAGCAATGTCTTGCCTCATAAAAATAACTACAAATGAAAATATAAGAAAAACTGTAACTTTACAATAAGGTTCAATTTGTTAACATTAGTGAATTCATTATGTACAAGGAAACTAACAAGAAACTACTTTTATAGCATGTGCCAACCAACGTTAATATCAATGTAAAGCACAAGTTGTATAAATTAAAATTCGACAAAGTTGTATGAATAAACATGATTAACAATGAACAATAGTGTGTTTATGAATTAAAATGAACCTAGATGAATAAATGTTGTAAAAAAGTATTTTAAGCATTTACATAAGTATAACGTTTTTAAAAAGCTAGTTGTTCATTGTGACCCATTTATAATTTTTACAAACTGAGAGATGAGATGAAATAACTTTCTTTTGAAATAATGGAATGTTCATACTGTAAGACTGTTATCACCAAGACTTTGATTAAATACACAGGATAATTTTCTTTACAACTAAAAGAGACATAATAAACGAGGTTACTGCACACAAAATGCTAGGATTGGTGGAGAGACTAATTACAGATATAATCTATAATTGATGAAGCAGACAGTCAAAGACAAAGACTCAGCTCATAGGCTTAAAAAAGAGGTTTGGGTTTTTAAATATGCCTGCTTAATCACCACAAAAGTGAACAGGAAGAGCTTCTGTTTGTTCTTACACCGTCGCTAATGGCCAGCCAGATGCAGTAATTACAGACTGTGCTTTTAAAGTATGTATGAGAGAGAATACGGGAGTATTAGGGTTTGAAAAAAAGCAGATACCCAGGCAGCTCGGTTGGTCCTTAAGTGAACTTATGCGAGAGCCACAGCCAGGAGTGGAAGTGAAGAGATCACGTTGTATGTGAGAAAGTTGTGAGGAGTGACAATAAATTAATGTGAAAAGTCTGACAATGTCCATCCAACTATGCATTTTAACACATATTTGAGCTTCTGTGTTGTACGTCAGAACGTAGGCTCACTATTGGCCAACGCCGGTCATGTGTGTGATGCGTGTGACGTACAACACAGAAGCGCTGCACTGTTACACTACGTGAACTCACTCAAGAGGCCCACATAGAAGAAAATGAATAGTTGAATAAAGTCGTTATTTCTGTGTTTTTTTGCGCACAAATAAATAATAAATAAAATAAACAGATAAATAAACAGATAAACTTATGATTGAGCCACTGTAGTCACTTGGACTATTTTAAACATTGTCTTTAACTTTTCTGGGCCGGCAAGTTTCAACAACATAGCAGCCTATGGAGGAGTGAGACAGCTCTCAGATTTCATCAAAAATATCTTAATTTGTGTTCCGAAGAAGAAAAATAGTCTTACAGGGTTGGAACAACATGAGGGTGAGTAATTACAGACGGAATTTTCATTTTTGGGTGAACTTACCCTTTAAATTGTAATAATATTTCACAAAGATTGCTGTTTTTTTAGTTTAGTTTTTTTAATTTTTGATGAAATAAATGCCGCCTGGGTGAACTTAAACTCAAACTTTTTAAAAAGAACTGTAAATATACAAAAACATGGCAAATAAACAATTAAATCTGACAACTATGGTATTAATTTAATTATTTAGCTCAAATAATTCAATATATGAGTATAATCTAGCTAATCCACTTGCATTCTTAAGCAAATAGACCAGGATATGCCTATAAAAGAGCTAATTTACTTATTGGTAAAGGAATACCTTCCTTTTTATAAAAAAGAACGACATCCTTCTATGAGTGGTCATACTGTATGGAGTCAATATAGGGCCATATATATCTGCAAAATAAAACAATGTTTTGCAAACAAAAAAAATGTTTTGCAAAAAAAAAAATGTTTTGCAAATAAAAATTAGAGTATTGAGATTTTTTTTTGCTTTTTTGCAAGTAAAAAAAAAATTATTGCAAAAGAAAAGTTAACCACTGAGAGAAAAAATAAAGTTTAGCAAAGTAAAACTTCAGCAGCATTGACTTTGCAACACATATTTCCCTTTGCGCCGCTCCTTTAAATCCGCGTTTCAGTCATCCGTGCCTCTGCGGCGCAAGCTTTCCTTTGCGCTTCATTTTTCTTTGCGCCTCGCTTTGTGTCCCTGATTTGACGTGGGGGGAGGGGTCAAGAGGTTGGGGTGTGTACAAGGGACGAAGGCGCGTCCCTCTCGTAACGTCATCAGCGCGAGCCCCAGACCGACTGGATCGATCGAAATGGCGGAGCAGAGACATGCTGTGCTGCGTTCCAGTCCACTTTTAGACACGCACTTGCGAACTTCCCTAAGCACTTCCCCTTGGAGGAATCCCTGCCGCCATTTTGAAGTGCGTTCCACTTCGTGAAGTGGACGAGGGAAGTTTATATGGACAGACCCTCGTTCCCTCGATTTTGACCGAGGGAGCGAGTCTGCTTCAATGTACACTTCAGGCACCTATATGTCCCACAATGCAGTACGATTGTGACGTCACCACATATCTCATCTAATCACCACCACAACAGACAACTCTATGATATATTAATATATATATTTTTAATTTAAAACAACCCAAACACACCTATAAACATTTGGATGCTGCATTAAACAAATTCTTAAAGGGAAACAAAATGTAAATAATAAATCAACTCCACAGCTGATTCCAAGTGATCAAGGGCTTAGGACGTTCCATTTCAGCCCATTGCAGTTTCCGCCAGTAGTGAGCACTCGCAATGACGTACATCCGAGTGAACGAGACGGAGGGAAGTTAGCGAGTGACGGGCACTATGGCATTGACAATAATAGTCTGGGGCTCGCGCTGATGACGTTACGAGAGGGACGCGCCTTCGTCCCTTGTACACACCCCAACCTCTTGACCCCTCCCCCCACGTCAAATCAGGGACACAAAGCGAGGCGCAAAGAAAAATGAAGCGCAAAGGAAAGCTTGCGCCGCAGAGGCACGGATGACTGAAACGCGGATTTAAAGGAGCGGCGCAAAGGGAAATATGTGTTGCAAAGTCAATGCTGCTGAAGTTTTACTTTGCTAAACTTTATTTTTTATCTCAGTGGTTAACTTTTCTTTTGCAATAATTTTTTTTTTACTTGCAAAAAAAATTCTCAATACTCTTATTTTTATTTGCAAAACTTTTTTTTTTTGCAAAACATTTTTTTTGTTTGCAAAACATTGTTTTATTTTGCAGATATATATGGCCCTATATTGACTCCATAATACTGTCCTCATACTGTCTGCAGTCTATATTCAAGAGCCTGTGGATTTGATTCACTACTTCAAGTATTTTAAGTCACCAAAAACCAAAGGGAAGCAGTAGCCTTGGATGTACATAAAAAGAGAGAGGGACACAGGATCAAAAATGATTTAGCCGTGGAAAAAGAGCCCTAGAGGGGTCTGTAAAATGGCATGCTGCTAAAAATGTGCAGACAGCCTTTAAGCGTTGCTGTCGTAGCTGAGATACTGGTGCTCAGAGGCACTTCTCAAAGTCACTGACATGAGTAGCACATATCCGTCTGCCAAAATAAAACATGAAGAGATTATTACAGCCACCTTCTTTTAACCTCCTCCAGGTCTTAGTAACACACCTAATCATCAAAATATATTCTTTTGATTAAACAAAAAACAAGTCTAATTCAAAAAGATTTTTATATTAATGCAATTTTCAGCATGATATATTTGTTAGATATTTTGAAATGCGTACACAAGACATGCAAATGTATTTCCCTTACTATGGCCCTAAAAAGCCACAACAAAGATAATTCCTGTCTTTCACTTTTCATGTTTTTAAAGCAGTCTGCTGGATATGAAAGGGAATGCCAAAACCATGCCAGAGGGTAGAAAAACTAAACACTTCTAAAAACGAGAGCTTTAATTTACTAAGTCTAAGAAAAAACATGAAATATTGGTAGAGGCAAGAGCTGGGAGAAAGAGAGCAGAGTGGAAAAATAAAAATTTTGTATTATTTATTTTAAAAAATATCTCAGATTATATGTTAAGAGTAGTGCTGGTTAAACCTCAACAGGATCCCAAAGCAAAGTGGAGCGGTCTAGTAAGACCTTGACGTTTATTTTGTGATAATGGCAGTTCATTATTCTTGTTCATGATTACAAGGATATTATAAATAAATAATAGAACCAAATAAATAAATAAAAAGAACATGAAATATAGATCTGCCCTTCGGATACTAACTGGGTAACTTTGGAATACTCATAAACTACTTTCAACATACTACAATTTGGGACACACTAATTCTAATTTCAAATACTATTTAGGACAGATAGTATGCGAATTTGGGTGCAGCAATTCAAACTGTGCCGAGCGGGAGGGTTGGGAACCTCTGCTCTAGAGAGCAGTGTAATGAGAAAAAGATATGCTCTGTTGCAGAAGAAAACTCTGTGTAGTTCAGAAATCCTTCTAATGTACAAAAAAAGTCGCTCAGAGTAGAGGGTGGAAATGTAGTATTGTGGAGAGAAAAGAAGAACATTTTGATCAAATTTTTAATAACATGTTTGTGGGGAAAAGGAAAATAAAATGGATATATATAGTTGTTGATGGCATAGATATGCACTTTTATGACAAATAAAATATCAAACCAGTCCTTGCTATTGCATGCATCAAACAAAGTGTGTATGTGTGTGTGTGTGTGTGGGGGGGGGGGGGGCTTCAAGTTAAAGCTCAGTTATACAGAGGTCTGGAACTGCAGGGAAATGTTTCCACTTCTCATTAAAAGCAGCAAAAAGGCCCACCATTTCATTTAAACATGAGAGTGTGCCAAAACCTCAGAGCTGGAACCGCTGGCGGTGCAGCATTATGTCTTATGGAGAAACTCAAAGGCTGCAGCACAAAAACATTGATGATTTATGAAGTTGAGGGACCAGCCAAACGCCTTGATTATTATTACACAGGGAAATATTAACAAGGACCTCACCAAAGCAAGCAACAATTAAAATCCCACTAAGGTTCTTAGAATGCCACACAAGAACAAAACTTTCATTCAAAATAAATTTAAGAGGAGAAACTTGAGTAGTTGTATGCTTAAACTGAAAAATCTAATAATCAGACCATTAATAAAACCAAAAAAACAACAACTTTATGCTATCGTTGATCTGGAACTCACCAGACACAGTTTACTGCCATTTAGTGCCAAACTAGACTTGTTTTAATGGAACTGACATGTAAATCTTCTGATGAGGAGAAATAAAAAAGGACAATGGACCCTGACACAACCATTACCATGTTTTAAAAGACCTTATTAAACAAGAATACATGTTCTTCAAAGAGAACACTTCAAGAATTGTGATGATGGCTAAAGCAGACGGTTTTAAATACGAGACTGGGTCGCAATTACAAGAATCGGGACTTTCATAACCTGCCAGCTTTAAGGTCAAACTTCTTACCTGACCTTAAAAATAATTCAAAACCCCTGAACCATCCAGGATAATACATTATCCTCTAAAAGTCAATCCACAGCAGTCTCTGAGAGTCTCCAGACACAATTCTGCCTTGTAAAAGCTTTATATAGCAGAAGTTACCTCATATATATAAAAAAAATACGAAGAGGGAAAAACACGTGAAATGTGGTTACATATAGCTGACTTAGAACAGTCAGACTTTGCTGAGATGGAGAAATCTGAACCAAATGTCATTTGCTTTGAAGAAGATCCCAGAAGATCAAGTTTAAATGCTGGCTGAGACCGACGAATTTACAGGGCTGCTGAACTTTACGAATCACGCCAAAAACGTCCTCTGTGGATCCTGAATTAGTGACAAAAAAGGAACATAAAATTGGATAACTTTTATTCACCCATAAGAAGAAAAAAGGCTTTCTGGCATTTGGTAGGACATGGGTTTTAATGAGGGATTAGTTAGTGAAATATGACTGTCCAAATAAACTACTAACGTGTAGTGTGACACTCAAAGCAATTGGTTGTGGGATGGTGTCCTTGAGGTATGCATACAAAAATGTTACAAGAATAAATTGATTTTCACAGGCTTGGGGGTTCCTCTGTCCTTCCTCTGAACCTCCGGATTTCTATCCTGACCGTGCAAATAAAAATCCTCCAAACTGACTTGAATTAAAGAGCAGTTAAGTGTGCATGAATGCAGATGCACTGTAAACTCACGTCATCTTACAATGCTTAGACATGGTTCAGTTTTTCTATAAGTTTTCTTCTAATGACATGATAAAACGCACAATTTAAGATATTAAACTACTTAAGCAGAAAAAACTATTCAGTGTGCAAAACTTTTCTTGACAACATCCTCGATTTGAGAAAATTTGCTGTCCATAAAAATTACCGGGGCATGAAACTGTATTTTGCTGCCATTACATAACATAAATAAATATATCAAATCAAGAAAAAGAAAAGTGTAGTTCTCAGAAGATCTCTAGCATTATTTGTTTGCTTATGCCACTTGAGTTAATACTTAGTTGATAATTTTAAGAGTGATTTAAAGGGATAGTTCAGCCAAAAACGAAAAATGTCATCATTTACACACCCATGTGTTGTTAAAAACTTATATAAAACTTTATTTTGTGAATGACAAGAGAGATTTTGAAGAATGTTTGGGTCCAAACAACACTGAGCCACATTTACTTTGATTGCATGGACAAAAAAAATATTCTGTATTCCACAGAAGAAAGTAGGTCATACTGGTTTGGAACAACATGAGAGTGATTAAATGATGACAAAACTTTCATTTTTGAGTGAACTATCCATTTAAGCATCCAAAAGAATCCAAATACTTCTTGGGGCCACTGTATATAACTTGATCTACCCAGTTAATTTGGGGAATGCATGGTGAATTTTATGCACCCAAAGCAAAGCCAAAGCTTTAAGAGTTTGGGAAGCGTTCAGCACATGCGGCAGCTGGAATGATCGCCACCCAGCTGGAAGTACAATTAAGAGTGGAAGACATTCAAAATGAATAAACAAAAAAATTGCACAGCTTTCAATACAAAAAGTGAGGAAAAAGTGAGGAAATTAGCTAAAGCCGTAGCCTAGCTCTGTCTCTGGAGACGATATTACAGGCAGGGCAAGCAAATAACAACAGATCCTGCTGTGAACACGGCATTGATGAGTTGATTGCGACAGTGGAACATTTCATCTAATTTTCTCACCAAAACACTTTCTTCCTCTGTTTGTCTTCAATGTTATAAGCTCCAATTTTCTTTCGTTACTTATTACTCCCTAACTCTATATTTGAGAGATGTAGGCTGTAGCTCTAACATCTCTTCTGAAACAGTGATGGTACACTCTTGAAAACAAAGCTTATTTTGGGCATAAATAACCTTTAGCATACATGGAAACTTAACATTGCATAAAAGTTTCTTTATAGTGAAAAAAACCTCTGATTATTATTCACACTAAGAAAAATTTTTTTCTTTTAAGAACTGTTCACAAAAAGAATCTTAATATTTAAGTGTGTACCAGCTATGCAAACTCTACAGGAAACAATTCAAGACAATATTCCTTTTTTTTTTTGCAACTATATGTAAAACAGCCCCTACACCTAAACATTCCTGACCATAGACACTAGGGCTGAGTCACAATTCGCAGAATGTGATGTCAAATATAGGGATCATAGTTGATATGTGATCCATACGGACAAGGCACCAGGTTTGAAACGCACATGATTCTCGGATTAATTGCAAGGTTTAACCATCATAGAGTCAGAGTGAAAGTCTATCATTTGCCTGTGTTTAGGTCCAGTCAGTTTAAACATTCAAGCGATTTTAAACCTTTTAAGTGCAAGAAAACACGAAAGAGAACTCAATTCAGAACTCACGTGCCGTTTTCTGTGCGCACACAGAGCCGTGCAGACAGAACGCGAACACCAAATTCCGTTCCTTTATCATCTATTTGTGCTTGAACGGACACACACATGCAAAGCTATGTCAAAATCTTGGCGAGTATCCTCAAAATAAACACAGTCGCTTATGGCTTACGTAAACGTAAACAATTGAGAAAGAAAACGGATGCGTATCATTATATTGGATCTGTACTTTGGCTCTTAAAATCACTTCTGTAGCTTATATTTAATTTAAATTGAATTTATACAGTGAAGACTATGCAGTCTTATTTTACATTTGATTATCTTTATATTATTATTAATTTATATTATTATTAATTTATATTATTAAATTAATTATTACATATTATTTGAAAATAATAATTATTACCTAAATACTGTTTGAATTACCTGACAAACATAGACATAAACACAAACTGAAGCACTGTTTATTTCATTTATATTTATCTATGCTTGTAATGTGTAACTCTCCAAAAAAAATTAACCCAATCATACTAGAATGATTCATTCTTATAAAATAGAGCTATCCATCTGGTGAAACTGTTTTCATATCGCAATATATATTGGAGAAAAACAAAATATCGAAATGTTGTGTATATCGTGCAGCCCAAACAGGCAACCAATAAAACTGGTTTGAAAACTGGTTAGAACAAGGGCTGTCAATCTCATTTAAAAAAAAATTATAATTAATTACATATGCCTGATTAATTAATCATATTAAATCAGGCTTTAATTGCATCAACGGTGGAAAAAAATAAAATAATCACAATTTAAGTATGGATCAGGGGGTTTGATTAATAGTGCATTTTTTAAACGTGTTACTTAATAATTAATCATATTAAAATTACCACGTTCCATTTAAATCCCTAGCAAGAATGAAAAGTACAACCTCTACCAATGAGAGAATTTACCAAACTAGATGATCTACCATTAAAAACACACTGAGGTATCAAACAGTCCAAATTAGCAGAGATGACTATGACATGACCATGATTTGATTTCACCTGAGCTCCCATAGTCTCTGCTTAGCCTTGGATGAAAGGAGTGCATCACACACAAAACCACACATCAGAGCCTGATCCTCACATTTCTGACCTAAACACATACCGACAGAGACACACAGCCAAAGCTCGCAGCCGACGGTCTCATTAAGGGAAGGAGGATCTTCAGTCATGATCACACACTGTGGAAAATCAGCAGCTACAGACTGAACTCAATGTGTGTAAACTTAAGAGTGACATATGAAAACAAATCAACACTTAATATGAATTTGTATAAAACCATCAGAATAAAAACACCTTAAACTATGCAAATTACATTCCACATTGAACAGACAGCATGTAAAAGTTTGCTAATACACAGTATATGCAAGTACATCTTACATTCCATCCATTTTTCTATTCCATTGTGTCGTGCTTCATCTAGCTGTTTCTAAACAAATAACCTTTTTATGTATGTACGCCCAATGAATTCAAGGTATAGCGAATATTAATTAGATCATGCAGAAGTTGCTTGGCAACCTTCCATGGGAGTCGAGTCAAGTAACTTAATAAATATTCATGAACGACGCCTTTACAATAAAAGGATTCCTTAATTCGCCAGATGATTAGCAAATACTTAGAGGTGTATTAAGCATATTTTAAGAAACACTGTTGATATCTGAAATCAAACAAACACAACCCTCCCTTCATTGCTCCACCCCCAAAATGCAAGGGCACGCAATGCAAGAGCGGATATCTCTTTATCACAGCTAAAGTGAAGCAAAATAAGGCTTTGCGAAAATAAAACGAAGATGATGAATGACAAGGAAGAACAAAAAATGAACATAGAGTGCACAAGAGTATATATAAGCAAGAGTTCATTGTTTGAAACCAGTAGCACACCAACTCCAGATACACAATGACACTCAAAACTGTCCTGTTTTTATAGCTTACATTATAACAACAGCCTATTTTGGTTCTGTGAAACAGCGAAACCATTGTTGATCACATATGGAGCAGAAACAAAGCGACCTCAGCGCCCGTTTTCAGGCTTTCCCGCTTACATTGCTGGAAAGCTTTTCTAATTTGATTGTGGGTCCTAAAGCTCTTGCCTGATCATAACCCTTCTATTTCCAGTGATATTCCTCTGACCTCTTTTGTAATGTCTCTCAGCCATCTCTCTTTATACAGTCTTTCTTCAAATCTCCCTCTTGCTCACTCTCTCTCCTCCTCCATAACGAGTGTATACGCCCCCTACTGCTGATTGGCTACAAGTGTGTTGTGCTGCTCTGTCCAATCCACTTTCAACAGCGTTTCTTAGAAATCACTTACTGCATCTTTAATGTCTTCCTTTAACCCAGAAATGTAGTCCCCTTGGACAATGTAACAAATATTAATTTGAACACATTAACATTATGGTCTTTTTAAACCATTTGACTGTGCTCCTTACATTTACATTTATGCATTTGGCAGACTGTTTTATCTAAAGCAACTAACACTGCATTCAAGGTTTACATTTCATTAGTTCCATGCTTTCCCTGGGAATCAAAACCTCAGTCATGCTCTACTGTTTGAGCTACCGAGCACAAGTGCTTCTGAACCAAACTGTAAACAAATCCCTATTACTTCAAATTAAAGCAGACTATTATTGTTTAGTAGATATATTGGGAATTTAGATCACTTCAATGTTAAACAGCACAAGTGAAATCAACGATCGCTTAAAGCATGCATGCGTTCCATTCAAAACCATGAAGAATCCAACCTCCTTTCTACAATAAATATTATGCCAGTCTATCACTTGCTTTCAAAATTTGTATTAGCCAGTGCCATGCGTGGGAGAATTACAGAGAGGCCACTCTGAGCACTTACAGGCAGATGTATCCATAAAAACCCTCTTATTCTAATTCAATTCACTGGAACGTTCTTTATATTCAATAATGCGCAGCTGCAGTTAAGTCTATCTTGCCTCTCGATGCATTAAGAATGACCAGTGAGTTAATTATCAGTAATGACAGGGAAAACAACAAGTAGTCTTGGCATAATGGATTTACAGCATCGCACACACCATTAGAGGCAAAATACACATGAAAACAAATAAAAAAGAAAAGAAAATTAGGCCAAAAAATGTATAATCAAGGACGGAATTACGAGCCCTTATTATTTCTGTCCTTCTTGACATCTTTTTCAAATCACCATGACTAATTGACTGGTAAACATATCAAGATGGATTTACCTGAAGACACACAGCAGAAGTGTGTAATTTCTGCGGCAAATGGATTTGCAAAAATTATTTGGTTAAAAAAATAAAAAAATAGCCCTGGCCCAAAATAATACCACTGATTTAGTGTATAGTTTAGTTGGTTGTCTCTGCACACGAAACAGGGATAGGAGTGATTATTTTAAGATTGAACATTTTAGTTTTAATGATAAATCAATGAGTGCTTCAATGTTAATAACTTAACTGATTAAGATTCATGTTTTATTGGATAAACATAATTAAACATAAAAGTAATGAATTATGAGGAAAATTCTAATAAATTCGTAAGTATTTTTTGTTTAAATTCTAGTTAAAAATGGACAACTAATTGTTTTTAATGATAATCGACTGCATTTTCGAAAATTAAGTCAAATTAAACAGATACAGGGATAGGAGAGACTATTTTAATATTGAAATAACTACACACTTCAGCTTTAATGAATAAATTATTAATTCAATGTTTAACTGATTAAGCTTATTAAGTTTTACTAGCTTTAAACAATTATTAACAGTAAAAAATATTATTAAATTAAATGTTCATACTAAAACACTTTCTGAAAACGTTATGCAATATTTGGAAAATACTAAGTATTTTTATTAAAATTCTAGTTAAAAATGGACAACTAATCATTACATTTAAAGTGCCACATTATGCTTTTTCAAATAGTACCTTTCATGCAGTGTGTAATATAACTGTTTGTGAAGGTAAAATGTCTGCAAAGTTTTACAGATCAAAGCACAAGACAAGAAAAGTCTCCTTAAAAAAGAATCAATTCTGAACTGCTGAAATGAGTCATCAGCAATTCCACTCTTACATACCTTTGTAACAATGTAACAAATGTACATAATGCCAGCCAATGGTCTACATTGGTCTTTGCGAATGATGTCTACTTTGACACTGTTGCTGTAGCTGAGGCCTGGAAGAGTTTGGTTCGTGTTGTCGAGAAGACGCTGTGAATCTAATCTGCATGCACTTCAAAAGGCTGAGGACTCGCGCTGGAATTGACACGGAAAAACTGACACCATCGTTTGTATCACTGTGTATCAAGTTATGAGGAAACCTCAGAAGCAGAAATTGTTTCCAACATGCGCTAGACCAATCACAAAAAGACAGGGCAGTCTAACCAATCAGAGCAGAGTAGGCTTGCGGGAAGTTGGGGTTCAGAGCGAACGAACCGTTTTCAGACTCTTTGAGAAATGAGGTGATGTTGCAAAGTTTATTATGAGAAAACTTAAGTGTTTTTTTGTGTTTTTTTTACCTTGGAATTGGATGCATGTAAATCTATTGTAGGAGACTCCAAAACAAAATTAGGATCCTTTAAAATAGCCTTAATGGGGCCATTTAAATGATAATTGACTGAAAATTCTAGAAAATCTAGTCAAATTAAACCGATTCAGCTAAAAGAATGGTCTTCAACAAATGATTAGCAACCTCTAATATATCTGCTCCTGCTCCTTCCACATTATGCCAGTGTTAAACTAGAGCAAGGATGAAAGTAAACTGTTTCTGTATTGACTGCATGAAACCCTCTATTGTTTACTAATTGCCCTTATATTACACCCTTTACACTGTCCTAAACTGCCTTATTGAATTACCATTAAACTGAATTGTATTATAGTATTGTATCGCACTGTTTCTACATTACTAAAGAGGACCATAAGGTGCTAATCTGCCTACTGCACTGACTAATAATTCATCTGCATTAAGCTGGGGTTTTTCTTGCATCTATATTACAATTGTTTTATCCTACCGGTGCACAATAAACCATCACTCACAAAAGTTACCGTCTTGAACAGTTGATAAAACACTACATTTCTCTCAAAATCCATGCACTGCATTTTTGCATACTGATGTTTCTTAATATTTCTACTGATGCAAGTCAGCAAATGTCAAATCAAGGCCCTCTCCTTGAAAATGTGAGAAATTAATGAACAGAAATATACGGGGGTGAATAAGCAATGCAGAATCCACAGAAGTGGCCTTGGAGAAGAGCCACCAAGTATTAAAAACCTTGAAGGTTATGAAACATGATTATTTAAGTTGGTAAACATCAATTTCTGAAACCAAATGAGTAGTTATTGAGACGCTAAATATGTCAAAATTGTGTTATAAGCATCGCATATACATGCAAAACAGTTTGCTAGTAGGAGCTGTTGCTGTAATAAATGTACCTGCATCTGCTACACAAATACATTTCAATGTAATTACAAATGAATTTAAAAGAGATAAAAACTAGTGCGCGAGAAAAGGAAAGAGAAATTAAAAAGAAAGATTAAACTACCTCCTGCACACTCAGGCCTTCTTTCTGCATGAAGTAGTGCTTTTTAAACTCGTAATAGGAGTTGTACTGGTGCCAGGACTGCAGGAAGTCAAACCTTTAGGGTGAAGAAGACACACACAGAGAGTGGTTTATAGTTATTACATATTACAGTAATTTAATTGGAGCAGTGAGACCGTCGTATCTGTAGGGATGACTGTAACAAGCAGGAGCATAATTGCTTACCGTGGGTCATTCTTGGCACGCACACTGGTCTCAAATTTCACCCCGTTTCTGGCCACATACTCGGCTAGTTTGTCAATGACAGGTTGGATGTCAGGAGGCGGAGGAATGATGGCTGCAACAGGGGCGGCAGCGGCCACCACCGTCGGGGCGACAGTGGTTTGAGGGGGCCGAGAACTGATGGATGAAAAGAAAAATAAAGACACATTCAGGATTTTTTAAATACTTCAATATCTACAGAAAGCAAAAACAGATGCTTACCTGGAAGTTGGAGGGACGGCAGGAGCAGATTGGGAGAGCGGAGCAGACGCAGGAGCTGACACCGTGACTGGACCTGCAGCAGGGGCTGATGGGATTACAGCTACAGGCTCCAACAAAGGTGTGGTGCCAGGGGGAGGAGGAGGACAAGATGCAGGAGGAGCTGACATCATGGCAGGGGGCAGCGAGGTGTAATAGGCGCTGGCGTCAATCCCAGGTGGCGGTGGTGCAAGGCAATATGTACCATCAGGCAACATACAGTAGCCATAGTACATGGCTGTAACACACACACACAACACACAGAATTCTTAAATATGATGTACGTAAAATAAGTGTCCCTAAACCTTTGAACGGTAAGACACAGTAGTTCCACAATTTTTTTTAAAATCATTATTATATATCTGCCTCATTTTCTCTGCCCCATTTGCAATGTAAAGACGGAGCTTCATTTTGGTGATATTTTGTCGAGCCCTGCATTAAACATTAGTCATTAATAGTATTTCTGCTTTGGTTATACGGCAAGGAAAGTACACGGAGGGAACTGCTGATGCAAATTAAGTATTAAAATAATCTACGTTTAGATCACTGTCCGCATAATTAAATTTCTTTTTCAAGCAGAAGATAAAAAGCGAGCGGAAGAGAAAAATCGCATTCGTTTGTTCTGCTCTACCACAAATAATTAGGATCAGACTGTCCTCATGTTGAGATGGCAAGCATGTAAAGACATACAGTTCTTGAAAAACACTTAATAAAGCCTAATTACAGTCAAGCGCTGCTCCTTTCCTTCAGTCAACTGTTACTGTGGCAAAAAAGAACCATTAAACAAAGCAGTTTAATAAGAACGCAATGCAAACAGAGCCGCGAGTTCAAGCTCTGTTAACAACACAACCATACTGTGCTATTAGGCAAATACAGAAAATATCTGCTATGTGCACATTTTTTAGAGGCTTAAAGCTTTAGTTCACCCAAGAATAAAAATCTGTCATTATTTACTTACCCTCATACAGGTTTAGAACAACATGAGTGCAAGTAAATGAAAAAAAATTTGCATTTTTGAGTGAACTATTCCTTTAAGTGTGCACAGAGGTGTTTAGACTTCATAAAGGTAAAGACATGAACCTGCAGCACTCTGACAACGATGAAATTCTAAAAAAGAAACAATAAAAGACAATTTAAAGATAAAGGAATTAAAGCAACGCTAAATCTCCTGAGTACTCTTGAAGTCAGGGCTAAACAGGACCTAGAAGAGACCAAGAGTCCTGCTCATTTGAGCGAGTTTAGCATTCTGTCTGACTGCAGCCACACATCAAAGTGAGCTGAAAAGAGGAAGGGGAGAGGGAGGAGAGGGGCGCTGGGAATCTGGACACAACTACATTTACTTCATGACTGACTGTGAATGTTTGAACGTGCATGGGAGTGTGGGGAGAAAGGAGCAAGAGAAACTGAGCACAAGAGTCAAACAGAAAATAGCAGAAAGACCAAGAGAAAGAAAAAAGAAAGAGCAGCAAACAAGATTATTGGAGAAGAGAAGAGAACGAAGGAGAGAGCGAGAAATGTGTGTGGCTAATGTATCTCCAACATTTTATTTGAGATGTGACTCATAAAATTTAATGAAACAATTTTAAGATCAATATTACAAAACGATACTATAAAACATATTTCATCTCCATTTATATGCTAGACAGTAGTAAGTGGGATGATGCAAAGTCAGCCAGTCATTATTGCAAAATATACCCCTTGAGCAGCACACAGTACAGTAAAAAATTAACTAATATATATATATATATATATATATATATATATATATATATATATATATATATATATATATATGTTGTCGCTGTCGGGCGGAAACCTGGTATATCCAGATTTCGTCATTTTTATTAATATAAATCCTTACTATTGGTTACCCTTTATGTAACTAAACTTGTGACTAAATCTTGAAACTCCAGTGGATCCTCAAACTGTCAGTAAAACACTTCAACGTGTGTTCACGAGAGCACCACAACGCATACATGTTGTTGACGAGAGCAGATGTTGTTGGAGATTAAAATTTTGTAAATAGAGGTAAATTATGTTTTTGTTTTTTCGCAAACAAAGCATTCGTGTTGCTTCATAAAATTGAGTTTAAACCACTGTAGTCACATGGATTACTTTAATGAGGTCTGTACTACCTTTCTGGGGCTTGAAAGTGGTAGTTGCGTAGGCTGTCAATGGAGGGATAGAAAATCTCAGATTTCATCAAAAAGATCTTTATTTGTTTTCCGAAGTTTAACAAAAGTCTTACGGGTTTGGAAAGATATGAGGGTGAGTAAATGACAGAATTTTCTAACCATTTAATTAGACTGTGCGTAGCACTTCATCTTTAATAGTCAAAATGACAGAAAAAACTGAGTGCCCACATAGCTACAGTGAACTTCATAACCCATAAGTTGATGAAAATGTAACACAATGCATTTACTACCTCAGATGCGGCCATTCTAATGATGGACAAAACACGTAGGTCCTAAATTCTCTGAAATTCGCTGGTCAAAATCCTCGTTACTTAATTTGAGCTTGCAATTTTTTTTTTTTTACTATAATATTTCCATAAATACACAAGCATATATAAACATTTAAATTATTAAAATAAAAATCCTTTTTTTTGCAATTCGTGTTTGGAACTGGAAGGTCACGCTTTGATCAAATTTTGGCATTTAAATCAAATAATCATACACAGACGATTATATAATCATTTTAACAGGCCTATTTCCATCAGAGTATTAAAACAATAATAATTTGTTACATTTATATAGCGCTTTTCTGGGTACTCAAAGCGCTTAAAATGGAAGGGGGAATCTCCTCAACCACCACCACTGTGCAGCATCCACCTGGATGATGCGACAGCAGCCATATTGCGCCAGAAAGCCCAACACACACCAGCTTACTAGTGAAGAGGAGACAGTGATGAAGCCAATCAGTATATAGGGATGATTAGGAGGCCATGATGGACAGAGGCCAAGGGGCAAATTTGGCCAGGATGCCAGGGTTACACCCGTACTCTTTCGAAGGACATCCTGGGATTTTTAATGACCACAGAGAGTCAGGACCTCGGTTTAACGTCTCATCCAAAGGACAGTGCTCTTTGACAGTATAGTGTCCCCATCACTACACTGGGGTGTTAGGACCCACACAGGCCACAGGGTGAGCGCCCCCTGCTGGCCTCACTAACACCTCTTCCAGCAGCAACCTGGTTTTCTCAGGAGGTCTCCCTTCCAGGTACTAACCAGGCTCAGCCCAGCTTAGCTTTAGTGGGCAACCAGTCTTGGGCTACAGGGTGATATGGCTGCTGGCATATATCACAACCATATAACTGAATGACATCACTGCCCCATTAAACCACAGCAGAATTCACACATTTCATAACTAATAGGTCCTTCCATCTCAAACTTCATTTTCAATGATGGGATCTAATCGTTTATGACGTCTCCCTGTGGAGATTAAGAGGTAGAGAGCTGTGGAAGATCCAGAGTCAGGCATCTGCTGCTGGATTTGACTCGAGCGCTATTTGAGAAAGATTAGCCTGAAGAATCAACACATAATCCTCAATGCCTGAGGGAACACGTCTCAAACGCAAACAAAATTATGCTTACTCAGGCAAATAAGTCTGAGTGAGTTCTCTTTAATTAATTCTTTTCTGAATCTCACAAGTCACCTCAGAGAGGCCGTAACCCAGAATAATCCTAAGAATTGAACTGAGCATGTAGTGTAATACAGAGGTTAACGGACACGTCCTAACGGGATGAGATGGGATTTGCAAAGAATAAACCGATTCTGACACTTGAAGTGAATAAAAAAAAAAAAACATCAACCGTTTTCAACATTTATAATAGCAAGAAATGATTCTTGAGCAAGTGACACTGAAGACTGGAGAAGACTGGATAAATTATGGAGAATGACTGGAGAAATGATGCTGAAAATTCAGCTTTGCCATGTCAGGAATAAATTTAAATTTGCATTACATTTGAAATATATTAATCTAGGAAACATTACTGTTTTTACTGTATTTTTAATTAAATAAATAAGACAATAAGAAACATCTTTCAAAAAATTTAATCTTACAGACTCCAAACATTTTGAACAGTACTGTATATAAACAGTATTACAGTTCATTCAAAAACCATTTCAACTGATTCAAAGAGAAAGTAATCCGTTTTAGACCAGTGAGTTCATCTGTGACTCATTTGTGAGTGGTTTAATTCATTTCAAAGAACTGACTCAGAAGAGTCATTCAACTGTACGACCACAACCCAGATAAAACAATTCCTTTGCTGTACAGGAAATAATGTCAGAGTAGTTTAGTATGGTGTTCTATACCAATACTATATTAACCTAATTATGCAGTTCCTCCTGACAAGTTCTAACCACCGACACAATGACACAGTAAAACCACAAAGAAAAGTACTCTGAACACTAAAAAGACTCATTTTACAACACATCATGACTCATTATATAAAACAGACAACGTAATCTGCTGGGATTGCAGTTTTGGCAGACACTGAGCAGTTCAAAGGTCACACCTCCCTACTGTCAACATACTTAATAAACTGCATTAATCATGCAAGCTGAATGGATGTGGAACAACAAGGTCTACTGAACCCTAGTGAAATGACAGTGTAATTGTTCTAGCAGTGTGAAATGGACAGAATAGCCTGCTCTTTTCAGCAGAAGAGCGATGTCTTACTGGAGTAATGGGGAGGGCGAAGCTGGCACAGCGTGTGATGTGGCGCCAGGGTGACTCGCAGGGAATGAGCAGAGCATTCTGGGACAAACGAGCAGAACGGCGTGCGTAACGTAATAAATCTGAAGTCTGCCTAAGCTGTGGCCACTGGCCGTAAATAAGGATTCCCAAGAAGGCTTGAGGTCAGCCACCCGTGCACGTCTCTCAATCCCGCTGAGAGTGCACTTCCATGAGTCTCATGACATCCCACCACCAGTTAACCAAAGGAATCCGTTTTTATAAAACGTTTTCTCCTTTTGTCGTACCACATGGTTGGACCTTGATAGCAACCAGTTTAAAATAGATCAAGCAGGGGAACTAATTCCAACTTGATTTGAGAAGAAAGGGAACAATGTTAAAACAAACTTCAAATTTAATGCCAAACATCCCTCCAAGACAAATACACGGCAAACCTCAGATACAAAGCCTTGGAAAAATTACCCTCACATTTGGACAAATATTATAGGATGACTGTGGTTAAGCCTACTGAACCTCTTTGTAATGCTGTTAATCCTAGAAAATACACATTTGCAGTCAAAGTAGCTTTTCTTTTGAGAAACTGGCCCACTGCATCGCCTTCGGGCACTGTAATCCTGTGGCACTTCCCTCAAGAAACCAGTGGTGCTCTTTCAGTCAAGCTAATTGAGACAAATCAGAAGTCCCAGCTTGAGTGTTTCACCAGCTGAGCGCTACATTTTCTATTTCCAATAAAAGGCGAATTGCTCGTTCCCCATAGTACCTTAAAACTTTGCGAGTTAAAGCAAGAGAACCAGCTAACAGCGAATGGAAGATTAAACGCCATGGGACTCTGGAGGACAAAAACTTTCTGTTATTCTCTTTGGTCAAAATTAATTTGCCGGTGTTTGCCGTCATAATATGTCTGTGCAGTTTCTACCGTTTTTTTTTAGTACGACCAGGTGAGAGGATAAAGCTCTGGGTATGTAGTTGGGAAACTTTTTTTTTTTGGTCATAATTGTCCTACTACCAATAATCAGTTCAACATTGGGAACTGCCCAGCCAAATTACGAAGACAAGCAGCAGCTTTATTTGACCAAATAGCATTACACAAGTAATTGTAAACATAAGTATGCCTGATTCAGTGTTGATACTGTTAAAGGAATAGTTCACCCAAAAATGAATATTCTGTCATCATTTACTCACCCTCAAGTTGTTCCAAACCTGCATGAAATTCCTTCCTCTGCTGAACAATAAGGGTAACTAAACAGTTGGTGGGCCCCACTGACTTCCATAGTATGGAAACAAAATACTACGGAAGTCAATGGGGTACATCAACTGTTTGGCTTCTAACATTCTTCAAAATATCATCTTTTGTGTTCAGCAGAAGAAAGAATTAATGAACTACCCCTTTAACTAAAACTAAAACCGACTAAAACTTAATTAATTGAAATAGAACTGTCATAAAAAAATAAAAATACATACATACATACATACATACACACACACACACACACATATATATAGTTGCCAAGGCAACATTTCTAATTTTCACTCAAATTATATATATAACAAATTTTTGTGAAAATTAGAGATGTTGGCAACTAACTAATAAAACTAACTACTTGGCAACTAACTACCTTGGCAACTAACTAATAAAATAAGTTTAAGTACTAAAAATTACTTATAATAATAATAATAATAATAAAAAATAAATATAAATTGATTTAAATATAAAATAATTAATAATCAATAATAATAATATTAATACAAATGACAAAAGCACATAAAAAAATTACTAAAACTATAAATCTAAAAATGAATGTCAATTGAAGCTAATTCAAAATAGTAATAAACACTACAATCCTATATAGTAGTACTAAAATAATACTATAAAAATAAAATACACATTCAAATACATTTGATATCATGCTCATTCACGCACATTCAAAACAAGCTGAGAACGGTGTTGCTAAATTAATTTATTGCCGTTTTATCAGAAAATCAAACTTCAACTTCACATCTGTCCTCTTGGCAACAGCAAAAACAAAACAGCTATTTGTTTTTTAATAGATTTAAATAGCAAAAACAGATGCAACAAAATGTTCCTTTCCCATTATAATGAGCAATTCTATCCACATTGCACAAATCTCTTATTTGTGTCAGTGCCCTGTTGATTATTATAATAGTAAGTCATAGTATTGACTTGATTGCTGCATATCGGGTACTACACTGCAAGCAAGTGCTGCAATATCAAGCAAATTCGATATTTCAAATGACCACTGATTACTTTTTGGTTTGCTTCTAAAGTTGCTTTTTGAGCATCAGGTGCACTCATTTTGGCAGCGCGAACAGAAAGCACACATCTGTGGATCAGACTGCTTAAAAACTCACTCATTAGGAGCAGATGTTATTACTGACAAACTTATAGTCCAATTTGAGTGCCTTTGTTTCGCCATTGAAATCACATGCACAGCGGACATGTCTGTGATCCACTGCACAACAGCTGCAAACATCTGAGGATGTAGTGAGAATCAATTCAAGTGGTGAAAGAAAAACTGCCTTTAAAGTTGTAAATTTGTTGAATTAGAATTGACTGAAGATAAGGAGGGCAGTCTGCCTGCTTTAGTACTTCATTTAATGAACTTTGCTCGCATTGGAAGGTCAGCTTCATTGCCATGTTCACTCAAGGATGCCCTGAAAATCGATCATCCTAAAATGAATTCAAGATGTTAATGATTTGCCACAATCTTTAAAGAGCTGGCATTGTAGTCCACTTCCATTAACGGCTCATCTCAAGAGGAAATACGTCTTTTTCATCAGAATGAGTCATGCAAAGTACATCCAAAAAGACAAACAGAACTCTATCATGCTGCAGGTTCAGTTTGTGTCAAGCTTTATGGTGCATTGTAAGTCTAAGCACACTGCAAAATGTCAAGCCCATTTATGTTCACCATGTGTTAAAACACAAATCAGTTCTTTCAATAGAACAACCAAAATGACTAACAGTATATGAGGCAGATAAATATTTTTATAAAGCACTTTAGTAAAATGATGACTTTAGAATAAAAATATTTATGATTCTGAAGCTGAAAATACATAATTACTTTAAACGAATATGCTTGCACTCTGTCACTGACTAGATATATTTAAAATAATGTAAAGGCCACTTTTTACTGGTAACATAAGACATTTTGCCATTGTCAGGAACCACAAATATTCCCTCATTGCATTATTATACATTATATAACATTATATATAGTAGTTTAATGTAGTACTTATACTAAAACTTTTTTCCTCACATAGTAATTTTCATTTTGGGTGAACTATACTCAATACAGATAGTCACCATCCACGATACATATTGTTGCATTTTGCATTTTTGTATTGCGATATATTGTGACACGATATATTGTTATACCCCCTAGTTATTATTATTCATAATAAACGCATATCATGATTTTGTATTTATTTTCATTAATTGTGAAGCCAAAAGCTCTTGTAACTTCTAGCTGTTCCTTTTGTTTAACCACATAGATGTTGATGTGGCACCATACTCACGGTCGGAGCTGTATTCCATCTGTGTTGCTACTGCCGGCGGCGGATGCTCTTCCTCTGCTTTGGCCGCTATCGCCACAGCACCATTATTCTCCTGCTTGGCTTTTCGAACGAGCGCTGCCAACGGGTGATCTGGATCAATGACCTGCAGAGGCTATGACACATGAAAACATGGTCAATGGGCTGTGCGCTACTTTCCTCAATATGTATATATTTCCCACCCAGAAAACGTGTGTAAAGCTGTTTAAACAAAACAGAAAAGATTTATTTGCGTGTAACAATACATTTGAGTTAAGTCAACAAATCAGGTTATAAACCTAGCCAGTATTTTGCGTTTCCCCTTGGAAGCAATTCACTGGAGCACATTGTTTTGTAGTTATTTCAGGAGGCTCTGTGGCAGATCCTTTCAAAATTCTTGCAGAGTTTGACTGCATTTAATTATTTTCCTTGTCCACGTGAGACACCGCTCCAATTGTGTAAAAGGTAGCCAGTCTAACAATGTAAGAAAAAGATGTCTTAACATACTGGGACGTCCATATTACCCAAAGATTTCAAGTCTGCACTCGTCTCTCCTCAGTACTTCCTACCACTGGATGTCACTCCATGCTTTATAGACTTTTGAACGCTGTCATCACTTCTGCTTGTTGCAGTCCTGCATGAACGGATCCTTTCCCTACCCTGCGAGACCACTTCTTTTTAGACAAAGTGCTGAACACGCACTTTACTGGAATCCCTTCTGTCCTCTAAGGAGGTGACCTTTTAAGTACTGTTCAACAGATACAGACAGCTTTTTTGTCTTCCAGTGCATTTTCAGTCTAGTCTCAACACATGTCTGCACCGAACTATGACAAAACATCTTAAAAATCCAGTTTGCTTGCCTGTGGCTCACTGAATAACAAACATATATTTTAAGAAACAACAGGAGGGTGATTAAACAATGACAGAATTTTCATTTTTGCCTGAACCATTCCTTCAACACAAGCTTATTCAGCTGAATCTGCAGTACTACTTTTCACCACTAGAGGTGCAATCTTACAAGTGTGAGCTCTTGAATACTGATCACATAAGCAGAAATGATTCCTCAAAGGCTCATATTTCAAGCTTCCAATAAATGAGCTCTCTGGGTAAAAGGTGTGTACGAAATTGCCTTTTAATATTTCCAAACATACAGACTAAAAAAAATGTAAGAGAAAGGGCAAAATTATAATAATATATATAAGGTAAAGCTATAAGGCAAAGTTACAGAAGGCAAAAAGTTTGTTGATCTTATGTTTTCATCCCTTACAAAAACTAAACATCTGGTTTGCTGTGATGGATTGAACATTCCTAGAGCAAACTCTGATGATTTAAATACGTCAAGGAAGTCATTTAGCTGGCTAACATAAATGAGGTCTTGTGGAAATTGTGAGAATGATTTGTGATAGTCTTGGACGCATAATTTAAAATGAGGTGAAAATTATAAACAAACCACCATATGCCATCATTTTTCCAGCAAGTCTGTTTCTGAATTTATAGCTATCCTGGAATTTCATTACAGCTGTAAAATGTCTTACTAATTAAAAACATAATAAACCTAATAAATGTAGATGTTATAACTTTTAATGTGAATTACATTATATAACATAATAACAACTTCTATATAACTGTAATTTCATTTCATACATTTAAATAAATGTAATTATAGTAAGCAATATTTAGCAAGGTGTGCAATTTATCACTTATTATCGATTATTTTTCAAATGCCCTGCAAACTTAATAATGCTGCTTTCGTGATTAATGATGTACTAAAATAGAAACGTTTTTCCTTTGCATTTTTCGCGTACAGACGACAACGTTGTCAAAATGATCCCTGTTCATGCAGAATCCGCAAAAACGACAAAAAACGCTGTATTATGCTGCCAGGCCAGTAGTTGACAATGCCACTCTGTAAAGAAACACTATTATAGACTAAACATGTAATATGCATGCGCATGGTGTCACCGTTTTCACAAATTCACAATTTTGTAGTTAACACAGAGACAAAAACAGTACCGTCTTCAAAAACTTGCACTATAAATCCAATATTCAAAAGTTCGCGTTTTCAGGCCCCCAAAATGTCGCTGTTGTGTAAATGAATGGCCATAACGCATACGTTTTCAGTTGAATAAGGTGTTGTGTCGTTTTTTTATATGAAAACGGCCCCTAAGAATGTATGACGACTAGTTACCTGAGCTGCTATTAAGTTATCAATCCACCATAACATGTGGGACGTGGGTGGCATTAATCCCATATTCTGGAAGAACCAGAACACACAGGTTGACTAAGCCACAGAAAAACATGACACACCGAGGGATCTCAAGCATAAGACCTGAGATGAATGTTCAACAGTCACTCTTCCTTTAGCAGCAGAAAACTTAGTTTTATAATTTCAGACAAGTCTGGCAGTATTTGACTGTAATAACCATAAGTGAGCTCCTTTAAATAAATTAGACAAGTATTGCAAAAGTTAAAGTTCATGATTGAAAAGCCAACTTATACCATCAAACCAAGAGCTGAAGACTTCTATTAGGAAACCAAATCAGACAACATCAGTTTATTTTACAAGCTTTTATCTCCAATGTCTCTCTGTGCCACTCTCTCTAAAAATGACAGAGCATCTCAGATTAAACATACAGAATATTAAATGAAGAACTCAAAGCAATAACCATCTGATGAGATATCCTTATTTGAACAAATATATAAAAAGGGAACACTTTGATGTCAGATGCTTTCATATCAGGCCCAGTTCTGCCAAAAAATACAACAACTTAAGAGCAATCTGACACTAATTTTGAAATGTATGGCTTTCAACACTTATCAATTAAATTAGAAAATAATGGTAACCTATTTAACTGGGTTAACTGAGTGCAAATACATGTGTGTAAGCACAGTGTGCATAGCAAAGGGCTAAATTACATGGCATTGCTGTTTTAGTTATGAACACGCATTTTACAATATTTGATACAAGGTGCAAGGTACATAATCAGTCTGAAAATGTCAAAAGCATGTATTAATATTTCTAAGCAGCATTGGGAATGTTTGAAGTCATACCTTGATTATTTCCTCCAGACGAGAACACTTCTTGGATGCAAACAAACTCGGGTGCAGGTAGTTTCCATCCCCATCATCATCATCAGAATCATCTGACTTTGATTCTGTTTTAAAAAGGACCAATTGTTTGGGTTGTTAAACTGACTTAAATGTCACATTTGTTCAGATCTGTTCATTATTTTAAAAACAATTGACTCTTGTTAATTTTTTTTATATATACAAAATGAGAGAAATGCACCCAGAGAAATGAAATTCATTAATTTAAGTCAATATCAAACTGAATACGCAACCCATTTCATTTGTATAATGGTGATATATACCATTCAAAATTTTGGGGTTGGTTAGGTTTTTCTGGTTTGTTTATAATGATACACACCAATGAATTGTGGGGAAAAAAAGGACAATGTGTATAAATATAAGGGGTCAGAATTTCTAGTTGACTTCAACAAATGCTTAAAAACAAAAGGACAACCTAATAAACTATAACACATGAAAAACGTACCCTGTTGCTGGTCATGCTTGCCCTCTGAGGCCGGTGTGTATCTCCCCTCCTTCATAGCTCGTAAAATGTGTTTGTAGTAAGGGTTCAGGTAGTGGTCGAACCGCAGGAAATCAAACTGGGAGTTCCCAGACTGCTTTGCCTTCAGCACAATTTCAAATTGGGCCCCTTGCTTGCATACAAAGTTGGCGGTGCGCTCAATAATAGCATGCGTCTTGGTGGTCGCAGGCTGAAAGAAATGGCAAAGAAATGGGGTAAACAAGACTGAAATTCTGAAAAAGCTTATAAGAGAATATATGCCATTATGAAAAACAATATATGAAGAGTTCAGATGCAAAAGCCTCTAAATGCCATCTGAAATTTTCTTATAGAATGATCATTTTTATCAAGCTCGTATATTTAAATTCAATAATTTAACTTAAATGGCAATGAAGATTACCTATTAATTATCATTTAAGTGAAATTACTGAACTTAAATATACATGCTTGATAAAAATTATCATTCTATAAGAAAATTTCAAATGGCATTTAGAGGCTTTTGCATCTGAACTCTTCATATATAAATAAAGATTAATTAGAAAATTTGTATAGGGAAAAACTGGTAAAGAACATTTATCATCAATGACTTCAGGCGCAAGATTTTCTAGATACTGCAGTTCAACACACAAACAATTGATGTGTGAGTGTGGGCCGGCGCTTCATGAATCTAACCAGGGACGTCATTAATTCATTTCCAGCTACACACACAGATTTAAAATAGTCACAAATCTTTCAAGCTGCAGACAAAATCATATTCATGTGCTGAACTGATTAATGGCAATGCCATATTTTAAATGACAAATGGTTCCAATAGTGTCACAGTTGTGAAAATGACACACATCCTTCATTAGAGGGAAGTATGAATATTGCATGAGAACTTTTCAAAGGGCTGTATTTTGGCTCCAATGTCCAGGTAAACAGAGAATCTATTGCTTTCAAAGCCCCAGAGACCAAGAGAGTCAAATAATGACTTGCTAATTTGAAGATAAACAACTCAACGTTTGTCTTCAAAATCGGATTCTTTTGTTGCTTCAAGCTATGTGCTGTACAATAAGCAAGGTAATCAGAGCAGCTGAAGATTAATAATTCACAAGGCTCCGTCAAAGAACCTTGCAGACTTGAAACTAATTGGGGTTTTCAAGCCTAAGAAACTGAAGGCTTCCACTTATATTTCAACCTTGAGACGAATATCACTCCCACCAACAAAGAAAGAGCAGGTGAGGGTTGTTGTTTTCACAACAAGTGGCTCACTGGATGGATAAGTATATATGTTGCTATGTTTCCAGTAGGCCTTGGTGGGAAAGTGCTGGCAAATCCTTGGTTTAAGAGGATAAAGGAGGGGCATTAGAGCTTTTATAGAAGAATAATTTGGTTGGATCAACTTTCTTTCAGCTATAAGGACAGTAAAAAAATCATCAGTGATTGCATGTGGCTTTGAAACGAGGGATCCTGCAGTTATAAAAGCCCATTTAGACGTTAGCATCCCACCATGCGCACAGGTTATACAAAGGAAGATCTTTATAGCTCGAATCAAATCACAATCTTCTGAATAGAAAAGAACAGAATAAAGTCTTTATTTGCTGGATAGTCATAAATGGCCTCTTGCCGAGTGCAAAGCTACACGTTCGGTTTAAGTTAACAGACATCCAACAACAGAAAATCAAATCAAGTACATATTTAATCAAAGTAATGGGGATTATAAGTAGGATTGCACAAAATATTGGTTCCATATTGATTATCTGCAAATATTAGACTTTTATTTTACTTAATTTATCTGCATCGTCATTATTTAATAATTATATAAATAATTAAATAAATAATTTGAGTATTTAATAGCCTAAATTTTATTGGATATTTCCCCAATTTTAATGTAAAAAATGTCTAATTTACTAACTATATGTAATATTTATCAAATCTATACATTTCATTCTATACGTTATAACATTGTGATGCCTAAATTCACTTCTTGTAGCATTTAAAATCACTTAAAGTTCATTTTTAAAAACACTTCATAAAAAAAAAAAAAAAATTTAATCTTTCGCAAATCTCCAAATGAATATCCATTTTCATGCTGTACAGTATAATATTGTGAAGCTAAAATTCACTTATAACATTTAACAAAAATTGATTTTAGTTTTTGGTGTTACTGTTGAATTTGACTTTATTTAGACATAATAGTACAGAAAAGCCATAGGTCATTTTTCTATTAAAGGCACAAGAAAATAATTATTTTGGTCTCAGAATTTTAATATTGCTGAATCCCCAAGTAAACTTTGCAAAATAGGTATGGTTCATAATTTATTTACCAGCTCTACATCTGGAGGGATGAGGAGGCCAGGGGGCGCCACAAACGGCTCCTCACTCTCTTCCTCCGCCTGCTCTTGATCTGAGAGAAGGGCAAAGGGGAGGGAAAAACAGAATGAACCCACAAAATCAGATCGACAAGGCAGAAGAAGCAAAAATAATCAGAGGTGCAAGAGGGGGAGGAAAAAAACACACAGATGCAACTATGAAGCTTCTTTAAGTAAGGGCACTTTAAAAGAACTGGAGGCTCTTTAAGTTTCATTTTGAGTTACTCAAACTGTCTGAGAGACCACAAACCCCGTCATCTCCGTTTACCGCTGCTGCCTCCGTGCACTCTTCAACCCTCGGCCTCCATGAATTGGCCAGGACAGGTAAAGACCAAATTAAAATTTTATGCTGAATTCAGTGTGAAAGGAAATGGAGGCTCGAGATGGAAATACATTGCTGGTGCAATAATGTGCAAGAGCCAAAGATATTGTGGGAGATAAATTTAGTTGTTACAAGTGGCACATTAACAAATCAAACAGCCCTTCTAAACCTTTCCAACAAATAGTCAGTTGTCATGGGGGCTTAACTTTTTTACGTTGTTGATTACAAAAGACAACCTAGCAATTGAAGCATCTCACATAGTCTCACAAAGCTAGATCTTTGAGTAAACGGCATAAGGTCTGGTCAACAGTGCAGATTAGTTTGGCCAAGAGCCACCCGCACAATGAGAACATCAGAACGACATGTAAATGACTGGACACAATTTCTTTTGTTTTTATGTTTAGATCATACCATAATTATTATAAACTGCCATTAAAACAAGGCATTTCTTTGAACACAAAACACTGGAGAATTAGCTGAAAATGTACATCAAAAGTAACAAGCACAGGAAATTTCATAGATATAACTCAAAAAACAAAACAAAAAATACTGCTCTGCTCATGGATATCAAGTTATCTTGCTTCTAAATTCCTTAAACAAAAATTCTAATATATTTCTAATATAAGACGCCATTAAACTGGCAAATCAACTCTATTTCACCTTCACAAGGGCTTGTTCTATAAACCCGCACCTAGATGCTCAAAACTTTATTAAGTTAAGAACTCCTCTAGTAATATTCTTCCACTACAATTACAAATAATTTTTTCATTTTTCTTTCACTTTAGAATGTCTTGCAACTAGGCACTGTTTACTACCTTGTAAACATGACTTTATTTCCAAGTGAACTGATAAAAAAATAAAATAATCCTGTGGGCCCTTATTTTTGGAAGTTGTGTAAAGCCAGCCGATAAGATTACAGCTTGTGACAATGAAAAAGTACTTTCCAATTTTGAGGGAAATATCAAGACGGTAAAGGACTGTGGGCCGCGATGTCTGAGGCTGACAATCGCAAACAATCTTACTCTGATGAGGGGGGGGGGGGATGCTGTCTGGCTTCCAGTTCAGCTCCAACAAAAATGATGAATTCTTCATTGTCACAGTGAGAAAGAGAAATCAATGACACTAGCTGACCGTCTGTGTGTGTGTGTGTGTGTGTGTGTGTGTGTGTGTGTGTGTGTGTGTGTGTGTGTGTGTGTGTGTGTGTGTGTGTGTGTGTGTGTGTGCGCGTAGATAAGGACTGTGCGCCAATAGGCCAAGTGTCTTGTTCTCTACAGAGTACTGTTGCAAGCAGGTATGAATGAGGATTACTAAAGCATCAAGGGTGATTGCGGTTTGTTTTAGAATCTCATTTGTCACCAAATTTCCGCTCGAGACGAGCTTTGAGGACTCAAACTAATTCTAGGCTTCAGTGTTTATAAAGCAGTGTTGCTAAAACTCTTTAGTGCTGAACCGCTGGACCTTGCTGGTCATTAACAGTCTTTGCATATCCACTTCTTGCCATGCTCATTTTCTTTAAAAAAACTGAGCTTTTCAGTGCCTTGAGGCTCAAAAACCATACTTATTTGACCTAAGGGAAATGGCCTCATTTCATCCCGGAGCATTTTGAAGTTCGTAGGCTAAAGTATGTCTGAGAAGAACAGAAACTTGTCACAGAAACTGAATCTCCTTAGGCAGTTTCAAGCAGCAGTTCAAAGTAAGTATGTGGTTTTTGAAGTTGTGCGGTTTCTAGACTTGTACGGATCCCACCTGCTTCTCTGTTGGCCTCCTCTTCCTCAGTGGGCTGGGAGGGGTCGTAGTAGTCCGCACTGTAACGGAAGGCCACTGCGCTGTAGGTGCCTTCATCGGCCAAAGCTTCGCTCAGCCTTTTATACTCCTCCTCTGCAAACAGAACAAAAGATTCTCATGAACAAAACTCAACTTAACTTCTGAATTAATTGCAATGTTCACCACAATTTTACAGCTGATTCACATTGCCTCAAAGTTTGAACATTCTAATGTTGGGACTAAAATACTGATCCAACAATTCATTATTTGACTAGCCTTAATTTAGATAGAAAATAGTTTAGTAAGTTAAACGTTTCCATCTTTAGGTGTGCTATCTAATTTTTTAGTTTACATTGTTCAAAGTTGGGTAAGATATTTTTAATGCTTTTGAAATAAGTCTTTTATGCTCACCAAAGGCTTGAAAACAACTATTTTCTATAAAAAATTATATGTAGGCTAATTTATTTCAAGTGATGGCAAAGCCGAATTTTCAGCAGCCATTACTTCAGTGTGAAATCATTCTAATATGCAACTTTGTTGCTCAAGAAACATTTGTGTGTGTTTTTGTGCTACTTGATATTTTTGTGAAAACCATGATCATTTCTTTTCAGGATTTTTTGATGAATAGAAAGTTCAGAAGAACAGCATTTATTTGAAACAGAAATCTTTTGTAACATTATAAAACGTCTTTACTGCGACGTGGCAATTTGCAATAAACTTTCACTCACTTGCATTGTAATGAGTTCTTTCATTTTGCTGAACCATTTTATTAAATGTATAATGCTATCGTTTATAATATTTATACATATAAAAAAAATGTCATCACTATAATATTTAGGGGCCGTTTACATTGCACTTTTTTAAACTTAAAACGGAATAATTTTACACGACAACGGCGTTTTGGGGGTCTGAAAATGCAATCTTTTGAAAACTGGTTTTAAAGTGCAAGTTTTTTAAAACAATACTGTTATTGTCTTTTGTAAACTTCAAAAATGCAAATTTGTGAAAACGAAGTCGTCACGTGCATGCGTATTATATGTTTTTAGGGTCGCATCTTGTGACATCATGTAGCCTAACGTTTTTGTTTTGTTTCATGTCTTCAGTCCATGTTACGTTCCCTCAACACACAAAGAAACTGATTTGCTTCGGGTGATTTAATTAGTGAGACATCTAAACATTCTGGTTTCACATTCCCCAGGCCTGGAGTTGAGAAAGACTGATCCATAGGCAACTTTATACTGCAAATGCAGCACAGAAACTGTATTGATTCTCATGCATAGCTGAAAGAAAACAAGGTGTGTGCTGATGACAGTGGCAAAGCAACTCTGTTGCTGCATTTAATGTAGCCTAAAATACACTCACCAAAACAAAAGTTTACCTTAAACTGACCTTCTGGAAACACAGTCTACAAAGAAACATACCAATCTGCAATCATACCCAATCTGCACATCCAAACAGCCACAGTTTCTTCTCATCTTTAACGATTTCACTACAGAATTACAACTACCAAAACTGCAATTGAGCAAAAGAACAGTCCAATATTAAAACAATCAAAATGCTTTATTACAGTTTATAGGATGTTAATGTAGACGGATCGATAAAAGTTTAATGAGGTTAGGTCTCCCCCGAAGGGCAAACACCATCAGCAAAAGACATCATAATTCACTCCCACTTACTGCACACCTCTGTTTAAAGATGGTTAAACTGCGAATTGAGCTAAGGAACATCACTTTTGACTTTTGAATCTTGTGATGCATATACCAAGTTATTATAATGTGCTATAATATTAGCTCCACTTGACTCATCAGCATAGCCCGAAGACTAACTAGTTACCAAACAACATTCTTAAAATGTTTATAAACATTCCAACAGAAGTGATAAAAATAAAAAAAGATCGTTCCAGCTTTAAAAAGTGACTTGGAAAAGCACTTGGAAAATAGCTTATACATACACATACAAAAAGTTTTATGATATTTTTGGATGATATTTCAGTACATCCTGAAGTAATATATAGCTTATTGTTTTCTCATAACACATATTTGATGTGTCTTGTGTTAATCATACCGGTACTGAAAAATATCAGTATATTATATTTCAAATGGTACAATATCATGACTTTGCTCATTTTGGTACTTGATACGCTGCTGTTCCGAAGTTCATCGCTTTATGACAGTGTTATCCAAACTGATGAGAAACCAGCTGCTCATCAGATAAAAAACGTTGTATATTTGTTTAGAGCGAGCTCATGGAGTTCAGCAAGTTTGTGAATCATTTCATTACATAAAAAAAAAACATCACAATGTAAATAAGAGATTCACTGTGCAGTGTTGTCAGCTTCATCGATTAAAACAGGGGTTTAGGAGCACTGAGATTCAGTGATTGTACTGGGAGCCCTCTTTGCTTGCTTTTTGTATGCAATATGCATGCATCATGCTGCAAACTGCCCATTGCAAAGTTTCTGACATGACAGCCTTATTTAAAAATGCAGGATTGAATCCGAAACTGTGATGACTGACAGTGGTAACTATGGCAACAGACAGAAAACAATCGGTTACTGTATGTCAATATAGATTTGAGCATCAAGTCTTGGATTGTAGCTAAATGCAAACTAATAGGTCTGCCACTTGTTCCATATGTAACGTGCTACTTTTTGTAGGAAGATTGCACATTTTGTACAATTCAATAATAGTACTTCAATAATAACAAATACTATTTTAATTGTATCACTTCAGTTTTAATAGAATGGAGCAATGAGAAGTGCCATTATGTTGTTCTTATATTTATGCTTGAAAACAAGCATCACATTTGTTCCTGCAGAGTGTTGTAAGACTGGAGAAACTGGAAGAACTGGAAGAGAGGGCAACTCTCTGAGAAAACGAAGGAAATTAACATTTGAACTCACTCTTGTGCACCATTCGAGACGCCAGTCTCACCTCAAAATCATCCTAATCTACATCTCTTTCCATCTTCCCCCATTCCTTCTCTCTCAAGGTGAGATCACCAAAATTTACCCAAGAATCTATATGGTTTAATGTCAATAATTATCATTCAGTATTACACGTTTGGTATAATTTGAAATGTCTCAGTGCGACTGGTACAAAGGTCTCATTCCCAAAGAAGTAAACCAAAAGGTAATAAGGTATTTAAGAGTTTAGAAATAACTCGCACACAGAGGAGGGTGTGTCTTCCATGCAAATGGCATCCTGCTCCCAAAAGATGTCAACTCTGAATGTATATTCCCATTGTTAGCAAATGTTTCCATATGAAAAAAGTTTCTGTCTATATAAAGAAATGCAACAAGAGGCTCAGGGCGATTTGTAGCTCAAATTAGCCTGTGATGCTGATGGGCCGAGACTCTCAGCATCATGTAATTTCTAATGTCAGGTTCGCATCTCTTCTCTTTATTCCAGAGCATTTGATGTTTTGTATTTATTATCTTTAAACTGATTATGAAATTGGCATGATACATTTACCTGACATAATAAATTGTTACATTTGATTTAATTTCAACTGACTCTGAAATTGTTTCCCCAAGTAGATTAAACGGATTTGTATGTTCCCGCAAGTTTTGCGTCAGATTAGTGAAGACTAATATTTTGCCCCGATTCAAGTGTACTTGGTTTGCAAAGACAAGAAGTGAATTTCCAATTAGAACAGCAAACGTGCTGCTTGACCAATCTAAATCTGGGTGTGTCTTACCTCTGTTTTAATTTAATGTTACTTTAGTGTAAGTGGGAAACCACGGCATGGCCAATCCAAAGCTATTATAAGAGAAGTTATGTTGGTCAACTTATATCTGTAATAGTGGCCATACCTCTGCCTGAAGTAAACGTTAAGTTAAATGTTAAGTTAAATTCAAGTGTATGCAATTCTATGGGGGCTATACCAAAGTATCTTTGATTGTGTAAACATGAATGTGACCGATCTCAGGTATATAACAATTACCTTTGTTCGTTGACCAAAACTGACAAGCTTTTGATTATGAGACCAGCGTTAAACAGAAGACGCAAGGACCTCTGAGTGACATAGTTTCCTAATCTGGAACGGGTAAAATATACTTAAAGAGTTCAAAAGAATAATTAAACATTCGCTCACTTTTAATGAATCTCAGATATCATCAAAACCTTTTTCATTTATGGAGTCAGATGAAATAACGAGGTAATACATATGAGAAAAAAGACAGTAAGACAGTAACATGCAAAAACCTTCACCCGTATAATTGGAGACCGATAAATGGGCTTACAGTGTCATACAGTGTTCTTAATAAGATTATTTTCAATTCAGTTCTCTTTTGATGCTGGTTATTTGTTACCTATGGTATCGATTTAGTATCGGTAACCAGGTATTCGATTTTGGCATTGTACCCAAGCCAAAATTGTGGTATCGAGCCAACCCTAGGTGTTACAAAAATGCACTTGAATTAACAGTTTAATTGCTGGGTGTAGTCAAGTGACAAACTTGATTTTGAACAACATTCTTGAACATATGAAACATTCCTGAACATATGAAACATTCCAGAACAAAAAACACACACATAAAAACAAAACCAGGAGCCAGTCTGGTGACCTAGTATAACCCAACAAGAACACTTTCACATTCTGCAACACAACTTATTTGACTTATTCTAAAAAACAAACCATGTCAGTTTAACGCTCTTCACACAAATCCTAACCAAGTACCTTTCACTATTCTTGAAACATAATACAATCAAAAAGATATTAGAGGAATGCACTTAAAGTCTGACTGCACAAGTCAAAAACCATGAAAAGCATGATTTACTGAAGAGTGCTGGTTGTCCACTTAACCCAAAAAAGTTTGATTAATTAATTCCAACTGAAAAGGTCATCGTTTTTTTTTTTTTTTTAAGTGCAGCTATAAAATGGTCTCTTCATGCTTTTCTACTTTTATATGCATCCCAATGGGAAAAAAAAACTCACAGGGACAAGACAAACATAAAAGATGTCATGGTTTCAGAACTTGCAGAGGTAACAGAGAAAGTATATAGTTTATGAGTTAATAAAATAGCACAAAAAAATGCATTTAATTGGGTAAAGTGGGGTCCAAAAGTCTGAAACCGCTAGTGAAAATGCTATTCAGTATTGAACTGAATAGTTTTTTTTATTTTTTATTTTTATGCCGTTATCAGCATTTGAGTACATTTTTATTATATTTATGAAATAATTATACTACCATACAAAAGTTTGAGGTCAATAAGGTGTTTTTTTATGTTTTTGAAAGAAGTCTCACCAAGGCTGCATTTATTTGATCAAAAATGGTTAAAACAGCAATATCATGAAATATTATTACAATTTAAATGTTTTCTATTTTTATATATTGTAAAATGTAATTTATTCCTGTGATGACAAAGCTGCATTTTCGGCATCATTACTCCAGTCTTCAGTGTCACATGATCCTTCAGATATCATACTAATACACTCATTTGCTGCTCAAGAAACATTTCTTATAATCAATGTTGAAAACAGTTGTGCTGCTTAATATTTGTTGAAACCCTGATACTATTTAGGACTTCAGGATTCTTTGATGAATAGAAAGTTCAAAAGTACAGCATTCATTTGAAACACAAATCTTTACTCTCACTTTTGATAAATATAATGCATCCAGGCTGAATGCAAATATTTATGACTTTCAAAAACTTACTGACCCCAAACTTTTGAACAGTTGTGTACACTACCATTCAAAGTTTGTGGTCCTGAAAAAAATGGTTTACACTGTTAAAACGGTTTACACTAAAATATAAAGCAGCACAGCTGTTTTTTAACATTGATTACACTGGTCTACAGCTTGTTCGGTTTCCCTCTTTTCCACCTTGCTTTTAAATTACTTATTAATGCCTGTGTGGCCGTGCGCATTTTACTTTGTTTCCAAATTAGCTGCAATTGCTTGAATGGTGGCTGGATTCATTATTCATTTTAACGAAAAACGCAACAAAACAGTACAATGACAAACGAAACATGCTTATATTATACATATAACTTTTATTGACAAAATGAATAAGCACAGCATACACCATGCTGATAAATGAAATCCGACTCCTTCTGTTGATATGTGCTCAGGCTCACGCTGAATTGAGCAGATGTGTTTAGTTTTTAATTTTAGTGGCTGTTTTCTACCTGAACTAAATGATTTGCATTGCTATAAAAAATCTAAACGACAGTGGGGATGGTGCCGCGATTAGCAAGTGATGTAATCGATGTGAGGTTGAACACAACCTAACACCAGTAACACCAACTATCAGCAGCAAGCCTAGTACATAATAGTTTTTTGCCTTTTGTTTCATGATAAATTTAATTTATATAACCCTTTTGCTTATTTTTTTAAAGTGTTGCATAAACAGGACAGGTACTATAGTATCAACACAATACACAGGCGTAAAATGTAAACTTGAATATTTTGGAAACAGTAGTCAATCAGATGTTTTATTTGTCATTATTGAATTCAGCACATCAAAAAACATAATAAATAGCACATTTCATTTTAAAAAATAGAAAAACAGAGTAATAAAGAAATGTTTCTTGAGCAGAAAATCAGCATATTATAATGATTTCTGAAGGATCATGTGACACTGAAGACTGGAGTAATGATGCTGAAAATACAGCTTTGCCACCACCAGGAATAAATTACATTTTAAAATATATTCAAATAGAAAACTGTTATTTTAAATAGTAATATTTCACTACATTCACTAAATTGTCAAATTTGATAAAAAAAAAAAAAAGCAGTCTTGGAGAGAAAATAATTATATAAAAATAAAAAGAAATCTTACCAACCTCAAAGTTTTCAAAGGTTGAGTTAATAAAAAGAATTTCTGAATCTCTTGTACTGTAAGTATACCGGTAGTATTTGCTTAATGAAACATGTGTTCGTGAAATAATGATTTAAAAAATGTAAATTAATAAAACAAAAACTAAATGGAACGTGCATAAATTATTTATAAATTCAAATTTTAAAAATACTCTTGACAAAAAATATTTTTGAAGAAACCTGAAAATAATTATTAAAATCTTTTTGAAAAATGCTTTAAGGAAACTATGATTGTTTCAAATAAACCACAGTAAACAATGCCCAAACGCATCCTAAACCAGTTGCCACTGACTTACAAATACAAAAAAGCATTAAGCTGTGTAAAAATAAATCAACACTGCACTCGAGCTGACATGAACTTCACAGTTTTGAATTATACATAAAAATTGACTGAGCTCATAGATCGCTGTGCTTTTACCTTGTCTGGCCTCCTCTTCCAATAGATCGGTGTGCATGGCCAGGTACCTCTCCTCATCACACAGAGCCTCTATCCTGGCCTCCTCCTCAGACAGCTGGTAGTCGTGATTCCACGAGCCTGCGTCATATTCCGAAAGATCATGTAAATGACCACGGCCATCGTACCTGCAATACGAATCATGTGGTTAAAGGTGAGAGGAATTTAACATTGGATTACATACAACAAAATACTCACCACACTGGAGAACCCTAAAAGTAAAGCCTTTTGTTTGTATATTCACATATATGGTTTTCTTTCAAAATTCTACTTTGCTTACAAGGTTTGCATGAGGAGATGCCTGGGCAGCAAAAGGCAGATGGCCTATATGATGCACTCCATAGGGCATACGGCTCAACAGGTGAGTGCACTTGCATGATAAACTTATTAAATCCATCTAATTCTTCACTAAAACCATAAAAAGACGCAAACAGGCGAATAGATAAAAATAAAACGCAAACAACAACTCTCTTCTTACCTTACATGGTTCAACAAACCATTCCAACTTGTACCCTTGTCAGACAACTGAGACTTATTGAGACAACTGCCATCATCATTCCTACATTTACTGCAAAAGAAGTACATCCACACAAGCCCGAGCACATAAATACCTATCCGTAAGAACCCATATGGAGGAAATTTTCCTGCGCTCGCTCCTGTATTCCACTTCTCAGTTCCAGTTTCTTCGGCAAAAGAGAGAAGTGGGCGATGAGGTGGCAATCGGGGCCTGGAGGGACCCCTTAGCCTTAATTGCTGAGGAAATAAGTTCTGCATTACGTGATAGAGAGACACACACATACACATTGGAAACAAGAAACAGATCCATGCAGATTAAGGTGGCTCAATGCAACCCGCTGCGTTTCAACACACTCCTGGCTCATTACCAATTTTCACGTTTTTTTTTTTTTAAAACGTCTGCAGCTGAACTGGAAAAAGTGTTGAGGAAGAGAGAAAACAGATAAAGAACACAATATTTGACTGACTACTTGTTAAAAGTACTTCCTGCAAAAGAACAACGTTAGACTTATTTGGATCTATGCACAAAGACAGAATTCATACAATGGGATTCCATTCATAGATCACATCATATGTGAGAACCACCTTAATGCAAGGACTTATTTACAGTAGCAGGCTTATCTTATGTGAATTTGCTGTGATTTTCATTTAATCGTATAAATGCAACAAATGTGACCACAGCAAATTCACTAAGTGTTAAGAAGCAGAGGCTTCACCTGACCAGTACAAAAGGTTCATATTATGTTTCTAATTCAATTATTCTAACCACCAAATAATTAAATAGATAGTCATTTAGACTTAACTAGTCAATGTGACTTTTATATTTTAAATTATAGAATTGAGGGCGCCAGGTGAGCAAGGCCTCTGCCTCGGATTTCAAATTTCTCCTAACCCTACAGAGAAAAAACAACATCTTAAACCAGCCTAAGCTGGTTAGCTGGTCTCTCAGATGGTTTTAAAGGCATCTGGGCACTTTTTTAGCTGGCAGGCTGGGAGACAAGCTGAGAACCAGCTTGGCCAGAAGACCAGCTAATGACCATATTGGCCATGCTGGAAGACCAGCTTAAACCAGTTAAGACCAGCAAACCATATTAGGCTGGTTTAAAGTTCTTGTTGAATCCATTTGACAGTTCTGTCATTGCATTGAGCTTACAAAAAATAATCACAATCCAAGCAAGTTATCTTAGATCTGTCATTGTCAAGTTCCTTTTATTCACGTTTGGCCATGTAAACATCACACAATGCCATCAGCTCCTCCTGTGCTGCAAAACAACAATACATCCAAGGTCCCTTTGGAAGACATTAAGTTGGTTAAGTAATGATTCCCATTAGGTTTGTTTAACCGACCTATCGATCATGATGTTCTTGTCCCCCATCCATGGGATAAGGTGTTTGCCCTGCTCGTGGTAGCTGGCCCTCTCATCGTCCCGGAACAGCTTACAGGCGTAGCCGAACACCAGCAGCTCCGCATACTTGCTACTGTCGCTCTGCTCCTTAGCCGCTTTATTATGATCCTTCTTGCTCCCCCCGCGCCGGTACATTCCAGATAATATCCGCTAGACACGCAAAATAAGCGATAGACTTTTAGAACTGTATAACCATTTCTTTAAAGGTGAGAGAAGTGGGATAATATATATCAGCTAGCAATTGCTCCAACACATATCAACACACTGCTGAAACAAATATGGCGTGTGAAGAACTTTGCGTTTCAGAGTTGCAGATTCGTTAAATTGTTTCGTTAAACCGAATGAAGTGCTGCCGTTTTAGTTTGTAAAGACATTTGTATATGATATGTGGTTATTTTATAATATTTTAACATGTATATGTTAAATATCTTTAATGGTATGCGCTAAAATAGGAAAGATGGATATCATTCCCATTTAAGACGAAAATGTCAACGTTAAAGTGAAAATGAAGGCGCATATTTGACCCACGCTAAACTTGTGCTCATCACAGAAGCTAAGTCGAAAAAAAGAAGCAAAGTAAGAGAAACAGTAGGCATCCAACAAAACCAAAATAATGCCCAGGTAACCGTTTTTGAGTCGTTTACTTTATGATGTAATGAGTGTGTTCATGCGCACTGTTTTTAGTAACGTACACTTTCAACGAAAGGGGTGTAAAATACGGACTTTTTTTTATAACAAATCCTCAGTCAAAGGAGGTGCTGGACAAACTCAGTAGCTCAAACTAAATTTCATCTGACTGGTTGTATTTTGTCTACAAATGTTTGGAGATTTCACCAGGACAACAACTTCTCCTTGGTCTTTAGAAATGACTGACTGAAAGCCTATTAATTTAGTGTTGAGCATTGATTTCATACCTATGTTTCATACATGTCCAATGCAGAGGACACCAGGACCTAAATCATGTTTATCCGGCACTTTGGGAGACACAAAAAGTGAATAGGTAAAGAAATTATACATCAATATTCCTATGAAATATTAGATATTATTATTAAAATGTTGCCAATTATTACTTTTGTTAGTACACTTCTTTTTTCATTACATGTTGCCCCAAGAATACATTAATATGCAAATTATTGATACATTGAATGGGAAAACCCATTTATGGCCATTTACCCACATATTGCATAAAATAAAATGGTTTATCAATTCATTACGTTAAAACATTTTACAACATAGTTGAAAATCATCTTTATACAACCTAAAAATTGGTTGGTGAATGAAAAGATATCCCATTGGTTTTGCCTATACATGTTGTCATTTCATGTGATTTTATTTTTTAAACATCTGAGTCCTCGTGTCCACTCCAGAGGACATAGTAGAACATTTGAATAAAATATAATTTTTAAATTTATTTTTTTACAATTTGTTTCTTATTCTCTAAACAATGTGATGACATGAAAAGAAATACTACATAAAAAACAAAAATCTGGGTCTCAGGAGGTTATTTCAGTTTTTTTCCAAGGCTAGGCAACATTTCTAATTTTTATTTAGTTGAAGTTTTTCATCTAATATTTATACATAGTTCAGTCATGAAACTGCTGATTTGTCCTTTCAATGCCTTGGCATTAGTCAAAATGCTTCCTAATCCACATAAGCACGGCTGCGCTGCATCTGAAAACTGGGCAGCTGACTTGTTGACTTGTTACTTAAAAAAAAAAAAACTTTAAGTAATTGCAACAAACAAAATGTAAGTTGAATTTACTAAAAAAGTTTGTGTAAAGTTGACAAAAACTCCTTAAATACAACAGTAATAACAACAAGAAAATGTAAGTTGCATGTACTAAATTGTTTGTGTTGACAATTTAAATGTTGCATGGACTAAAGAAATCCTAGTAAAGTCACTATTACATATACATAATGTTATGTTGTATGAATTAAAGAAATCCTGGTAAAGTCACTATTACATATACTTAATGTTATGTTAAATTTACGAACATTTAGTGTGCAATAAACATTTAAGGATTTCAGTTGCTTTGTAATTACAATACTTTGCCATACAAGTGTTCAAGAAAACCGTTAAAGGGATAGTTCACCCAAAAATGAAAATTCTGTCATCATTTACTCACCCTCAAGTTGTTTCAAACCTTTATGAATTTCTTTTTTCTGCTGAACACAAAAGAAGATATTTTGAAAAATGTCTGTAGCCAAACAGTTGATGGACCCCAATGACTTCCATAGTAGGAAAAAAAAATACTATGGAAGTCAATGGTGTCCATCAACTGTTTGGTTACAGACATTTTTCAAAATATCTTCTTTTGTGTTCAGCAGAAAAAAGAAATTCATACAGGTTTGAAACAACTTGAGGGTGAGTAAATGATGACAGAATTTTCATTTTTGGGTGAACTATCCCTTTAAATAATCAGACTACTATTTTTCAGAAACAAATAGCTTTTTATTTGCAATTCAACCAAGTCTTAAACTTGTCATTTTTTGTCTTTTTTTCCCCAATAAATTCTACAAAGTGCTACAGAGCTTGACCCTTATAGAAAGGAATATTTATGACTGGCATGTTTTTTATACATAAAAACAAAAACAATATAAACAGCAGCATTGTACTGGAATGAGAACTAAACATTGACAAATTATTCCACGAGTTTGTTTGCTTACATCAAGTTCCATTAACACCTTTTGAAGAAACTCAAAGGTATACTTGAGATCAGATGGATAGCTCAGATTCAAGCTATATATTACTGCCAAGAGGAGAGCACAAGCCTTGGTGACATCTCCTAGCTGCTGAAGCACTTTCACTCCTTCATCAAGGATCCCAACATCCAATGGTGGTTGTTCAGGTCGTTCACCTTCAGCTCGGACATTGAACATTGTCGTTATAACGAACAATAATACTTGCTTGTGATACTTAATGAAAATATCTAAATATTAAGAATAAAATGAGAAAAAAAAAGGAGAGCGCATATTTTATTTATATGTATTTTAGATCACATATATGCTCACTCGTTCGGTTTATTCTAACTACAGGACACATGCGGAAAAACACTATCTTTCCACACAGACACTTTATTCTGACACCACACTGAACGGGTACTTAATTTTTTATTTAATGTTTTATTTTAACTTAAGTGTGTAATTTAATGTTTTATTTTAATATTAGTTTAAATAAAAATACAACTTAAAGTTTAGAATCAAACTGCCTTATGCTGTACATGCAATTGTGCAGTGAAAATGACAAAATAGCACCACCTATTAACCCATAGAGTCCAACCAGCACTAATACAAGTATTACCGGTTTGAACAAAGAATAGCATTAGGGGTGTGCAATATCACGATTTAATTGTCTCCACGATCTGCTTTTAAAGAAATATCGTTGCATCATGCAACTGTCAGTGCATTCTATCAGTGGCAGTCCTGGCGCCTCTGTCCCAACATTCTGTACACTGTGACGTACATTCACATCACATGTTAATACAGAGGTAGAGTTACACACTGCAGTTCACAAAAGTTCATTATTTGCCTTGCCAGTTAAAGCAGGGCTATGCAGTTTCGGGAATTCGGGAATTCGAGACGACCACCATTCAACCCAAAAAAAGTCATATGTCCAATGACTCCGAAGCTGTTCGGTTAAGGTAAAAAAGTTACTTGGTTCACCTTTAAACACTTCATTCACGTGCTGATGCGCTGTTCTAACGTGGTTTTCTGAGCGCGTACACGCAAAGCTCACAGGCACTAAAAGCCTGTCAAACAGCGCCTGGTTACTGGACTAGTTATCTTTTGATTCTTATTGCGCTAACACTGTCAAATATGTCATAAGGATGTCAAAGGATTTTAAAAATAGCTACATCACCTTAAATTGCTAAAGTAATTATTAAATCGGGTGCATCTGCCTTTCACAGCTCAGCAACAGCTCTACAATAAAATAAAATAAACATATAACGTTATATTGTAATAGAAAAGCAGAGCCTGTCATTAGCTGCGTTTACATGGATAACGTTACTTCTAACCCATTAGTAATTCGCTTGCTTTCTGAAACTGTAATGATTGATTGGTTTGTGCCATCTACGCACGTGAAAATATCATTTTCGATTTGATACTAGTTGCAACATAAACACGCACATCAATTTGATTAACTTACTTTATTTAGCGTTCATGCTAACACTATAACATACGGAATCATCGATCGGAATTAGGGCCGCATATAACGATTATTTTTGTTGTCGATTAATCTATCGATTATTGCTTCGATTAGTCGACTAATCTAACGATTATTTTTCCGATTAATCTAATGATTCTTTTTTGGATTAGCTGATTTATCCATTGCCAAACTTTACAATAAATAATAAGTACAACTTCTACCATAAGTATTTCAAACTTTTATTAATTCATTTTCTGAAAAATACTTTGAAATTTCCCAGTATAAAAAATAAAGTGCAAGAATTAAAATGCAAACAACACTTTAGTGCATGATGCAACATTAATGCCACATAAATTCTGCCAAACACTGTGCAAAAAATACATTAATATGAAGGCATTAAGTAGTTTAAAGGAGCAAAGTCCAACATAAGCACTGCCTAATACAGTGCAAAGAACACCTGAAATGTTACCTTTAGTTTAAAGGAGCAAAGTCCAACATAAATACTGCCCAACCTAAACAGTGCAAAATAAATTGGGGGACTGTCTTACTAATTTGAATAACTTCACTCAGTAACAGATTTTTTTTTTTTTAAATTAAAAAAGAGGCAGATAATCTAACAAAAATTCTGCATATCAATGTACGTTAGCAAGATCTCAAATAGCATTGCAATAGAGGAATGTTAGCATGTTTACATGCTCTGAAGTCAGGCTTGCTCTTTTTTTAGTCACAATGTTGCTGGCAACTGAGAAAAGGCGTTCAGATGGGGTTGAAGTTGCAGGCATAGACAAGTAACACTTTGCCAGCATGGCCAAGGTGGAAATCTTGCTTCATTTTATTTCCACCATTTTAATGGATTTTCATCCTTTGGGATAGCCTGCTCACCAAAGTACACAAGTATCTCATTCCTCACTGCTTCACTGTGAGAATCTTGATCTTGGACGTGACCAGTGTCTTCTTCACCGTTACTGTGCTCATCTGAATCCGAACCGAGCAAAGTGTCCAGCAGAGAAACTGGCCTCCTCTCTGAAAGTGTTGTATCTGCACTGGATGAGTCATCCTGTTCCCCACCTTGATGTTGATGTGTTTGCTCCCTCTCTCTTCTTTTCTCTTCCAGTGCAAGACCTTGAACTTTGAGGTGAACTTTTAAAATGTCCTCTGCTTGCAGGAATTTTAGTTTGCGGAATCTGGGGTCAAGGGCTGCTGCAATAATACATACATTTTCTCCATCATCTCTGAATTTAGTTTCCCACTCCCATCTTGATGTCATCTCCTGTGCAGCAACACCTTGGAAAGCCTTGACAGCTGCGTTCTCAAATAATGTGCTCTTTATGGACTTCTCTAGGCCCTTCACCAGCGGAGGTAGAGCGGAAACAGTCACTTAGGAATTAATTAATTTCGTGTAACCGCAGCTTATGACATAAACTGACATCTTAAAGCAATGGAACTATATAGTCTACTCCTTTTTATTTTTTTAGGATGGCAAATGATTTAAACAAAGTCGCCAATGTCACAAAAAAAAAAATCGCCAATGTAGTCATCTCCTCAACGTGTGTCTTTGGCGCTGCTGCATTTGCATACATTGTATGCAAAGGGACATCCTGGTGTTTTATGTGTGTGTGTGTGTGTGCGTTTCACTGAACAATGATTTGTTGACTGAACAAAAACACCTAAAGTTAAGATGACAAGACACGGCAAATTATAAACATATATTTACATATATAAAATAACTAAGTTAAAGGGATACTTCAGGATTTAGCATTAAGCTTTGTATTAGTAGAAAACCTGTAGTATTTTCGAATTACCGTGCTTTCCCCGATATCCCCCTGAGACGAGAGATTTATGTATTTTTTGTCTGGAAAAAAAATCCTCCCGATGACGCAAAAATCGTCATTTTGCGTCATTGGAGGATTTTTTGGCCAGATGCTTAAGACTACAGCCAGTAGGAGGGGCTGTCCCGCATGTTTTCAACCCGCCCATAGAGGGTGGGATCTCACTCACAGAATGTACACACAGTGTCAGCCATCTTTTTTTGGAAGCTAAGCTAGCAGGCTCTTGTTCTGTGGAGAAAGCTGAGTAGTAGGGGTTACCATCCTCTTTTTCCCGGACATGTCCGGCCGTCGAGATCGTCCAAAATGTCCGGGATTTGGCTTTTGCTTTCTGCAGTCACCATTCAGTGTTTACATGCACACCTTTTGTTTCAATCTAACTGAATTCATTCCGATTGGTGAATCTGAATGTAGTGTTTACATGAACGCTAAACAAGTGATCGGTTGATGTGCGTTTTAACATTGCTAAGAAAATTCCCGCTCCTCCGTGAGAGATACGAGATCGGTGCGTCTCAGTAATCACGCCACCGGCCTCGCGCCGTTCTCCCGCGCCCCTCAGCCTCGTCCTGCTCGCCACAGTAAACATAATGAATGGCGACTGTAGAACGCAAAAGCCGAATCCCGGACATTTTGGGCGATCTCGAAATCCCGTGCAGACTCGTCACGGTCCACGGAGACTCACTAGTAGCCTAGCCTTGTTGTTGTTTAACTGTGTGCTCTCTTACCGGTAGGCGTGGCTTGGGAGTGGCCTCCTAGGGCAGCGAAGCAAGTGCATTCTGGGAGTTGTTGTCTTTCATCCACATAAGCCAAAAATATTTTTTTTGGCTTTTCTCAGTCTAGAAAGCTCCAAATTCAAAAATAATTTCACATTTCTTCTACATAAATGACCCATTTTAAATACACATTCATCTTTCCAGAGGTGAAATATCCCTTTAAACACATTTTATCCACTGAAAGAAATGACAAAAGTTTAAAAAAAATAATCAAGTTACACACATTTATGCACTGAAAGAAAAAAGAAACCTTAACCTGCATTTCCAGACTCCGACAAAAACTCATAACGTTGAAGTGCAAATACTATTTGGTCTTCTATACATCAGTTAATTATGTTTTGACAGCATTTATCGAGATGTCAAGTAATTTCAAAATATTAATACGAAGTTAGGCTACCTTACAAAGTTGCCAAAACATTCGATCTGGTTCGTTTGCCTTTCACAGCTCAGCTCATCTACAATGAAAAACGCGAATATTCTCTGACATAATCTGACATCTCGAAGTAATAAAACTTTTATTGGCAGTATTTATCAGGATGGAAAATGATTCAAGCAAATTCAAACCTCACAAATGAAGTGTCCAATTTCGAGATCTCCTCAATGTTCGTCTGTCTTTCGCGCTGCTGCATTTGCATACGGTGTGTGCAAAGGGACATCCCGTTTTGGTTTTCTTGTATTTGTGCGTTTCACTGAACAATGATTTGTTGACTGAACAAAAATGCCTAAAGTAAAGATGACAAGACGAGGTTTTTTGTTGAAATTGTATAATTAATAATATTAATTATATGCAGTTACTTGTGTTTAAGTAAAGTGAACAAGAAAATGATTTAGTAAAACCAACCAAGTTAATTTTTTTGAGTGAATTAAGGTATCTCAGGAGACACGAAGTCAAGCAAACGTTGGATTTGGACAATCCTTGATACCTTCCTTCCTTTCAATACATCCTCCGATGCAGCATTTTTAAGATTGCAGACACAGCCCATGAATCTTGTACCCTAGCCTAGGTTTGATCGCTAAGTTGAGCTATTTTGAAAACTTTTGTCTATTCCTCCTCCGTCCCAGCGTCACCTGTAGAGATCTGATACAGGGATCAACAGCAGCAGCTTGTCCTTTATGTTTGTTATTTCGACTATGCTGAATAAATTCTTGTATTTGCTCAGCAGCGACATAACCCAGCAAGCAATAGCCGCCATTTCACCGTCTAGGTTAATTATAGTCCTGATATAGTCCGGCTATGAGTAACACACTTCTAGCCAAAGTAATCTTGAATTTGGTTACTTGTCGTTATTGCCAAAATAACTTGCCAGATTTATGATTGTGGCGAGGGGGGCGTGGTTCTGCGAGGTCTCCAACAGGAGAGAGAAGCTGTGTTCCAATGTGAAGGCTGCATCCTCCGAAGGCCGTATTTGAAGGCCGATTACGTCACCGCGGCCTGATAAAGGCTGTCCCAATTAAATTCTGCATCCTTCGAAGGCCGTATTCGAAGGACGGTTGCGTCATCGCGTCAAAAGCGACGCCAAATGCACCCTTCGTTTCCCCGTGAAAGGAAGGATACCTATGCTGCGTTCCAGTCCACTTTTAGACACGCACTTGCAAACTTCCCTAAGCACTTCCCCTCGGGAGAATCCCCGTCGCCATTTTGAAGTGCGTTCCACTTCGTGAAGTGAACGAGGGAAGTTTATATGGACAGACCCTCGCTCCCTCGATTTTGACCGAGGGAGCGAGTCTACTTCATATGTACACTTCAGGCACCTATATGTCCCACAATGCAGTACGATTGTGCGTCACCACAGATCTCGTCTAAACACCACCACAACAAACAACTCTATGATATATTAATTCTATTTTTTTAATTGAAAACAACCCAAACACCAGATATACATTTGGATGCTGCATTAAACAAATTCTTAAAGGGAAAACAAATGTAAATAATAAATCAACTACATAGCTGATTCCAAGTGATCAAGGGCTTAGGACGCTCCAGTTCAGCCCATTGCAGTTTCCGCCAGTAGTGGGCACTCGCAATGACGTACATCTGAGTGAACGAGACGGAGGGAAGTTAGCAAGTGAAGGGCATAACAATTTTGGACTGGAATGCAGCTATAAAAGGATCCTTAGTGGCCTATCCTACCCTATTCTACCCCATAAGTCATTGCGCGCCGGTGACGACAGCATTATTTTTTAATTTTTTTAAAGGCGGCCGAGACTAGAGTTTGGTGGTGGACAGCAAATTCACATTTAAATGTAAGTATTATGTTTTCATTTACTCAAATAGCTAGCGAAACCAGAGTTAAAGTTTCTTATAAACTTCATCTTAACTCCTTCGTCACCATTGCGTGGCTTCATTTGAAAAAAGTACTTTTAATAACTACTAATACTGCATTGGGGAAAAACTACCTTAGTTACGCAAAATTATCTTGCATGCTCTAATGTACTTAAAGTATCAAGAGTAAAACTAAAGGTATGTATTCTGCAGGGGGAAAAAACTCCTTGTCATGGTTTTTATGAAGGTTTTGCATTTATATTAGGCTACTACTGCATTACTGCGTATGTTGCATTTTACGTCTGTATATTTTCAAGGTTGTTACATTTAAACTATATACTTTTATGTAGTTTAATGTAAAAACGTATTGTGATGTGAGGGAAAAAAAGTAGCCTACTTCAGTAGGTTACTTCACATTTGTACGTGAATACTTAACGAAGTATGCAGTTCCGAAAATTAAAGTAACAAAATGTAGGCCTATTGTCACAATATTAACTAATTGTTTCTAACTACAGCTGCGTCCCATATCAAAGGGTGCACCTGAAGCGCTCGGACTGGTCTAGCCTATGGAGGATTGTTCTTGTCGCCTGGCAACAATGACAGCTGCCGATGACGAGCGGGAGAAATATTGCACTTTTTTATATTCAATTGGGTTTTATATTCAAACAGGGCTAAACCGAAAATACATAACCTGGCAGCGCCGGGGCTGAAACATCCTCACCATGTCCTCCAGTAAAATATAAGGGCATTTTTCCACTGGGTTCGTTTGCTGCAGTCCGAACCCGAGTGCGCTCGTTCCCGGCGCCCCCCGCAGCGTTGGTCTGGTTTCACACTCAATTAGTTGTATCGAACCCAGGTGCGTTTGCAGTGATCTTACGTCATCGCAAACGCACACGGAAAATGCATGGATAATACAACTCGACTGAGCATAGCTGTAATTTGTCTGTTTTTTTGGTGCTATTATGCACAACATAGTGAGAGACATCACCTCTTCAGTGTCCCACAACGTTCCCCTGCCACTCATGGTTGTCGTGTGTGAGGAAACAATGATATCGACAGTGATACGCATGCGCGGGATACTATACTTCCTGAACAAGCGCGCACCCGAGTCCGTGTTGCTTGCACATTAACGCGAACCGCGCCACGGTTCGGGAGCAACCGAGCTCAGACCACCTCCTCCAGGTAGTCTCGGGTTCGGTACTCTAGTGCGCACCCGGGTCCGATGACAGCGTTCACATTAGCGATTTTTCATGCGAACCGTGCCCCGGTCCGCACTAAACTGCCAGTGTGAAAGCGCCCTAAAACATCAAAATGACAATAGCCAATTCTGGCTCCATAGCTGTTTACTCAATTATATCGAATGAATTATCAGGATGGCAGCTGTCCTCTCGCACCGTTGCTTGGCGCCAGGAGCGGTGATCGGGAACACCTGGTTGCACAATTAGGAAATCCTACGAAGGCTACATGGTGCGTCCTTCGAAGAACGCATAGGCTGCATCCTTCGAAGTCTGCAGCCTTCACATTGGGACACAGCTATTGAAAGGAGATGAGCGGTGCGTAGGTCAAGTGCAAATGATGAACACCTGTGTCTTTTTGCAGTAATTGGCATGGAGAGCCCAAATATAAGCCGCTATGGAGTGAGAGAGAGGGAGAGAGAAGGACTGAGGATTTGTAGGATGATCCTGGTCTATGAAGACCTGAAGCACGCCATCCTCCAGCGGGTCGGCCAGAGTCCAGAACAACACCGACAGAGGTTCCGATTGCTGGACCTCGGAGAACCGGCCGACCCTTCGTGATGGCGCAACAACTCCGGGACTCCTGCCGCAAATGGCTGATGGCCGGGGGAAGCGACGTCAAAGAGGTCATCGACAAGGTGGTGCTGGAGCAGTTCGTGGCGCGGCTGCCTAGAAAGACCGTGCAGTGGGTCCAGTGCCACCGCCCGACGTCTCTGAACCAGGCCATCAAACTGTCGTAGGCCCAGATGGTGGCGTGCCCCGGGGTCGGAAAACCCCTTCCAGCAGCTTCTCTTTCTCTCTCCCTCTCTTTCCCTGTGTTTTTCACCACTTCTTCCCCTTCTAAACCTCCCGCTCCCTAGGTCCCGAGGGGGTTTCACGTCCCGCCCGACACCTCGATGGAGGAGTGGTGATACTTTACATGTTTTTGTAGACGGTAGTCTAATTTTATTCAGGTCAAATTAATATATTCATGTTATTACAATACGTAAGTGTTCCAATAATAGGTGCAATCATGCTGCTAAAAGGATGATTTGCACAAATCAAATAAACGATGGAAGAATCAAATAATTGGAAGGCTTTAATAAAAATACAACCTGCATATTTTTGTTTTAAACCTTCCATAATGCATTATTTGCATTGTTACCATTGCTTGACTTCTGTTTGAGACATGTCACATGCGGTTAGTAGCTCAACTTGTTTTGAAACGGTTCAACTTTATCATCATGACTTTTTGTAAATTAGGCCTATGTTTTCTACATGTCAATAGAAATGACATATGTGAACATGTTTACCTTCACATACCTTAATAAAGAAAAAAAATTGTGACTAGTAAGTTTGATGCATTTATTATCTCAGAGCATCAGCGAAGCTATTTCACCTTACATGTATTTTGTTAGTAAACTTCAGACATCTCTGTCAATAAACACCTCATAAATGGTTGTCCTTACTGTACATATGAGTGTAGGCAACACATAATGTGTAGGCAACTCATAAAAACATATTTAAATATATTTAAATTCATCTTAAGACATAGATATAATTGAGCAAACCAGTTGAAAAGTTAGGATTTATAGACATTAAGGACATCAAGTACCTGTTGAGAGATTGTTGCATGGTTGAGCTCTATAAAATCAATAATGAGGTGGCTTTGAAAGGATTTTTTGACAGTTACAGATTAAAAAATAAATGAAATAAATAAGAAGGTGCACAAAGAACCATTTTACCATAAAATGGTTCTTTAGGATGATAAGGTTCTAAATAGAACTTACTATATGTAAAGTACCTTTAAAAAAATCTTTTTAGAGTGTATTTTATCAAGTTGAATAAAAAAAAGATATAAAGTATATAAAGCTAGTGTAGAAATTGAATGGAAAGCTGCTGAATAGAAAAATGCATTCATATTCTTCAGTTTACAGCATGTCTCTCACTGTATACTTCTAATAGTCTAACAGGTTTATTCATGTTAAGTTCTAATTTCTGTTGAACAAAACCATACTGGTATCTAATTAAGGCCACCTAGCAGGTTTCGTGATATAAAAGAAATTAGTCACACCCACATTTTGCATTTTGCTGTATATAAATAGAGCTGCAATAAAACCAAACAGAAACGGCGAACAAGACACGGGACTTGAAGTCTTAAGATCCTACCGGTAAACTATATTTGACAAAAACGCCGCTTAACAAATCGCTTTTAACAAATGTACAAATAATTTTTTCAATTAAACATGCATAATTTTTCTTCACAGCCATGTTTTCACTGGTACTATTCTCAGGTATGGAACACTTTTATCCTCATCTTGGATATTCTCATTATTTAAAAATATATGTGGGAGGAGAGGGTCTAAAAGTCAACCACTGCAAAAAACTTGTTTTTTGCTAAATTATTACATTCATCATGAATGATTTTTATTTTCTTCAATAGTAGCAAGAATAAGACCTTTTTACATAGGCCTACTCATGTTATAATAAATGTGTTTATTTGATTAGTGATCTAAAAATAGTGCAGAATCTTGCATTTTCCTCATTTCATGTGATAATTTTCTTTGTTTAAATATTTAGATTTTGCTTTCCAGACAATTTGACACCAGTGTGTTATGTGGGGCGAGGATATATTCAGTGGGAAAAAAAAACTCTTAATTCTAACAAATTATTAAAAAATGTACCTTGAATACTGATTTTTATATATTTTTTTTGAACCAGTTAATTTGTGAACAAGAGTATTCTACACGTTGCTAACCGAAATTGTTTTGTTGACCTTACTTGGATACTGATTTTTATTTTATTTTTGGACATGTTTTTTTATCTAAAACATTTCCAAATTTTGACCTAACTTTCCAAATTGAGTCAACCATTTTAAAAACCCCTTACCCGTCAGGGATCACTGGTGATCCCGGATTCTTGTTGTTCAAAATTCATTACTCGTCAAAAACATCACACTCTTACTTGATCTGGACAAACTCAGCATTATAAGGAAGGTTTAAGACTCCAGCTTCGATATTTGACCACTGTTTATGATTTAACTGGTTTGCAGTGACATTAATTTCTTAATTTATGCCAGGAGTGCAAAATAATTAATCTGTAACGATCGTTATTTTGAATAGAAATAATCACTCACACAACATTCATTCTCGTCTTCTCCGGTTTATTTGTGCTCAAATACATGCAATATACAGCATCCGCCAGGGCTCTTAGTCCAATAGTGCGCATATTTGGAGAAATAATTATTAATTAGCACATGCTAGTAAAAAATTTCTATTCATTTTCCACTGAATTATGCGTTCTAAAGAGCTCAAAAAGCTAACGGAGCGAGATGTGTATCTCCTCTTCCTGATTTGCGTCAGATTTGACCTCAAACATTTATCATTCGCTGTACCAGCTGTCAATCATATCATGTGATTCAACGTGACCTCTTCTGCATGACGCGTCCTGTGTACACTTCCTGATTCTGGACATCCGTGATAACAAAGCGAAAGTAACATCTCTACACCTGAAACAATAAGTAAATAAATGCACGATTAAAGTATTTGTGTTTTGTGGGTGATTTTCGTGCGATTTGGGGTATTTTTATATGCATAAAGAATAAAGGTATAGGTAAGCATAGCACATAGCTTCATCTAAAATGCTAAATATAACATATTTCAAAATCTTTTTATGACTTGAAAGCATTTTAAACCGCGACCGGAATATGATACAAATACTCGATGGTGTTTTAAATTGAGCTTTAAATAAAAGTGTAATATTAAAAAATTAAATTGTGTCATGAAGCTTGAGGCTACCTGTTGTGCTAATGCGCCTGCTGCAGAAGCTTTCTCCTGACATGGTCTAACAATAGGCTTCATAAAATGCATAATTTTAGAGATATCATCCTCAAAATTGAAATGAAGCATGACCACAATTGTGGCTACACTTTAGTTGTGGTTATAAGTTGCTATCCTAAATTCACATCATATTTTTTTATACATTTAATAAATATTGTCTTAATATTTGTTGTTTTTGTTTTTATGTTTGAGCTTATATATCTCAATATTAATAACAGTCTGGTTAATTTTGAGTCTTGAACTGTAAACTCTCAAGGGTTGGCTTTCTAAATATATGTTGGTTATGTGTCTATTCAGAATGACTTATGAGCAGCAACCTTTTTATTTTGGGTATGTCATGTATGCAGCACTTGCCAAAATTGGGGGTGATGAGCAAGGGGTTAAGCTGAACAATGTTGTGCAAGTTCTTGGCATGCATTGCTGCATTAAACATTATGGAAACAATTAGTAAAGTGTGAACCTTGCTTTACATTTTACTGGCTTCATTTATGCTGCTGTTGCTGAAGTAGTTATCACTGCTAGTTATCTGTATGGTTCGGAGTTCAAATGTTGTTGGTTGTTCAGGAAAAAACGTGGATAAGAATTATATTCTTGGCATGATAAACACCATTTTCTTTCCTTGATACATTTCCTATTGAAACACAAAGTTAAATCTGGACATATCAAAAATCCATGAAAAAAACAACAACAACAACATATAGACTTTAGTTATGTCACAACCAGGAACATTATTTGTTAATTGCTAGTTGGTGGAAGGAGGTAGTAGAAGGGAGGAATTAGTTAAACTGATCCCACGGACAATCTTGCAAAATAAATATAGAGAGTAGACCATTTGAGCAGTTGCAAATTAAAATGAAAGGAATTACACCTAAGTTGGACATGCATCAGTCATCTTCATTAAATACAGACACATCCTTATAAATGAACAGGAGGAGATAATATATAAATATATATTTCCGTTGACTATGGAGATTTCTATGGAATAAGTCACCGTATGGATTACCATAACCGATTACACTCCAGCCCCCAATCATTTCTCTGTGCAAAGGGCTGATTTCCTTCACCGGCCACCAATTCTTTTGGGAGAAGAACCTGAGGACAGTTGTCTTGTTACCAATTAATAAACCAACATCACAATTCTGTCGAGGAGTTTCACTATGCGATTGTGTGTCTGTTTATGACTCCCGGTAAACCAGTTCTGTCATAATTAGGTCCACTTAGTCAACGGTAACTAATGACCATATTTGGACATCCGCTACAATAAATATGTGACCCTGGACCACAAAACCAGTCACATGGGTAATGTTTTTTAAAATTGAGATGTATAGGCCTACCTGTTAGATTAGATCCTGCACTCAATTTTATTTCACCCAACTGAGACAGTAATGTAATTTTTGTAATTCCTCAGGCTAAGGAATGTGGATTGACTGAAATTTTGCTCATTCAAATATTTTTGTGATAATGCAAACTTGCAGGATTTATATTATTCAGTTTATAATATTTTACAGTTTATATTGTATTTTCATCCAACACACCTTGATTTGGGTGAGCGAGGCACTATATTTTCTCTAAAAGTTAATTTGATTAACTTTAGCAGTGTATTAGCACATAGGCTACATGGCATGAAAGACAACACAAATGAATGTCAGGGTTCTGTCACTTCTGTATTTATTTCTTGGTTTTGTGACAGAGCCCTGACACTCCTGTTTTGTCTTTATCTGTCTTGTCTCTTGTCTGTGTGCCTTGTTTCAAGTGGGGGGCATGGTATTTGGATCCCGGCACTTCGGTCTAGTTTGGCTTCGGTTCTGTGTTGGGATTCGTACATTCATGCTCCACGTGTTTGTATTCTGTTGTGAGTGCACAGGATGAGCTTTCGTTCGTTTCGCCCTACGCTCTTCTGTCGTTGTGTTTTGTTTTGTGCTGTGTAACACGTGGCAGGTGTTTTTCATTGGCTGCATGCTGTCATGTTTTGTGTGAACACGTGGCTTGTGATTTGTTTTACTGGCCATGTGCTTGTGTTTTAGTAATGTTTGGTGTGAGCACATGACTTGACATGTATGTTTCTTTGTGATATGTGCTCTCTTGTGATTGTCTAACCCCGCCAATCTTGTTATCTGATGATTGATTAATTTGCCCCACCTGTCCTCCCTCGTTACATGCCTTGTTTGCTGTCCATTTATTCTCCTTGTGTTTGCAGTTCTACTCTGGTTTGTCATTGTATTATTCTAGTCGTGTGTCTTGTCCTGTTCTTGTATTAAGTCGTGTGTCTTGTCCTAAGTCGTGTGTCTTGTCCTGTTCTTGTATTATTCTAGTCCTGTGTCCAGTCCTGTGTCTAGTCCTGTTCTGCCATCAGTCTGTTTTTTCCCCTATGGTGTAGTTTTTGTTTGCGTTTTGTTTTATTTTTTATTATTAATAAAAGCCCTTCATTCTTGCAATTGAGTCCTTGCTCCTTTCACTTCAATCAACCCTGACAATGAACTAAAACATTATTAAATAGAAATAAATGTATATTTCATGTTATAGCTGTCATGTATTATAATTATATGAAATAAGATAAGGCGACTGCGTGATCGGAGATTTATAGACAAAACTCCTGGGGCCTGTACCATGAAGGTAGCTGAACAAACTCGGGGTTACAGGATTAGTTTTGAGTTGACAAAACCAAACCGATGCAATCAGGCTTTATTGGTACCATGATGCAGCTCATCAACTTTCTCTGTCAACTCAGGCTTTGGTCCTCAAGCTATGATTACTCCACGCGCGCGTGCACATAAAAGAGTGACGTCGACACTGAACAACCAATCGCGGGTAGAGCGTGAGCGATATATTTTCCCGCGGAGGAGCAAGAGATAATCATTCAGAATTACGATGAATTTAAATATGTATTTCAAGCTCGAAACAATACGGTCTCTGCTGCCAAAGCAAGAGAAGACTGTTGGAGAAAGATTGCTGATTGTTAATGTGTAAGTTAAACAAATACGTTCTATATTTATGTAAAATTATGTATGTATGTGTAGCCTATATGTGTAATATAGCCTATAGCCTATTTTTATAATATATAAAAAATGATACATGCACATTTTTTATATATTATAAAAATAGGCTATAGGCTATATTACACATAGGCTACATACACATAATTTTACATAAATATAGAACGTATTTTTACTACCGTACTAAGAAAGCTAGGGAATCCTATCATAAGATTAACAGAATAATAATAAAGATTTTAAATAATTCTTAACATGTATTATATTGTATAGTACATTTGTGCAATTTGCTTTTTAAAAAAAAAAAAAAAATGTGTTCATGTGATGCCACCCTATCAATATATCTTACCGGCAATTTTATAAAAGCCCTCTTTTATGGACATGGCCGATAAATGTCCGGGGAACACTATTAATGAAACTATTCATGTACTCCTGCAGAGTGAGGACCACCTTACGAATGGTTCGACAAACCGTGTTTTCCCCTATAGCTTCTGTGCGTCACCCACCGTGCAGGAATGTACCACTTGCAACAAAAAAAACGTAACGCAATATTTGCGGTACAGTAAGTGCATGAATTCGATGTGTTAAATTCTTTATGTGCGGCTCAAGAAGTTTGTAAAGATAAGACATTCCTTCCGCGGAAAATCTGTATCTTTCATACAAATAACTATCAGGAAAGGCAATGGGATTTTGTCTGGCTAAAAACTCTTTCTCTACGAAGTGCTCGTCAAACAATTTGCGCTGAGATGTCACAGGATTTGGAAGAAAAGGTGAAGTCATTGCAACAGACACTGGGAATAAGTTACGTCACCTATGTTTCTTTGCTTTCAGCTGATTGGTCAAACTTCAGTCTGAGATCTTGAATCCAGAACATAACCTGCCCCGGAGCAGGTTAGCCGTGCAGCGTAAGATACCATGGCAACGAACACCGATTCAAGCCAAGCTACTTTCATAGTACCTAAAACCCAGGGTTGGCGGAAACTTAACTGAAACATAGCTGGCTAGCCACCTAAACCGGCTTCATGGTACAGGCCCCTGTTATGGCCAAGGAAAGCATTTTTTTTTTTTTTTTGAGTGGGGAGGAGTGGGGATTTGACCTCATATCTGGATACTTTGATAAGTTGTCTATACACTGAATTGGGCCTTTTATGTGTTTTTCTGAAAGTACAGGACATTTTGAGAGTCATACACATTGGCATAACTACCAGCATACAGTGGTGGCCAAAATTATTAGAGCATAACATATTTAAGAGGTTTCAGTTGTTATTTTCCAAGAGGACAATGACCCTAAACATTCTAACCCTAACCTAACCCTGACCCTAAACATTCTTCTAACTATTGCCGGAACTACCTGCGACGGAAGGAATCTGCTGGAACGTTGAAAATGATGGACTGGCCCCATCAAAAGTCTGGACCTCAACCCCATTGAGCAAATTTGGGGCGAGTTGGAAAATAAACTGGACAGATCTATTGTACACTCAAAGGAAAGCCTTTGGCTTCAGTTGCAAAAGGCATGGGATAACATTAGTGTTGAGGTTCTCAGGAAATATATAGACACTATGTCAGAGATATGTCCTGCTGTAATAACTGAAAAAGATGGACACACCAAATTTTAAAGTTAAAAGTGGATAAAAACAGTACGACTCACTTCATCTGATATTTGATGTGAAGAAACCATCTGCATGTTTCATGACCATTATGAAATGTAATCATCAGAATCAGAATCAGAATCAGAAAGAGCTTTATTGCCAAGTGTGCTTGCACCCACAAGGAATTTTTCTTGGTACTGAAGCTTCCAGTGCACATATACAAATACAAATACAACAAGAAACATAGTAATACAAATTCTAAGAATAAAATATATATAAAAAAAATATAAAAATAGTATAAAAAGTAAAAAAAGGGGTCACAGTTGGGTTTAGTCTGAATAAACATTTACAGATTATGAACATATTTACAGTATGTTGAGTAGTATGAATTATAATATAAATATAAATTTATAATCATGGTTTGGAGGCAAAAAAAAATCAATATTTTCAGAACTGTCAGGTGTTCTAATAATTTTGGCCACCACTGTATCTATATCTTATAGATAATTATAGTACATTTTGGACACCTTTCAGTATAATGTTTACTTCACTAAAGGTCAATTATCAATGCTATTGTAGAAATTGACTTTCTGCAGTCACCATTATGAATCTGCGATGTCTAAACAGGGAGATAAAAAAGTATAATGTGATTTCAAATTCCCTTTTGTGTTTTCAACAGGTTTCTTTACCCTCATGCAGTGTGTCCCTCAGTATGTCTTTGTGAATGAATCCAAGACTTGGGCAGAAGCTCAGAGATACTGTAGAGATAAATTCACTGATCTGGCCTCCATTGAGAATGAACAACAGTCGGTCCAGTTATTGGACACAGTGAATGACGATTCCATTGATTTGGCCTGGATTGGACTCTATGATGATCTGAACAGTTGGAAATGGACTCTAGAGGACAGTGATTTCTTCAAGGAAGGACGGAAAGACTTCAGGAACTGGTATAACCCAGGACCAAATAATTATGGAGGACAAAGTATGTGTGTGTATATGTACATGGGGATATGGTATACAACAAGCTGCTCCAATGCATTATATCCTACTGTCTGCTATGATGGTAAGCTGTTCCAATAGAATGTCTAAGACAATAAACAAAAATTGAAAACAACCAAACCAACCTCTCTCTAAACTTAATATGATATTAATATCTTTCAGGAAGAGAAAATGCCAGTGATACTTATGTTTTAATTTACCAGTACAAAACCTGGACTGAAGCTCAGAGTTACTGCAGAGAACATCACACAGACCTCATCAGTATCAGGAATGAGACTGAAAACCAGAAGATCCAGTATTTTTTACGGAATAATTATCATTATTATTATTATTATTATTATAATGTTTGGATTGGACTGTACAGAACCAGATCTTGGTCAGATCAGAGCAACTCTTCATTTACTTACTGGAGCACGTGGCAGCCAGATACTGCAGGATCCTGCACTGTAGTCTCATTCAGTGACTCTGGGAAATGGGCAGATGAAAACTGCAATTATGCATTTCCTTTCTTTTGCTACAGTGGTGAGTAGATCTTAAAGGTATAGTTCACCTAAATATAATACAGAATAATCTGTGATAATTTACTCACCCTCATGTCATTCCAGTGATATCCACTATCCCTTTATCGTCTTTTCTATCTTGGAGAATAATCCATGAAATCTATCACACACTGCCTCAGTGTGGTCGCATCGATTGCAAGAAAGAGTAGACATGTTTGGGTTCAAAGGTCACTGATCAAATAAGCAAATTTTTGACACAAGAAAAAGGAAGACAAACTAAATGATAGATATTCTAAAATTCATGTTAATTTTTCAATTAATTTTTCACTCAATTTTTAATGATCGTATAATTTTTAACTGTAAAGGCTGTATTGAATGAGAAAAAAGTAAATCTTTTCCAGCATTCTCAGATTTTGGATCATATTGAATTTATCACAAATATTTAGGATACTTTGATACATTAAAAAAAACCTTTATTTTAGAAACGTTTGTTTACTTTATTTACAGCATTAGCATCATCCCGAGAGTATCACTTTGTGAATGAGTCTAAGACCTGGACTGAAGCTCAGAGACACTGCAGAGAGAATTACACTGATCTGGCCACCATTGATAACATGGAGGAAATGAACAGTCTGATTAACACAGTTAATGGGAGTTACACTGGATCAGCCTGGATGGGACAGTATGATGATGTGAACAGCTGGAGATGGTCATTGGAGGATAATGATTTTTATCAGGAAGGAGAGAGAGATTTCAGGAACTTCTATCACGAACCAGACAACAGTGGGGGGAACCAGCTGTGTGTTTACATGGTTAGTGATGGGAAATGGTATGATTTTTCATGTGACAACACACTGCCATTTGTTTGCTACGATGGTAAGGGCATTTCTTTTGTTTTAGATATTAATTTAATTTTTTTTTTTAAATCCATGAGAGCTAATGTGTATATATTTTCATATTAAATATCTCAGGTTCCACACAGAGTTACATCATGATTTATGACGGGAAAACCTGGTCAGAGGCTCGTAGATACTGCAGAGATCATTACACAGATCTCGCCAATGTGAGAAATCAGACTGAGAACCAGAGGATCCTTGAGACAGCAAATGGAAATGGAGTCTGGATCGGCTTGTACAGAAACAGGGTTTGGTCAAACAATCAGATTACCAGTTATCAAAACTGGAGGCCAGAAATTTCTGGGTTACAGGCGCAACCAGATAATGGAAATAATCAAGCTAACGGATTTGGATATCAGCACTGCACTGCAGTATCATTCCAGTATTCAGGCCGATGGACAGATGAGGTCTGTGTATCCAGCAGGCCTTTCTTCTGCTACAGCAGTAAGTTCACTCACTTTGATGGATGCTATTATTTGGCAGTAATGAGAAAGTCTTTTAGCACCAGTGTCTCCAACATGAAAGATCAACATGTTTAATTAGGCAAAAGGCACGAGGCCTATAAATATGTGGATTCAAATTATATTGTGAAACTTATTGTTGAAAACTAATGACTGAAAACCCTTAACATTTTAATATTTAAATAAAAATGGAAAAATGAAACCACCTCAATAGTGACCTAAAACAGAAAACCTTTTTTTTTATACAACAAAACATCACCAAATACAATACATAGAGATAAAGCATTTGTTGGAGATCCAAGCAGAGATTTTATTCTTCTTCTTCAAAATCCTCCTAGGTCGTACATCCATTTCAAACAAAATTCTGTGCATTATTCTGCCACAAATGGCTTCCACATGGACTTTTGGACTCATGGAATTTTAAGTTGAACTTTATTTGTTTTTATGTGTTTTTTAAAATAATCTATTTTGAAATCTATTCTATTTGTTAGTATAGATAATAATTAGTTTAGCTGTAAGTCTAGGTGTAATATTTAATTCAGCACTGTAAAAAATAATACACAATATCTACTCAATACAATTCTGGCAACAGATTACAAGCAACATTATAGATTAAATTCTACATAATAAGAAATGAGTTAGAATTAATCAAATGAATTCCTTAAAAGTCAATGTAAAACAAGTAACTTCAAATAGCACACACACAAAAAAAGTAAAATTAAAACAAAAATATCTGAATAACAGACAGATGTCAAAGATGAATTAAGAACTTTAAATTTTTTAATACCAACATTGAAAACACCTAATGATAACAAGCAGAATCACTGAAGGAAAGAGAAACACAAGAACTACAACTGACTTTCAGCACCGCCTTAGAGGGAATCAACTGAAAAGACATTAAATCTTATTACAAACCAGATGACTATTTTTGTTATTCATCTACAGTTCTCTTTGAGAATTAAGGTTGAGATGTTGATTTTTAATTGAAAAATTGAAAATAAAATATTCTCAGTAAAAATCTATTAACATCAAATAACTACTTTTGATCAGTTATGAGATTAGTCAATCATTGTTCTTTACAATGATTATAACTTTATCATCTGATCGTCTTTGTTTCTGACTTCTTTTGCAACAAATTATGTGCTTTAGCAAACACTTTTACAAAAACCACAAAGTGACTTAAAAAGCCAAGGGCCCTATCACACATCTGTTGCAATGTGTGGCGCCAGGCGCGACAAAGTGTTTTTTGCTAGTTTCAGCCCGACGCAGTTATCATTTTCACGTTCTGTGCCACAGTGTTTAATTAGCAAATGCATTTGCGCCCATTTGTGCGCCCATGGGCGTGCTGGTCTGAAAATGAGGTGTGTTCAGGCGCATTGTTGGCGCGTTGCTATTTTGAGTCATCTGAAAAAGACTGCGCCATTGACCAACTGAAACCTGGTCTAAAGTCAATGGTGCAATATTTGTTTGTTATTTAAAGAGTGCGTTAGTAATATGCGCCTATAGGCGGGTCTACAACGCGCGTACACTCTGCTTATTACACACACAGGGACGCGCAGCAGCACACAAACATCTTTAAATAGAAAAAATAAAAGGATTACAATGTAAAAGATTATTACTGTGTACATAAAGATTTGACAAGTGACTTCTCCTACGACGACCGCCAAATAGTCTTAATTTTTGAAGACAAGCCATGACCAAAATTAACGTTTAGATTTCTTTGTAGCCACCATTTCAATCCCGCGTGTAATGCAGCTCATTGTCACCGAACGTGTCTTTGATTGATGATGTAAAACTTCAGACAAGTTTTCTTTCGTGCGTCCGTTTTTAACGCATCTTGACTGCCGTACAGTCTGGCATTTATGACAACTGAGATCTTATAGTGTGACATGGCTTACACTATGATAATATTCGTACAATATGACAAGCAACAATCGTAAATGACTATTATAAATTGCACAGTGTGCACCCAGATTTAGACCATGCGCTTAGATCGTTAAAATAGGGCCCCAAGAGTCAAACTGCCCAACTAAAGCAAACACTGATCACCAGAATGGTGACCACACATTTTCAATAAAACATCAACATCTAAACCTCTGTTAATTCTCAATAAGATTTTTTGTAGATGTCTGACAGAAATAATGTCAATCTGATTAGTAATAAGTGAAGCTGATAATGCTGTTTGTGGAGTTGTTTAATACTCTTGACAGATTAAGGGCCAAATTTACTAACAGCTTGCGTCAGTGCAAACCCTCTTTTGTCATTAAAAACTACTGTCAAGATTTACTAAAGACACGCAGTGAAAAATTTGCGCTGAAAAGGCGTGGGCCCAGTTATATATTATCAGAGGTCATGTCTAAGTTATGTATTTCAGAAATGTACATATACAAAATCACATTTAGTGAAAAAAATTATAAATTTAAACAATGTAATAATTTAATGTAGAAACAAGGAGCTCATTGAAGTAATTAATACTTGTTTGTTAACAAATGATTATGACATTTAGAAAAATGTAGCATTGGTGCATGTTGATTCAGAGTTTGCGTCATCTGAAGTCTTCGCAGGAGTTGGCGCCGTCTCTTTATAGGTGTTGGGCATCTGAAGTCTTCATTATAGGCTGGATCCAAACTGAAGCTGGCATACTCTCTAGTTACCTCAGGAGGGGCATCCCAAGATAAAACAGAGAAGCAAATAGAAAAAAATTAGCATAGCTGCTGTTCATAACATTAAAGGTATAGTGGAGTATTTTCCAGAATTTTAGAAAAGAACCGCCCTCTCCACTTTTTGAAAAAATACACATGCGCAACACTCTACCTGCTCCCGAGAGGGAACGCCTATTAAACGTGTGCACGACACAAGAGAGCATGAACGAGCCTAGTTCTCCTCGTGCACGCTCTGTTTACAAGTTGCAAGATCGCTAATCATAGCTTACATTAACTTTTACTAGCAGTGATTTTAAATGGATTTCTCCAAATAGCATGCCAAACTTTACCTGTCGAGTAGAAACTTCGCGACTGAGGCATCAATGGGAAGCCCAACCTGTGCTTGTAGCGCACGCCAGTGTGTGAAATATTCTCCCAAAAACACTCTGGTCTTGTTTCTTTCTTCAGAGGCCTTTCTCTTCTTGTCATACAATTCGTAGACACTTTTTCTCTTGCGACCCTCAGACATTTTGAAAAAAACCCGGTGAGAACGGCGAGCTTCAATGAATGGCTGAAACTGTAGCTAACCACACATATACACCTAAAAGTGTAAGGACGAGCACATACGACAGCCTTACGTAAACATATCACCAGAATGATTGACAATTAGGAGGACCAATAGTCTTGATGATCCACCCGGAAAAAGAAAATCCTCTGCTATACCTTTAAGCAAGAATAATCATGTGCATATGATCTGATATAACTGTATAAGGTTAGGAGATGCATTATATGAATGCTAGGCTAAAGAGATGCGTCTTTAACCTAGATTTAAACTGGGAGAGTGAGTCTGAGCCCCGAACATTATCAGGAAGGCTATTCCAGAGTTTAGGAGCCAAATGTAAAAACGCTCTCCCTCGTTTAGTGGACTTAGATATTCTAGGCACTACCAGAAGCCCAGAGTTTTGTGTCCTTAAAGAGCGTGATAGAAGATCAGTTAAATACACAGGAGCTAAACCATTTAGGTTCTTATAGGTCAGTAGCAATACTTTGTAATTGATATGGAACTTAATAGGTAACCAGTGTAGAGATAATCAAATTGGTGTTATATGATCATATTTTCTTGACCTAGTAAGAACTCTAGCAGCTGACTTTTTGACTAATTGTAGCTTGATTATTGAGGATGCAGGACAACCATCAAGTAATGCATTACAGTAATCTAGTCTAGAGGTCATGAATGCATGAACTTTTTTGCATCAGAAACAGATAGCATGTTCTGGAGCTTAGCGATGTTTCTGAGGTGGAAAAAGGCTGTTTTTGTGACATGTGAAATATGATTTTCAAAAGATAAGTTGCTGTCTAATATAACGCCCAGGTCTTTAACTGTAGAGGTTGAAGTTACAGTACATCCTTCCAAATGCAAGGTGTATTCTAAGAGTTTCTGTGAACAGGTTTTTGGTCCAATAAGTAATACCTCAGTCTTAGCTGAATTTAATAGAAGAAAATTACAGGTCATCCAATATTTTATATCTTTTACACACTCTGTCAACTTAGATAATTTAGAGAATTCATCTGGTCGTGAATAAATATATAACTGAGTATCATCGGCATAACAGTGGAAATTAATTCCATGTTTTCTTATAATATTACAAAGTGGCAGCATATATATTGAAAATAGCAGAGGGCCTAACACAGATCCTTTCAGCACTTTTACTGACATACTCTTAGATTTTTCCTCATTTATAGACAAAATGGTATAACGGTCTGATAGATACAATCTAAACCACCATAATGCCTGTCCCTGAATATCAGTGTAATTTTATAATCGATCTAAGAGTATTTTATGATCTATAGTGTCAAACGCAGCACTAAGATCAAGTAAAACTAGTATAGAGACATTTGGTCAGAATCTAGACGTAAGTAATTTGTAATTTTATCGAGCGCAGTTTCTGTGCTATGATGGGGCCTAAATCCAGACTGAAATTTTTCATACATATCATTATTTTGTAAAAAAAAGCACTGAGCGGACACGACTTTTTCTAGTATTTAAAGGGATGGTTCGGCGTAAAATCAACCTAGGGTCCTTTGCACCATGACCTCGAGCCAAACACCCCCCCAGAAGCATTTTTTCCCTTGGTTGAACATTATTAAAGTTAGAGCTTATTTAGAGAAATCACCCGGATGGCTTAGTGCAGGCGCTAATGGATCCTACAATGTATCTCGTAAATTACCCCACTAATAATGCTTGGAATGGTACCAAACTTATACAGTAGAATAAATAGGTTCTGTACTCATAAAACGAGGCATTGGAAAGTTTGTAAGTACATCAGGAGTTTATTTTAATAACATTTGCCTGACGGCTCATGCTACTGCTAACCCGGAAGTCAACGTCCCTTCAGTGGTTTGGGAACTGTGATTTGAGATATTGCATATGCATTTGTAGGAGGTTCCCTTTCAGGTGCAAAATTTATGGGAGGAGAGTATTTAAATGAATCACACAAGGTGATTTACTAAGGTTTGCGCATTATGGAAATGATCTGACTGTGTCTGTAATTTGTGCATCGTCAGTGGATCACGCGCAGAACTTTCCACTCCCATTGGCTCTGTTTTGAAATTGTGCTCTCACGCTAATTTGTCCTGTTTAGTAAATTTGCCCCTTAATGTCTTCTTTTATCTTCAGTTGATTTTATTCTTGATTTCTTCATGTAGTTCTTGTGTTTCTCTTTCATTCAGTGCTAGTTTCTTAAAGTGGTTTATCACGCTAATTTTTAAATGGGTGGTTAATTATTATATATATTTTTTTGTATATTGTTTTTTCTGTGATTTTTTGCCTTTTACTGTGACAGGACAGTATAGAGTTGACAGGAAACGAGGTGGGAGAGAGATGGGGGACGGGATCGGGAAAGGTCCACGTTCCGGGACTCAAACTCGGGTCGCCCGAGCGCAACGGCGGTACATGTCGGCACACTGACCACGAGGCCATCGGTGCCGACATGGGTGGTTAATTATGATTTCACTTTTCTAACTTTAGTTAGTGTGTAATGTTGCTGTTTGAGCATAAACAACATCTGTAAAGTTACAACACTTTGTTCAAAGCAAAGTTCAAAGCAAAGTTCAAAGCAAAGGAAGATATTTGCTTTTATAGAAATCGTTATTTAAGGACTACAACAAACGGCTGGTAGGGACTACACGACATTCCTACAGTGACATCACTAACCCTAAAATTTACATAAACCCCGCCCCCGAGAACACGCAGTCCATGTTGAGAAGAGGAAGAGTGCTCAAGCTGTCGCATCTGTCTTTTCACATGCAATACAGTATGAAACACAAATGCAATAGCATGTCACTCTGTAGGCATCTTACAACAGTTTCCACTCGAGCGATTTATAGATTATCATGACAAAATATGCTAATCAATGACTTAAAGACAATTAACTCCACATCAGCAACATAAATTCATCAACTAACTATTCACGTCCTGTTGCATTCTACATGTTGTCACTTCTTCTTGAGTCTCTCCATCATTGTCTGGCAGAACAGTTTCTGACATTTTAGTGCTTGTCTGCGTGAGGAAATTGGAGCTGCTAACACACACAAGCTCTTGAGGCTCCGCCCTCTGTGCCAGGAGCAGCAGCTCATTTGCATTTAAAGGGACACACACAAAACAACATGTTTTTACTGACCCTCAAAAAGGGACAACTTTAACATGGTGTAAAAAATTATCTGTGGGGTATTTTGAGCTAAAACTTCACATATACACTTTGGGGACAACAGAGACTTATTTTACATATTGTAAAGAGGGGCATTATACCACCCTGTAAAGACCACCCATTGGCCCACCGACGGAATTCAACGATGTGGGCGAAGGTATAATGCATGTATGTCTTTCAGTCAAAAGGTCTTCAGATGACGTGCCTACTGCTCCGTTCATTTGCGCCTTTAGTTTGACCTATCCTGGACACAGAACTGCGATAGCACCAGCCTCCTCATTATATCTACTAAAATAATGATTTCAGGAGAGTCCAGACTAAATCAAATATAACATTTTGTTTGTCAGGTAAAAAAAATGTATCATGACAATTACACAAGTAAATGATTAAAAGCCAATTCAGAAATAATATATACATGACATCACTTGCTCAAATATTACTCCAAGTGTTAGAAATGCATTCCTGACAGTAACACACAGTGGTGTGTGAGTGTGGAAAACACTGACACAGCACTGCATGGGGGTTTTCCTGGTTACAGATTCCCCAAAGACTGTTCTGCCTCTTGCCCTTAAATACCCAGAACAGAACAAAAGGGTTATACAAATATTTTTTAGAGTTGTTCTGCGTCAATTCATGTACGGTAACACCTGATTTCGGGGGGGAGGGGAGATATCTTGAAGAGACATCACCCAAAGAGGAGAACAGAATTCTCCTAAGTTTCTCCAATGACTGCAATGAAATAGGGGTTATGCGGAACGCCCAACGTTCGAACCGGAAAACGGGTATAAGCATTTCCGGTTTGCACTACCGTAGGCATCTGCAGCAGTAGGTGATCTCTGAGGTAACTTATTTTTCACTTTTTTAGAAAACAAATCTTATTTCTGTTTTAATTAAAATGTCACGAATGCTTAAGTATCAGAAAAAAAAAATTTATAAAAAAAATAAAATGCAGTCTTCATTTGATTGTTTTAATCGTCTGCAAGCAAATATAAAAGGTTAAACTACTATGATAGCATACAAGTCTAAACTAACTTACTGATAGTTAGCTAACTCTACATCGGGTGCCATTAGCAAAAGCTACATACTAACTTACATACCTTCATAATCATGAATAAATGAGGAGGCGTAAAACATAAATCCTTTATCTAACGGAGTACTCGGGGCTCTGGAAGTCCGTTTGGCAATACGATGTACATCTGAAATGGATAGAATGGGTAGCTCCTGTAAACACCGGCTATAAAAGGTCGCCATTCCTACGCTGTGTTTACCTCAGTAGCTGACGACCGGAAGTAGTTATATCTGTTTTGTAGAACCCGGAAGTATGTTGCGCATAACCCCTATTAAGACCATTTTACCAATCGCACTGAGACTTTTAAAATGATACCAAACATGAAAAGGAAAAACAATAGATTTACAAGATACATCATATGTGATATATAGGCATTTCCAGTGAACTTTTAGTGACTTGAGTCAGGGGGAAAGAAAGGGAGGAGGGAGAGGGGGATGCATATATAAACAAGGAGATAAGTTTGGACAAGACAATGTGCTCTTTCTTTGCGATTTTCTGTCCAGGGTGTGTTTTATTGCTTTATTGGTGAGTTTTATCTCAGCTTTTGTCTTAGCAGGAAAATCAATTCTTACAACCCCTTTAAACTAATTCAATCATAAGTGAAATATCCAAAAATTCCATCAAAAGCTGGTTCTATATTGTTATCTGTTGACAAGCGGTAATTGTGACTTACATGACAATGAACACTATAACAGTAGTTAACTGTAAGTACAATGACAGTTTGTACGATATGGTTTGTTGGTACATCACTGACCAGCTGACTGCAGCATTTTTTCCCCCTGTTTTTCCTGTGCTGTAAAACAATTCACAGGAACCTGCACACAATCTTCATGCACCCGCCAGTATCATTTTGTGTCTGAGTCTAAGACCTGGACTGAAGCTCAGAGACACTGCAGAGAGAAATACACTGATCTGGCCACCATTGATAACATGGAGGAAATGAACAGGCTCTTTAAAACAGTACGTGGCACTTACTTTGGCTCAGCTTGGATTGGTCTCTATGATGATCTGAACAGCTGGAAATGGTCTCTGGAGAATGCAGCATTAGAAGGAGGATTTAAAAGCTGGTATGTCCAGCAACCAGTGAACTCAGGTGGACAGAGTATCTGTGTGTACACGTCATATTATGGGGGAACATGGAGTGAAGCCTTTTGCTACTATACATATCCCTTTGTTTGCTATGATGGTGAGAACTGCCTTTGGACTGTTAAACAAGTAATTATATAAAAATATTTATGATACCATGATATATCACGTGTTTAAATTGCTTTAACACAGGAAGAGTGAATGCTAGTGCAAGTTATGTGTTGGTTTCCCAGTCTAAAACCTGGACTGAAGCTCAGCGTTACTGCAGAGAACATCACACAGACCTCGTCAGTATCAGGAACGAGATCGAAAACTACAGGGTTCAGTCATTAGTTTCATATTATTCAGTTGCTTGGATTGGACTGTACAGGACCAGATCTTGGTCAGATCAGAGCAACTCTTCATTCAGTAACTGGAGGACAGGACAGCCAGATAATGCTGGAAACAGTGAATACTGCACTGCAGTGTCATTTAGTGACTCTGGGAGCTGGACAGATGAAAACTGCAATACTGCATTACCTTTCATTTGCTACAGCGGTGAGGAGATCTCTAATAATAATAATAACCTTTAATTAAACAATGTAACAAATGAGAATAAGATATATTAGAACATCACAAAATAAAGGGACTTTATTGGTTTTGTATTTTTACAATTTTCCTACCTTGACAGCATTAGCATCATCCCACCAGTATCATTTTGTGAATGAGTCTAAGACCTGGACTGAAGCTCAGAGACACTGCAGAGAGAATTACACTGATCTGGCCACCATTGATAACATGGAGGAAATGAACAGTCTGATTAACACAGTTAATGGGAGTTACAATGGTTCAGCCTGGATTGGACTGTATGATGACGTGAACAGCTGGAGATGGTCATTGGAAGACAATGATTTCTATCAGGACGGAGAAAGAGATTTCAGGAACTGGTATCATGAACCAAACAACATTCTTGGCAATGAACTGTGTGTTTACATGGATTATAATGGAAACTGGTGTGATTCATCATGTGAAAATTATTACATATTTGTCTGCTATGATGGTAAGACATTCCAATTAAACATTTATTTCACATTGATATATGATAAATATATATATTTATATATATATATATATATATATATATATATATATATATATATATATATATATATATATATATATATACATATACATATTTAGTTTCCTTTCAGGGAAACATTAATCAGTAAGTCAAAGTCTCAACAAATGTTACTGTCAGTATTGTGGTATAAGATCTCAAGAACAGTAGTTAGCTTGGATCAAAACACAAGTATACTCTATACTAATATTAAAATTCTAAATGTAAATTGATTTTATTTGTAAATGTATGCATTTAAAATATGGTTGACTAAGTAACAAATGATCGGACTTGTTTTTAAATGTATATTTTTTTCTTAGGTAGAGAAAATACTCAGAATTATGTTTTGGTATATGAGGGAAGGACCTGGACTGAAGCTCAGAGCTACTGCAGAGAGAAATACACTGACCTGGCCAGTGTGAGAAATGAGACAGAGCGTCAACAGATACTGAGCATTACACGTTATTATTATGGTTATGGTTATTATTATGGTTATACTGTATGGATTGGTCTGCACAGAAACAGACTGTGGTCAGATCAGAGCAGCTCTTCCTTCACATATTGGCTGCCATATACTCCAGGTGATGTTGCACAACCAGATAATGGTGCAAATGTCCCAGGACAGCAGGGAGCTCAACATTGCACAGCTGTGTCTTTAAAATACTTTGGTCAGTGGACGGATGAAAGATGCTTTGCCAATTTGCCTTTCTTCTGTTACAGTGGTAAGCATGAAAATGTGGATGTAAATGTGGATTCTGTAAAATAAAAATAATAAAACTTCTGTATCAAAAGTGTAACATGCTAAAGTGTTGCTAATGCCAGTCTTCCGTTTGCTTTTTGGTGAACCTGATGACCATCATATCAACACACCATTTCAGATGAGTATGGTATGTTTGTGTAAATATGTGATCCATTTCTTTCTTGTTAACTTTAATCTTAAAACATAATGTAAATTGTTAAACTGTAGTACATAAGTGTATGAATTATGACTCCTGACTTGTTTTTTATTATTATTATTGATCAGTGATGGGAATGCGAGTAGAAGTTACAAGTCTAGAAAATTTGTCAGAGTCTCAGATTGAAGAGCTTGTCATTATACAGGTAAGTAACTCAACAGTCACAATCATTCATTTACCTACAGCAATAAAAATGTATCTTTTTTTTTAAACATAAACATTGTATTATATTATTCAGTTAATTGATACTACATATACCTTCCTATATACACTTCCTATAAAAAGGCAACAGTGCAATACATATTTTAAAATTAATTAATTATAAATAATTAATGATAATAAAAAAGATATATGACTGAATGACATATCAGCACATAGGTTTGTCATAAAGCTAATATATTTTCAGTTACAAGAGGAGCTGATCAGACTTGGACTTCCCAACAACGCCACCATGCATTTGAGAGACTATCGTAAGATCAATCCCTGACGTAGGAGGACAGTGCTTTGCATTTTCCAATAAATACAGTTGTGTGCTCAATACTTAGTCAAGCATGAAATTATACTATAGTCTATAAAGACTTTTACAAATGAATGATCCAAATTTTGTTTATCCAGAATGTTATGTCATTGGCATGTGTTGTTTAATGGACCTATTAAATCAGTGAAGGGGGTTATATAAAAATACTAACAATGAATGTAGCTTGGTTTTCAGTGTCAGAGATGTACAATTATAACACAGTACAGTACAATGTACTCATTATACTATTGTTGACATGAATGTGATATTTTGATCTGAAAATGATTTTTGTAAGATGATGATTTAGAAATTAAATGAAAACATGGTTAAAATAGTGATCCTGGCAACTTCTTTTCCTCAGTTTTACTTTGTTACACAAGGTTAATAGTTTGATCTAATTCCTCTGCTTTTCACACAGCTATTTTCAGATTCACAATTTAGTACACTTTTTCATAACTGTATATTTAAATATTAGGCACCTATCTGTCATTAATCTCTCATTTAATCTACACCGAAGCATCAGCATCAAGAGTTACGCCACGGGTTTGACATCAGCAACATCAAATGCCTTTGGCTCGCACTTGTCTTGTGACTGATTGCACATGCCAACTTTGATAAAAATATTTTTTAAATGACACTGCTTTTTGACTACATTCACAATACAACCGTATTTAATAACAGGTGTGACTGGCAAACTACTCCGTTCCACAGCATTTTACATACAGTATTTGACTTTAAACGGCATGAACAAGTAACCGATGTCAATCCCCTTTGATAAATAAATACTGAAAAGAGAGAGGACAAACAACATTTCAAATACAGTATTTGTCCAGGAGGTGAGGAACATCTCATTAAAAAAATTTGATTCCCAAAATATTAACATAACATAAGCAAAATGTTTATGAAAGTTATTTATATGGTGCAAGGAAAGTTTTTGTAAATGTCTATGACAAATCTACAATGCAAAAACTGAGAATGTGTCAGACAGTGATTACACAGGGCAGTACCAATTATCTGATTACACATGGAAAAGGGAGAAAAAGAAACAAAAATGAATATTTCAATCAAATATTTACAGTATCTGTATGGACAAACGTTCTTATGAAATTTATACATTCAAAAGAAAATACATTAATGATATTAAATGAATGAAAATTATTTCATGGCCTAAATGTTTTACTTCCATTATAACTTTACATTATTAAGCTAATTAAATATTACAGATGATTGATTTCATTTCAGTTATCAAGTTAGAATTGTAAAATCTGTTATTTTTAGGCCAAGTTTCTCCTGCTCCTAGCTCATGGACACCTCCTACTCACACTCTCCGTCTCTGCAAGTTTCGGAAGGGAATGATTCAGATTTCTCTTGGCACAACTACTAGAAGACAGACGGGTTGCTCACGTCACATCTAGTTCATCAAGCTCAGTTTGAGTCTGCGCAGTACGCTCAGCCATCAGGAAGTGAGTGCATCTGACTTCACTTTTCGCTGTGTCCATTTCTTTTACGGTCTATGCGCTAAACTTGTGCTCATCACAGAAGCTAAGTTGAAAAAAGAAGCAAAGTAAGAGAAACAGTAGGCATCCAACAAAACCAAAAGCAAAATAATGCCCAGGTAACCGTTTTTGAGTCGTTTACTTTATAAAGTAATGTGTGTGTTCATGCGCACTCATTTTAGTACACTTTCAACTAATGGGGTGTAAAATACAGACTTTTTTTTTTAAACAAAACCTCAGTCAAAGGAGGTGCTGGACAAACTCAGTAGCTCAAACTAAATTTCATCTGAGTGGTTGTATTTTGTCTACAAATGTTTGAAGATTTCACCAGAACAACTTCTCCTTGGTCTTTAGAAATGACTGAAAGCCTATTAATTTAGTGTTGAGCATTGATTTCATGTCCAATGCAGAGGACACCAGGGCCTAAATCATGTTTATCCGGCACTTTGGGGAGACACAATAAGTGAATAGGTAAATAAATTATACATCAATATTCATATGAAATATTAGATATTATTATTAAAATGTTGCCAATTATTACTTTTGTTATTACACTTCTTTTTTCATTACATGTTGCCCCAAGAACACATTAATATGCAAATTACTGATACATTGTATTGAATGGGAAAACCCATTTATGGCCATTTACCCACATATTGCATAAAATAAAACGGTGTATCAATTCATTCCTTTATAACATAGTTGAAAATCATCGTTATACAACCTAAAGATTGGTCGTGAATGAAAAGAAACCCCATTGGATTTGCCTATAGATGTTGTCATTTCATGTGATTTTATTTTTTAAACATCTGAGTCCTCGTGTCCACTCCAGAGGACATAGCAGTATATTTTAATAAAATATAATTTTTCAAAACAGTTTTTTTTTTTTTTACAATTAGTTTCTTATGCTCTAAACAATGTGATGACATGAAAAGAAATACTACATAAAAAAAAAATCTGGGTCTCAGAAGGTTACTTCAGTTAGTTTCCAACGCTAGGCAACATTTCTCATTTTTATTTAGTTGAAGTTTTTCATCTAATATTTATACACAGTTCAGTCATGAAACTGCTGATTTGTCCTTTCAATACCTTGGCATTAGTCAAAATGCTTCCTAATCCACATAAGCACGGCTACGCTGCATCTGAAAACTGGGCAGCTGACTTGTTGACTTGTTACTTAAAAAAAAAAAACTTTAAGTAATTGCAACAAACAAAATGTAAGTCTATTACATTATTTATTACATTATTTACATATTTTACTAAAAAGGTTTGTGTAAAGTTGACAAAAACTCCTTAAATACAACAGTAATAACAAGAAAATATAAGTTGCATTTACTAAATTGTTTGTGTTGACAATTTAAATGTTGCATGGACTAAATAAATCCTAGTAAAGTCACTATTACATAGACGTAATGTTATGTTAAATTTACGAACATTTAGTGTGCAATAAACATTTAAGGATTTCAGTTGCTTTGTAATTACAATACTTTGCCATACAAGTGTTCAAGAAAACCGTTAAATAATCAGACTACTATTTTTCAGAAACAAATAGCTTTTTATTTGCAATTCAACCAAGTCTTAAACTTGTAATTTTTTGTCCTTTTTTTCCAATAAATTCTACAAAGTGCTACAGAGCTTGACCCTTATAGAAAGGAATATTTATGACTGGCATGTTTTTTATACATAAAAACAAAAACAATACAAACAGCAGCATTGTACTGGAATGAGAACTAAACATTGATGAATTATTCCACGAGTTTGTTTTCTTACATCAAGTTCCATTAACACCTTTTGAAGAAACTCAAAGGTGTACTTGAGATCAGATGGATAGCTCAGATTCAAGCTATAGCCTATATTACTGCCAAGAGGAGAGCACAAGCCTTGGTGACATCTCCTAGCTGCTGAAGCACTTTCACTCCTTCAACATGGATCCCAACATCCAATGGTGGTTGTTCAGGTCGTTCACCTTCAGCTCGAACAAAGAAAATACCAGTGACTGTATTAGCCATGTCTCTCTTAGCTTTCTCCAAGTCATTGCCTAAAACAAACAACAAAAGTTAAACAGTTTTAAAACATGAAACTTACTTAGACAACAACACTTCCTATATTAATATCATAATGATTAGAATAGATAAAAAAAAAAAAAATACAGTCACCTAAAGGGCATCTTACACTGTATATATGGCAAGCTTTTCTTGTGATCTTGCTGCCTCTCATGTGTTCCAAGTACTTTTTATACAGTTCACCGGAGACGCACAAGCTGTTGTCGTTATAACGAACAATAATACTTGCTTGTGACCCCGCATCTAAGACTGAATAACTAAATAAAATGAGAAAAAAAAGGAGAGCGCGTATTTTATTTATATGTGTTTTATATGCTCACTCGTTTCGGTTTATTCTAACTACAGGACACATGCGGAAAAACACTATCTTTCCACACAGACACTTTATTCTGACACCACACTGAACGGGTCCTTCATTTTTGCTTGAACTAATTTAAGTGTGTAATTTAATATTTTATTTTAATATTAGTTTAAATAAAAATACAACTTAAAGTTTAGAATCAAACTGCCTTATGTTGTGCATGCAATTGTGCAGTGAAAATTACAAAATAGCACCACCTATTAACCCATAGAGTCCAACCAGCACTAATACAAGTATTACCGGTTTGAACAAAGAATAGCATAAGGGGTGTGCAATATCACGATTTAATTGTCTCCACGATCTGCTTTTAAAGAAATATCGTTGCATCATGCAACTATCAGTGCATTCTATCAGTGGCAGTCCTGGCGCCTCTGTCCCAACATTCTGTATCACATGTTAATGCAGAGGTAGAGTTACACTCACGGGACACTGAAGTTCACAAAAGTTCATTATTTGCCTTGCCAGTTAAACACTTCATTCGCGTGCTGATGCGCTGTTCTCACATGTGGTGTTGAGCGCGTACACGCAAAGCTCACAGGCACTAAAAGCCTGTCAAACAGCGCCTGGTTACTGGACTAGTTATCTTTCGAGTCTTATTGCGCTAACACTGTCAAATACTGGTTATATAGGTTTACATAAACACAGCTGGTTATGTCTTAAAGGTAGGGTACGTAGGAATTGTCTAAAAAAAGTATTTTCCAAATTTGTTTAAACTTTATTTATATATCAATACATAATTAAAATGTAAGTACTCTGAAAAAGAAAGTATAAAAATCGAGTGTCTGTAGACCTCTCACGACTGTTTTAAAGACAGCTCATTATTTCCATTCACTCCACCCCCTCCCTTCTGGGCTCCTTCCAAAGCCACGCCCCCAAAACACATGAACGCGCGACTCCGACCGCTGAGCTGGAAGACGCATTATTTACCTGAGACGAGCGGAGAGGAGCGCAGTGCATGCAGTGACATCATGTCAGAATCACATGTAATAAAAAAATCTAACTTTATCATTATGAATATAAACAAATAAGATGTATTTTAGTACTCACTATCAAGCTAGCATTGGTAAAGTTTAAAATATATTTTGTTTGATTCGCTAACGAGCTAGTTATATCTATAAGGCAAAGCTAAAAAAAGGTTGCATTGATACACGTTTTTCCATTACCATCAGTTACACTGTGATGAAGATGAATTTCGTGTAAGATTCATAACATATATGGTGTTCTGCATGTAAGAGTTTCCATGATAAAAGCATTGACTCTGATGAGGACTACACTCCAGAGACAAGTACCGCATCGTCAGCTCGAGGACAGGTCCGGGGTCGAGGGCGAAGCAGAGGAGGTCGTGCAAGAGGCCGTGCAACTAGGGTCCGAGGATATTGACACGCGTTTTATTTCTTTGTTTATCCAAAGACTTTTTGTTCATTACCTTTTCTAGTACTGTCTTCCTTTTTTTGCCTTGTTTGCCTTCGCTAACTGCATATGCCGGTAATGTGAATTTTGATTGCTCTTTCTCAGCCATTGTTTTGCTATACCTAGGTTCCGTGCCTCTTGAATTCCTCAAATCAAACGGGTGCGCGGAAGTGGGCAGATCCTGTGGCAAAAGGGTGGTTGCCATGGTTGCGAGAGAGAGTGACAGTTGCCTAAGCCAATCCTTTGTTTCGTCCCGGATGGAAATAATGAGCTGTGTTTAATGCAGATTAAACGGTCTAGAGTCACTCGATTTTTATACTCTTTTTTTCAGAGTACTTACATTTTAATTATGTATTGATATATATATAGAAAGTTTAAAAAAATTTGGAAAAAAAGTTTTTTATAAAATTCCTACCTACCCTACCTTTAAGAGAAAGCAAACATTTGAGAGAAAATCGGGTGCGTGTCATATGTGTTATTAGATGCGTGCCGGTCTCTAAGTGACAGTAGCCTATGTAACGGGTACCGTGGCGACGGCACCCGAAAGGGACAGATTATTCTCCTGTAACACACAGAAGAGAAACGAGGAGACAGTGTGTCACGTTCAAGCTCTCTGGAGTAATTTATTCACAAACAAATTCATTAAACAAATCTCTGTTTCTCAGAGTCACATTATGCTTCACATATCACATTTTCAATGTCTTCTTAACATTATAATGACTTTCAGTGTTCATGTCAATTCACAATCTGCAATAAAATAAACTTCTCAATTTCACATTCATGTTCACTGACTCTGTATTTTTTTTATATTTCACACTATTCATCAAAACAGAAATACAAAAACCATAGTAATATACCTCAATTACTTCTCTTAAATGATTAAACATTTCTATTCAAAATATTTTACCAGTATCACGTTAATACGATGCTGCAAATCACTCTCAGAATTATTAATATACTTCAAATACAACTTTAAACCTTATTTAACACATTAACCATTATCAATTGACATTCAAAACACATATATAGTACATTAAACAATACTTATTAACCTTTAGAGCTTATAGAATACCTTCATGTACATTTGTATAAGGAAAAATGTATATTTTTAACTGACGCGCTCACAAACGTTTCATGTGCGTTTTCAGTAGGCCGCTAATCGGTCGAGCTTTTCTCTCTCGCTTTAATCAAACTCAAAAACAACCTCTGACGAACATCACTTCTCTAAAACAATTCACTTATATTCTAAACACATTTCAGCATGGTTAAATTCAACTTTAAAGTGTTTTTATACATTTACCCACCTGTAACACACAGGAGAGAAACGAGGAGACAGTGTGTCACGTTCAAGCTCTCTGGAGTAATGAAAAACTCACGACTCGCACAGCTTAAAGGCCAATTTATACTTCTGCGTCGGGTTTGCGTAGAAGGTACGGCGTAGCATACGCATTGACGTGTACCATACGTCGTACCCTTCGCCGTACCCTGACGCGCACCTCCTCAAAAATTTAACTACGCGTCGCGGCGACGCGGACCGCAAGATCTGTGATTGGTCGGCTGGATAGCATCGCGTTTCCTCCTACGCATTTCCGGAATGATCTTCTGCACTCTGTACCGCCCGCCCGCCATTTTTAAATTCCGAAGATCAGTGAAGAGCCATGGAAACAGACCAAGTGACCGAGAGATTGCTTGAAGAAGTGCGGAAATACAGCCATCTGTATGACTCCTTCAGTCGCCATTGCTCGTAGAAACCTAAACTCAAAACAGCCGCGAGGAATGTAAACACAGTGGAACTGGAACATTAAAACCCACCCGCGCCAACTAGCGTTTCGGCGGTGTAACTGCAGAGCAACACAGACATTCGCAGAAGTATAAATGCTCACGACGGCGTCGCCTACGTGCGTAGCCTACGACGTACACTACGGCGTACACTCGACGCAGAAGTATAAATTGGCCTTAACACCCATCGTTCGACTCTGCCCCTAACGGTCAGGAGTAGCATTGCACACTTCTCTTTTTTTTACCAGGAATCACATTAAAATAAAACCCTTCCGAATGTTTCTTTTTCCAAAATAACACAATAACATATTCAAAATGAAACCAATAATTTTGAATATACCTAAAGTACAATTACAATACTTGTGTGATCGTCACACCTACTTAACATGCTGCCGTGTTGTCCTTCAAGGAATAGTTCCAAATATGCAAATTCTGTTATTTTTTACTCACTAAAGTTGTTTCAAACCTGTATTCATTTATTTCTTGTGCTGAACAAAAAATAAGTTATTTTGAAGAATGTGGCTATCCAAACAGTTGCTGGTCCCCTTTTACTTCAAGAGTAGGAAAAAACTATACTATGGAAGTCACTGGGGACTTGCAACTGTTTGGTTACCCACATTCTTCAAAATAACTTTTGTTTTAAAAAATATCTCGGGTTTAAAACAACTTGAGAGTAAATGATGACAATTTTCATTTTGGGTGAACTATCCCTTTAATATGTTAATAAAAAAACAAAACACAAGGAGAAAAACACTCACTGCTCTTGACTGAGAACTTTAATAAGAATCAATGTATAATTTATACAATAAAGTCCATAGTGTTTTATTTTTATATTTGTTTATTTAATTTCTTTTTTGAATGCAATCTTCGTCACTTTAGCCTAAATGTCTGCCATTCTTTTTTTAATTTGTATTTTGTTACCTTGTAAGGCTTTGTTTTTAAAATAGGGAAATTAGTTTGGCTGCATGGCTTAGTCACCTGCAAAATAGTAAAAGCAACATGAAAAAGAATCGTAATAAAATCATGATTTTCCTGAAAAAAATCTTGATATGATTTTCGCCCAAATGAACTATATGTAACATAAATCATTTATGGAAATCATTCACAATCAACACATCACAAACCTCATCAATGGCAGACATCAATTCACTGATCTTGTGTTGCACCCCTGGAACAGGGGAAAATAGACATAAATAAAATGAGACGACACGAACTCCTTGTTGTCTGTGCGCCAGCTGTATTGACTGTGACGCAAAACATAGAGCGTGTCAGCTACTGCCTGCAGCCTTTGGTTTCCCCCTAGTGGACATTTCCTCAATTACACTTTATTTTTCTCCAGTATAAATCATATTGATTTTAACCACACTACATACTCCCCCTCACAATTAGATGTTGTCCCAACATCTTGCAGTTAACTTAGGCTTTAGTAACGACCATCTTTTTAGACTTTGTTTTCTGTGGCCTATGCTGCTTTTACTACATCTGAGCCTGTATTAAGCCACAGTCTATCCCTGATATCCGTATGCAAGATATGGGTAAGGATTATAAAATGGCCCTGGGCTTGACCATGATGGAAATGTTTGGTGTCCAAGGTAAGGCATAGTCTGATACTGCTGCTGAACTTCACGACTACAACTTATATTATGCACACTGGGAGTACCAAGGTGATCATAAGTGAACAGTCGAGGGGCACGTCTTTCTCTCTGAGGTCTAGATTGTCTCTCAACTGTTGTCGAATCATTGCATTGCTCAGGTGATAATGTGTTCTCGTCATGTTCCTCTCCTTGTCCAGTTATCAAAGGATCCTCAGCTTGAATCAGTTCTTCATCACAGTCTTCACCTGGGCATCCGTCCTCAGCGTCCATCTGATCTCCGATTTCTGCGATATTCTCGATCTGCTTGGCCAGTCCGCTCATCCCTCTCTCTAACTCGTCAGCACCTTTGTTGTACCCTTCTCCACTATGCTGTTGGTTTGGTGAGTAATAAAGACAACATTCATCCTCATCCTCTTCATCTCTATCAGTTTCAACAATGTCACTCCTCTTTTTGTAGTCCTTCGTCAGCCTTTTCTCTAGGTAAGCATCTTTGTTGGATTGTCCTTCCATTGGCAAGTGATCGCATGAAAGCAAGAGATTACGGTGTAGGATTCTAGACCTCCCCTTTCCCAGTTCAGGCTTGACTTCATAAATTGGGAGGTTTTCTTTTACTTGCCTCACAACAGTGTGAATGGTCTCTTCCCAATGGTTACGTAATTTACCCGTACCTCCTCTTGGCGTCAGGTTCCTAACAAGTACGCGGTCACCTGGATACAAGGTTGTGCTCCTCAGTTTCTTATCGTAATACTTCTTACTCCGTCCTCCTGCCTTCTCCATATTTTCCCTTGATATTTCATATGCTTCACGCATCTGTTCCTTCCATCTCTTCAGATATTCCTTCTGGCTTACTGTACCAGTGCTTTCTTCCAAACCAAAGAGAAGGTCAATTGGCAGTCTGGGATGTCGTCCATAAAGAAGATAGAATGGTGAGAACCCTGTGACCTCACATTTAGTACTATTGTATGCAAAGATCAGTTTATTCAGGGATTCCTTCCAGTTCGTCTCCTGCTTGTCCGTCAGTGTTTTGAGCATTTGAAGTAAGGTCCTGTTAAATCGCTCTGTCTGACCATTCCCTTGCGGGTGGTATGGCGTCGTTCTGGAACTGAGGACACCGCAATTCTTTGTCAGCTGAGCTAAAAGCTGATTTTCAAATTCACCACCCTGGTCATGGTGTATTCGTTTTGGAAATCCGAATCGCAGGGCATAGTCATTAAACAGGCGATCAGCTACTGTTTTTGCAGACTTTGACGTTGTAGGGTATGCCTGCGCAAACCGTGTAAAGTGGTCGACTACCACTAATATATATTCATATCCCCCCTTACATTTATCTAAATGCAGAAAGTCTACCGATACAAGTTCAAAGGGCTGTGTTGTGATGATGTTGGTAAGAGGGGCCCTTGTTTCTTTACAAGGCTTCTTTTGCTTTAAGCAAGGACAGCTTTTTGCAACATAATGTTCGATCTCTTGTTGCATATGAGGCCAAAAGAAACGGTCTCTGATTAGGGATGTTGTACGGTCGATGCCTTGGTGGCCCATCTCATTGTGCAATTCTTTCATTACAACTGTCTTGTATTTTTCAGGTAGAACCAATTGGTTCCTTGTAGATGTTTTCCGCTTCAAGATCCCATCTTCATCTACATAGACCTTCTCCCACTCCCGAAGAAGACATCTACTCTTAGCGGTAAGAGACTTAATTTGGTTTCCACGAGGCCTCACACTGGTCAGTTTAAATTTGATTACAGGTCCAATATGCAAATCCTCTCGTTGGGCCTGTTGAATCTCATTCCCAGGAATATAATTATTTACACCCCCATCTGGTGGACATGGAGGATCAGATACTACCCACGATGAAGAATCTTCCTGTACTTCCACTGCTTGAGCAGTCGCTGCAATACAGTCTGATGGCAATTCCTCTGTATATTGTTCCATCATCTCTTCGATGTTGAGAGGCAATCGTGATAAGCTGTCAGCATCTGCATTCTCTCGACCCGGGCGATATTTGATTGAAAAATGGAAGTCGGCTAGCTCAGCTACCCACCTACAACCAGTTGCATTCAGCTTCGCGCTGGATAACACGTACGTGAGAGGATTATTATCGCTGAAAACTGTGAATGTCGGTGCGTAGTATAGGTAGTCTCTGAATTTCTCAGTCACTGACCACTTGAGGGCGAGAAACTCTAGTTTTCCCGAATGGAGATGGTAGTTTCGTTCAGCAGTCGTGAGTGTCCGAGAGCCATACGCTATTACACGGAGCTTACCCTCTTGCTTTTGGTATAATACTGCCCCCAGACCTTGGTTTGAGGCATCCGTATGAAGAATAAAGGGCAACGAAAAGTCTGGGAAACCGAGGATAGGTGGTTCGACCAGATGGTTGATCAATGTCTCCAAAATCTCTTGGTGCTCAGCTTTCCAAACGATTGGTTGGTTAGAAGGCACTCCTCTATTTTTCAGTCTGCTTTGTCTTGATTTTTGGCACATCTTTCCCTCTTCTGGGGTGCCCTTGAGTAGGTCATATAGTGGTCCAGCAATCTTTGAAAAATCTTTAATATATTGTCTGTAGTAGCTTAAGAGCCCCATCACAGTTCACAGCTGCCCAACGGTGCTCGGTCTCTTTTCCTTCCAAGCTTGCACAGCCTCCGTATCAGCTGGGTCCACTTTGCTACCTTCAGCAGAAACCATCCTTCCAAGATAGCGGATTTCTTTTTTGAACATTCCACATTTACTTGGTTTCAGTTTTATTCCATACCGTCTAAGCTGCTGCAGTACCTCCCGCACATGGTGGACATGGTCTTCAAAAGACTTGCTATAGACTAGTATGTCATCAAGATACGGCACACATATCCGGTCTCTCAAATTCTCCAGGCATTCCTCCATACACCTTTGAAATGCAGCTGGAGCATTTGTCAGGCCAAAGGGAATTCTTATCCACTCATATAACCCCCATGGAGTTATGAATGCGGTCAGGGGTCTACTCTCCTTTGCCATAAACCCTTGATGATATGCTTTGCCCTGATCTAATAGTGAAAACCACGAATTCCCGCCCAGGTTGTCGAGGATATCTTGTACTCTGGGAATTGGCTGACGATCAGGATGGGTCTTCTTATTCAGTTCCCTGTAATCCACACAAAGGCGTAGGCTTCCATCCTTTTTCCTAACGCAGACTACAGGTGATGCATAAGATGATGTTGATTTTGATATCCAGCCCTGAGCAATCAGGTCATGAAGGTAATCTTTTACTTCCCTATACAGCGGCTTAGGCACGGAGATGTATGAACGTGCAACAGGAATTGTGTCTTTTAGAGATATTTTCAGTGTTAGATTTTCAATGCACCCGATATCATCATCTGATTTGGAGAATGACAGACATTCCTCTCGTAACATTTTGTGTGCTATTTCTTTTTCAGGCTGACTCAAATGACTCAAATTCACCGGGGGGTCCCAAACATCACTGGTAGACTCAACGCTGCTCGTTTGGATGGAAGTCACTGATGAAGGTATGGACTGACTTGACTGATCAAATGATGTGGACGGATAAACAGCTTGTACTCCCTGTGCTGTTCCAATGACTGTTTTACTACACAGGACAATGTCATGATCCGTTGGGTTCCGAGCATCAAGCATGATGTACGGTGATGCCCCCCCTTTCACCTGCACAAGTGTTTCCTGGAACTCCAGCCCTTCTGCCCATTTTGGATCAACATCAGGTTCAAACATTAAAGTTGTGTCCTCCTTCAGAGAGCTCATTTTTATCCGACACTCAACCTGCAGAGAGGTACGCTTGGGAATTAACACCTTTTCTCTAAGAGTCCTCACCACATATTCATATGACTTTTCTGCCCTGACACTTTCTATAAAAGCTTTAATGTGGCTTGTCTCTAATCTCGGGAATGTCATCTTCACTATTCTCTTTAACTGTTCTCCGGATTTTGCATCTGTGCTTTCCCCTGAGTGGTTAGTCACTATGAGCTCTATAGCGTTGTAACCAATAATAGGATGGGAGAGGTGTTTTCCCTTTGTTACTAGAATGGGAATGATGGAATCGCTGCTATCGCTGTTTTCTCCTGGCAACCGAAATGTGACTTCTATCCATCCCACATAAGGGATACCCTGTCCGTTGGCTGCAACTATCTGAAGTGTGTCAGATGCATCAATTATCTCGGAGACAAGCCTCAGCTTTACATCAGGTAATACCTTATTTTTCCACCACTCGTCAATGATACAAACTTGAGAACCCGTGTCCCACAATGCTGTTGTTTTTACTCCATGGATATAACAGTCAATGAGACACTGTTTTTCCACTAAAGTGGCCACACTCAATGTTTTGTTTGAATTTGTTCTTGTTTTCACCCTTAATTCTTGCATATTTTGGTGTTCATTTCGCTTACATTCTCTCTTATGTTCACTCCAGTGATGAGCCTGACATAACTTAGAGCAGTAAAGAGACTTATGGCATGATGTACAGAGTCTTAAAGTATGGGAATCCTCCTTCACGCCACAACAAGCACACTGTTGGTGGGACATTAACACCTGGCAGGTCACCTCCTGTCCCATGGAAGTAACCCTCCCTCGTTTAAACGATCATCTCTGGGTGAGTTTGTTGTTCTTGCTCTGCAGCCTGCCAGGAAATGCTCACTGCTTCCACATCTGTAACAGTGTGTACAGTAAGTATCAATTTCACTCTTTTGGCAGTTTAAACATCTCCTAGGCTGACCCCTGGGCTGCATGAAATGACGTTGAGGAGCAAATCCTTGTTGAAATTGAGCGGCCCTTCCTCTCTGTCCTGGGCTGTATTTTGGCCAATACGGAGGAGATGAATACTTAAACTGATTGGCTGGTATGTCGTCTTGTAAACCAGGTGAAGACAAATTCTGTGCTGCACTGGCATGAGGCAGTTGAATCGACTCTCTGATTTGTGACACTTCAGCACTAAGGTTCTTTAATAGCGCCATGTCTGATTTGATTTCTCTGAGTTCATTTAGCAAGTCAGGACTGTGTTTACTCTGCTTTTCCTGAAGTAACAATTTCCCTTTCTTCTCTGCAGGGGCTGGAACATCAGTGTATTCAACGGTGTGCACCATCGGCCGATGTTGAACTGCAGTTTTCTTTTTACTTTGTCTTTCTGCCTCGGTCATGCATGCAATATTCAATTTCTCTAACAACAGTTCATCACTCACATCTGTTTGTTGCAGGTATGGCTTGAGGTCACCCCTGATGTAATCGTTTTGCAGACCGGTAAGAACTGTATGGAGAAACATATTTTGCACCAGGATAGGGTCGTACTTAAGGCTAGACTCAGCCTCCTGTGATGCAAACAGAATTTTCTGCCTCAGATCTAATGCACGAATGAGAAAGTTCTGAGGGGTTTCTTTGCTGTCTTGGGCCTCTGACATGAGTTGTTTGTACAGTTTGGTGGCGCCCTTCTCCTGATAATGTGAGCGAAGGATTCTTCTCAAGGTAGGTAACGTTAAATGGCCTTTGCCCTCTAAGTAACTGCGTAGTTGCATGCCAGGCGCGATTGCTTTGATGACTGCATGTACTATTTCGTGTTCAGGGACGTTTTTCTTTATTCCATTTTCAATCTGATGAGCCATGCTAGAGAAACTAAGTTTATCTTTTTGTCATGGCTCTCCAATTTGGCCCGCTATTTTAAACTCTCTTTGCCACATAAATGGTTGGGCGAGATCTCTTATTGGATTACTGTTCTGGTTTGTTTGATTCACTATCTTTACTTCGGGTTTTGTTTCACTTTGTGTTTTCTGTAGTGATAATTGTAAAGCTAACTGCAGTGCTTCAATCTGTTTTTGCAGCATTTCCTGTTCTGACACCTGAGATACTTGTTGCGGCTCTACAGAATTCTGAATTGCAGGCTGAATTGGTAGTTGAATTTCAACAATTTTGTCTTTCAGGTTAAGGAGGAGAGACATACCTTGGTCCTCAAGTTCCTCTACCTCATCTCTTTCTATATACTTCACAATGTGTGCAATTAGAAATGAACGACTTTCCCCCAAAACATTCTCATGTTCGGTACCAAAGATATGTAGAAAGTTACACACTGCAATCAACTGATCACTACTCAGTGTATAAAGTGTCCCAACTACTTCAAGTTTCAAGTCCTCTAGCGTCTCCATGTTGGTTGTGAATAAATGGTCAGTGTCAGTGTAAAACAGAATGTCTACTTGGGCAGGAAGAACTTGCAGCTTCTCCTGGTTAGCATAAGGAACCTCAGATTGCCAGCACTTCTGCCCGTCTGGTCGTGAGACTATACTGCACACCGCCGACCTTCTATCGTGATGGTTGTTGTTGCAAGGTGGAATGTTATCGTCTGGCACTACATCGGTCGGCAGGACCATGGACCATCCATCCTCGCTGGGGCCTCCAAAATGTTGCACCCCTGGAACAGGGGAAAATAGACATAAATAAAATGAGACGACACGAACTCCTTGTTGTCTGTGCTTCAGCTGTATTGACTGTGACGCAAAACATAGAGCGTGTCAGCTACTGCCTGCAGCCTTTGGTTTCCCCCTAGTGGACATTTCCTCAATTACACTTTATTTTTCTCCAGTATAAATCATATTGATTTTAACCACACTACACTTGCGCCCTGCAGCTCCTCCTTTTTCCCTGAAGACTTTGGCCAGTGTGTTAGCGTAGCCATCCAGTTTTGACATGAATGTTTGAATCAGCGGAAGGGTGGTGATTCGAGTGAACTCAGTAGCCATCTAGAGATTTAAGAGACATAACAATAAGACATAAGGATAATGTACATTTTAAGAATGGCACTGTTCATTATACAGAAAACAACATTTAGCCTAAATGGACAAGAATAAAAAGCATAATGTGACATGAGGGAGGCTAGTTATTATTAACAGCAAATCCAGCAATTCTATTAAACTTGCCTGATCTTCACAAAATAGAGCTGGTCATCTGCTTTTGAATTCGGCAATGAATGGCATGTCTTGGACTACTTCATGTCGTCTGTAAGCAAAAGTTTTGTCCATTTTCTATTTAATTGTTTGATGGTTGTCCTTCACATAACTGATTAAAATTGAAAAAAGACTACAAAAAAAAAAAAAAAAACCCTCAAGATGCATGACATGTCCAGACTATGTCAATATGTCATTGACTAACAAATATGTCATAAGGATCATGTCAAAGGATTTTAAAAATAGCTATAGGCTACATCACCTTAAATTGCTAAAGTAATTATTAAATCGGGTGCATCTGCCTTTCACAGCTCAGCAACAGCTCTACAATAAAAAAATAAAAAAACATATAACGTTATATTGTAATAGAAAATATAATCCGTTAGTAATTCGCTTGCTTTCTGAAACTGTAATGTTTGGTTGGTTTGTGCCGTCTACGCACATGAAAATATCGTTTTCGATTTGATACTTGCAACATAAACGCGCACATCAATTTGATTAACTTACTTTATTTAGCGTTCTGCAAACACTATAACATACGGAATCATCGATCGGAATTAATTAATTTAGTGTAACCGCAACTTATGACATAAACTCTTAAAGCAATACAACTATATAGTGTAGGCCTACTACATATTCTTTTAATTTTTCAGGATGGCAAATGATTTAAACAAAGTCGCCAATGTCAAAAAATAAAATAAAATAAATAAAAATAAAAATCACCAATGTAGTCACTAGTCATCTCCTCAACGTGTGTCTTTGGCGCTGCTGCATTTGCATACATTTTGTGTGCAAAGGGACATCCTGGTGTTTTTTGTGTGTGTGTTTTGTGTGTGTGTTTATGCGTTTCACTGAACAATGATTTGTTGACTGAACAAAAACACCTAAAGTTAAGATGACAAGACACGGCAAATTATTTTTACATATATAAAATAACTAAGTTAAACACTCTGAAAGAAATGACAAAACAGTTTTTTTAAAATAACTAAGTTAACGTAACACTTATGCACTGAAAGAAAAAAGAAACCTTAACCTGCATTTCCAGACTCCGACAAAAACTCATAACGTGGAAGTGCAAATACTATTTGGTCCTCTATACATCGGTTAATTATGTTTTGACAGCATTTATCGAGATGTCAAATGATTTCAAAATAATAATACGTTAGGCTACCTTACAAAGTTGCCAAAACATTCGATCTTGTTCGTCTGCCTTTCACAGCTCAGCTCATCTACAATGAAAAACACGTATATTCTCTGACATAAACTGACATCTCGAAGTAATACAACTTTTATTGGCAGTATTTTTCAGGATGGAAAATGATTCAACCAAATTCAAACCTCACAAATGAAGTCTCCAATTTCGTCATATCCTCAACGTTCGTCTGTCTTTCGCGCTGCTGCATTTGCATACAGTGTGTGCAAAGGGACATCCCGTTTTGGTTTTCTTGTATTTGTGCTTTCACTGAACAATGAATGATTTGTTGACTGAACAAAAACGCCCAAAGTAAAGATGACAAGATGCAGTCTTTTGTTGAAATTACTAAGTAAAATTAATTCTATGCAGTTACTTGTGTTTGTTAAGTAAAGTGAACAAGAAATTATTTAGTAAAACTGACACCAAGTAAATTTTTTTGAGTGAATTAAGTTATCTCAGGAGACAGGAAGTCAAGCAAACGTTGGATTTGGACAATCCTTGATACCTTCCTTCCTTTCAATGCATCCTCCGATACAGTATTTTTAAGATTGCGGACACAGCCCATGAATCTTGTAACGACAATGACTACCCAGTCAACACTATGATCTCACAGTGATGTCACCATGTGGTCACAACGTCAGCAATCTGAGTTCACAGTGATCTAAAAGTGTAACCTCACAGCGCTCTCACTGTGTGCTCAAACTATGACCACAATATGAGCTCATCCCAGATAGAAATGTTATTGTTCTATGAATGTTTTGAGAGCATTATGTTATGTTCTTGTAATATTTTCTGTAGCTAATTTTATTTTTGTAACCAGAATGTTCTCCTAAAAGGTAGGATAACACTCTCTATAAACATTTCAAACATGTTTAGTGATGACATTGATAGAACATTATCCCCCCTAACATTCTTAGACAGTTATAGCGGGAAGTTTTGATGTTTAGAAATTATGTTTAAGAGGTTTAGATGTTGAAGTTTGTTTGAAGAGTTTGGTTTGGTCACCATTGTAGAGGTCAGTGTTTGCTGTAGTTGGGTTCTTTGGTCTTGACACTTTAAATGTTAGTCTTTCTCTGGCTGCTGTAGATGCTTATTATAGCAAGAGAAAATGTGGTCAAGTATGCTGGCTACTTACATTATTAAAATCAAGATCAGTGAACAATAAGATTTAAAACTCTGCATTAAGACAAACACAAACCTCAAGAATCAGCCTGTGAATCTCAATAACGGTGACGTGTTTCATGCCACAATGCATTCTGGGTGCATCATACAAAACTTATCAGTGGCTCCCAGAATGCACTGCGGTATGAACCATGTCACCGTTATCGAGATTTAAATGCTGATTCTTGAGGTTTGAGTGTGTCTAAATTACACAGTAATGTCTTTTTTTTATTTTCTTACAGATTTTTGTATTATAATAGTTGGATGTCAAGCTGTAGAAACATTACTATAAACAATTATATATAATTAATAACAAACATGATTGTCTATAAGAAGTTACACGATGATGATCATATCAGCACTATATGATGATTATATCATTATCGTCATCATCAAGTAGCTGACATCATCTGCAAAAATTTTTTCTTACTGTTGTTGTCATAACAAACAGTTACAGGGGCCGTACATTAAGTTTTTAACATTAAAACTTTAAGAGTCAAATTGCCTAACTTATCCAAACACTGATCACAATAATGGTGACATTAAACCAAACTATTAATTTCAATAAATCATCCACATCTAAACCTCTGTTAATCTCAATAAGAACTTTTCCACACATATGACAGAAATAAAGTCTGGTTAGTAATAAGTCAAGCTGGTAATGCTGTTTGTGGAGTTGTTTAATGAAGTTGGAGCCTGAGATCCGATGTTTACACGTCAATCCAATTTTCATTTTCAACCAAAATTTGACGTCTGAGTGATGTTGGAGTCCATGTCCAATTACATTTATAGCTGGGCTGACTCACATTGTGGCCATAATATGAGCACACAGTGAGTGCACAGTGCGGTTACACTTTTAGCTCACTGTGAACTCACATTGTGGTCATATGGAGAGATCACTGTGAGATCAACGTGTTGACTGGGTATGACATGCGGTCACATGCTGTTCAAATTAGTATATCCTGATCTCCAAACAGACAACGAGTTGTTCATGGCGTCTCCAAGTCTGCTTGAACGGTCAAAATTGCATCTTTGTGGCTCCCCCGAGGGACATTTGAGTCACATAAGGAAACCCTGTTTTGGGAGAATCCCCTCTAAAACCCCCATTTCAGCATGGACTCCCTGTGACTTTTATAGACTCGTGACATTCCACACACACACACACACACACACACACACACACACACACACACACACACACACACACACACACACACACACACACACACACACACACACACACACACACACACACACACACACACACACACACACACACACACACACACACACCAACATCCTTTAATGTATGTAACTCAGACTGGTATCTGAACTTCCTGTATGCATGTGTGATTAATGTTGTTTTGATCATATAGTTATGATCTTCGAGTGTTTGGATCTGAAATGTATTTTTGAAGAATGTTCTCCCAGTAGAATCGCATTCCGTAACCCGAGCTCATTGGCAGGTCATAAAATTTGACCACCAAGCTCAGCCAGCCCTATGCATGAGATAACAGGGTCGCAACATTCCAACACACACACACAAACACACTCTGGACTTTGAAACAGAAAGCCCCTACAGAAAAGGACTTTTACCCATAAAGTCACTCTTAAATGTACTAAATATATATATTTGTGTGTTAAGAGGTGTGTGTAAACCATAGGAAAGCATATGTCCTATTTGTAACATTAATAGAACTGCTAATGCCTATACTAATGCATACTAATGTATCTTTGCCTCGCTACAACGTCTATATTCTATTTTTGATATCTCTGTAATCCTCTCCAGCTAACGGAGTTGAATTCCGATAGCAGAATTCAGTGATGCGCATTGTTTTATAAGTTCATATGTCTGGAGAAAATCCTCTCCAATTAAAGTCAATCATGACTCAATCGAGTGGGCGTGTCTAACCGGACAAAGGAATCTTCCCGCTCGAAAAATCCCGACAGCTGATTCGTCCTACACGAAGGAGGGGACGGCACATGATAAAAGTCCAACCCTTCAGTCCTCTCTTATCTCTTCCAACTCATCCTCTCTTCGGACCTTCTTCTCCCCGGCGCAGCGCTTCTCCAAGGAACATCTGAAGGAGGCCCTGGCCTTCTCCATCGAACGAACACATGTTCGAGTCGTAGCTGCGTCCCTTGCAACTAAGATTTCCAGCCTCTCCCATCCCAGGAGACGAATCTGAACTTTCTCGGTAACGTTAAATTTAAGTGAGCCTTTACATCGTCTTGCTAAACGACCCAGAAGACGAAGCTAGACGCAAACCAGCCGGACACGCGCACGCGCGCCCCCTCTTCAGCACCACACTGAAAGAACACAGAATCTTGCAAGTAACGTAACGTAACGCTCTCTAAACGCTGATTTCAGGTGTCCAGTTCTTAGGTCTGTGATTTAAGTTACCCTCTATCTCTTCTCTCTATATCTTTCTTTCTTTCATTTCATTTTCATTCTGATCACGCTATGTTTATGTTGTTGTTCGGTTAAATGTTTGTTTGTTTGCATTTTTACGTACGTTTATGTTTTTAGTTTATATAATCTCTAGTGTGTGCCATTTTATTAATAAACCCATTTATACTTTTAATTGTCTCTGTGTTTGAAAAACCACCTTATAAAAGTCAATGAAACTAAAAAGATCTAAGCTACAAGCTCGATATTGACTACCTTGAGTAGTTTTAATTCATAAACTCAGAAAGTTTGATATTCGTGGCCAGAAGATAAAACTTTCTTGGAGTTTGAAAAGGGATACCCCCCTTCTTAACTGTAATGATCAGACAGTTACAGAACAAGGGAATCTCAATAATTGATCAAATAAATGTACATGCGACTTATGAATTATGACCATGGGTCATAATTATTAATATTCCCAAAATTCCCTATATTCTTGAGCTAATTCACATTTACCCCGAGTCGTTATTGTTACAATCTTGTACCCTAGCCTAGGTTTGATCGCCCAGTTGAGCAATTATGAAAACTTTTGTCTATTCCTCCTCCGTCCCAGCGCCACCTGTAGAGATCTGGGGGGTATTCCAGAAAGCTTGGTTAACTTACCATTTGGTAAATCATAACCTCTGGGTTGATTTACCCCAAACCCGCATACCATGAGTATGTCGGTTCCAAAACACCTGAGAAGAGTTAGTTTAATCAACCTCCTACTGGTTACCCAGAGTTAATGCGCGCGCACGGTGAGTACATAAAGACATTTTCAATGGATCGCCGATTTCAGGAGTCACCATGGAAACCCCGGGAGAAAAAAAGCGAGCTACATAGGCTACTTAGGTGAAACTGAGTTGGAGGTTTTAATGCTTGCTTATGAAGACTATAAGCCCATTATAAAAAAATAAAAAAATAAAAAGCAATACTGCTGCATCAGCAAAAGAAAGAGAGTTGGCTTGGCAAAAAATAACGGACAGAGTAAATGCACGAGTTTATAAAATTATAAATGGGCTATTTTCCTCTTTCATTGTGACGCAAAAAATTATTTGGGGCATGTAGTAAAAATAGACAAGAATTTACTTGTTGGCCTCCATACATTTCTTAATATTACAGTAGTAATGCACATAATTGTCTAGTAATATGTTGGCCTCTTGTTTTATCAGGTGTAATCCTTCTGGAGCCAGAAGAAGTGTGAGCTAAGTCAAATTGAAACACAAAAACATTCTCCAACAATGTAATTTAGTATTTAATGTAGCCTAATTTAGTTTTCTATGTAGCCAATAGAAAGAAGGCTGAGGCCCGTAAAACAGGTGGGGGTCCACCTCCACCTTCCCTCACCCCAGCTGAGGAGCTGGCGCTGTCCCTTAATAAAGGGCGACCTGTGGTCGATGGGATTCCAGGGGCAGTTCGTCAGACTCAGCTACCAAGACAAGTGGCTTAGTAAAATGTAGGTGTATCATATTAATACTTATGATTTATTTATGTTTTCACTGTTTTTGTCAGTGTTTTAATAAAGCACCATTTTAAAAAGGCATTTTGAATGCATTTTACAGTCATTGATTCACTTGTGCAGTATGCATGCTGCTTTGACTGCATATGCTGTGTACTGTAATCTTATTACTAGTACTCTTAGATGTTCCTAATGTCCTTCTTTATTAGTTGTATTTGTTTAAGAATATACATTGAGTATTGAATATGCATGATTATCTTATTGGTTTAATTATCTTGCAGTTGCTGATGGCCACATTGTATTATTGGATCCTCCTGCAACACCACACTCTGTCACAGTTGTAAGTGATTATTGTCTTTAGGTTTCTGTTTGCTAGACCAAGCATCCTTCCTTATTTTCACTGTAGGATGACAATGAAGAGACCACTTCTGCTGTGACAGAAACAGAAAATGTGGGGAGGCCCATTAGAGGTATGATGCATAGAATGAATTCCCCCTTTTTTGCATAAGAGAATAAATAAATTGTCATTGTCATTTTACAGAATATGGCAGGAGATTTTAATACAGATGAGGGTCCATCTACCTCCACACAGAATCTTAGCAGTGTAAGAAATGTTCTGCAGTTCTCCTTCCTCATTTAAATATTTGGTCTGTGTTTGTATTACAGACTTTATCAGTCATGTTTAATTATTCTGTCTTTCTAGTTGCCTGCCAAAGAGCTGTATAAGGTCCACCTTCAAAAGCAAATCAGAAAAAGTGACATGGAGATGGACCTTATACAGCTTCAAATGGAGGAGAAAAGGCTTAACCTAAAAAAAGGCCAGACTTGAATTGCTGGAGCACCAGCTTAAGGTGGGAAACAGTGTGTGAACATTAATCTGTCATTTGTTGAATGAAATCTAAAGCAATAAATACAAATGTCTTTTGTTACAGGAAATAAAGAAACCATGAACAACACTTGACTGTTAACTGGTTTTAATTAAAGTGATTTTGGCAAATCATGTCTCGTACAACCCTGCCATCTCTTTGGTCTACTGGGTTCACTGGGGGTTCCTCTTGGCCATCTTCATCAAGAGAAGGGGGGGGGGGGGGGGGGGGGCCCTCTCACCTCTCAGTGTGGCAATGTTGTGAAGAACAACACAAGCAGCTGTGATGTCACATGACCTTTCTGGGTTGACCATGAGCCCAAGCAGGCACTGAAACCTTGCCTTCAGGATGCCTATGGTCCATGTTCTGCTGTGGGCCAGGTTGAATTGTGCCTGTGGTCCAGGCTCAGGTTCAGGGTAGGGTGTCATCATATAGGGCAGACAGGGGTACCCTCTGTCCCCCAGCAAGTAACCATTGAAGTGTCATATAAAGGTAGTTAAAGTGTATAATTGCATAAAAAAAAAACATAAAAAAATAAAATAAAATAAAAACATTGTGTAAGGCAAAATTTGTGGCACAATGATGCCTCCCTAAACATTCTGGCATCATGTACAGACTCTGGCCATTTGGCTTCAACATTAGTGATGAGGTGGGTTGCATCACATATTACCTAGTTAGTGGGGACCAGTAATGAGGGTGATTTAATGGTTTAAACACCCAAACATTTAGCCCCGAAAAAATCTATCGTCACCTGCACATTGATGCTATGGATTGACTTCCTATTAACATAGTCTCCTTCATTGACTGAAGGAGCTTTAATGGGAATGTGGGTTCCATCAATGCACCCAATTACATTTGGGAACCCTGAAATTGAAAGTTATATAATTAGAAACTTTTAAAATTATTGTGACTGTCACTGTATACAGTATGAATAGATTAAGTATAGTGCTATGTAACTAAAATGGTCTTTCATAGAATATCATAGAATGGACAAACCCGCCACTCTGTGGAATTCCTCTTTAATGACCCTCAGTGGTTTATGGCCAGGGAACTGCACAAAAGTGTGTAGGAACCGTTTGAGTGCAATGCATACTGTACGAACAGCCCTACACACAGTTTCCTTTCCCATATGCTCTGCATCGACTATTGTATACAAAAAACTCACCGTCGCAAAAAAAGTTAAATAAATGGAGTTAAATATTTAACTCCATTATCTTCGTTTAATAAATTAACGATTCTTTTGAAAAACGGTAACGCTCCCGCAAATATTCATTTGGATACGAAAACACATTGATACGTGGTTGTATCACCCTCTCACGGCGGAAAAGATTTCGTATCATCTGTGCTTCCACATCCACTGGATCGTCTTCAAAAGGGCACGCCATGCTCAGTAACCTTCTGAAACAAACTAACCCTGGAACATAACCTGCTACCGAGCAGGTTATCTTCAGAGAGTAAGTTCCTATGGTTACATACATACCCAGAAAGTTACCTCCGTTTTTGGAACCGAAAGTTGAGGTTATCCACTAACTTACCCTTAAACTTACCCGGGTATGTCACATAACCTGCTTTCTGGAATACCCCCCAGATACAGGGATTCTACCTTTTTTGCAGCAGCAGCTTGTCCTTTATGTTTGTTATTTCGACTATGCTAAATAAATTCTTTTATTTGCTCAGCAGCGACATAACCCAGCAAGCAATAGCCGCCATTTCACCATCTTAATTATAGACCTGAAATAGTCCGGCTATGAGTAACACACTTCTAGTCAAAATAACCTTGAATTTGGTTACTTGTCGTTATTGCCAAAATAACTTGCCAGATGTATGATTGTGGCAAGGGGGGCGTGGTTCTGTGAGATCTCTAACAGAGAGAGAGAAAGGAGATGAGCAAATGACGAACACCTGTGTCTTGTTGCAGTAATTGGCATGGAGAGCCCGGATAAAAGCCGGTGTGGAGTGAGAGAGAGGGAGAGAGAAGGACTGAGGTCTCGTACTCTGTCATCAAGTGGAAAGAGTGGCCGACAACATAATGGAATAAGTCTGAGCTGATTAAGTGAAAAGAGTTGATGACACGCAGAAAGAGTATTAATGTGAGATTGTTTAGTGCTGTAGCGAGGCTATGGAGAATGCGCTATCTGCACCTTTTGTTTTGTTTATTGTTTTGATATTTCACAAGAAGCGTATGAGTCCCAGTCACGCCAACCCTGTCTTCTTCCTTCCAAACACTGAACCTCATCACACTGGTGCCGAAACCCAGGAACGAAGAAGATCGCTGCCGCCGTCATGCAGTTTCCGCCGCCATCGCCGTTTGTGGACATCGTCCATTTGCTCGCGAGTCTTCACCAGGAACACCATGAAGCACTGCAGGAAGACTGTTCCGGAGCTGGATTGACCGGGAGGTTCGGGCCACTCCACCTGCCCCAGCCCCGCCCACTCACGTGCCTCTAAACAAGATGGGACCCCAGGATGATCCAGAGGCTTTCCTGGACCTATTCGAGAGGTCCACTGAGGCCTGTGGGTGGGCACCCGCAGACTGGTCAGTGCTGCTGATTTCTCTGCTCTCCGGAGAGGCGCAGGTGGCCGCACAGCAACTACCAGTCCAGAACCTCCTGGTCTATGAAGACCTGAAGCACGCCATCCTTCAGCGGGTCGGCCGAAACTGGCCGACCCTTCGTAATGGCGCAAAAACTCCTGGACTCCTGCCGCAAATGGCTGATGGCCGGGGGAAGAGACATCAAAGAGGTCATCGACAAGGTGGTGCTGGAGCAGTTCGTGGCGCGGCTGCCGAGAGAGACCGTGCAGTGGGTCCAGTGCCACCGCCCGACGTCACTGAACCAGGCCATCGAACTGTCGTAGGACCAGATGGTGGCGTGCCCCAGGGTCGGCGAACCCCTACCAGCAGCTTCTCTCTCTCTCTCCCTCTCTTCCCCTGTTTTCCACCACTTCTTCCCCTTCTAAACCTCCTGCTCCCTAGGTCCCGAGGGGGTTTCACGTCCCGCCCGACAGCTCGATGGAGGAGTGGTGATACTTTACATGTTTTTGTAGACGGTAGTCTAATTTTATTCAGGCCAAGTTAATATATTCATGTTCCTACAAGTACGTAAGTTCCAATGAGAGGTGCAGTCATCCTGCTAAAAGTATGATTTGCACAAATCAAATAAACAATGGAAAAATCTAATAATTGGAAAGCTTTAATAAAAATACAACCTGTACATTTGTGTTTTTAAACCTTCCATAATGCATTATTTGCATTGTTACCTTGACTTCTGTTTGAGACATGTCAGATTTGTGAGATATCTGTGACAATCGAAACTGTCAAATGCGATTAGTAGCTCAACTTTCAAAAACGTTCAAGCTTGAAATTTCTTTAACGTCATGACTTTTGAAAATAATTTTATCTACATTACAATAGAAATGACATGTGAACATGTTTACCTAGACAGACCTTAATAAAAAAAAATGTTGTGTGACTAGTAAGATTGATGACACATTTATTATCTCAGAGCATCAGCAAACTTCAGACATCTCTGACCATTTACACCTCACAAATGGTTGTCCATACTGTATATGAGTGTAATGATTCATAAAAGCATAGGCTATAGGGGCCTGGAGGGACCCCTTAGCCTTAATTGCTGAGGAAATAAGTTCTGCATTACGTGATAGAGAGACACACACATACACATTGGAAACAAGAAACAGATCCATGCAGATTTGTCAGATATCTGTGACAATCGAAACTGCCACAAGCTGTTGGTAGCCAAACTTGTTTTGAAGTGGTTTAATGTTCCTTCAACATCATGATTTTTTGTTATCTACATTTCAATAAAAATGACGTATGTGAACACGTTTACATGCCTTAATAAAGAAAATAATAAAATAAAACAATAAAAAATAATGTTGTGTGACTAGTAAGATTCATGACACACTTATTATCTCAGATCATCAGCTAAGATATTTCACCTTACATTTATTTTGTTAGTTAACTTCAGACATCTCTGACAATAAACACCTCACAAATGGTTGTCCATACTGTACATATGAGTGTAGGCTACACATAATGATTCATAAAAGTGTAGGCTATAGCTGTTTGGCAATGTAGAAGTAAGTCATCCATAACTGAAATGGAGAGAGGAAACTTTCACTCAATTCACAATGTTATGACCATATTTAGATATATTTTTAAGATTAAAAGTATTGTATGAACATTTGATTTGTCTTTAAGATTCAGATTGAGAGGGGAAATGCCATGCAGGTTTTTATTATGAACAGAGATAATCAAAGGTTTTCTATGGTTCTATTGTGTGCTCCTCACTTTCAGTTTAGCCAGTAAAATGTGAACACACATGATTTGTTTAAACCCTCTAGTAACTTGTTTGTCTGGTTCTGCATTATGCACATCAGATACAGATGGCTGCTTTCTCTTTTAAAAAACATTATGTTTTTTATGTTTTTAACACATAATGATTTCATGACAAAAACTCTTTAATTTCTGGTCCGTTTTAGTAGAGCATGCAGGTTAGATACATTTTGCCACTAAGTTCAAGAACATAGGACACATTCTGAAACATTAAAACATTATTAGAAGAGTCCAAATTCCAGCCATTATGTGTCATATTTCTTTATTAGATATCCATGACACACAGACTGATATTTCAATTCATCTTTAGATATAATTGAGCAAGTGACAATTGAAAAGTTTACATTTATAGATATTTTAAGAAGGACATCATACCCGTTGAGAGAGTGTTGGATGGTTGAGCTTCTATTTAGGTTCTAAATAGAACTTACTATGTGTAAAGTACCTTTAAAAAGTCATCTTTTTTAGAGTGTATTTTATATATATATAAAGTATATAAAGCTATTGTAGAAATTGAATGGAAAGCTGCTGAATAGAAAAATTCATTCATATTCTTCAGTTTACAGCATGTCTCTCACTGTATATTTCTAATAAGTTAGTCTAGGTTTATTTATGTTAAGTTCTATATCTATATTTTGTAAATTTCTGTTGAACAAAACCATACTTAGCTAATTTAGGCCACCTCAGGTTTCGTGATATAAAAGAAAATAGTCCCACCCACATTTTGCTGTATATAAAGAGCTGCAAAAAACAAACAAACAGAAACTGGCGAGCAAGACACAGGACTTGAAGTCTTGAGATCCTACCGGTAAACTAAATATTTGACAAAACTGGCGCTTAATTGCTTTTTTAACAAATGCACAAATTATTTTTTCAATTAAACATGCACAATTTTTCTCCACAGCCATGCTTTCACTGGTACTATTCTCAGGTATGGAATATTTTTGGGTCAAAGAATCAGACCTTTTTACATACTTGTGGCATTAATGTGCTTATTTGATTAGTGATCTAAAAATAGTGCAGAATCCTAAATTTTCCTCATTTCATGTGATAATTTTCTTTGTTTAAATATTTAGATTTTGCTTTCCAGACATTTGGACTCCGCTGTGCTATGTGGGGCGAAGTTATATTCAGTGGAAATCTTGTTCTTCTAACATTTTATTAAACATGTAGCTTGAATAAGTTTTTTTATTTTTTATTGGAGGAGACAGTCAAGTGTGATCATTGCTTTACATTTTACTGGCTTAATTTATGCTTCTGTTGATGATGAGTAATCACTGTTAGTTATCTGTATGGTTCTGAATTAAAATTTTGCTGGTTGTTCAGGAAAAAAAGATAAGAATGTGTGGATATACTTGGCATGATAAACACCATTTTCTCTCCTTGATACATTTTCTATTGAAACACAAGGTTAAATCTGGACATATAAAAAATCCATGGAAAAAACAAACAAAAAAACATATAGGGCCCTATCTTGCACCCAGCGCAATTGACTTTGTACACCGACGCATGTATCATTCCTATTTTGCACCCGCGCAAAGCGCGCTTTTCCCTCCACAGAAGCACGTCGCTAAACTAGGGAATGAACTTGCGCTCCCTGGGCGGTTCAGCGCAAAAAAGGAGGCGTGTTCCGGCGCAAACGTTCCTTCATGCTATTTTGATGGTTTAGAAAACAATTGCGCCACTAACCAGGAAAAAATAGTTTAAAGTCAGTGGCGCGTTGCGCATGTTATTCATATGCTATTTTAAGGGCGAATGCTTGGCCATAATCAATGTAGCGTGTGCACAACGCACATACACTTTGATTCTCTCCTCTACACAGAAGCAGCAGTTTTCATTTTTGCAAATCATACATTATTACGATAGATAGATAGATAGATAGACAGATAGACAGACAGATAGATAGATAGATAGATAGATAGATAGATAGATAGATAGATAGATAGATAGATAATTTATTATAAAAGCATACATCTAGCTTACACATTTACCCAAATTATCATACGCCTGTTTAACCGAAGTTAATTTGGGTGGGTTTCTCCATTTCAATGTAACTTCTCTCTTTTACGGCCGTGACGAGAGCGTTGCTCTCCTTGGCTGTGAACCGCTCCTGGCGCGCGCCTGGCAAATCCGCCGTTACAATAGCAATCCGCTATGGAAAAAGCGCGTCTGCTCTTAAAGGGAATGTGAGATGACGCTCTGATTGGTTTATTTCACGTTACGCCCAAACCACACCTATGAATAATGAAGCTACTTCAGACCAACCCATTTTAGATTTGCGCCTGGCGCCAGAGTCATTTATCCCGCCGGGAAAATAGCAACAGCGCCCGGGACCTGCCCACAAAGTTACTTGCGCTTTGCGCTTGATACTTGCGTTTCAGATCGTTAAAATAGGGCCCATAAGCTTTAGTTATGTCACAGTCATGAACATGATGGTTATTTGCTAGTTGGTGGAAGGAGGTAGTAGAAGGGGGAATTAGTTTGAACTCACTGATAATCTTACAAATACCTATATAGTAGAGATATTGAATATTTTTTCGCCAAGAAATTTATCAAAATACCATTCGAGCAGTTACATCTAAGTTGTACATGCATCAATCATCTTCATTAAATACAGACACAGACATTTAAAAGGACAGGAGGATCGTTTTTTATTTATTTATTTTTATTCAAGGTGAGTGAAATTATATGTAATTTTCAGGGTTATGTCCTGTTTTATCTGTGATTAAGTTTTTACTATGAGTTGTTTTTTGCACTGTTTTCTGTTTCTTTTGTTCATTTTCCACGGTTTCCTAGGTTTTCCTAGGTTACTCATTGTTTGATTATCGTTTGTATCGTTTCATTTAGTTCATTGGTTTGTTCAGTGTATTTAAGCTCTGTGTTTCCTTCTGTTCATTGTCAGTTCTCCTCGCGTTTACATTGGTCGTTCTGTTTATGTTCTTAGTTCTTGAGTTCATTGTAAATAAACATTAATTGCTTGCGATTAGTTCCTGCACTCAATTTTATTTCACCCAACTATGACAGTAATGTAATTTTTGTAATTCTTCAGGCTGAGGAATGTGGATTGACTGAAACTTTGCTCATTCAAATATTTTTGTGATAATGCAAACTTGAAGTATGTGGGATTTATATTATTCAGCTTATATTGTTTTCAGTTTATATAATTTTACAGTTTGTATTGTATTTTCATCCAACACACCTTTATTCGGGTGAGTGAGGCACACTAAATATTTTCTTTAAATGTGTATATCTAAAAGTTAATTTGATCAACTTTAGCAGTGCATTAGAACACAAGTGGCATGAAAGATAACACATATGAACTAAAAGACATTATTAAATAGAAATACATTTATATTTCATGTTATGGCAGTCATGCTGTCATGTATAATAATTATGAAATAATATAAGGCAAATGTGTGATCTGATTTGGCCTCATATCGGGATGCTTTGATAAGTTAAAGAAAAAGATTTACTTCTGAATTTTGTATCTGTTTATACACTGTATTGGGCCTTTGTGTTCTTTTGAATGTACAGGACATTATGAGAGTCAGTGGCATAACTATCAGCATATCTGTATATCTTAAAGATAAGTATGGTACATTTTGGACAGCTTTCAGTATAATGTTTACTAAACATTAGTAGACAATGTATTGTCTAAACAGGGAGATAACTGAAATAGTATCATATGATTTCAAATTCTCTTTTGTGTTGTCAACAGGTTTCTTTAGCCTCATGCAGTGTGTCCCTCAGTATGTCTTTGTGAATGAATCCAAGACTTGGGCAGAAGCTCAGAGATACTGTAGAGATAAATACACTGATCTGGCCACCATTGAGAATGAACAACAGACGGTCCAGTTATTGAACACAGTGAATGACGATTCCATTGATTTGGCCTGGATTGGACTCTATGATGATCTGAACAGTTGGAACTGGACTCTAGAAGGCAGTGATTTCTTCAAGGAAGGAGGGAAAGACTTCAGGAACTGGTATAACCCAGGACCAAACAATTATGGAGGACAAAGTGTGTGTGTGTATATGTACATGGGGATATGGTCTACAACAAGCTGCTCCAATGCATTATATCCTACTGTCTGCTATGATGGTAAGCTGTTCCAATAGAATGTCTAAGACAGTAAACAAAAACTGAAAACAACCAAACCAACCTCTCTCTAAACTTAATATGATATTAATATCTTTCAGGAAGAGAAAACGCCAGTGATACTTATGTTTTAATTTACCAGTACAAAACCTGGACTGAAGCTCAGAGTTACTGCAGAGAACATCACACAGACCTCGTCAGTATCAGGAACGAGACTGAAAACCAGAAGATTCAGTATTTATTCCGGAATTATTATTATTATTATAATGTTTGGATTGGACTGTACAGAACCAGACTTTGGTCAGATCAGAGCAACTCTTCATTCAGTAACTGGACGACAGGACAGCCAGATACTGCAGGATCCTGCACTGTAGTCTCATTTAGTGACTCTGGGAGCTGGACAGATGAAAACTGCAATTATGCATTTCCTTTCTTTTGCTACAGCGGTGAGTAGATCTTAAAGGTATAGTTCACCTAAATATAATACAGAATAATCTGTGATAATTTACTCACCCTCATGTCATTCCAGTGATAGTCCACTATCCCTTTATCGTCTTTTCTATCTTGGAGAATAATCCATGAAATCTATCACACACTGTCTCAGTGTGGTCGCATCAATTGCAAGAAAGAGTAGACATGTTTAGTTGGGTTCAAAGGTCACTGATCAAATAAGCAAATTTGTGACACAATAAAAAGGAAGACAAACTAAATGATAGATATTCTAAAATTCATGTTAATTTTTCAATTAATTTTTCAATCAATTTTTAATGATAGAATAATTTATAACTGTAAAGGCTGTATTAAATGAGAAAAAAGTTAATCTTTTCCAGCATATTGAATTTATCACAAATATTTAGGATACTTTGATACATTAAAAAAACTTTATTTTAGAAACGTTTGTTTACTTTATTTACAGCATTAGCATCATCCCGAGAGTATCACTTTGTGAATGAGTCTAAGACCTGGACTGAAGCTCAGAGACACTGCAGACAGAATTACACTGATCTGGCCACCATTGATAACATGGAGGAAATGAACAGTCTGATTAACACAGTTAATGGAAGTTACACTGGTTCAGCCTGGATTGGACAGTATGATGATGTGAACAGCTGGAGATGGTCATTGGAGGATAATGATTTTTATCAGGAAGGAGAGAGAGATTTCAGGAACTGGTATCATGAACCAGACAACAGTGGGGGGAACCAGCTGTGTGTTTACATGGTTAGTGATGGGAAATGGTATGATTTGTCATGTGACAACACACAACCATTTGTTTGCTACGATGGTAAGGGCATTTCTTTTGTTTTAGATATTAATTTAAATTAAAAAAAACTAAATTCCATGAGAGCTAATGTGTATATATTTGTCATATTTAATATCTCAGGTGCCACACAGAGTTACATCATGATTTATAACTGGAAAACCTGGTCAGAGGCTCGTAGATACTGCAGAGATCATTACACAGATCTCGCCAATGTGAGAAATCAGACTGAGAACCAGAGGATCCTTGAGAGAACAGGTGGATATGGAGTCTGGATCGGCTTGTACAGAAACAGGGTTTGGTCAGACAATCAGATTACCAGTTATCAAAACTGGAGGCCACGAATTTCTGGGTTACAGGCACAACCAGATAATGGAAATAATCAAGCTTATGAATATGGATATCAGCACTGCACCGCAGTATCATTCCAGTATTTGGGCCGATGGACAGATGAGATCTGTGTATCCAGCAGGCCTTTCTTCTGCTACAGCAGTAAGTTCACTCGCTTTGATGGGTGCCTTTATTTGGCAGGAATGAGAAAGACTTTAGCACTAGTGTCTCCAACATGAAAGATCAACATGTTTAAATTAAGCTAAAGGCACCAGGCCTATAAATATGTGGATTCAAATTATATTGTGAAACTTATTGTTGAAAGCTCTGAAAACTCTTAACATTTAAAAATTTAAAATTAACAAAAAAAAATAGATAAAGGAAACCACCTCAATGGTGACCTAAAACAGAAGTTTTACAACAAAACATCACCAAATACAATAAATAGAGATAAAGCATCTGTTGGGGGTCCAAGCAGAGATTTTATTATTATTATTCTAATTCCAAACAGCATCCTGTCACAGTTACCAACAAACTTGACTTTGTATGTTCTTTATTATTTAAAAAAAAATTTTTTTTAAGTTGCTCATACAAAATTACCTTGGGTTTAACTTTATGTTTTTTTAAATAATCTATTTTGAAATATATTCTATTTGGTATGCATCTCAGCAGGAAAATAATTAGTTTAGCTGTAATATTTAATTCAGCAATGTAAAAAATAAAAATAAAAAAATAAATAAAATAATATACTATATCTACTCAATAAAATTGTGGCAACACATTACAATAAATATTATTTATTAAATTAAAAAAATAAGAGTTCCAATTAATCAAATTAATTCCTTAAAAGTCAACCATTTAAAACAAGTAAATGCAAATAGCACACAAAAAATTAAGTAAAATTTAAACAAAAATATCTGAACAGACAGTCTGATAACTGACAGACATAAAAGATGAATTGAGAACTCTTTATTTTTTATTTCCAACATTGAAGACACCTGATGATAACAAGCAGATTCACTAAAGGAAAGAGAAACACAAGAATGTGTATGTTTTAGTGAAAATGTTTGGTCACCATTCTGGTGATCAGTGTTTGCTTTAGTTGGACAGTTTGACCCTTGGCTTTTTAAGTCAGTTTATGGCTTTTCACTGACAATATTTTTGCACAGATCAGACATTCTGAATTTAATTTTTTAAATATACTGTAGGATTTTGTTAATACACAGACATACAGAATCAGCATATGAATCTCAACAATGGTGGCATACTTCTTGCCACAATGCATGCTGGGAGTCATGAGTTGTATACTATGGTGGCTCCCAGGATGCATTTGGGCATGAAGCATGTCACCATTGTTGAGATTAATATGCTGATTCTGTACGCATCAAAAAATAAATAAAAATAAAAATCCTACAATGCATTTAAAAATTCCAAATGTCTGGTATGTGCCAACAAAATATTGTCAGTGAAAACCATCAAATAACTAATTTTGATCAGTTATGAGATTAGTCAATATTTTTTCTTTACAATGATTAAAACTGTATCATCTGATCGTCTTTGTTTCTGGCTTCCTTTGCAACAAATGATGTGCTTTAGCAAACACTGTTACAAAAACCACAAACTGACTTAAAACGCCAAGAGTCAAACTGCCCAACTAAAACCAACACTGATCACCATAATGGCGACCAAACATTTTCAATAAGACATCAACATCTAAATCAACATCTGTTAATTCTCAATAAGAATTTTTGTAGATGTCTGACAAAAATAAAGTCAATCTGATAAGTAATAAGTGAACCTGGAAATGAGTTTGTGGAGTTGTTTAATCCTCCTTTTCTGAGATCTTGAGAGATTTAATGTCTTCTTCAAGGCTTTGGCTGGAAGTCAGTTGTAGTTATTGTGTTTCTCTTTCATTTAGTGTACTAGTTTCTTAAAGCGGGTTACCATGCTAATTTTTAAACTAATTCAATCATAAGTGAAATGTCAAAAAAAAAAAAAAAAAAAAAGCATCAAAAGCTGGTTCTATATTGTTATCTTTTGACAAGCAGTAAGTGTGACTTACATGTATAACAGTAGTTAACAACTATTAGTACAATTACAGTTTGTAGAGTATGGTTTGTTGGTACATCACTAACCAGGTGATTGCTAAAAAAAATTTTTCTGTGCTGTAAAACAATTCACAGAGACCTGCACACAATCTTCATGCACCCGCCAGTATCACTTTGTGTCTGAGTCTAAGACCTGGACTGAAGCTCAGAGACACTGCAGAGAGAATTACACTGATCTGGCCACCATTGATAACATGGAGGAAATGAACAGGCTCTTTAAAACAGTACGTGGCACTTACTATGGCTCAGCTTGGATTGGACTCTATGATGATCTGAACAGTTGGAAATGGTCTCTGGATAATGCAACTTTAGGAGGATTTAAAAGCTGGTATGTCCAGAAACCAGTGAACTCCGGTGGACGGAGTCTGTGTGTGTACACGTCATATTATCAGGGAACATGGAGTGAATTCTTTTGCTTCTATAGACTTCCCTTTGTTTGCTTTGATGGTGAGAATTGCAGATGGCCTTTCTAAAAATTAGAACAAAATATTTATGATTCCATGATCACATCACATATTTAAAATGTTTCTCCACAGGAAGAGTGAATGCAAGTGCAAGTTATGTGTTGGTTTCCCAGTCTAAAACCTGGACTGAGGCTCAGAGTTACTGCAGAGAACATCACACCGACCTCGTCAGTATCAGGAACGAGATTGAAAACTACAGGGTTCAGTCATTACTTTCATATTATTCAGGTGCTTGGATTGGACTGTACAGGACCAGATCTTGGTCAGATCAGAGCAACTCTTCATTCAGTAACTGGACGACAGGACAGCCAGATAATGCTGGAAACAGTGAATACTGCACTGCAGTGTCATTTAGTGACTCTGGGAGCTGGACAGATGAAAACTGCAATACTGCATTACCTTTCATTTGCTACAGTGGTGAGGAGCTAATAATAATGACAACCTTTATTTTATTTTTTTAAACAATGTAACGGGATAAGAATAAGATACAATATATTAGAACATCAAAAAATAAAGGGACACATCATTTCTAAATGTGTGACAAATTTTTTGGTTTTGTATTGTTACAATTTCCCTACCTTGCCAGCATTAGCATCATCCCACCAGTATCACTTTGTAAATGAGTCCAAGACCTGGACTGAAGCTCAGAGACACTGCAGAGAGAATTACACTGATCTGGCCACCATTGATAACATGGAGGAAATGAACAGTCTGATTAACACAGTTAATGGGAGTTACACTGGTTCAGCCTGGATTGGACTGTATGATGATGTGAACAGCTGGAGATGGTCATTGGAAAACAATGATTTCTATCAGGAAGGAGAGAGAGATTTCAGGAACTTCTATCATCAACCAGACAACTATGCTGGGATTGAGCTGTGTGTTTCCATGGATACTACTGGAAACTGGTATGATTCATCATGTGAAAATTATTACACATTTGTCTGCTATGATGGTAAGACATTCCAATTGAACATTTCTTTTTATATAAATACATATTTAGTTTCCTTTCCTTAATCAGTAAGTCAAAGTCTCAACAAATGTTACTGTCAGTATTGTGGTATAAGATCTCTAGAACAGTCTTAGCTTATAGTATAAGTATACTGTATACTAATATTAAAATTCTTATGTAAATGGTTTGTGGATATAACTGTATGTATTTAAAATATGGTTGACTAATTAACAAATTAACTGACTTGATTGTAAATTTATATTTTTATCTTAGGTAGAGAAAACGCCTCTCAGAATTATGTTTTGGTATATATGAGTAAGACCTGGACTGGAGCTCAGAGCTACTGCAGAGAGAAATACACTGACCTGGCCAGTGTGAGAAATGAGACAGAGCGTCAACAGATACTGAGCATTACACGTTATTATTATAGTTATTATTCTGGTTATACTGTATGGATTGGTCTGCACAGAAACAGACTGTGGTCAGATCAGAGCAGCTCTTCCTTCACATATTGGCTGCCACATACTCCAGGTGATGTTGCACAACCAGATAATGGTGCAAATGTCCCAGGACAGCGGGGGGCTCAACATTGCACAGCTGTGTCTTTAAAATACTTTGGTCAGTGGACGGATGAAAGATGCTTTGCCAATTTGCCTTTCTTCTGTTACAGTGGTGAGCAAATGTAGCTTCTATAAAGAAATAAAAGAATAACAAACACACAAAAACAAGAAAATGTGAATGTAAATGTGGATTCTGTAAAATAAAAATAATAGAAAGATTGTATCAAAAGTGTAACATGCAAAAGTTTTACTAATGCAAGCTTTCTGTTTGCTTTTCGGTGACCCTGATGACCATCACATCAACACACCATTTCAGATGAGTATGGTATGTTTGTGTAGATATGTGATACATTGTTTCTTTAATTATCAATAATGTTAAAACATAATGTAAATTGTTACCGTTTTTGGTTACACTTTATTTCGATAGTCCACTTTAGACATTCTACTAACTATAAGTAACTTTTCAACATGTCTTGACTAACTTGGTCTAACTTTCATTAGAGTATTAGTAGGCTGTAGTAGACTGTCAATAGACTGTCAATAGACTGTTAGATTAGGGTTAGGTGTTAGGGTTCGGGTTAGGACAATAAGTTGACTTGTAGTTGCCAAGTTACTTATAGTCAGTAGAATGTCTGTTGGGGAACCAACAAAAAAAAGTGTTAGCAAATATTAAGCAGACAGTCTACTAATACTCTAATGACAGTTAGTTGACACGTATAGCTGCAAAGTTATAGTTAGTAGAATGTCTGAAGTGGACTATCGAAATAAAGTGTTACCCAGTTTTTTTTTAAATTCACTTTGGTTCTATTTTTTTCACAAGTAAGGTGTACATGTACAAAAATCCAAACTGATCACACTTGTAACAACTTGTAAATAACACTTGTAAGCTAGTCATTCTTTCAATCTCATGCTTTCATTACAGTTATACACATTTCAGTCAAACATTGTTTCAAACACAAGATGTAATATGTAATGAGAACATTTGGTTTAATCATCGAAACACATCAGTATGATCGTTTTTCAGTTTAGGACTTTTAACAATCAATTAATTCAACAGCAAACAATGCAAGATACATGTTTCAATTCACCCTTGTTGCTGAAATAATTATAGTAATACAGGCTGCAGTTGTCACATTAGAAAATACACTTATATTGCATAACTTATGTAATTGAATCCATAATGTTTGTAATAGTATCTAAGTGTGTTAACAAAAGCTGTGATGAAGTTGTGAAACTGCCATGAGGTTTTGTGCTAGAACAGTTTGCTGGCAATACAGTAAATGTTTTCACTGTGCAATATGACTGTCTACATGGTTGAGCTTACAGATGAAGGGTGAGTTACAGTAATGTGGCAGTCACCATGGTAATCTGTTTACAGTATCACATGGCATACATACTGTAATGTACTATATTTTATGCCATCTGTCTCCCTTCTTCTAATGCATCTCTGATCAATCTGATGTTATACAGTCATTGCCTGTTTCCTCTCCTTTTTACTCTATCCTGCTTTATGTTCACAAATGGCAAATCTCTATATAGTTATAGCCTCTGTCAAAATACTTTCTGTATTTTGACATTTTCAACAAACATCACTTAGTATGATTTATAAGCTGTTTTCCTCATGGGAACCTACAGTATGTCCCCACAAGGACAAAGATTTCGGATGTTGCCAACTTTGTAGAGACATTTTGTCCCCATAATGTAGAGTTTGCCAGGACACACACACACACACACACACACACACACACACACACACACACACACACACACACACACACACACACACACACACACACACACACACACACACACACACACACACACACACACACACACACACACACACACACACACACACACACACACACACACACACACACACACACACACACACACACACACACACATTAAACATAGTGGTTATAATCTAATTAAAATAACTTATAATGTAAAAATAATTCATTACATTTGGTTATCTGTATCAGAAATTGCAAACAAATTAGAAACTATATCTATAGAATCTGTATCTATAGGTGTGCCAAATGATTCATTGATTAACCATTAAGATCAGTTTGATTAAATAATAGACAAATTTATTAAACTGAACAAGAAGAGATGCAAACCAAAAGTTTGATAGTAATGGCATTATGAAAGGCAGCTACTGTGAATGAAACATTTATGTTGTGTTGTGAAAATGATACTTAGTGATTTTGAGTATTGTATTAACACAATTGAAAACATGATGAAATGTTCGGACAAATAATGCACTTTTGATGATCTGTTGTGATATTAGCACTAAGAGTTTTGAAAATGTATACCTTACTTGTGAAAATAGCACCAAAGCAAAAAAAAAACAAAAAAACAAAAAAAAAAACACTGTAAACTGTAGTACATAAATGTATGCATTATGACACCTGACTTGTTTTTTATTATTATTATTGATCAGTGATGGGAATGCGAGTAGAAGTTACAAGTCTAGAACATTTGTCACAGTCTCAGATTGAAGAGCTGGTGATTATGCAGGTAAGTAACTCAACAGTCAAACCATTAATTTACCTACATAAATGAAAATGTATTTTTACAAAAGGATTGTATAACATATATATTCTTAATTGACCACATATAACTTTCTATATAATCTTCCAACAATGCAATAAATACTTAAAAAATTGAATAATTTAATGATAATACGACTGAATAACATATACACATGATAGGTTTGTCATAAAGCTCATATATTTTTAGTTACAAAAGGAGCTGATCAGACTTGGACTTCCCAACAACGCCACCATGCATTTGAGAGACTATCGTAAGATCAATCCCTGACGTAGGAGGACAGTGCTTTTTATTTTCCAATAAATACAGTTGTGTGCTCAATACTTAATCAATCATAAAATTATACTATAGTCTATAAAGACTTTTACAAATGAATGATCCAGATTTTGTTTTTCCAAAATGTTATGTCATTGGCATGTGTTGTTTAATGGACCTATTAAATCAGTGAAGGGGGTTATATAAAAATACTAACAATGTAGGCCTACTATGTAGCTTGATTTTCAGTCAGATATGGACAATTATAACACAGTACAGTACAATGTACTCATTATACTATTGTTGACACGAATGACTTATGATTTATGGAAATTATGATTTTGAAAACATGATTAAATGAAAACATGATTAAAATGGCAACTTCTTTTCCTCTTTGTTACACAAGGTTAATAGTTTGATCTAATTCTTCTGCTTTTCACATATAGCTATTTTCTAACTAAGAATTCAGATTCAGAATTAAATACATTTTTTCATAACTGGATAATCAAATATTAGGCACCTATCTGTCATTAATCTCTCATTGATTTAATCTACACCAAAGCATCAGCATCAAGAGTTATGCCTTTGGCTCTCGAGTGTCTTGTGACCGATTGCACATGCCAACTTTGATACTGCGAAATTCAAATATTTGAAATGACACTGCTTTTTGACTTCATTCACAATAAAACCGTATTTAATAACAGCCGTGACTCGAAAACTACCCCATTTTCACAGCATATTACATATGTACAGTATTTTACTAAAAACTGCATGAACAAGTAGGCCTAACCGATGTCAATCCCTTTTTTGTTCTCACAGCTGTAAACATCTTATCATTGAGACTGTGACTGAAGTAAATCAAAGATGCTGACATATCGTTAGCCTCATAGCATAATTGCCTAAGTCATATTTCAATGTTTTTGGAAAACAAGAAAAAACTAAATTTTTTGAAATCACATTGTTATTTTTTATTGATATTATAACAGTACATTCAACCAGATGTGTGAACAAGTATGCAAAAAGAAAAAGATCCATCATCAATTGCCTAACAAATAAAAGTGACTTAGGCAGAAAATGCCATGACTTAGGCATTTTTCTCTTACATATAAATACAAACATAACATAACAAAAGTTGTTTTACTTTCCTAAATATAACCAAGATGTGTAAATTGCCAACCTTAACCAAGTTGTTTCTTAATGTATAACCTTAACCACTGTTTTCCTTTTCCACCCTTAATCGAAGTTCCACTCAGGTGCTGTCACGTCTCTGTTTGAGTTTAGTTCTGATTTAGTTTTCCCTTGTCTGTTCCATTAGTTAATCTGTCTCACCTGTGCCCTGTTAATCACCCCATTTATTAGCTCGTTAATTTTGCCCCAGCTGTGTCTTATCTGCCGGATCTGTTTCCCCAGTGTATTTTAGCCATGTGTTTTCTTTGAGTCTTTGTTAACTAAAAAACGCCCCAACCTAAAAAACTAAACAGAGTAAGGGAAGTTGTCTTTGGAGGAGAATGTGGAAAAATTCCTCGTCTACTATCCCTCCTCTCAACTGATCCAGAGCCAGTCGCCTGCGCGGCTGATCCAGAGCCTGACGCCTGCGCGGCTGATCCAGAGCCTGACGCCTGCGCGGCTGATCCAGAGCCTGACGCCTGCGCGGCTGATCCAGAGCCTGACGCCTGCGCGGCTGATCCAGAGCCAGACGCCTGGGCGGCTGATCCAGAGCCTGACGCCTGCGCGGCTGATCCAGAGCCAGACGCCTGAGCGGCTGATCCAGAGCCAGACGCCTGAGCGGCTGATCCAGAGCCAGTCGCCTGCGCGGCTGATCCAGAGCCTGACGCCTGCGCGGCTGATCCAGAGCCTGACGCCTGCGCGGCTGATCCAGAGCCAGACGTCTGCGCGGCTGATCCAGAGCCTGACGCCTGCGCGGCTGATCCAGAGCCAGACGCCTGGGCGGCTGATCCAGAGCCAGACGCCTGGGCGGCTGATGCAGAGCCAGACGCCTGGGCGGCTGATCCAGAGCCAGACGCCTGGGCGGCTGAACCAGAGCCAGACGCCTGCGCGGCTGATCCAGAGCCTGACGCCTGCGCGGCTGATCCAGAGCCAGACGCCTGGGCGGCTGAACCAGAGCCAGACGCCTGCGCGGCTGATCCAGAGCCTGACGCCTGCACGGCTGATCCAGAGCCAGACGCCTGGGCGGCTGATCCAGAGCCAGACGCCTGCGCGGCTGATCCAGAGCCAGACGCCTGCGCGGCTGATCCAGAGCCAGGCCAGTCGCCTGCGCGGCTGATCCAGAGCCTGACGCCTGCGCGGCTGATCCAGAGCCAGACGCCTGCGCAGCTGATCCAGAGCCAGACGCCTGTGCGGCTGATCCAGAGTGGCTAGGCACAGAGTCTAGGCACTTGTCTAGGCACAGAGGCGCGGCCGGTAGTGCGAGGCGCAGAGGCGACAGGGCGAGGACTCCGGGTACGTCCTCCGGATTCTGGCGAGACTGACAGGTCCTCTTCCTCCTACGTCGGCGAAGGGGCGGTCCAGAGCCAGTCGCCTGCGCGGCTGATCCAGAGCCAGTCGCCTGCGCGGCTGATCCAGAGCCAGTCAAGTCACCGCTTCCTACAATGCCCCTTCGCCGACGTAGGAGGAAGAGGACCTGTCAGTCTCGCCAGAATCCGGAGGACGTACCCGGAGTCCTCGCCCTGTCGCCTCTGCGCCTCGCACTACCGGCCGCGCCTCTGTGCCTAGACAAGACAGTGTCATCGATTTCACTAAATCAGGATCTGATTCAGCTCTGGAGGCTTTACTGGCTGTTTCCTCTTCTATCTGTTGCCCCATGTCCACGTCATGACCTTCTTTCTTAGGTCTACTCTTATCTAAATCCTCTAACTCCACTACAAGGGTATCATCTTTATTTCCTGACAATAAAGCAGAAAATGCTGTTGAGTATTTTAACACAGTAAATCATGTTACATTCATAGGTTCACTGCAAAAAAATCTAAATCTTACCAAATACTTATGTCTAGTCAAAATGTCTAATTTCTAAAAAAAATCTATTTGCACTTAAAATAAAAAGTAAATGCTTAATTACTTCACTTGCCTAAAATTGCCTAAATGTCTTTTTATGGTGACGTTTCTTAAGTGTAAAGATTTGTTCTGACCAGAAATGAGGTAATATTTTGCTAGTGTTGGCTAGCTACTTCATCATATCTTCTTGCAAAAAATGTGATTTCAAGTTAAAATACAGTTTATAATCCCTTTCATTAACTGAAATTACATTTAGTATCTAGACAGTTGAAGAAATATGAACTCTTACCAGATGAAAACGAATCAAACAGAAGAGCTAACATCACTTCTGGACATCTGTCTTCCCATGTTTTCTGCCATTTTGTTTGTATCAAAACTGCCTAAGTCAAAGAGATGACTAAGGCAGATAGTGTTTTTGGATTCTAATAAGTGTTGTGATTGGCTAAGAACATAGGCAGAAAGGCAGGATGATGCAGCAGTGGTTTGACAGTAAAGGCAGATATCACAATTTGGCCAAAAAATGACTTAGGCAATTATGCTATGAGGCTAACGATATTTAACTTAAACCTGCTTTCAATTTAGTGGAGAACATGGCATTTGAGGTCTATGGCCTGAAAGGTTGACAGAAGAATCGCAGTGAAATAGCAGAAAGCAGCAATAAAGCAGGAGACGAAGTGATAAAAAAATTATCAGGATGTATATGAATGTAGGCCTATATACTGTATATGTAAATGAATGATGAATGTTTTGTAATGAATGATTTAATTATGAATTATCTGGAACATGCTTCTCTTCACAAAATTCCAGCTTTTTACAAAAGATGCATAGCTAATAATTAAAAAAAAAACATTAGTCAATCAAGTAAAAAAATATTAAAGACATTTTTAGATTGAATCTCAACGCCAGGAATATTGGATCCAGTCTCTTTACCAGATCCCGTCAGAAGACATCGGTTTTGTGTGGTATCCGAAACGATCAACATAGTTTTGTCTGATACCCAAAGCCAGTTGAGAGGAAGCCAACGAAAATATATATATATAAATAAGCAGGGTTTCAATTAATAAACTAATAGTAATTTATAGTAATTACTATACTATAGTAAACTAATAGTAATTTATATTGAAAGCTATTAGATTTATTAGATGAATATGGAAATTCAATTATTTTTTATAATATTAAGGCAGTTTCTTTGTGAAAGTGTGTGTAGTTTTAAGATAGGTAAAAACTACACACACTTTCACAAAGAAACTGCCTTAATATTATAAAAAAATAATTGAATTTCCATATTCATCTAATAAATCTAATAGCTTTCAATATAAATTACTATTAGTTTACTATAGTATAGTAATTACTATAAATTACTATTAGTTTATTAGTAATTTATTAGTATAAATTACTAATAAACAAGCTACAGTTAGTCCAAAATGCCGCCGCTAGAGTTCTTACTAGATCACCGATTTTATCATCACTGCATTGGTTACCTATAAAGTTCCGTATTAATTACAAGGTATTGCTACTGACTTATAAAGCCCTAAACGGCTTAGCTCCAGTCTATTTAACGGATCTTCTGTCGCCCTATAATCCATCGCGCTCTTTAAGATCACTAAATTCAAGGCTTTTGGTCATACCTAGGATATCCAGAACCACCAAAGGAGGGAGAGCATTTTCACATTTGGCTCCAAAACTCTGGAATAGTCTTCCTGATACTGTTCGTTGCTCAGACTCGCTCTCCCAGTTTAAAACTAGATTAAAGTCGCATCTCTTCAGCCAGGCATTCATATAATATTTTTAATCTTACAGTTCAAACTACAATCCGGCCTCTAGCTCATAAATGCCAGAGGAGAACTGGCCCCGACTGAGCCTGGGTTCTCCTAAGGTTTTTTTTTCTCCATTAGGTCACCTGATGGAGTTTTAGGACACCATTAGGTCACTTGATGGAGTTTTTCGGTTCCTTGCCACTGTTGCCTTTGGCTTGCTCAGTTGGGGATATTTTGGGGATATTTAATTTAATTTTATCAATCAATAAATTCTACTAGAAACAAACCTTGTTGTATTATTTTAATTTAATACTGTGAAGCTGCTTTGATACAATCTGTATTGTGAAAAGCGCTATACAAATATACTTGACTTGACTTGACTTGACTATATTAATAACATAGTATTCAATACAAATATTTTAAAAATTCTGCCCAAATCATGGTAATACATTACATTCACTACATTCATGGTAAATGCTTTTAAGGGTGGTGATTTGGCGATTTAAAAGTCTTCTAACTTCGTTCATGGGTGTTTCTCTTGTTTTCCTCATCAGACTTGTTGGAAATGTTGAGGCTATTTAATCCGATTTAAATCTAGTTTAACCATCGAGTGATTTGTGGTTTGTAACAGAGAGGTGTGTGTCGAATTGAAACACTTCTCACTAAATGTCATTTGAGCTTGCGTTCCGTTATCCACTGGGACGTGCTGCATAGCTCAAACTAGTGAAACAACTGAAAATGTGTTCTCTGTTTGTTCTCTGGTCTGTTTGTTTTACTGACCAAGAAATTGCTGTAGATGATTCATTGACAGAGCGGTCCGAATGAATCCGAATCATTTCAGACCATTGTTCGTGTTTGGCCATTTCACTGAAAAGAAAGAATCAACTCAAAAGAACGATTAAAGTCCCTGTGAACCGGAAATTGCAAACGACTTTTCTCCAGTGTTGTGACGTATTTCCAAGTAAAACGGAATAGATTTTCCTCCGCTTCCGGCTCATGGGACTTTATTTTGGAAAAAATATGTATGGTAGTCAATGGTGAGAGACAACTTATCTTTTTATTCCGTCTGAACTGTGCCCTGAATTACACATATGATGTTTGTCAATTTAAAAGATAATTATGAAAGTCAAGAAAGTCGCAGTTTGTCATAAAACAGAAGAGTAACATTTAGTTTTATGTGAAAATCACTCAATGAACTACATCTCTCGTCTTGCACTATGTACGTATGTGTGCAGTCTGGTACAGACGTTAGCTTCAGTAAAGTTAGCTTCATTCATTGAGAGAAAAGGTATGACGACACATGTGCGCCTTTTGGGTTTGTAGTCTTTGTAATTACGTATTTTCACAGTCTCCCAGCAAACACATTTTCAACGTCTGTGACACGTTGCATTTCTGCTATGGCAACGTCGCTGTCTACGTGCTCGCAACATTGTAACAACGTGGAATTGTAAGACGTGACAGGGCTGCACTGTAAAAAAAATTGCTGCGATTATTTATCACAACTTAAAATCCAACATTGTTTCAACTTTAAAAAGTGTGTTCATGCTTGACTTAAAATATTAAGTTTAGTTAACTTTAGTTAAGTTGGATATTTAAGTTATCTCAACAAATTTTAAGTTGTTATAACTAAATCGCAGCCACATTTTTTACAGTGTGTAGCAACGTTGTTAGGCGACATTCAGCAACTGAGAGATGACGTTCTGACAATTTTTTGTGTTTATGCTAGATAGGCCTATAGATATCCCCCATTTAGCATTTTATGTTTTGAGGTTAATTTTTAATTAGTCAGATGTTAGATAATTATATAGTTTTAAAAAAATATTGTTTATCCTTATTATTATTTAATGGGGCTATCAGTAAATTAGCCTAATTATAATCAACACCTGCAAGTGTACACTTTGAAGAGTAAATATCACAGAAGGTTATGTTAATTCAACTTTATTAAAACTAACTGCATATATGGTAATCAACTTGCACTTCCAAAAGTCATACATTTGTAAAAAAAAAAAAAAAAAAAAAAAATTATATACAAATTTATTTTAAGTATAATAAATAAAACATAAAAAGCAAAGATCAGAACATTTAATGAACAAACCCGGTTCTGTACATGGCAGACAGTAGTCGAAAGCCGGACGATAAAGTTCGGTAACCGGAATCAGTCCAGGAGACATCCACAAATCCAGAGGAGCAAAGAAACGAATGAGACTAAATAGCAGACAAATGAAATGAATAACTAAACAGTGCAAGCGAGGCTACATTAGTCACATTAGAAAATGAAGTTGTAGGTTGTGTTTGAATAATTACGAAATCTTATTTAGCTGAGGTAAATAAAACGCAATACTCACGTATCCTTGCTCGATGAAGAACGAGACAACACAATGAGCCCAACGGGCGGTTGAAATTTAAAAGGCTGATTTTCGCGCTTCAGGGCAGTGACGAGTACATATGTAGTCCAGTGGTTGTCCAGACACCCTTGGCACAACCTTAAGCAATGGCCCTGAACGGTGGTTTAATGTCAACATTGTGACTACGCTGTAACAACCTTTACCACACAACGTATTTATAGCAACCTTTTGGCCATGTTGATAAAACGTTGTAAGAAGGTTGGGTACGTTGTGCCAACGTTCTGTGTTTGCTGGGCTTATACCTCAACAGTTCTACATCAAACTGCGACTTTCTTGACTTTAAAATGTATCTTTTAAATTGACAAACATCATTATGTGTAATTCAGGGGACAATTCAAACGAGATCAAAATATTTGTTGTCTCTCGCCATTGACTACCATACAATATTTTTCTGAAATAAGGTCCCTTGGTGGTCCACCGGAAGGGGAGGGACTTAGGCTCTGTATAGGCCTTTATCTCATTTCCTGTTTTCGGAACGTTCGAAATCGCCAAGCAGTGTACTCGCACTTCCGGTGGTTACTTAGTTACCTTTAGATGAAAAAGTAGGTCAGTAAACTTAAATGAAATTGCGATATAGAACAGTGTCTGTCAATATTAAACCGCATAAAGACTATTAAAATCATGCATGTTCTGCGTGTCTCTGTGAATGAATGGCACAGACGCGCTCTTTCATTTACCACACACACACTGAGGCACGCATGACGCTCGCGATATTTTCAGCCTATATGAGATCATTAATGCACTTCATCAACACAGCCGCTCTCAGAGTCACTTCAGCAGCATTTTAGCTTAATTTGAGAAAAACTATCGTCATATCATAAAACACAGAGAGACTCAAAGGTCTACACGGCAACCCGTCAAAATAAAAGTTTGGTTTAACCTTTGAAGAAAGTTTTGCTTAAAGGGATAGTTCACTTTGAAATTAATTTTTGGTATGTTTTAGCTTACCTCAAGGGCATCCAAGATGTAGGTGTCTTTTTTTCCGCAGTAGTTTCAATTTTGATATTTTTAGGTCAAACCGTTCTTGTCTGTCAGTCATATAATGCAGGTCTATGGTCACGGTCTCAAAACACAAGCACAGAGTCCAAATTAAAACAATTCCCCGTCGTCCAAATTAAACAATTCCCCATCGTAAGTACACATTGATGGCCCAAGACACGAAACGAGCGGTTTGTACTTACGATGGGGAATCTTCCGTTTGTGAGTCAAAAGAGCCGGCTCTTTTCAGTGAGCTGAGTCAAACGAGCCGGCTCACGAAAATGCCTAAATGCCCATCGCTAATTATTAGGTGACCAGTGTCTCACTTTCCCTCCAATAATATTTTGTTTTAATATCGCGGCGACGTATGTGTGCTTACTGGGAACATAATAAAGACACCTGGACTCGGTCGAGACCAAAAGCCATATTTGGCAAGACCAGTGGCCGAGACCGAGACAAGTCCGAGTCCGAGTCCGAATACCAGCGAGTCCGAGACAAGTCCGAGACCATAGAAAAACGGTCTCGAGTCCGGACTCGAGTCCAAGACCAGACTCGAGTACTACAGCCCTACCGATCGGTGAATGACATCAAAGTACCGCGAGAGCGAATAGAAAGTAGACGGCTCCTTATGCTTTTGAATTGCTCTCACGGTAGTTTGATGTCATAAACCGATCAGTCTGTGCAGCGCCGGTTCAAGTCGAACAAGCCTTACATTGAACAGAGTCTAGATTCTGTAGCAGACTAATGGTTTGAGGGTTAAGCGTTTTCAACCCAAGCCGTCAAACTGACGTCATCAGAAAAGGAACGCCATTCCAGACCGGAAGTAACTTTTCAGATTTTGATTAAAGATTACCACGGCAAAAAAATTTTTTCTGTGTATTATTGTAATAAAAACATTATAAACTCTACGAAACGATACACAATTGTAGTTTAAGTTCGCGCTGAAACTATATTTACCTTTTTTTAAATGATCCATTAAACATGCAGAGAAACGAGGAGCGTGAACTAAAATGATCAGATCCGCGTGCAAGCCCCGGGAAGCTCATGAATATTCATGTAGGCTCCGCCCACTGCCTCTACAGATGCACAACTCACTTTTGCTCCACATTTCACATTGATAAATGGTGCAAAAGGGAGAGTGCGCAAAACTTGTCACTTGTAAGCGAAAAACAGTGTTTGAGATTCGTCGCAGCAGATTCAAGCAGTTGTAGTTATGTACTTGTGTTTGTGCTAGAAAAATATACAAGACATTTGTGAGAAAATATTCTACAAGTGTGCAACTCTCATCAGATGAATTCACATACTGATTTGCGGATGAGCAAAACACATTTTTTGATGCAGGTGTGTAAATGCGTTTTGCACCATATTCACTGCAGCAACTGTAGCAAAAATGTGTGAGCGTACGAGTTTCTTAATTTGTGATTTGTAGAATAGGATTTGTCCACCTGCAATGAATAATTTGAGAAGGTGTTACTGTTGTGTTGTGTTTGTGGAAGAGAAAAAAAAGTCTACAAGTTTGCAACTCTTAAAACATTTCTCTCTGTGACTTCAAATTTACTGACACATGTGTGGCTATTCTCTACAACTACAAATTTATAATTCATAAGTTAGGGACCCAGCTAGCACAGCCATGTGAAGCCCACGTTTGACCTGGGCTATATCTAACCGGCTTATAGCCAGTTTTGTCCCCAGTTTCCATGTAGGCCCCACATGGGTTAGCCCAGATGAAATGAACACTGCTCAGTGTGCACACTACAGGGTGTTAAATGTGACTGAATCAGTGTCGGAGTTAATGAGATGACTGAGCTGAGCATTATTGAAGATGGCTAATGATAACAAGCATAAATGGCCCTGCATACACTGTGAATGACTTTACATATTGATTTACTGACACCGCATAAATCCCCAGTTTCTCAGTGAAAGGTGCCACATGCCCAAAACCTTAAAATTATGTACACCTGCAGACAAACAGGCTGTCCTCTTTGAGTAAGAGATTGGGTTCTAAAAGTGAAATAATCTTGTGATAACATTGCAACTAACGATAATTTATTTTCCCATTGTATAGATACTTTATGGCTTGATATTCATCAAAATTCCTCTTCTTGGAATCTTCTCTTGTAGAAGGACATTGTCTGGACTTGTTATGAACAGCAACAAAGACGATTTTCTGGTTAATAACATCCTTATTCTTGGGAAAGTTATTATATACACAAATGTAAAAATGTGAAAGTGAAACCTAGGTTTTGTGTATTTCATAATGAGTTCTTTCCTATACAAATGCCCTTAAAATTATAAAAAGTAAAAATGCATAATAAAACTAAAAGTTTTGCTATAATAGAAGAATATGATTTGAAAAATCAACCAAATCAACCAAAATCAAGCTTATGTACTGGTATATTCCATTCCAATGCAATAAATGCTAGTCGAAATATTTCACTCCGAGAGTTGTCATTACTGACAACTGACATGACTGATTTATGTAATATTCCAGCATTATTTCAATTAACAAAAATGTTTTTAACAGTTTTAGTTAATTATAATAACCCTACTGTGTCTTTATGTAACAGTTTTGTGGTTTGCATTTTATTAGCATTGTTTGCAATGTAACCATTGCTTGACCTCTGTTTTGTCAGATATATCTGTGACAATCGAAACTGTCACATGCTGTTATATCTCAACTTGTTTAAAAATGTTATCTACATATGTGAAAATATATGTGGAAAATATACGTGAAAACAAATGCAAAGGAAAGTGTTGGGTATGACAGCATGTTTTGTTCAACATCATTTTCTGTATGCAAAACAAATGCAAAAAAAAAAAAGCTTCATTAATATTAATGGGCCAGATATTGCAAATAATAATAAAAATGATTAATTTCATAATGAAATCAATTTTACCGTAAAATGGTTCTTTAGGACGATATGGTAGAACTTACTATGTGTAAAGTACCTTTAAAAAGTCATCTTTTGTATATTTTATCAAGTTGAATTTAAAATCACCATTAAAAAAAGCAGAAAAAATATTTTGTATATAAAGCTAGTGTAGAACTTGAATGGAAAGCTGCTGAACATGAACACGTGAAACGCTAAACATGAATGTGAAAAATGTATTAATGTACAGCTTGTCTACTTTTAGTAAGGTTTGTTGATGTTAAGTTGTGTTTACACAACTTTCCTATCTATATTTTGTACATTTCTGTTAAACAAAATCATACTGGTATCTAATTTAGGCCACTCAGCAGGTTTCGTGACTTAAAAGAAAATAATCACACCCACATTTTGCATTTTGCTGTATATAAAGAGCTGCAATAAAACCAAACAGAAACTGGCGAGCAAGACCCGGGACTTGAAGTCTTGAGATCCTAAATATTTGACAAAACTGGCACTTAATTACTTTTTTTAACAAATGTATAAATTATTTTTTTTTCTCCACAGCAATGTTTTCACAGGCACTATTCTCGAGTGTGGAAAATTTTTGGTTATTTTTATCCTTATCTTGGTTATTAAATGTGGGAGAGGGTCCAAAAGTCAACATATATATATATTCTACAACAAAAAATATAAGTATACAAAAAGAAGATGTTTATTTGGTATTAGGTACTGGCTTTTGGCTGTTGAAAACAATAACTGAACCATCTGAAATTAACGGCAGTTAGCACATTCAATACAATTCAATATATTGCCGGTCAATCGGTGCATCCCTATATTATAATCGATTCAATTATTAATGATCAATTGATCGATCGTTGATTAATCGATAGCATCCCTACTTTGGAGCTCAACTTTCAAGGTGGACTTCAGGAACTGGTATTTCCAAGGACCAGACAATCTTGAAAGAGGACAAAGTCTGTGTGTGTATATGCACAGTGGGGTGTGGTAGCCTACATAGAACTGTACACTCTTAGAAGAGTTAGAACCTTTGGAGTTAAATAAAGAACTTCAAAGTGCAAATATGAACTTCTAAATTTCAAAGTTGAACTTACAGGTTCTATACCTTTGCTGTGGTAACAGGGTTCAATAGCCTAGTGGTCAGTGCCCTGGCGATATTTCTTTTTTAGCCTTGGGTGACCCGAGTTCAAGTCCCGGGTCGTCGAACTATCTTGATACTATACTTTCCTATCATAATAAAAGGCAAAAAAAACCCCAAAAATCTTAAAACTAATGCAAGTTAAGCTCCAATCCACACACAAAATAGAATAAGCATATTTTAAGCCGACACATCAACATCTCTCATCATTGGTGTGGGGGAACGGATTCCGACAGCTGTTTTTTTTTTTTTTTTTGTCGAATTCTGTTCCCCCCATATTTCTGACACACTGAGGTTCTAATATTTATCAAATTGCTGCTGTTTAAGCTCCATCCACACACAGAATAGAATAAGCATATTTTAAGCCATTACATCAACATCTCTCATAATGGGAGTGGGGGAACGGATTTCGACAGCTGAACTATTTGCCGTCGGATTCCGTTCCCCCTATGTTTCTTACACAATAAGGTTCTAATATTTATCAAATTGCAGCAAATTGTTAGCCTCAATAGCTCAGTGGTCAGTCCCCTGACAATTTTTTTTTTTAGCTATGGGCGACCCGAGTTCAAGTCCCGGGTCGTCGAACTTTTTTGATACTATACTTTCCTATCATAATAAAAGGCAAAAAAAAAAAAAAATCTTTAAACTGATACAAGTTAAGCTCCATCCACACACAAAATAGAATCAGCATTTTTCAAGCCATTACATCAACACCTCTCATAATGGGAGTGGGGGAACGGATTCCGACAGCTTTTTTTTGTTTATTTTTTTGGATGCTGTTCCCCCCATATTTCTGACACACTGAGGTTCTAATATTTATCAAATTGATGCTGTTTAAGCTCCATCCACACACAGAATAGAATAAGCATATTTTAAGCCGATACATCAACATGTCTCCTCATTGGGGTGGGGGAACGGATTTCGACAGCTGAACTATTTGTCGTCGGATTCTGTTCCCCCTATGTTTCTTACACAATAAGGTTCTGTTAAGGTTCGTTCATGAACCTTTTCTGTGATGATTGGATTCTACTGCGAGTTCAATTGATACAGTGTGTTTCATCTGTACCCCTGACCACCCCGCACATTTCTATAAATTGCATGATAATCTTGAAGGGCACCATGTTTTTGTCAATTTCTTGAGCACAAATTAAAGATAACAAAAAATAAAGTTCAGTTTTATGTTCATAAATGGACAAGAAGCTGGTCAATGTTAAATGGAGAGGCTAAAGTGAAATTCTTTGCCCTAGAAATAGACTGTGTTCAATACAGTATATTCAGATTAGACAACCGTACATCCTCCTTTAAATGTTCACCAATTGAAGAGGACACTGTGCATTTTAAGAGCAAAAATCATGGGTCAGTTCAGTGTGATGCACAGCCATGTTATTTTATGTTTCAGCTCTCCTTCTGTTCCAACTTTATATAGGTTTGGCCTACTCTTGTATACTATTTTGTTATTATGCCCATGTTTTACTTTTAGATAGGCTACATAGAAATGTTATTAGAAAACGTTTCTTAATTGTGTTAAGGTTTCTTCACGAAGAATTTTTTTCTTTAATTAGTTTATTATTATTATTACTAATTATTAGCTATTATGTGTTGAAATTGCTTGCCTAAACATTTTTACAAAAACGTATATTGACAAATGACTAATAGCTAGCAATTCACAAATCACAAGTACATTATTTTCACTAAAAGTAAACAAGCTGAGCGGAGCGATCCGACCCGGAAACCTAAGGTAAGACAACCTGTCAAAAAACGATGACCTTTTTGAAAAGCTTTGAAAATAACATTTATTTTATGTCATAATAATATTAATGTGTTACATAATGAATAAATGACGACGGGCCTAGCACACACGTCGTGTTAATGCGGCCACAAGATTGTCAATTTAATGGCCTGGAGTAGTGATTCTGCGTGTACCACGGTTACTAAGTTAACTTACACCTTTTCCAAATGTATTATTTCAAGATATTTTTCCGTGTTTAATCCTTACTGTAACGCTATTGTGTGCGTGTGTTTGTGAAAGAGAAAGAGAGAGGGAATGATTTTCAAAGATAATAAAAGTTAATTTTGTACAACAATTCATATTTTATAACACATTGTTTTCCAAATATCAATATTTCTCTGCATATAGATGGAAGAAACTGGAAAATCCAAGATGTGGCTGATTGGTTCATGGCAAACAGTTTCCAGGAGTTCATCACTACATTTCAAGGTTGATCTCACAAAAATGCCCACTCTCGGGTGGTATAATGCCCTTTTTACAAGATGTAAAATAAGTCTCTGATGTCCCCAGGGTGTGTATGCGAAGTTTTAGCTCAAAATACCCCACAGATATTTTTATATAGCATGTTAAAATTGTCACTTTTTGAGGGTGAGCACAAACCCACCGTTTTTGTGTCTGTCCCTTTAAATGCAAATGAGCTGCTGGCACAGAGGGCGGAGCTTCAAAAGCTTGTGTCCTTTTACCTCACACAGACATGCACTGAAAATTTTAAAAACTTTTAGCCTTTTATGTTAAAACCGGAGTCAGACAATGATGGAGAGACTCAAGTAGATGTCACAACATGTAGAATGCAACAGGACGTTTCTGAATGGTTAGTTGATGAATTTATGTAGCTTATGTGTAGTTATCTTCTAGTCATTGATTAGCATATTCTTTCATGATAATCTATCTATCTATTAAGTATTTTGATCAGTACTGTTTGTGTGTGTGTGTGTGTGTGTGTGTGTGTGTGTGTGTGTGTGTGTGTGTGTGTGTGTGTGTGTGTGTGTGTGTGTGTGTGTGTGTGTGTGTGTGTGTGTGTGTGTATGTGTGTGTGTGTGTGTGTGTGTGTGTGTGTGTTTATGTGTATGTATATATACATACGATTGATGGGAGGTGCGCGCGCAGTCTGTGGAGACTCGCGCTGGGGAGCCAGGCGAAAGTATAATCAAGGCTTTAGACAGACTAGAGAGAGATGCACATCAACTTAACTTTAATGTTCTTTGCTGACATCAAACTTGGAGAGGAGAGAACACAAGTCTTCCTGATCGCTGTGCCCGCAATTCACTCTCATGGTGTTTTTTCTCCCTCTCTTTTCGTGACCAGAAGGATAGTTCCGCCTAATTTTCTCATCGATGTTACCAGATAGAGTAATCTTCCATGAGCAAATGCTAGTTTAAATATGGCTACTTTCAGGGCTGGACTGGGACAGAAAATCGGCCCTGGCATTTTGGCCCAGACTGGCCCACTATATATGATCATAAACACCACCCATCTTTGCATGCCCTTGAATATGTTTTTGTTCAACTCCTATTCATTAAAACCACTAATGCCATGTAATGAGTGAGTATAAACGAGTGAGAGTTAACAGATGAAAAAAGTACAAAATTGTAATTTATTGCATTGGCATAGCAATACCAGTGTTTTTCACAGGAATTTTGGTAAAACTGTGGTGGGTGGACCTCAGTCTTTCTAGGGGGGTTTGGGGGCATGCTCCCCCTAAGAAAATTGTGCATTTTAATGTTAAATTCATCAATCTGGTGCAGTTTGAGGGTTCAAAATTAAAAGCTCCAACCCATATTCAGTGTGCAAATATAACAAAGAAAAAATCAAACCTCTTTTAGTAACAGTGTCTGTCTATATTACACTACTACATAATAATAGTTATAATATTAATCTCATGACAGTAGCCTAATAGCCATATATTGTAAAACAAATGCACTGAAAAATAAAGAAAACTTTCATAATTAGTTTTATACTAATTTCTAAACTTGAAAGAGATAAGCACATGATCTTTTATTTTGACGGAAACTGTATCAAGCTTTTATTTTGGCGGAAAACATGGATAAAAACGCGTCTCTTTAAACTTCTAGTAAATTTAAGTAATCGTCAACTATGCAGATGTGGAAATAATGCGTAACTGGGTAATGGGTTCCTACACTCATAGCCAAAGTGTTTTGAAAGTAGTTCTGCTTACCGCGCGCAGACTCTACACTTTCTCATCTCTCTCCTGATCCTCCTCACTATCCGCATCAGCCACTGGAGCTGATGAAGGTCTTGCTGCTGCAGAAAACATATATATTTTGACACATTTTACAGCGTCTGCTATTTCTATTACACGCTATTTATCTGCACATTCCTTGCGTTTCTTCTCCATCTCTCAGACTATTTTGACAGATACACACTTGACACTGCACGCTCACTCAAAGCCCAAAAGGGGGAGGTTTTTAAAGCTGTGATTGGGCCAGCCAAGTGTCAATCAAGAAAACAACCAATGGGGCGCTGATCTACGCGTTTCATGGGCCGGTCTGTCAGTGGAAAAAAAACTAACGCTTACTTTTTTTTTTACCAATGCATTACACTGGCACTAACCCAGCGCCGTCAATTAAACAAAACAAAACGAATGGGCCGCCGATGTACGAATTTTATGGGCCGTAAAAAAAAAAAAAAAAAAAAAAAAAAAAAAATGTATGAGATGTATCAGCCCAAAAAGCACGTCGGCCCACCGGGCATTTGCCCGGTATGCCAGATTACCAGTCCAGCCCTGGCTACTTTCCTTGAGTACTGGTTTAAGTGAGGGGTGCACCAGAAGGTGTGTGTAGCTGTTTGAAATGCATTGAAGTTAACTTGATAACTGAATGAAATGAAATAAACTCTTATTGTATAAAGTATTTTTGGTGTTCTTTTCTGTGTAATGATATTGGATCAACATGCGTCACTCACTGAACATCAAACATTTAATCACATCATTAAACATACAAAACAACGAAACTAACAACTTGAGACAATTGATGGGATGTTACAACAAATCACATTTCATTTCCAGAAAGAATTTATAAGGTGATGTCTTACCGGCAAAACAAATCACATTTAATTTCCAGAAAGAATTTATACGGTGAGGTCTTCCCGGCAACTTTATAATGCATTCCATAAAACCAGTCCATTAAGCAGGATGGACAGCATTCCTGGACGATGGTTTGGTTTTTTTTACACATTGTTTTAGTTTTTTTTGTACTATCACTAAACTTTTAAGTATTATTGACAAAGTATGTCAAGTGAATGTTGCATGTTGTTCTTTCTACGTTTTGATGAATAGGCTTGCAGTGAATTCAGGCATAGGCTCTTTTTTCACGTTCTTCGCCTTGATCAAAACATGAGTTGCAATAAATTATTTAGTCTTGAGTTTTTAGGTATTTAGACATTTAATTTAGTTGGAATGGAAGGAATGGAATGCTTTGACACTGTGTGCAGTTTTATCAAACATTAAAATATATTTCCATAGCTTAGTGTTGCAGTGCATCACAGATTTTGTTGATATATTATGTCCACAAACCAACCAAAACATCTGCACTCACAAGTTCAGAAAGATGGAACAACGGCTGTTTTCAAGCACTAGATTCATGTAACAACAACATGTGGAAGGTTCTCATAGAGACAGTACATCTATTATGGCACCTATGTGCCTCAACAGGTTTCTAAATATTAAGACAGTCGTGTAATCTAAAACAGAAGCAGCAAGAGCAAGAGAAAATAAGAGACTTCAAATCAAAAGGTAAACTGTCGTCCCGACATTCGAATCATTAAAGTAATAAATAGTGAAAATAGAACAAATGATTTGATTGATTGCTTAATTTATCACAGGTTTTATATGTGCTTAATATGTTTCCACAGCTATGTTTCCATTGTTTCTGTTATGAGGTAAGACAAAGATTTCCATAAAATATTTTAGCATCAAAATCGTAAATTTACATTTTTGTATAAGAATGTGATTTAGCATTTTTCTGGTGACTGATAATGCAGTAATTATTATTATTATTATTTTTACCATTTTGAGTTAGAGTACACTATTAGATAATAAAGTCAGAATACAGAATAGAGTATACTGACCCATTTGATCCTTGTTTTCTTAAACTGGTCTTTAACAGGTTTTATCACCTTCACCTTCAGTGTCCCTCAGTATGTCTTTGTGAATGAATCCAAGACTTGGGCAGAAGCTCAGAGATACTGTAGAGATAAATACACTGATCTGGCCTCCATTGAGAATGAACAACAAGACGATCCAGTTATTGGACACAGTGAATGACGATTCCATAGATTTGGCCTGGATTGGACTCTATGATGATCTGAACAGTTGGAAATGGACTCTAGAGGACAGTGATTTCTTCAACGAAGGAAGGAAAGACTTCAGGAACTGGTATAACCAAGCACCAAACAATTATGGAGGACAAAGTTTGTGTGTATATATGTATAGTGGGATATGGTATACAACAAGCTGCTCCAATACACGTCCTTTTATCTGCTATGATGGTGAGCAGTTTCATTAATATGTATGTTGGACAATGAAAAAATGTGATTATGTTTCATTCTGAAATAATCAGCTCTCACTAATGCTCATTGATGTACTTAAATGTTTTAGGAAGACAGAATGCCAGTGCTAGTTATGTTTGGGTTTACATGTACAAAACCTGGACTGAAGCTCAGAGTTACTGCAGAGAACATCACACAGACCTCGTCAGTATCAGGAATGAGACTGAAAACCAAAAGATCAAGTTTTTATTCCAGAATTATTATTATTATTATGATGTTTGGATTGGACTTTACAGAACCAGACTTTGGTCAGATCAGAGCAACTCTTCATTCAGTAACTGGACGACAGGACAGCCAGACACTGCAGGATCCTGCACTGTAGTCTCATTTAGTGACTCTGGGAAATGGGCAGATGAAAACTGCAATTATGTTTTTCTAATTAAGTAGAAATCTGTCCTAATGGCCAGGACTGTCAAAAAAGTTTAATGCTATAAATCTGACAATTTCTCCACAGTGTCATCTTTGACATCATCACGCCAGTATCATTTTGTGTCTGAGACTAAGACCTGGACTGAAGCTCAGAGACACTGCAGACAGAATTACACTGATCTGGCCACCATTGATAACATGGAGGAAATGAACAGTCTGATTAACACAGTCCTGTTGAAAGTTTTTAGAACAATATATTTATGAGACCATGGATATATCACATACACATATATTCCCCGCAGGAAGAGCGAATTCTAGTACAAGTTATGTGTTTGTTTACCAGTACACAAACTGGACTGAAGCTCAGCGTTACTGCAGAGAACATCACACCGACCTCGTCAGTATCAGGAACGAGACTGAAAACCTCAAACTTCAGTCTTTATTTCAGTATTATTCCTCTTTTTGGATTGGACTGTACAGGACCAGATCTTGGTCAGATCAGAGCAACTCTTCATTCAGTAACTGGAGGACAGGACAGCCAGATAATGCTGGAAACAGTGAATACTGCACTGCAGTGTCATTCAGTGACTCTGGGAGCTGGACAGATGAAAACTGCAATACTGCATTACCTTTCATTTGCTACAGTGGTGAGTATTACGTGCACCTCTGTTAAGAAATGCACAAGGTTGACTTTTAAGTGTACACCACTCTCTGGCAGACAGACTTGAATTGATTTAGAAATTATTTAGAAATGTTATTCAACATTGCCAGATTTATTTTTTCATCATATTTTTAAAAAAAAGATTCCATTTGTTAACATTAGTTAACTACATTAGTAAACTTGAACTAACTATGAAAAATACTTCTAAAGCATTTATTAATTTTAGTTAATGTTAATTTCAACATTTATTAAAACAAATATTTTTAATGAACCTGAGCTAGCATTAATGTATTCTATGTTAACGTTAGTTACATTACATATAGTTCTATATGTGACTAACATTAACAAGATCAAGACATTGATGTTAACAAATGTTAGTTAATGAAAACATGACATAACTAATGCCACTTTATTGTAAAGTGTCACCAAAGTATGTAAAAATATATATGTGGATCCTCTTATTTAGTCTACAAACATTCTACAAAAGTTCATTAATTTCAAATCCAAAATGTCCTTACAAATAATCTTAATGATTAATGTAACTTTTTAACTGTTATCCTTACCCTTTTTTCCCACCTTGCCAGCATTAGCGTCACCCCATCAGTATCACTTTGTGAATGAGTCTAAGATCTGGACTGAAGCTCAGAGACACTGCAGACAGAATTACACTGATCTGGCCACCATTGATAACATGGAGGAAATGAACAGTCTGATTAACACAGTTAATGGGAGTTACACTGGTTCAGCCTGGATTGGACTGTATGATGATGCAGGGCCGGAGTGGGGCCACTTTTCAGCCCGGGAGTTTCAGGCCCAAGACCGGCCGTCTTTTTCCATGGTGGAATTCCAAATTAGCACTTTTTCCAAATTGGATAAATGAAGCAACAGTTCAGCTCTTACTATTGTGTAGTTTTTATTAATAACATGGTTCAACAAATAATGTAAAGGTTAAATAATAATTAACATTGAGCTAATTTTTTTTGTAAATTTGGAGTGCTGTCAGTACAGAGAACAACGACAAAAATCGGTGTTGCCTACACCGTGTTATCCTCTTTTTAAAATTTGCATCCTGTTGACTTAAATGGGGCAAGTTTTAAACCTGCTTTTAGCCTCTTAACATCCTTGATGTGTCATTACAAGTGCACAGCCATGTGAGTGATTCCTTCAGAGTGAACACGGTGAATCTGACTGCAGTAGATGTGAAAGATATGAATAAAAGTGATGTTAATTCAGCCAGCGCACATACCTGTATTTACCTCCCGTTTTCGGTCGAAGTCCACAGTAGTCGATTGTTGAGTCTCCACTGTTGCTTAGTTACCTGATCACGCGCGTGAACTCGACAATCGACTTTTTCATTCCTGAAAGATCCTGAAGTATTCAGTATTTTTCTTCCACAATTTAAACCCAAAATTCGTGAGAGAAAAAGGAAACTGAAAAAGACTGTTTTTCATTCTTTGTTTATGCTAATTAGTAATGTTTTTTTGTTTTCAAAATGTATTTTCTTATATAGCTATAAATTTGACAAATAACTTGACTGATTTACATCCACTAAATTGTTTTATCTTAGGTAGAGAAAACGCCTCTCAGAATTATGTTTTGGTATATGAGGGAAGGACCTGGACTGGAGCTCAGAGCTACTGCAGAGAGAATTACACTGACCTGGCCAGTGTGAGAGATGAGACAGAGCGTCAACAGATACTGAATGTTACACGTTATTATTATGGTTCTACTGTATGGATTGGTCTGCACAGAAACAGACTGTGGTCAGATCAGAGCAACTCTTCCTTCACATATTGGCTGCCATATACTCCAGGTGATGTTGCACAACCAGATAATGGTGCAAATGTCCCAGGACAGCAGGGAGCTCAACACTGCACAGCTGTGTCTTTAAAATACTTTGGTCAGTGGACAGATGAAGGATGCTTTGCCAGTTTGCCTTTCTTCTGTTACAGTGGTAAGCAAATGTAGCTTCTGTAATGAAATAAAATAATAAGAATCAGGGGAAAAATCAAGCAAATTTATTACAATAAATTGTTGATGTTAATATGCCATTGTTATTTGTGTAATTCACAAACTTTTATGCTAATGCTGGCTCTGTCTTCTATTTGCTTTCTGGTGAACATGATGATCATCATATTGACCCATCAATTCAGATGTTTATGGTATGTTTGTGGAGATATGTGCTGTTTTCAGTCCAAAATTAGTGTTTTTCAACATACATCAACATTACCGGATTGTATTGTTTGTATTCATGCACTACTGACCAGTGTTCTTTTTTTGTTTTTTTACTGATCAGTGATGGGACTGAGAGTGAAACTTAGAAGTGCGGGAAATCTGGCAGAGTCTCAGATTAAAGAGTTTGTGATTATAAAGGTGAGGATCAGTTCAAAACACTCATAATGCTTTTAGTTTTTGTTGCACAAAAAGAAACAAAAAACACATGCAAAATAAATACATTTATTTAGAACAACTTCACAACAACAGCATAATAATAATCAAGTGTAGCGTCAGTTCTGGCAGGTCACGTTAGTCAAGCTCGCATCAGCTGATCCACGTCTACCTATAGGAATAAGAAGCCTATATATAAGATCCTTTAGTGTTATTGCGATTCTCAGGAGCGAATTACCCTCCTCTATCCCCAGCTCCTCCTCTTGTCCGGTCAGGATTTGGCATTCTGATTCCCCTTTGAATCAGACTAAATTCTCGAATTATGGGTTCTGTTCTGTTTCCCCAAAGGGGGGTTATTGCTGCTCTCCCTGCTCTTATCCATGCTCGGCTGCATGGATGCGCAGGGAGTTCTTGCCCAGAACAGAACCATACTGCCAATCCTAACTGTATGCTAATTGTCAATTTGACGACAGTGGTCCTGACAGAAATAATAATAATAATTATTATTATTATTTACAGATTTTTGTAATATATTTAGCTAAAAAATATCTCACAGAAAATAAATCCCATGTTTCAGCTCCAGGAAGAATTGATCAGACGAGGACTTCCCAGCAACTTCACAATGCATTTGAGAAACTATCTTAAAATCAAACCATGAGAGAAAACAACAGAATTTGTGCACACACGAACATGGTTTTAGGGTTTGTATTTTTGCATTTTGCATGTTCTTTGTCCTATTGATAATAGCAATTTTGAATGTCACATGATTGTCTTGTATTGTATAAAAATGTTTTTTAAACAAATATAAGATATATGTAAACTGCAGGCTTTTTTTTCTTTTTTTCTTTTTTCTTTTTTAACTAAAAAATTATTAATACAAAGTAGGTTGCTTGTACTCATACTATTAGAACTTTTTATATATATAATCAAACTAATCAAACATTTTGTGTCATTTTGTGTTGCAATGATTTGTTAATTTGGCCCGATACACTGGGATAGGCTTCAGCATCCCTGTGACCCTACAGAGAACAATCAATTTGGTGAATAGATGGTTGGATGATTTGTTAATCTGTCTAATGAAATTTACTTGGTAATTTATTAGTCATCAACCAAACATAATGACAAATCTTTTTTTATCAGGGATACAGTTGTATTTGTCTTTGTTGTCAGCACAATACAGTACAGTGGAACGATACAGTACAACAACATACAGTGGAACAACCACATGAAAACAGACATCTGACGTGACTTACACATCATATGACACAACATTTTGTATATAATTTTTGATTGCATGGTAATGTGATATTATTTGGTACTATTTACAGGTTTATTGTACACTACAATAAATAATCACACACACACAAAAAAAATTGTTTCTTTCTCTTCCACTCCAACTGCACTTCTGTAGTTATGGACCTCTAAAGTCCACTGGGGTTGATCAAGGAAAAGTTTACAGTAGTAGAAAATAAAAAAATCTTGTCAGTAAGAATTATAGCATCAGTCAGGATTATGACTTTGTGATTTACACAGAGACCAACCAAATGGAGGGCTATTAATAACCACCCACATTGCAACATTGTTTCGGCCCAGATCCGGCCCACATCTGGCACTTGTGGAATGCGGATCTGGCCCACATGTAGCGTGGAATGACGGCCCTTGGGTGGCCCACTCCTGTTTGCCAGATCTGGGCCACAAGCAGGCCATAGCAATGCCACATGTCAGCCAAGAGCAAAGAAATCAACCAGAACTGGACCTTATCTGAGTCACAAAGTCTGTGTATATTAAATATGGAGTCATTTCAGCCTAAATAAGCCTGTTAACAAGCAGAATCACTGAAGGAAAGAAGAGAACAGAAAAAGAGACGAGCAGAAACACAAGAACTACAACTGACTTCAGCCACAGTCTTAGATTAAATCAACTGAAGAGAAAAGAAGACATTAAATCTGTGAAGATCTCAGCAGAGGAGGATTAAACAACTCCACAAACAGCATTACCAGCTTCACTTATTACTAACCAGACTGACTTTATTTCTGTCAGACGTCTACAAAAGTTTTTATTGAGAATTAACAAAGGTTTAACTCTAATGTGTTTCATTTAAAGTCACCATAACAGTGATTCGTGTTTCCATTAGTTGGGCTCTTAACTCTTATTATATCTTTTGTCTGTTTTGGCCGCTGTGACGTGTGTTTGTCGAACACATTTGCATTAGCAAAGAAAGCTAAAGTGAAATGAGATCAGATGATGATGGTTACCTGTTGATGGATTTATAATCATCATGAAATAACCTTTCACTGATGTCTTTGGAATCTAACAATTGTGTTGAGCTATTAATATCTTCACATCACAAACCCTGTGTTACTAGCAATATTATAACAGTCAGTTTAAATCTTTAAACAAACATGAGATAAAAAAATTCTGCTCATGCTGACACACACAGATATCAACAATCAGCGTATGAATCTCAACAATGGTGACAATCACAAATATTTAGATAAACAGATTAATTCAGAACATCACTGAAAAGCTACTAATTCACAACAAAAAAACAGCAAAAAATAAAAGCAAATATTTAGAATCAAACAAAATAATAGGACAATTCAGCTGCATAATTTATTCATGTTGCAATGCATGCTGGGAGTTTTGTACTATGCTGGTACCCAGCATGCATTGCAGCAAGGTACTTTTGATTGTCACCATTGTTGAGATTCATACGCTGATTATTGATGTCTGTGTGTAACATATTAAACTGACTTTTTCGCGTTCATGTTTGTTAAAATCTTCTGATTGTTATAATATTTCTGGATCTCATGCTGCAGTAACACAGGGTTTGTGATATGAAAATATTAATGGATCAACACAATTGTTAGATTCCAAAGACATCAGTGAACCAATTTATTTCATGATGATTATAAACCCATCAACAGGAAACCATCATCACCTGATCTCATTTCACTTTAGCTTTCTTTGCTGCCGTAAATGTGTTTGACACACACACTGTCACAGCGGCCAAAGAAAGACTAAAGATAAACTAAGAGTTAAGAGACCAACTAATGGAAACACGAATCACTGTTATGGTGACTTTAAATGAAACACAGAGTTAAACCTCTGTTAATTCTCAATAAAAACTTGTGTAGACGTCTGACAGAAATAAAGTCAGTCTGGTTAGTAATAAGTGAAGCTGGTAATGCTGTTTGTGGAGTTGTTTAATCCTCCTCTGCTGAGATCTTCACAGATTTAATGTCTTCTTTTCTCTTCAGTTGATCATCTTAGACTGTGGCTGAAGTCAGTTGTAGTTCTTGTGTTTCTGCTCGTCTTTTTTTCTGTTCTCTTCTTTCCTTCAGTGATTCTGCTTGTTAACAGGCTTATTAAGGCTGAGATGACTCCATATTTAATATACACAGACTTTGTGTCTCAGATAAGGTCCAGTTCTGGTTGATTTCTTTTCTCTTGGCTGACATGTGGCATTGCTATGGCTTGCTTGTGGCCCAGATCTGGCAAACAGGAGTGGGCCACCCAAGTGCCGTCATTCCACGCTGCATGTGGGCCAGATCCGCATTCCACAAGTGCCAGATGTGGGCCGGATCTGGGCCGAAACAATGTTGCTATGTGGGCAGAGTCTATAGTCTGTAAGATAATACTTATTTAAATAAGTGTCCTGTAAATTATACAGCTTGCAGACGAAACGCAATAAACACGGTCTTGTTATCTCTGTTTGGGAACTCAGCCGTATAAGACAGTTCTGAGAGATAGTTAACAGAAAAACTTTGACAACACACTTTGCTCAGGCATTTCAGAATGACCAAAACAACATTTCAGATGCTGAGCAACGACATCGATCCGCGGCTGGTTGGTCCAGTTATGCCGTCCCACTGCAAAGTCACATTTATTTTTTGATGTGCATTGAGGAATTTATTCTGTAAATGTTAGGGATGCACTGAAATAATAAATAAATTATTTATTTGAAGTGTTCAATACTCAGGTTTCACTCTCACTTTAGCCGTCAGTCGCTCAAGGCCCATGTGAACGCTCCACTCATGTACTTGCTCATACTCATTGGAAAAGCAAAGTCCACTAAAACAATGTGCCAACATGAAATGTTGTAGTAATATAGTCTTGTTTCTGTTTGCAATTGCCCTACATGGTGTGGGATAGCTGGCTGTACCCTTTTGTTGAATGATCCACTCCTTGCTACGCTCAGCTCACATGCTCTGATAATACCTATAGCTTTAGCTTTAGCTTTATATTACTATGCATTGTTTGAATAATTGGTCAAAAAATAAATCTTTTAAATCTGATTCTGTTGCATAAAATTTTAATAATATATTGATATTTAATATGAATGAAGCCTATTTTCTGTCCAATTTTATTGTGTTACTTTCATTAAAAGTGTGCTTACTTTATTTTATTGGATTGTATTTTTTTTTTTATTCAGTATGTTTAAAACGACTGAATTTCATTAAAAAGTGTAATATTAATACAATTACACAAAAAAGCTAATTTTTTAAAAGCGCTTTCGGTTTGGGTTTTCGGCCAAGATTTTTCATTTCTGTGCATCCCTAGTAAATGTGTTTCTATTATAGTTTATGCGCATGTTTTCTTATCAGATAAAAAATCTATTCAACTCAGTTGAGCGCAGTTTTTTAATGCGCATTTTTACATTCAACATAATTCAGTAATGAAATATATGATTACTATTGTGAATGAGTTATTGAATCATTTACTCAACCAATTTATTCAAAAACATGAAATCGTTCAGTAGGATCTGGTGCATGTATTTCTGGACTCCCATGCGCATTTGTTAAGCTACATCCACACACAGAATAGAATAAGCATATTTTAAGCCGATACATCAACATCTCTCATCATTGGGGTGGGGGAACGGATTTCGACAGCTGAACTATTTGCCGTCGGATTCTGTTCCCCCTATGTTTCTTACATAATGAGGTTCTAATATTTATCAAATTGCCACTGGTTACTAGATCCAATAGCCTAGTGGTCAGTGCACTGACATTCATTTTTTTTCAGCTTATTGCAACCCGAGTTCAAGTCCCGGGTCTTCAAACTTTCTTGATACTATACTGTCCTATCATAATAAAAGGCAAAAAAATAAATTCTTTAAACTGATGCAAGTTAAGCTCCATCCACACACAAAATAGAATCAGCATTTTTTAAGTCCTTACATCAACACCTCTCATATGGGAGTGGGGGAACGGATTCCGACAGTTGTTTTTTGCCGTCGGATTCTGTTCTGTTCTATTTCTGACACACTGAGGTTCTAATATTTATCAAATTGCAGCAAATTACTAGCCTCAATAGCCTAGTGGTCAGCTGAACTTCAGCTGGATTTCAACAGCTGAACTATTTGCCGTTGGATTCTGTTCCCTCTATGTTGCTTACACGATGAGGTTCTGATATTTATCACATTGCAACTAAATGTTAGACCCAATAGCCTAGTGGTCAGTGCACAGACATTCATTGTTTTTCAGCTTATTGCGACCCGAGTTCAAGTCCCGAGTTGTCAAACTTTCTTGATACTATTCTGAAAAAATATATTCTTTAAACTGATGCAAGTTAACCCCTTAACCCCGAAGTGTCGGGACACGGCGGGACACACCCCCGCGAAAAAAATTAATAATCAATTTACTAAGCAACCACTGAATGGAACAGTAAAAAATAGGTATCAATAGAGACTCAAGAAGATGTCACAACCATAGACTGTAAAAAAAGATGGACGACGCCCCTTCGCTCTCTTCCATTGATGAGAACTGAAGCCGCCGGTGTCCCGATATGGCGCTGACATATTGGAACTTGAGTCTGCGCAGTAGCGATCTCGGGACCAGACCTGCGCAGTAGTGAGCAGGAAGTAAGGCCGCGAAATCAATGCTCCGCCCTCACTCTCGCAGAGTGCATTCTGCACACTTTTTAAAAAATGTATTGCAGTACGACAAGAAGCTTGTTAAAATAAAGTAAATACAGTCTCCTCAGTCCTCCGAAGATCCCGAAAAAAATGTCCGTTGGTGCTTCAGTGACTACTTCGCTCAGAGAACCTGTCAATCACAGCTGTCAATCATGAAGTTACACCACCGCATCACGTAACTAACTAAAAACCAACTTATTTTTGAAACAGACACAGCAAATGAAAGAAACCACCTTTGGAAAACAGATATTTGAAGTGTATTTAATTGTTTAGTTGGTCTCACGTCCCGTTGAATAACACGGGGAGGCGGGGCTTATGACCTATACTAGGACCAGTCACCGGGGGGCGATCGAGATGCTTTGGCTTCACTTTTCAGGGCTTGTGCGGCACGCTTGGTCACAACATGTAGAATGCAACAGGACGTTTCTGAATGGTTAGTTGATGAATTTATAGCTTATGTGTAGTTATCTTCTAGTCATTGATTAGCATATTCTTTCATGATAATCTATAAATCTCATTCCCAGGGGCGGGGTTTATGTAAATTCTAGGGTTCGTGATGTCACTAGTCCTTAAAGGACAAGTTCGGTATTTTACACTTAAAGCCCTGTTTTCAGATCGTTTCTGATGAAATAGAACAGTTAAGATTGAAATTTGGACACATGCTGTTGGCCCGAGAATTTTCAGTTTCTGTGGTAGCACCCCCCCACCTCCACAATGGCTGCATAGGTGCACTGGAACAAAACTCACCGAGTGGTCAGGGGTGTTCACTGATATGCTCACACAAAAATCGCTGCAAAAGATGCTTTCCAACAGGTTTTATCGTAGTTTTTGTCCAACTCCATTGACTTGTATTGGATTACTCCGCCGCCGGAGCACATCCAATACAAGTCAATGGAGTTTGACTCCAATACAAGTCAATGGAGATTTTTGTGTAAGCATATCAGTGAACACCCCTGACCACTCGGTGAGTTTTGTTCCAGTGCACCTATGCAGCCATTGTGGAGGTGGGGGGGTGCTACCACAGAAACCGAAAATTCTCGGGCCAGCAGCATGTGTCCAAATTTCAATCTTAACCGTTCTATTTCATCAGAAACGATCTGAAAACAGGGCTTTAAGTGTAAAATACCGAACTTGTCCTTTAAAAAGCAATTTCTTTAAAAGAAAATATCTACCTTTGCTTTGAACTTTACACACTAACTAAAGTTAGAAAAGTGAAATCATAATCAACCACCCCTTTAACTTCCCCATTGCAGCAAACAGACATTTTCACAAGTAAGCACACCATGCACACACCAATCATGAGTGAGTTTATTACATATACTCTTAATGTTTAAAAAAAAAAAAAAATGTGGACACCTCTATTAATTTTTATTAACCATTTTGATTACTTAATAGTATGTACTGAAGAACTTAGTGACTTTAACATTTTCTCACATTTATGTATTTGGTTGACATTGTTATCCAAAACAATTAAAATTGCTTTAAACGTATATTGCATTTTGGAACGGGATGCCCATCCACTCATGTAGGTGTTATGGTCAGGTTTTGTAATGATTCATGTCTGTGTTCCTCTGTCTTGTCCCGTGTTTAGCAATTCCCTGTTATGTTGATTAGTCTCTCCAGGTGTTTCTGATTAACCACGACCCCCTGTTATCTTGTTTAGATTGTTTGCCCATGTATTTAAGCCCTGTGTCTAGTCTCAGTCTTTGTGAGTTCTTGTTATTGTATGTTGGCTGTTTGGTTCCTGTGTCCTGTTTCCCGAGTCTGAGTTTGTCTAGTTTTGGATTTATTTAATAAAGTTTGCTGCATGTAGATCCTGCTTCCTCCTATCATTCAGCCAGCAACACTACAGGTTTCCACATACTTTTGTCCAAACTATACTGCTATCTTTGCAAATGACTGAGCTGTACTATGCACCTCTCTGTAGTTTTGTTTTCCTGTAGGACTTCATTTGGTATTTCACATGGATCAATCTCAACACAACACATTGCTTGAACATGGTGGCCAGCAATATATCAGCTACCAAAATTCCCAGTGGCAATACAAAAAAAGACTTGAGGAGAGCAGAGATTATTTTCCTTCGACATGCAGGGCGAAGCAAAAATAATTCAAGCTCTGTTTGTTCAGACATGCACATATACATGGTAAGTCCCACAGTGAAGTACAGGTAAGTGCATCATGTTAGAGAAAGATGGAGGTTAAAATCGTTTTTCTCTATTTTCGTGTCCAACAAGTGAACAAGGTGTGCTCAGCCCTTGTTACCAAATACAATAGAACATGGACATGTCAAAACATGTCAAAGAGCCTTGCAGTTTCATATAACCTTTTATAGTTGTTATTTAAAAAATAGTGTCCAATTCCAGGTCCAATTGTCCAACAAGTGAACAATACAACGTGGTGTGCTCAGCCCTTGTTACCAAATACAATAGAACATGAACATGTCAGAACATGTCAAAGAGCCTTGCAGTTTCATATATAACCTTTTATAGTATTTAAAAAATGGTGTGTAGAAAAAATTATTATTTTTTAAGGAGTCATGTCATGAGATGCTTAAAAACAAATTCAAGAAGAAAAGATTACATTTGACGGATGTTGAAAAAAATGAATACATTTTGTAGCAGGTTCACCAAAGTAAGGAAACAGGTTATTTCACCAAGGGCCCAACAGACTAAAACACTAAAAAGATGGCAAGCATTGAAGACGTAAGTATGCCAGATGAAGTGACACCTTTCCACATATATATATTTATATAGGCCGACATACAGTACTGGATACATTACTATTTGTAATGTTTTTGAAAGAAGTCTGTTCTGCTCATCAAGCCTGCATTAATTTGATCAAAAAAAAGTAATATTTTTAGATATATATTATAAATAATTAAAATAATGGTGTCCTATTTGAATATAATTTAAAATATAATTTATTCCTGTGATCAAAGCTGAATTTTCATCAGCCATTACTCCGGTCTTCAGTGTCACATGATCCTTCAGAAATCATTCTAATATGATGATTTGATACTCAGTTATTATCAATGTTGGAAACAGTTTTGCTGCTTAATTATTTTATTTTATTTTTGGAACCTGTGATACTTTTTTCAGGATTTATTGATGAATAAAAAGTTACAAAGAACAGCATTTATTCAAAATATATATTTTTTTCTTCTAACAATACAACTCTTTACTCTTTAAAAAAGAAAGGGAAAAAAATGACTGACCCCAAACTTTTGAATGGTAGTGTGTATTGTTACAAAAGATTACCATTTTGAATAAATGCTGTTCTATTTTAACTTTTTATTTATCAAAGCATAATCAAGGCTTTAGACAGACTAGAGAGAGATGCACATCAACTTAACTTTAATGTTCTTTGCTGACATCAAACTTGGAGAGGAGAGAACACAAGTCTTCCTGATCGCTGTCCCCGCAATTCACTCTCATGGTGTTTTTTCTCCCTCTCTTTTCGTGACCAGAAGGATAGTTCCGCCTAATTTTCTCATCGATGTTACCAGATAGAGTAATCTTCCATGAGCAAATGCTAGTTTAAATATGGCTACTTTCCTTGAGTACTGGTTTGGCAAGTGAGGGGTGCACCATGGTGTGTGTAGCTGTTTGAAATGCATTGAAGTTAACTTGATAACTGAATGAAATGAAATAAACTCTTATTGTATAAAGTATTTTTGGTGTTCTTTTCTGTGTAATGATATTGGATCAACATGCGTCACTGAACATCAAAAATGTAATCACATCATTAAACATACAAAACAATGAAACTAACAACTTGAGACGATTGATGGGCTGTTACAACAAATCACATTTCATCTCCAGAAAGAATTTATAAGGTGAGGTCTTACCGGCAAAACAAATCACATTTAATTTCCAGAAAGAATTTATACGGTTGAGGTCTTCCCGGCAACTTTACAATGCATTCCATAAAACCAGTCCATTAAGCAGGATGGACAGCATTCCTGGACGATGGTTTGGTTTTTGTTACACATTGTTTTAGGTTTTTTTTTGTACTATCACTAAACTTTTAAGTATTGTTGACAAAGTGTGTCAAGTGAATGCTGCATGTTGTCCATTCTACTGTTTGATGAATAGGCTTGCTGTGAATTCAGGCATAGGCTCTTTTTTATGTATTTAGACATATAATTTTGTTCTTTTGCTTTATGGTTTAAAAATGATAATGAGGAATGCTTTGACACTGTGTGCAGTTTTATCAAACATTAAAATATATTTCCATAGCTTAGTGTTGCAGTGCATCACAGATTTTGGTGATATATGTCCACAAACCAACCAAGACATCTGCACTCACAAGTTCAGAAAGATGGAACAACGGTTGTTTTCAAGCACGGTTAACAGTTGTTTTCAAGCACTAGTTTCATGTAACAACAACATGTGGAAGGTTCTTATAGAGTACATCTATAATGGCACCTATGTGCCTCAACAGGTTTCTTTGTGTCACATGAGTTTATAAAAGTGATCCACCCATATTTAGCCAATACTATAAATATTAAGACAGTCAGGTAATCTAAAACAGAAGCAGCAAGAGCAAGAGAAAAGAAGAGACTTCAAATCAAAAGGTAAACTGTCGTCCCGACATTTGAAACATTAAAGTAATACATATTGAAAATAGAACAAATGATTTGATTGATTGTTTAATTTATCACAGGTTTTATATGTGCTTAATATGTTTCCACAGCTATGTTTCCATTGTTTCTGTTATCAGGTAAGACAAAGATTTCCATAAAATATTTTATCATTAAAAATCGTAAATTTACATTTTTGTATAAAAATGTGATTTAGCATTTTTCTGGTGACTGATAATGCAGTAATTATTATTATTTTATTTTATTTATTTTTTACCATTTTGAGTTAGAGTACACTATTAGAGAATACAGTCAGAATACAGAATAGAGTACACTGTTAGACTTTGCCGTAATTTTACAGTTACTTACCGCAAAAAAACACAGTAAAATACCATTTATATTATCTACGGTTAACTACTGTAATATGCACTGCATTGTGGGTATTTTTATGAAATTTACAGTAACTTACTGTATATGGGAATTTGCAGTACTTTACTGTTTACGCAAAAGCAGAAGTGCTACTGTAAATGAAGAAGACAGATTTCTTGAAGTGTGTATATGCATATGTTTTAGGCATATTAAAATATCATATGATAATGTTTTATAGTTTGTTTTATCATATATATCATATATCATATATAGTTTATATGATAATGTTATATAGTCATTTTAAAAAGGATTTAAAATTAGTTCTTTGTGAGAGACCAGAGTAATTTTTATATTAGCATTTTCTCCAATAACAAAATAATAATTATATATATATATATATATATATATATATATATATATATATATATATATACACACACACAAAAATTCACAACTGGTTCCCATACAGGCAATCTTTTTTTTTTTTTATGCCAGGTAAAACAGTATGGTGATATAAATGTATTTTTATTTTATTTTAAATAATATATATATAAACTTTGCTTAGTTACACCTCACAAAATTTAAATTGTTGCTCGAGTACAAAGCCCGCGCAACAACCTGGGTTTGTGTGACGTCACGTGTCGAGTGCGCGCTCATAACGGACGTCCCTGCTGAGAGAGAGTGGATCGCTATGGCTAGACGCCAGCTGGGGTTTTTTCTGAGGTAAGTACTTTTTACTGAACAAATTTATTTTATAAGTTACTTTTACAAAGTAAACCATTACCAATATCAATTAAATATAGCTACATTTATGAAGAAAGTAAATAATAAAATCGAAATAGGCTTTTAATAACAGCTCACAGGACAGTCTAAAGGAACTTTACTTAATTTTACTTTACTTAGTTTTCCTCGAAACTGCCGCTTTCATATCCCATTAAATACCACAAAATTGACTGACTGCCTTTTCCAGTAGATGGACCCAATCTAATATTTACACAAACAATGGTTTTCCGTCTTTTTTACGACCAGTTATGGCATATTTTACTCGTCAGTTAAATGTGTGGCATTTTGAAGTAAGTTAAGTAAGTTAGGCCTAGCTCGTTTTCTCAAAGGCACTCTCTCGCGCTCTCTCTGCCCCAGGCCTGGTTCTATGGGGGTGCTATGCACCCTCAAACGCATAGACAGTATATAAGCGACCCCATAGGTTTCAACGGAGAGAAGTGAAGCAAATTAGAAGCTCTTACTTCCTGATGGCTAAGCGTACTGCGCAGACTTCTCCCTTGACTTTATCGGACTTTATGCCTCCACGTCCCACCGATTGACTGCGAGCTTCTCCTCCTGTCTATACGGTAATTTCCAGAGAGTCGCGTGGTTATGACGCAATCGTTAGCCTACTTTTACAAAAACTGTTTCTACGGGGCCATAATGTAAGATACAAGGTAATGGAGCCTTTTATACAGTGTCGTGTTTCTTTAGAAATAAACAATGGACAAATGGAGTCTTTAAACGCCTCAGATGTGAAGTTATTCGCTGTCAAAGTGACGCCAAAATGAATGGGAGTCAATGGAATGCTAACAGCAGGTGAAGGCTTGTTAGCCAATGGCGGCTCCCGGGGGTGGTACGGAATTCGAGCGCTGGATTGACCCCCTGCTCAAACGCAAGCAAGAGCAGCCTCGATTGATACTGTTTATAATATATTGGCGAAACAGATTTGTCAAACGCTCCAGTGCATATTTGTGCTTATTTGTTTTCGCGCTCTGGAGAACGCAGGAGTTTTTATTCAGTGCCGAATTATGCAGGCTCGCGAAAACTCTCATTAACAAAGTGTAGACAAGATGTAAGAGATGTGACAGCGACATACATAGATGCTGGATTCACTCTGCACAGGACCGAAATATGACATGTTAAAATAGTAATGCATTTAAAGCAATGTAAAGGCAGACTAATTAAAAAATATTCATTGCAAAATATTTTTTTAATTCTATGCCAATTATTGGTAAAACTGTCATCTGATTGTGTAATTGATCAATCTAGCATTCATCCTAGATCTGTGAATTATCATGTTCATAACATATAGGCTAGTCATTAGCCAATAATCATTGATGAAAAATAATGTTTCATCTGTTTCTCTCTTTTCCCTGTCAACAGGAGCTAACTACAGCCGAAAGGCTCTTTTAAGAGCCTCAGCACTGAGCATCTTTGGCTTTGTAACTAAGTATGTTTTAACTAACTATAAGATGCATTATGTGATTAACATATTGTAATGCATAACTTGCAGGGCTCTACACTTACATTTCTTTTTAGGAGCACTTGTGAGAATCAAGAAACATTTCTGATTATTTTCAGTTGTACACTTTTTTTCAGGATTCTTTGAATAGAAAGTTTAAAACAACAGCATTTATCTGAAATAGAAAGCACTACTGTTCAGTCAGTATTTATATTATTTTTTTTTTTTTTTTTTGGGTTGTTGAATGAAATGAATAATTTAATTCAGCAAGGATGCATTAAATTGACCTAAAGTGACAGTAAAAACATTTGTAATGTTACAAAAGCTTTCTATTTCAGATTTAAAGGGATAGTTCACTCAAAAATGAAAATTGTGTCATCACTTACTCAACCTCGTGTTGTTCTAAACCTGTATGGGTTTCTCTGTTCTGTTGAACACAAAAGAAGATATTTTGAAGAATGTCGGTAACCAAACAGTTGATGGACCCCATTGACTTCCGTAGTGGGGAAAAAAAATACTATGGAAGTCAATGGGGTCCATCAACTGTTTGGTTACCGACATTCTTCAAAATATCTTCTTTTGTGTTCAACAGAACAGAGAAACCCATACAGGTTTAGAACAACACGAGGTTGAGTAAGTGATGACACAATTTTCATTTTTGAGTGAACTATCCCTTTACGTTTGAAGGGCCATAAAGTTGCTCAGTGTACCTTTAACGTAATTGTACATTCAGGCCATTAATAGAGTTCCCTAACAAGGGATGTGCAATAAAGCTATACTATTTAAACTAACTCGACTGGTAATAACTGCTGTTGCACAAGTTGTTACCTCGTCTGTCCATGAACAAATTTAGATTAAATAAACTCATGACCATTTCTCACACATTTTCTCTGTTTTTTTTTTCTTTCTTTTTTTCAGATTAGCCATCAGTGGTTTACCGGTATGGAGGCCAGTCTAGACCAACTGGGATGCTTTTTCATGCTTCATGCTTTTTTTGCGTATTGTCATGATCCCTGCTTTGATTTGTTATGAATTCAGTTCTCTTTTTGCATCCTCCTTTTGATTCTAAACTGAACTCAAATGGCACTGCGAATTGGGTAAGAGACAAACATAAATTACTTAATAGGGGAAATTGACAGATGAAATCATGCTGATGACCTCTGTCTGTGGTGAAGTAGTGAGTTTGACGTGTAATTAAACTTGAGGTTCTGTGGGGTGCGGACTGGATCGATTCCATTCCTAGAGCTTCTGGACAAATCTTTGGGGTGCGTGATGGGGCAGTGAACCCAAGGTTACCCCGTGAGTCAGTCCTAGAGTTCCTCATGTACGATTTTAGGGAAAAATCGGGTTTGTTGGATACGTCGATTTCTTAGGCGTGCCGCAAGAACACCACAGACACAGTGTAATCACCATGGAAAAATCTCAGAGTAAAACTGGGAGTTGTGAAAAAATATGATACACCGGTGTATTGCCAGATGAGAAGTTTATCTATGTATCATCTTTTTACTCTTTTAATTAAATTCATTTTATAACTGTACTGTACATCTTTTTTAATTGTTTTTATACATGTTTTAAAGTGCCCCTATTATGCTATTTACTACAACACTTACCTACAACAGGTTTACGTGCATCAAAGGTAAAAAAAAAAAACTGTTTAATTTTCTCATAATGTATTCAGATTTTCAGAATCAGAATCAGAATCAGAAAGAGCTTTATTGCCAAGTATGCTTGCGCATACGAGGAATTTGTCTTGGTGACAGTAGCTTCCAGTACACATACAATATAAAGTGACAAGACAAGTGACAAGTAACATAAGTATAAATAAAAAATAGAAAAAAATAAAAATAAAATAGAAATAAAAGATTATAAATTATAAATATATATAAAGTTATAAGGTGCTATAATGAAATGTCTGAGGGAAGTATTGCACATGTTTGTTCCACAGTAGGGGAACATTTAAGTGTTCATGAGGTAGATGGCCTGGGGAAAGAAACTGTTCCTGTGTCTGGTGGTTTTTGTGCTCGGTGCTCTGTAGCGTCGACCAGACGGTAACAGTTCAAACAGAAAGTGTGCTGGGTGTGACGGGTCCAGAGTGATTTTGCGAGCCCTTTTACTCACTCTGGATGAGTGCAGTACTTTGAGTGTGGGAAGGGTAGTGCCAGTGATTCGCTCAGCAGTCCGAACTATCCGCTGTAGTCTACGGAGGTCGGTTTTGGTAGCAGAGCCGAACCAGACGGTGATGGAAGTGCAGAGGATGGACTGGATGACAGCTGAGTAGAACTGTACGAGCAGCTCCTGTGGCAGGTTGAATTTCCTCAGCTGACGCAGGAAGTACAGTCTCTGTTGGGCTTTCTTCACAATAGAGTCTATGTGAGTGTCCCACTTCAGATCCTGAGAGATGGTGGTGCCCAGGAACCTGAATGACTCTACTGCAGTCACAGTGCTGTCCATGATGGTGAGTGAAGGGAGTGCAGGGGGGTTTCTCCTGAAGTCCACGATCATCTCCACTGTTTTGAGCGTGTTCAGCTCCAGGTTGTTATAACTGCACCAAAGAGCCAGCTGCTCCACCTCCTGTCTGTACGCAGACTCGTCACCGTTCCGGATGAGTCCGATAACAGTAGTGTCGTCCGCAAACTTCAGGAGCTTGACAGAGGTGTCTTTAGAGGTGCAGTCATTTGTGTACAGGGAGAAGAGCAGTGGTGAGAGAACACATCCCTGTGGAGCACCGGTGCTGATGGTGCGGCTGTCGGACGTGATTTTGCCCATTCTGACTAGCTGTTGTCTGTCTGTCAGAAAGCTGGTGATCCATTGACAGATGGAGCTAGGGACAGAGAGCTGGGTCAGTTTGGTCTGGAGCAGTGATGGGACGATGGTGTTGAAGGCAGAACTAAGGTCCACGAACAGAATCCTTGCATAGGTCCCTGGTTTGTCCAGATGTTGTAGGGTGTAATGCAGTCCCATATTGACCACATCATCCACAGACCGGTTTGCTCTGTAGGCAAACTGCAGGGGGTCCAGCAAGGGTCCAGTGATGTCCTTCAGATATGCTAACACCAGTCTTTCGAATGACTTCATGGCCACAGATGTTAAGGCAACAGGTCTGTAGTCATTGAGTCCTGTGATCTTTGGTTTCTTCGGGATTGGGATGATGGTGGAGCGTTTAAAGCAGAAAGGGACTTTGCACTGCTCCAGTGATCTGTTGAAGATCAGTGAGAAGATAGAGGCCAGCTGGTCAGCGCAGGTTTTCAGACAGGCTGGTGAAACACCGTCTGGGCCTGGTGCTTTCCTTCTCTTCTGTTTCCTGAAGATCTGACGCACATTATCCTCACTGATCTGAAGTGCAGGGGGGGAGGGGAGGGGGATGGCTGGAGGTGTTGATGGCTGTGTAGAGAGATGGTCAGGGCGGGTATGGGGTGTCTGATCGGGGGTCTCAAATCTACAGTAAAAGACATTCAGCTCGTTCGCAAGATGCTTGTTGCTGTCGATGCTGGGGGATGGTGTCTTGTAGTTGGTAATGTCTTTCAGGCCTTTCCACACTGATGCAGGGTCGTTGGAGGAAAACTGGTTTTCCAGCTTTTTGGCATAGCTCTTCTTAGCCACTTCAATCTCCTTTGTCAATGTGTTCCTGGCCTGATTATACAAGATCCTATCCCCACTCCTGTAGGCATCTTCTTTGACCTGACGAAGCTGTCTGAGTTTTGGTGTGAACCATGGTTTATCATTGTTGAATGATAAGTAAGTCCTGGTAGGGATGCATAAATCCTCACAGAAACTGATGTATGATGTTACAGTCTCTGTGAGCTCGTCCAGATCGCTGGCAGCAGCTTCAAAAACACTCCAGTCAGTGCATTCAAAACAGGCTTGTAAGACCTGCTCTGTGTCGTTGGTCCATCTCTTTACAGTCCTTATTACTGGCTTAGCAGTTTTAAGTTTTTGCCTGTAAGTTGGTAGAAGATGAACCAGGCAGTGATCGGAAAGTCCTAGAGCTGCTCTGGCGACGGAGCGATATGCATCCTTTGTTGTGGTGTAGCAATGGTCCAAAATATTATTGTCTCTGGTGGGGCATGTAATGTGCTGTTTGAATTTAGGCAGTTCACGTGTGAGTTTTGCCTGATTAAAGTCTCCGAGAATGATAAGAACAGAGTCCGGGTGTTGTTGTTCTGTTTCTGTGATCAGATCAGCCAGCTGTTGCAGCGCCGTACTCACGTGTGCTTGCGGTGGAATGTAAACACTGATGAGAACGAGCGAGGAAAACTCCCGCGGCGAGTAGAACGGCTTACAGTTAATGAAAAGCACTTCCACATCAGGACAGCACATCTTCCTTAACACAGTTACATCAGTACACCACCTTCTGTTGATGTAAAAGCATGTCCCACCTCCGCGCGTTTTCTGAGGCATTAGGCAACGTCTCCGCGGTTTAATGACGAGAGAAACGCTTCTGCAAAGGGATGGATGGTCCGACGAAACGTTGTGTCGTTGTAGGAGAGGAATGTGAACAAACGTTGACACAACATATCAAAGGTTGGCTTGCTCATCCTAAAATTTCGGACCCACTGCTTCTTGTTAAAGCCCGCCACAATATGCTCCCACCAGTCCTGGGGTGCGTTTCCCGAAAGCATCGTTAGCCAACTATGGTCGCAAGTTCCGTCGTTATCAGCATAGTTCAACGATTTGGTGTTTCCCGAAACCATCGTTCAAACGAACGTTCGCAAACAGCATCGCAAACTTGTGTGGTTGGAACGACAGCTCTCGAGCTGTCGTTAGAAGCATAGTTTCTAGTTTACATTAGATGTAGACTGAATAAATCCTTATCTTTAGCAAAATAAGCAAGCTGACATTCAGTACAACCCGTGTTATTTATTTAGAATACATACAAATGTAATTTATGTCTTTTAGTTTGTCAAGAGATTTAAAGCACCGTTTTTGAAGACTGCGCATGTGCGAACGTGCTCTACTATGTAAGAACGAGCCAAATATTGAGTCTGGTAATAAAGCAAAATAACTGAGAAAAATTAGAAATGGTCTTCAGATGCCATGTCTGTAACTTATATGACAAAATCTAGCGTTAATTCGATCTCAAACAGATTAATTAAAATAAGTTATTAGTCCACCACGTGCGAGACGTCATAAACCAACGTGGTTGAGCGATACTTTGCGACAGACGGTTTCGGGAAACAGTCGTAACTAGCAAGTTGATTTCTCCAACGATGCATCGTACTATGGTAGTTAAGCAGCGAGCTATATAGTTGTACGGGAAACGCACCCCTGATCTCTCTCGCACACAATAACTGAAGCAAATGCACAGGCTGAAATGATGGCCCTTTTCATCCTCCTCCGCCTCATAATCATGGTGATGTTTGGCGAACTTTGCATATATCGCAGAGCTAGCATCAATCATATTTTGCGTTCGTCCATCTGTGCAAGATAATTGAACCCTTTAAGCATGCACGATGTTTCAGATAGTATGGCAGCAAGTGTAAACACATGAATCAGATATCATTTTTCATTTATTTCGATTTGGTCATTTACAGATCATTCAAACAAATCATTCGAAACATAAAACACAATAAATGACCAGGTGCAGGCAGAAGCTAAAGCTTATTGTGTCTGCCCTTAACTTTAGAATCATAAATGCAACACATTAATGACAACATCTGTTCATAAAATGAACACATTAGTGGACCATTGTCCACACCAGAAGCAAGCCTATTTAATTCATTTTCATTCTGTTGAATATTTTTCCATTATTATTCTCTTGTAAATATTTTTAAACTGAAAAATAGACGTGGCTTGTTTTAACTCATTACAGCAACTATTCCATAATTTAACTCCTTTATTTGATAAACAGTGTTCTCTTAATGTAGAATGTACTTGTGGTTGATTAAATATACATAGTCCTCTGAGATTATAATTACTTTCTCGCTGAGTAAACAATATTTGCAAACATTTAGGAATTTTATTATGTTTAACTTGGTAAATAAACTTTGCCGTGTACAAATCAACTAAGTCATAAAACTTCAAAATTTTTGATTGAAGAAACAATAAATTACTTGGTGAATTGTAAGGTGCATAATTAATTAATCTGATAACCTTCTTTTGTAATAGGAAAATTGGATTGGTTCTAGTTATGTATTTCCCCATATTTCGATACCATACATTAAGTATGGTGTGACAAGTGAACTATAAAGTAAATGTAATGCATTTTTGTTCAAAATATATTGCAACTTATACAAAATTGCAATCATTTTTGATACTTTCTTTTGAACATTTAAAATATGCGGTTTCCATGTCATTTTACAATCAATAATTACTCCAAGAAATGTTATATGATTTACTCTTTCTATTTCATTTTCGTTAATAGTGATCCTGATCTCATTATTTATCTCTTTATTACTAAATACCATAAATTTCGTTTTATTTAAATTTAGTGACAATTTATTCAAATCAAACCAATTCTTTAGTTTATATAATTCTCTCTCTACCACCAACACAAGCTCTATAAGATTTGGGCCAGAACAATAAATTGTTGTATCATCCGCGAAGAGAATAAAATTAAAAACATCCGATACTTTACAAATATCGTTTATATATAACAAAAATAACTTAGGGCCCAAAACGGAGCCTTGCGGAACGCCACAATTAATTCTCTGTAAGCAGGACGCAACACCATTTAAATTAACATATTGAAAACGGTCTGTTAAATAATTTTCTAACCAAGAATGTACATTTCCCCTAAATCCATATTTTTCCAGTTTATGTAATAATATTCTATGATCGATGGTATCAAAGCTTTCTGTAAATCTAAAAAAACTCCGATTGTATGTAATTTTTTATCTATTGATTGTGATATATTTTCTACCATTTTAACAACTGCCATTGTTGTTGACCTATGAGCTCTGAAACCAAACTGATATTAATTCATTATATTGTTCACTTTAACATAGCTATCTAATCTTTTAACAAATAATTTCTCTAATATTTTTGAAAATTGTGACAACAGAGAAATAGGTCGATAGTTACAAAACAAATGTTTGTCGCCACCTTTGTACAATGGGAGAACTTTTGATACTTTCATTTGATTTGGGAATATACCAGTTTTAAAGGATTGATTACAAATATATGTAAATGGATAAATAACACTTTCAATAATATTTTTAACCATAAACATATCAAACCCATCATTATCAATTGACTTTTTATTCTTGCAGTCTTTCACTATTTTCAATATTTCATCTTTATTGTTTGGGTTTAAAAATAATGAATTTGGACTTTCATATGTAACCCCAATTTCCATTACATTATTTGGAATGGGTACAATTTTCTTTGCTAAATTATAGCCTATATTTACGAAATAATCATTAAACTCTTTAACTATTTCCTCCGTACGACGTATTGTGTAGTTGTCTTTATTAAAGTAATTAACACTATCCGTATTGCTGTGTTTTTTATGTATTAAATCATTAAGTACCTTCCATGTTCCCTGAATATTTTGTCTATGTTGTGTCAACAATTTTGTGTAGTAATCTTTCTTACTATTTCTAATTATATTAACTAGTTTATTCTTATATGTTTTATATTTGCTTTCAGCATCTTGTGTTCTGGAATGTATAAATTTCCTGTATAGTAAATTTTTCTGCTTGCAGGACTTTATAATTCCTTTAGTAAACCACGGTTTCTGCATATTACATTTATATGTTATCGTTTTAAATGGGCAGCATTTGTTATAGATTTCTAGTAATCTCTCCAAAAAAAATACCATAGGCTTCATTTGGATTTTCATAACTATAAATCTCATCCCAGTTACACTTATTTAATTCCATTTACAGTGTTTCAATTGCTTCAGATGTTCTATGTCTCACTGTTCTTGAATATATAGTTGGACCTGATGGTGGTTTAAACACATTTTGAAAACATGCAAAGACAGGCAGGTGGTCACTAATATCGATCATTAAAATACCTCCATCAATTTGACCAATGTCATTTGTAAATATATTATCAATTAATGTTGCTGATACTGTTGTTATTCTTGTTGGCTTTGCTATCACTGGGAATAATGTACTATTATAAAAGGCATTAATAAATTCTGTGGTCTTCTTATATCCACCTGGATTAAGCAGGTCAACATTAAAGTCACCACAGACAATATTTGTCTTATTTCCATTTGAATTGAACATGTTTCCTACAAACTCATTAAAAATATCCAATGATAAACCAGGTGTTCTATATATACAACAAACAATTACATTCTTTTGTTTTTCCATATGAATCTCAACAGTAACACATTCCAATATATTTTCAATAGTGGTTGACATACTAGCCATTATATTACATTGCAGACTTGAGTCCACATAAAGAGCAACTCCACCTCCTCTCTTATCTTTTCTATTCATTACAAACATTTGATATCCCTCTAATTCTACATCTGCTAATTTGTCTTCGTCCAACCATGTTTCAGAAACATCTACAACACTAAATTTTGGAAGCAAGTTAAAAAAGTCTTTGATTTTTGAAAAGTTACTCCACAAACTTCTACTATTTAAATGTATTACAGAAAAGGCATGTTTCATATTCACTCCTCTCTTAAACTTTTTTTCCTTATAATAGTGACAATTTGGCTGACTACACAAATATTTGTCAGGATCAATATCTCTTTCAATGTCATACTTGCTATAATTTGTATCATCTATCTCGACACCTAGATGTAATATATTGTCATCATCAATATTACATACTGCCATTAATAAAAAATAGACTAATGTAACAAAAACAAACAAACTAAACTAAATACTCTACAAGTCCGTACGATAGTCCTCATGTCCATTAACAACAAAAGAAGTAAATCTTCATAAAGTTCATCACCCATTTTTGCAAAGAAAATTGTAATCTTCTTATCCTGAAAAATGGTCTGATCGACGGTATTGAATAGGTATCTCATGCAGTTTACAATTAGAGTTACTTGAACTGTTCCAAATCTTTTGTTTCCCTTACCGTGATCACCTTTGATTCTTCTGGCATCCCATTTGTACGGACAAGAACACGACCATTTCGACCATGTCGCCTGTATCTTCTTTTGTTTCCACAAACTCCTCGCTTGCCTCGCAATATCTGCGTTCTTTCTGGTAAGGTGTTCGTTAATGTACACGCCACTTCCCCTTAGCTTGCGTGAAAGTGAAAGTGAAAGTGATAGTGAAAGTGACACGTGACGGCCAAGTATGGTAACCCATACTTGGAATTTGACCTCTGCATTTAACCCATCCAAGTTAATGCACACACAAGTTACTGCTTGTCGCAGTAAGTCATCCTTGCGCTTTCTGTTCGCAAAGCGAACTACTATCGCCGGATTGGCAGGCTTTTGCTTACTGGGAAGCATGTGACAAGCCGATATATCCTTCGTGTCAATGGTGATGTCCTTTGTTGCAAGAAAAGTTTCCACTTGTTGCTCCAGTGTTTGTAGCTCCTCTGCCGGTGCGTTTTCCCCCTCCATAGCGCGCCCGGTGCCAGCTGCAGCTACTCGGGCGTAACTTCGGTGCTTTGTTTCCAATCCATTAATGATTACTTCATCTAATCGCATGTACTGTTCTAGGTCATCAATTCTTCTCTCTAGCCCATTTATGACCTTGTCCTTCTCCGAAAGAAGTACTTTTAGATTCTTCACTTCATCCAACAGCGTCACTATCTTAGCTTGCTGCTGCGTCAGGGTGAAGATGTCTTTAGACATAGAGTTTAGCGATCTCTTGATTTCTTCCAACTCATGGTTTACTTCCACTTGTGGATCTATTCTCTTAGGCGGCATGTTTGATCCAGTTGAACATCAATAAATGACGATTTTAGATCAGTTTGCAGTTAGATCAGTTTGCTTCTCCAGGTTCACCAGCTTGCAGCGTGCAGCGTGCTTCTGCTTCTATGGGTCACAATTGAAAAAACGTGTAAACGGACGGTCAAAAAAATCGGATATAGGCAACAAATCAGAAATGGGCATCAAGACCTGCAGTGTAAACGAGGCCCATGACAGTCGCATTGGCACATATCTGATTTATATCTGATTTATATCCACATATAAATGAGGCCTGAAACCGATCTCGAAATATCCGAATGCATGCGTTTTTTTCCTGTTTACACGTTCATAGAACACATCCGATCTGTCCGAGCAAAAAATCGGAATTGGGTTACATTTCACTTGTAAACGAGGCCTTAGAGCTGTTACACACTACATGAAAGGTCATTTTCAAAAAACCAATATAGGGGCACTTTAATTTTCCTTGCTTTTGTTTAGTGATTATTTTAATTCCTTACTGTGTAAAGCACTTTTAATTGCCAAAGTGTATGACGTGCTATATAAATAAAACTGCCTTGCCTAATGTTGCATCACAATAAATAAATAAAATGGATGTAATTGATTGTGACAGTGAATAAAGAATATGTTGATGTACATGGATTCAAGTCACTTTTTTGGAATTTATTAAGTTCAATAGCATTCATGTAAAATATAAATAATAAAATAGTGTAAAATGGGCATAATACTGTAAAATGAAATTGCGGTATGGCTATCTAACTGTAAAATTAAATTGCAGTAAGGGCATCTTACTGTAAAATGAAATTGCGGTAAGGGCATCATACTGTAAAATTAAATTGCGGTAAGGGCATCATACTGTAAAATTAAATTGCAGTAAGGGCATCATACTGTAAAATTGAATTGCAGTAAGGGCATCTTACTGTAAAATTGCGGTAAGGGCATCATACTGTAAAATTAAATTGCGGTAAGGGCATCATACCGTAAAACACATTTACATCTACTGTAAAGGGGAACTTACAGTAACTTACTGGCAATAGTGCTGCCAGTAAGTTACCGCAAAAATACAATAAAATGTCTAACAGTGTAGACTGACCCGTTTGGTCCTTGTTTTCTTAAACTGGTCTTTAACAGGTTTTATCACCTTCACCTTCAGTGTCCCTCAGTATGTCTTTGTGAATGAATCCAAGACTTGGGCAGAAGCTCAGAGATACTGTAGAGATAAATACACTGATCTGGCCTCCATTGAGAATGAACAACAGACGGTCCAGTTATTGGACACAGTGAATGACGATTCCATTGATTTGGCCTGGATTGGACTCTATGATGATCTGAACAGTTGGAAATGGACTCTAGAAGGCAGTGATTTCTTCAACGAAGGACGGAAAGACTTCAGGAACTGGTATAACCAAGGACCAAACAATTATGGAGGACAAAGTTTGTGTGTATATATGTATAGTGGGATATGGTATACAACAAGCTGCTCCAATACAAGTCCTTTTATCTGCTATGATGGTGAGCAGTTTCATTAATATGTATGTTGGACAATGAAAAAATCGTGATTATGTTTCATCATTCTGAAATAATCAGCTCTCACTAATGCTCATTGATGTACTTAAATGTTTTAGGAAGACAGAATGCCAGTGCTAGTTATGTTTGGGTTTACATGTACAAAACCTGGACTGAAGCTCAGAGTTACTGCAGAGAACATCACACAGACCTCGTCAGTATCAGGAATGAGACTGAAAACCAGAAGATCCAGTTTTTATTCCAGAATAATTATTATTCTTATGTTTGGATTGGACTGTACAGAACCAGACTTTGGTCAGATCAGAGCAACTCTTCATTCAGTAACTGGACGACAGGACAGCCAGATACTGCAGGATCCTGCACTGTAGTCTCATTTAGTGACTCTGGGAAATGGACAGATGAAAACTGCAATACTTCATTATCTTTCATTTGCTACAGCGGTGAGTAGAAATCTGTCCTAATGGCCAATACTGTCAATTTTTTTTAATGCTATAAATCTGACACTTTCTCCACAGTGTCATCTTTGACATCATCCCACCAGTATCATTTTGTGAATGAGTCCAAGACCTGGACTGAAGCTCAGAGACACTGCAGACAGAATTACACTGATCTGGCCACCATTGATAACATGGAGGAAATGAACAGTCTGATTAACACAGTTAATGGGAGTTACAATGGTTCAGCCTGGATTGGACTGTATGATGATGTGAACAGCTGGAGATGGTCATTGGAGGATAATGATTTTTATCAGGAAGGAGAGCGAGATTTCAGGAACTTCTATCATGAACCGGACAACAGTGGGGGGAACCAGATGTGTGTTTACATGAATTATGATGGCAAATGGTATGATATATCATGTGACTACACTCTGCCATTCGTTTGCTATGATGGTAAGGACATTATTATTATTTTTTTTCTGTGAGTATTTCTGTGCGTCTATGAAATGTGTTGTATATTTCAAATCACAGGTAGAGTGAATGCCACACAGAGATACGTTGGAATCTATAACAGGAAAACCTGGTCAGAGGCTCGTAGATACTGCAGAGATCATTACACAGATCTCGCCAATGTGAGAAATCAGACTGAGAACCAGAGGATCCTTGAGACAGCAGGTGGAGGAGTCTGGATTGGACTGTACAGAAACAGGGTTTGGTCAAACGGTCAGAATACCAAATATGAAGATTGGAGACCACAAATTCCATATTCTTCACAGCAACCAGATAATGGTCAATATGATTATGGCCAATGGTTTTCTCAGCAATGTACTGCAGTATCATTCAGCCATTTAGGCCGATGGACTGATGAGAACTGCTTATCCAGCATGCCTTTCGTCTGCTACAACAGTGAGTTTATTTTTTTCTCTTTTTTTTCTCTTCTTTTTACTCCAGTTAATTTAACTTTTAAACCAAAAATTTAACAGATATTACAAAAAGTGTCATTAGAAGTCAGTATATTTTATTTAAGAGTTTTTCAGAGTATATTTACTCTGAATATTTAATTTTTTAATGTATATTATTTATATTATATAAAGATTTTGAAACAACTTACCACATATAAGTTGAATATTTTAATTTGCATCATGCAAAAGCTGTTTTTCCAGTTAATATAATATAATATAATATAATATATATATATATATATATATATATATATATATATATATATATATATATATAATTACATTTGGAAAGACCTCCACAATAAAACCATTTTAATAGTTTCATGATATATTGGTGATTGTAAAGAATAATCAATGTATTTCTCTGTTTATTTTAAACTTACAGGAACCTGCACACAATCTTCATGCACCCATCAGTATCACTTTGTGAATGAATCCAAGACCTGGACTGAAGCTCAGAGACACTGCAGAGAGAAATACACTGATCTGGCCACCATTGATAACATGGAGGAAATGAACAGGCTCTTTAAAACAGTACGTGGCACTTACTATGGAAAAGCTTGGATTGGACTCTATGATGATCTGAACAGTTGGAAATGGTCTCTGGATAATGCAACATTAGGAGGATTTAAAAGCTGGTTTGTCCAGCAACCAGTGAACTCAGGTGGACAGAGTCTGTGTATGTACATGTCATATTATTGGGGAGTATGGCGTGAAATCTCTTGTTACTATACACTTCCATTTGTTTGCTATGATGGTGAGAACTCCTGTTGACTTTTTAAAGTTTTTAGAACAATATATTTATGATACCATGGATATATCACATACACATATATTCCCCGCAGGAAGAGCGAATGCTAGTACAAGTTACGTGTTTGTTTACCAGTACACAAACTGGACTGAAGCTCAGCGTTACTGCAGAGAACATCACACAGACCTCGTCAGTATCAGGAACGAGACTGAAAACCTCAAACTTCAGTCTTTATTTCAGTATTATTCCTATTTTTGGATTGGACTGTACAGAACCAGATCTTGGTCAGATCAGAGCAACTCTTCATTCAGTAACTGGAGGACAGGACAGCCAGATAATGCTGGAAACAGTGAATACTGCACTGCAGTGTCATTTAGTGACTCTGGGAGCTGGACAGATAAAAACTGCAATACTGCATTACCTTTCATTTGCTACAGTGGTGAGTATTACGTGCACCTCTGTTAAGAAATGCACAAGGCAGACAGACTTGAATTGATTTAGAAATTATTTAAAAATGTTATTCAACATTGCCAGATTTATTTTTTCATCATATTTTTCGAAAATATGTGTAACACTTTACAAAAAGATTCCATTTGTTAACATTAGTTAACTACATTGGTAAAAATTAACTAACTATGAAAAATACTTCTAAAGCATTTATTAATCTTAGTTAATGTTTATTTCAACATTTATTAAAAAAACATATAATTATAAAAAAATAATTAATGAACCTGAGCTAGCATTAATGTATTGATCTATGTTAACGTTAGTTACATATAGTTCTATATGTGACTAACGTTAACAAAGATCAATACATTGATGTTAACAGATGTTACTTACTGCAAACATGACATAACTAATGGCACTTTATTGTAAAGTGTCACCAAAGTATGTAAAAATATATATGTGTATCCTCTTATTTAGTCTACAAACATTCAACAAAAGTTCATTAATTCCAAATTCTAAATGTCCTTACAAGTAATCTTTATGATGCACTTAAAGTAACTTTTTTACTTTTATCCTTACCCTTTTTTCCCACCTTGCCAGCATTAGCGTCATCCCACCAGTATCACTTTGTAAATGAGTCTAAGACCTGGACTGAAGCTCAGAGACACTGCAGACAGAATTACACTGATCTGGCCACCATTGATAACATGGAGGAAATGAACAGTCTGATTAACACAGTTAATGGGAGTTACAATGGCTCAGCCTGGATTGGACTGTATGATGATGTGAACAGCTGGAGATGGTCATTGGAAGACAATGCTTTCTATCAGGAAGGAGAGAGAGATTTCAGGAACTTCTATCATGAACCCAACAATGGAGCGAATGAACTGTGTGTTTACATGGATTATAATGGAAACTGGTTTGATTCATCATGTGAAAATTATTTCAGATTTGTCTGCTACAATGGTAAGACATTACAAGTAAAAAATATGTGTGTGTGTGTGTTTCTTCTTTTGCTTTGAGATTTGTCAAAGAAGGGATTTTCATTCCTGAAATATCTTGAAGTGTTCAATATTTTTCTTCCACATTTAAACCCAAAATTCTTGAGAGAAATAGGAAATTCAGTTTTTCATTTGATTAGGCTAATTAGTAAGTTTTTTTGTTTTCAAAATGTATTTTATTATGTAGCTATAAATTTGACAAATAACAAATAAACTGACTGATTTACATCCACTAAATTGTTTTATCTTAGGTAGAGAAAATGCCTCTCAGAATTATGTTTTGGTATATGAGGGAAGGACCTGGACTGGAGCTCAGAGCTACTGCAGAGAGAAATACACTGACCTGGCCAGTGTGAGAGATGAGACAGAGCGTCAACAGATACTGAATGTTACACATTATTCTGGTTCTACTGTATGGGTTGGTCTGCACAGAAACAGGCTGTGGTCAGATCAGAGCAACTCTTCCTTCACATATTGGCTGCCATATACTCCAGGTGTTCTTGCACAACCAGATAATGGTGCAAATGTCCCAGGACAGCAGGGAGCTCAACACTGCACAGCTGTGTCTTTAAAATACTTTGGTCAGTGGACAGATGAAGGATGCTTTGCCAGTTTGCCTTTCTTCTGTTACAGTGGTAAGCAAATGTAGCTTCTGTAATGAAATAAAATAATAAGAATCAGGGGAAAAATCAAGCAAATTTATTACAATAAATTGTTGATGTTAATATGCCATTGTTATTTGTGTAATTCACAAACTTTTATGCTAATGCTAGCTCTGTCTTCTATTTGCTTTCTGGTGAACATGATGATCATCATATTGATCCATCAATTCAGATGCATATGGTATGTTTGTGGAGATATGTGCTGTTTTCAGTCCAAAATTAGTGTTTTTCAACATACATCAACATTACCGGATTGTATTGTTTGTATTCATGCACTACTGACCAGTGTTCTTTTTTACTGATCAGTGATGGGACTGAGAGTGGAACTTACAAGTCTGGAAAATCTGTCAGAGTCTCAGATTGAAGAGTTTGTGATTATAAAGGTGAGAAACAGTTCAAAACACTCATAATGCTTTTAGTTTTTGTTGCATAAAAAGAAACAAAAAACACATGCAAAATAAATGCATTTATTTAGAACAACTTCACAACAACAGCATAATAATAATCGAGCGTAGCGTCAGTTCTGGCAGGTCACGTTAGTCAAGCTCGCATCAGCTGATCCACGTCTACCTATAGGAATAAGAAGCCTATATATAAGATCCTTTAGTGTTATCAACAGCTATTGCGTTTCTCAGGAGCGAATTACCCTCCTCCATCTCCAGTTCCTCCTCTTGTCCGTTCAGGATTTGGTATTCTGATTCCCCTTTGAATCAGACTAAATTCTCGAATTATGGATTCTGTTCTGTTTCTCCTAAGGGGGGTTATTGCTGCTCTCCCTGCTCTTATCCATACTCGGCTGCATGGATGCACAGGGAGTTCTTGCCCAGAACAGAATCATACCGCCAATCCTAACTGTATGCTAATTGTCAATTTGACGATAGTGGTCCTGACAGAAATAATTATAATAATAATTATTATTATTATTTACAGATCTTTGTAATATATTTAGCTAAAAAATATCTCACAGAAAATAAATCCCATGTTTCAGCTCCAGGAAGAATTGATCAGACGAGGACTTCCCAGCAACTTCACAATGCATTTGAGAAACTATCTTAAAATCAAACCATGAGAGATAACAACAGAATTTGTGCACACACAAACATGGTTTTAGGGTTTGTGTTCCTGCATTTTGCATGTTCTTTGTCTTATTGATAATAGCAATTTTGAATGTCACATGATTGTCTTGTATTGTATTAACATTTTTTTTTTAACAAATATAAAATAGGCTTTATGTAAACTGCAGGCTTTTTTTTTTTTTTTTTTTTTTTTTTTACAAAAACATTATTAATACAAAGTAGGTTGCTTGTACTCATACTATCAGAACTTTATATATATAAAGTGTTTGTATACAAAATGTTTGATTAGTTTGATTATATATATATAATCAAACTAATCAAACTAATCAAACATTTTGTATACAAACACTTTATATATATATATAAAATGTTTGATTAGTTTGATTATATATATATATATATATATATATATATATATATATAATCAAACTAATCAAACATTTTGTGTCATTGTGTCATTGATGATTTGTTAATTTGGCCCGAGACACTGGGATAGGCTTCAGCATCCCTGTGACCCTACAGAGAACAATCAATTTGGAGAATAGATGGTTGGATGATTTGTTAAAGTTTACTTGGTAATTTTTTAGTCATCAACCAAACATAATGACAAATCTTTTTTATCAGGGATACAGTTGTATTTGTCTTTGTTGTCAGCACAATACAGTACAGTGGAATGATACAGTACAACAACATACAGTGGAGCAACCACTTGAAAACAGACATCTGACGTGACTTACACATCATATGACACAACATTTTGTATATATTTTTTGATTACATGGTAATGTGATATTATATGGTAATATTTACAGGTTTATTGTACACTACAATAAGAAAATAAAAAAATGGTTTCTTTCTTTAGTTATGGACCTCTAAAGTCCACTGGGTTTGATCAAGGGAAAGTTTACAGTAGTAGAAAATAAAAAAATCTTGTCAGTAAGAATAATAGCATCAGTCAGGATTATGACTTTGTGATTTACACAGAGACCAACCAAATGGAGGGCTATTAATAACCAGAGTCTATAGTGTGTAAACTATAAACAAGATAATACTTATTTACATAAGTGTCCTGTAAATTATACAGCTTGCAGACGAAACGCAATAAACACGGTCTTGTTATCTCTGTTTGGGAACTCAGCCGTATAAGACAGTTCTGAGAGATAGTTAACAGAAAAACTTTGACAACACACTTTGCTCAGGCATTTCAGAATGACCAAAACAGCATTTCAGATGCTGAGCAACGACATCGATCCGCGGCTGGTTGGTCCAGTTATGCCGTCCCACGCAAAGTCACATTTATTTTTTGATGTGCATTGAGGAATTTATTCTGTAAATGTTAGGGATGCACTGAAATAATAAATAAATTATTTATTTCAGTGTTCAATGCTCAGGTTTCACTCTCGCTTTAGCCGTCAGTCGCTCAAGGCCCATGCGAACGCTCCACTCATGTACTTGCTCATACTCATTGGAAAAGCAAAGTCCACTCAAACAATGTGCCAACATGAAATTTCTATGTAGTAATATAGTCTTGTTTCTGTTTGCAATTGCCCTACATGGTGTGGTATAGCCGTGCTGTACCCTTTTATTGAATGATCCACTCCTTGCTACGCTCAGCTCACATGCTCTGATAATACCTATAGCTTTAGCTTTATATTACTATGCATTGTTTGAATAATTGGTCAAAAAATAAATCTTTTAAATCTGATTCTGTTGCATAACATTTTAATAATATATTGATATTTAATATGAATGAAGCCTATTTTGTGTAAAATTTTATTGTGTTACTTTCATTAAAAGTGTGGTTACTTTATTTTATTGGATTGTATTTTTTTTTAATTCAGGATTTTTTAAACTACTTAATTTCATTAAAAAGTCTAATATTACTACCATTATACAAAAAAGCAAATTTTTTAAAAGCGTTTTCGGCCAAGATTTTTCATTTCTGTGCATCCCTAGTAAATGTGTTTCTATTATAGTTTATGCGCATGTTTTCTTATCAGATAATTAATCTATTTAACTCAGTTGAGCGCATTTTTACATTCAACATAATTCAGTAATGAAATATATGATTACTATTGTGAATGAGTTATTGAATCATTTACTCAACCAATTTACTCAAAAACATGAAATCGTTCAGTAGGATCTGGTGCATGTATTTCTGGACTCCCATGCGCATTTGTTAATCTGTGAATCTGGAGATTATGGTACTGTTTTCACTATGAAGGTGAGCTCAGTTAGACATTAATTCACATTAAATCAGGATCATTACACATACTGTATGCAGCTTTATCTTTGTCAAAAATGTTGGTTTTGAGTAGCTGAAAATTTGGTGCATCCTTAAAACTGTTAACTTGTATTGATTAGCACTGATGGAGTCTTATCTATTGTCTGCCGTTTATTTAATCATTGTCTGCTATCTATTCGAATATTCAAGAAGGTAAATTTTGTGCAACCACAGATGCAGAAGTTCCGAATACATGTAAATCACATAGTTTGACGTAGGCAACTGCATGGATAAAAATATAAATCCTTTTCATTACTTTAGTTTGAACCGGAACGGAACATCCACTAAGCCTCTTTAACCATTGTTACTGTAGACTCACGATGTTCTGATGGAGTACATTTGATAGGGCAGCTTTGTGATCCAAGTTTCATGATGTCATGAGTGTTCAAAGAAATGATCCGCCCCTTCTTTGCAAACCATTATAAATGTTAAGACGGTGACATAATCTGGCCAGAAAACGGACAGAAACCAAGAAAATCAAAAGGTAAGCTTGGCAAAATATAATTAATTTTATTATTATATAAAATAATATAAAATAATATTTATTATTATTATTGTACTTTTAAATGTATCCATCTACTAGATGCTTTATACAAACCTACATACACATGAGGAATGCTATATAAAAATGTAAAAAAGTACTATAATATGTATATTGTATAATACGTATATAAATCTTACTTCACAGCTATGTTTCCACTGATTATATTATCTGGTAAGCCAAACATTTTCATAAAGTGTTTCATCATCACAGCTTGCTACTCTAAAATCATGATATGGCTTTTGTTGGGCTTCTGCTGGTAAAATTGTTTATTTCCATAGTCTAAAAAATACAGTCTAACACATTCATTATGTTAAATAACATGTTAAATGTGCCTGTTAAACAGGTTTTATCACCTTTACCTTAAGTGTCCCACGTCAGTATGTCTTTGTGAATGAATCCAAGACTTGGGCAGAAGCTCAGAGATACTGTAGAGATAAATACACTGATCTGGCCTCCATTGAGAATGAACAACAGTCGGTCCAGTTATTGGACACAGTGAATGACGATTCCATTGATTTGGCCTGGATTGGACTCTATGATGATCTGAACAGTTGGAAATGGACTCTAGAGGACAGTGATTTCTTCAACGAAGGACGGAAAGACTTCAGGAACTGGTATAACCACGAATCAAATAATTATGGAGGACAAAGTGTGTGTGTGATTATGTACATGGGGATATGGTATACAACAGGTTGCACCAGTTCATATTATCCTGTTGTCTGCTATGATGGTAAGCTGTTCCAATAGAATGTCTAAGACAGTAACCAAAAATGTAAAACAACCAAACCATACTCTCTCTAAACTTAATATGATATTAATATCTTTCAGGAAGAGAAAACGCCAGTGATACTTATGTTAACATTTACCAGTACAAAACCTGGCCTGAAGCTCAGAGTTACTGCAGAGAACATCACACAGACCTCATCAGTATCAGGAATGAGACTGAAAACCAGAAGATCCAGTATTTATTACAGAATTATTATAATTATTATGTTTGGATTGGACTGTACAGAACCAGACTTTGGTCAGATCAGAGCAACTCTTCATTTACTTACTGGAGCACGTGGCAGCCAGATCCTGCAGGATCCTGCACTGTAGTCTCATTTAGTGACTCTGGGAAATGGACAGATGAAAACTGCAATACTTCGTTATCTTTCATTTGCTACAGTGGTGAGTAGAAGTCTGTCCTAATGGCCAATACAGTCAAAAAAGTAGTGCTAAAATCTGACATTTTCTCTACAGTTTTATCTTTGACATCATCACGCCAGTATCATTTTGTGTCTGAGTCTAAAACCTGGACTGAAGCTCAGAGACACTGCAGACAGAATTACACTGATCTGGCCACCATTGATAACATGGAGGAAATGAACAGTCTGATTAACACAGTTAATGGGAGTTACAATGGTTCAGCCTGGATTGGACTGTATGATGACGTAAACAGCTGGAGATGGTCATTGGAAAACAATGATTTCTATCAGGAAGGAGAGAGAGATTTCAGGAACTTCTATCATCAACCGGACAACAGTGGTGGGAATGAACTGTGTGTTTACATGAATTATGATGGCAAATGGTATGATATATCATGTGACTACACCCTGCCATTCGTTTGCTATGATGGTAAGTATGTTTAATTTTTTTTTTTTTTTTTTATGATTTTTCTGTAAGTAATTCTGTGCATATATTCTGGATGAGTTGTATTGTTCATATTTCAGGTAGAGAAAATCCAGCACAGAATTACATCAGAATCACTGATGGGAAAAACTGGCCAGAGGCTCGTAGATACTGCAGAGATCATTACACAGATCTCGCCAATGTGAGAAATCAGACTGAGAACCAGAGGATCCTTGAGACAGCAGGTGGAAGAGTCTGGATCGGCCTGTATAGAAAGAGAACTTGGTCTGACCATGAGATTACCAGTTATGAAAACTGGATAGCAGCAGTTCCCACTTTACCACAGCAACCAGATAATGGTCAATATGATTATAGCCAGTGGGGTTTTCAGCAATGTATTGCCGTATCATTCAACCATTCAGGACGATGGACTGATGAGAACTGCTTATCCAGCATACCATTCATCTGCTACAACAGTGAGCTAATTTTTATATATTTTTTTGTCACTTTAAATTTTTGACCTCATTGTATTGATTCTGAATATATGTTACATTTGATTAATTTTGGTGATATACATTAGATTTTATGATTAAGTGGGTTAAAATTTACCCATGTTGTGACCCCTTATGACAAATCGCATGTTTTCTTTGTGATTTTCAACATAAAGGAACATGTACACATTCTTCATGCACCCGTCAGTATCACTTTGTGTCTAAGATGAAGACCTGGACTGAAGCTCAGAGACACTGCAGACAGAAATACACTGATCTGGCCACCATTGATAACATGGAGGAAATGAACAGTCTCTTTAAAACAGTACGTGGCACTTACTATGGCTCAGCTTGGATTGGACTCTATGATGATCTGAACAGTTGGAAATGGTCTCTGGATAATGCAACATTAGGAGGATTTAAAAGCTGGTTTGTCCAGCAACCAGTGAACTCAGGTGGACAGAGTCTGTGTGTGTACATGTCATATTATCACGGAACATGGAATGAAGCCTTTTGCTACTATAGTCTTCCATTTGTTTGCTATGATGGTGAGAACTGCTGTTGGACTGTTAAACAATTATACTGTATCAAAATATTTAAGATACCATGATATATGTGTTTAAATTTCTTCACCACAGGAATAGCAAATGCTAGTGCAAGTTATGTGTTGGTTTCCCAGTCTAAAACCTGGACTGAAGCACAGAGTTACTGCAGAGAACATCACACAGACCTCGTCAGTATCAGGAACGAGATTGAAAACTACAGGGTTCAGTCATTAGTTTCATATTATTCAGTTGCTTGGATTGGACTGTACAGGACCAGATCTTGGTCAGATCAGAGCAACTCTTCATTCAGCAACTGGAGGACAGGACAGCCAGATAATGCTGGAAACAGTGAATACTGCACTGCAGTGTCATTCAGTGACTCTGGGAGCTGGATAGATGAAAACTGCAATACTGCATTACCTTTCATTTGCTACAGTGGTGAGTAGATCATTCAGACCCCAGCAGAGTCTCGCCACAGATATTTACTCACATATCATATGTACCTCTGGTAGGAACCTGAAATATGTTCATTTATCCGCAGGGGTGTCAAACTCAGTTCCTGGAGGGCCACAGCCCTGCAGAGTTTAGCTTCAACCCTAATTAAACACACCTGATCAGCTAATCAAGTCCTTCAGGCTTATTTGAAAACGAAGGTGTGTGTGTGTTAAAACAGGGTTGGAACAAAGCTCTGTAGGGTGTGGCCCTCCAGGAACTGAGTTTGACACCTGTGATCTATGGCATGGGTTAGGGTTAGGGTGGGTCATTATGATTACCACAGATAATAATCTGGAATCCTTCCTTAGTTTGTAAAAAAAAAAAAAAAAAAAGAGATAAACTTATCTGACTCCATTTTATCACGACCTCGAATTTAGGTTAGAATGCCAATTGGTTATTTGTCATTTGATTATTCTTTTTAACTCTTTACTTATATTTTACCCCATATAAAGAAGCAATGTCGCTTTGAGGTCCTCGCGCATTCTGTTTAACGTGGGTCTCACGATTACAAACTCATCAGTTTTCGGTCACTAAAGAGAGGTAATTGGCTATATACCTGAGATGGTCGCATTCACACGGTTTTTGTATAAACTTGAATTTAAAGTAACTTTTACTGCAGGCAGAGCAGAGGTATGGCGACTACTATACTGTAAAAAAATTCTAACCTCTCCAAGTCAAAATTTTTAAATTGGCCCAACTGCAATTCTTGTTGCAATAGTCTGTTAACATTGGCTCAATGAGAAATAATACGTCAGACTAATGAAAAAATTTAGATGTTATCAGTCACTAGAAATTTTTGATTTTTTTTTTACAGTGTACAGATATAAGTCGACCAACATTACTTCTCTTATAATAGCTTTGGATTGGCCATGGTTTCCCACGTACACTTATCTAAAGTAACATTACTGTAAATTAAAACAGAGGTAAGACACACGCAAATTTAGGTTGGTCAAGCAGCATTCTGCTGTCCTAAACGGAAATTCACTTCTTGACTTTACAAAACCAAGTAGGGGAGAGGCGGGACGATTGAAACGCGGGACGGATGAAACACTGAGATTTTCTTGAAAGCCACTCACGTCATGTACGTCAAATTTCGTCAGCACGTACAGCACGCAATGCCTAACATACTCGCGAAAACATTTCTTCTTTACGTCGTGTCGTTTTGGAGTTAAAGCCGCAAAGCTGTTTTTGAATGCGGTGAGTGAATTCTTTCGTGCGGTACTTTTTTTTGACTGACAAGTTGGATTTATTGTTTCATGTGCCATTGTAATGATAATACAGCAGGTGTATTAGTACTGCAACACACCCTTAAGTGGGCAATATCAGAGTTTTTTAGTTTAAGAGCAAAAGAGGTTTAAATGACAGGATGCGCTGTCGGGACGGTTGAAACAGTGTTTCAACCGTCCCGACCGCGCGTCCTGCCCGTTAAACCTGGTCATAGCCTATACTGTTCATAGATTCATATACTGTTTCTAGACTTGTGTTTCTTTTAATGCAAATTAATTTTCAATTACGCAACACATGCTATCTCTGTAATTATCATCAATTGTCCAATCTTCAATATTCACTAAATTTCATTTATCGTCGTCTGGTTGACCTCGTTTCCTTCATAATAACAGGTTATTCAACTAGCAAACACTCAATATGACTCAAGGAAGAAATGTAAGAAAATTCATTGTAAACTGATTTGTCTGTCTTCGTCAAAATAGCCTGTTAGAAAGATTACAAAATGCGCATAGGCTTATCGCCTATTGTTTATTGGGCGACAGAACAAAAATGGTTAATATGAACCTTTAAATGAAAATAAATTACAAAATATGTTTGAAACAATATGTACATAAGTTACTTGTCAGGTGTTGTTCACAAAAAAAAAAAAGCATTAGATGAATAGTTGCCATTTAAACTGTCATGTTTCATCCGTCCCACCCCTGTGTTTCAACCGTCTCGCACAGGCGGGACGATTGAAACAAAGCACAACTCCCGTTCAAAGTCATATTTTACTTAAATCATTCTATATTTGTACCGAATAACACATGTTACTAAGAGAACACATATGTGAGTTGTTAATCACCAAAAAATTAAAAATCTATCTGTAACCTTATCTTAGAAAACGAAATTTATCTGAAAAGTGTTTCAACTGTCCCGGCTCTCCCCTACACTTGAATTACTGGCAAATATTAGTGCTGTAACATACAAATCCATTTAATCTATTTGGGAAAATAATTTCAGAGCAAGTCAGAATAAAATCAAATGTTTACAATTTTATAATTTCAGGTAAATGTATCATGCCAATTTCATAATCAGTTCAAAATAATCAATACGATAACATCAAAATGCTCAGAGATAAAGAGTAAAAGATGTAGACAAAACCCGATATTTAGAAAAATACATAATGCTGAAGTCTTTGAGGTCCTTCAACATTATGGGCTGATCTAAGTTACAGATTCGTGCCCTGAGCCCTCTTCAGCATCTCCCTAAATCCTCAGACCAAGGCAGTAACCTCTTTTCAAATGTAAAAATTAGTTCACAGTGGGAATTTGCATTAATCACCGTCCCAGACTTAATGGGGACAGAAGTTGATTTACATGGGGGCACACCCACAGCTGTTAACAATTTATCTCTAAACTCTCCACACCTTATTACCTTTTTGGTTTACTTCTGTGGGAATGAGACATTTGTACCAGTCGCACTGAGACATTTCAAATGATACCTAACATGTTTAGTGTTGTATGATAATTGTTCACATTTAAACCATATAGATTTTTGGTAGATTTTTGGTGAATTTCAGGTGATCTCAGCATGAGAGAGAGAAGGAATGGGGGACTGGGGGGGTCAAGGGAAAGAGATGTAGATTAGGATGATGCTTAGGTGAGGCTTGTGTCTCGAATGGTGATGCAAATTTTACAAGAGAGAGTTCAAATGTTAATTTCCAGTAAGGTCCGTTGTCTTCTCAGGGAGTGATTGTTCCTCAATCAGACAGCCTGGCATTTTCTAATTTCTCAAGTCTTACAACACAAAACATAATACTGTTGGTAACCAAATGTACCTGCTTTTTTATTATTATTATTATTATACAATTTACAATTTTATTATGTCAGGTAAATGTATCATGCCAATTTCATAATCCGTTCAAAAATAATCAATACGATAACATCAAAATGCTCAGAGATAAAGAGTAAAAGATGTAGGCAAAACCTGATATTGATAAAAAATACATAATGCTGAGTCTTTGAGGTCCTTCAACATTATGGGCTGATCTAAGTTGAATCGTGCCCTGAGCCCTCTTCAGCATCTCCCTAAATACTCAGACCAAATACTTTTTTGTGGTTAGAAAATAATGCTTTACTTGAATTAAAAAACATGTAGAACATCTGTTCATATTATGATTCTGTCTTGTTTAGTTCACAAACTGCTTGATCATTACTCTCAGATCATTGATCACTTTTGTACATTTCCATTTCCCCCACCTGGCCAGCATTAGCATCATCACACCAGTATCATTTTGTGAATGACTCTAAGACCTGGACTGAAGCTCAGAGACACTGCAGACAGAATTACACTGATCTGGCCACCATTGATAACATGGAGGAAATGAACAGTCTGATTAACACAGTTAATGGGAGTTACAATGGTTCAGCCTGGATTGGACAGTATGATGATGTGAACAGCTGGAGATGGTCATTGGAAGACAATGATTTCTATCAGGAAGGAGAACGAGATTTCAGAAACTTTTATCATGAACCAAACAACAACGATGGGAACGAACTGTGTGTTTCCATAGATCCTAATGGAAACTGGTTTGATTCATCATGTGGCAATACTTTTAGTTTTGTTTGCTATGATGGTAAGACATTTCATTTATATTCTAAATAATTTTTTGGTAACACTTTAGAATACTGTATCTTACTTATTGCATAACTAATAAGGAATTATTGAGGAACTAATAGGTAATTCTTTATTAACACTTAAAGGAACACTCCACCGTTTTTTGAAATAGGGCTTATTCACCTTCTTTCCTACATTTAGATAGGTGGGCAAATGCATTTTTGTCTCAGTGCATGCATTGTTTTAGTTTGACAGGGTCGGCGCTAGCTTAGCTTAGCATAATGAATGGAATCCTTTGTTGCCAGTTAGCATGTCCTGGGTAAAAGTGATATAAAAAAATTTAAAAACCCACCTAATTACTTCTTGTGGCCTGCATATTCACAACAAGTACAAATAGCGATGCAGATTAACACTAGACGATTTCCTATGCAGATATTGACTTGGGACTATATTAGGGGGAAGCACAGGTGAAGCACTGCTACTTGGGCGCAGAGATATCACGCCCAAGTAGCAGTGCTTCGCCTGTGCTTCCCCCTAATATAGTCCTTAATATATAAGTCAATATCTGCCTAGGAAATCGCCTAGTGTTAATCTGCATCACTATTTGTACTTGTTGTGAATACGCAGGCCACAAGAAGTAATTAGGTGGGTTTTAAAAAAAAATTATATCACTTTTACTCAGGACATGCTAGCTGGCAACAAAGGATTCCATTCATTGTGCTAAGCTAAGCTAGCGCCGACCCTGTCAAACTAAAACAATGCATACACTGAGACAAAAATGCATTTGCCCACCTATCTAAATGTAGGAAAGAAAGTGAATAAGCCCTATTTAAAAAAACGGTGGAGTGTTCCTTTAAGTCACTACTGTTAACTACTAAGGAAGATGTGTTAACTAATTAGTAGCCTATGTAATAGAATTGTATGATTGTGTTAAGTTTCAGTTAGTTAATCAATAACTGATGAATTGTCATAACTCTTGAAGAACTATTATTAATTATCTATAATTAATGTTCAAGAAAAATAACTAAGAAGTATCTACTAATGAACAGTCATACACAGTAGTCACTACAATAAACCGTTTTATTTTAGCAGTGGAGTGGTGGATGAAGTACACAAATCAAGTACTTGAGTAAAAGTACAGATAACCCAATAAAATATTACTCCAGTAAAATGATAAACTATTGGCCTATTCATTTTCAAAATTACCTTAGTAAAAGTACAAAGGTAATTACTTGAAAAGTAAAAAGCACTGATCAATGTTTTTTATTTGATTTTCTAGCCAGTTTTAGTCATTCTTCAGCACTAATAAGAAAGATAAGTGCAGACATTTACTAGGCTATATATTGATCTGCAAATAAGCAAACTTTTTATTTAATTAGCAAAATGTATCATAATGTATGATAACTTATCTATTTTACAAAGGTTTAGATAATACCGTTAATAATGTGTTTTTTTACAGTAAGTTTGATTTGAGTCAGAAGTATGTGGTAATTCTGTATTAATTACTAATGAGTTCCCTATATTCTCACTTTAGAATACTGTTCCAGGTTCCAAGTAATTCCTGAAGAATTATCTAATAATTATTTGTTAATTACCAATTAATTTCCTTATATGTTCACTTTAGAATACTGTTTCAGGTTATAAGCATAGACTGTAAAAAATATGGACAAAGCGTCTGTGACGTCACCCATAGACTTCTGAAGAACGGTTTTGAGGCCGTTTATGGGGGGTATGGGCGGCGCCATATTTCAATACAAATGTTCAGAAAGTATAACTTACAGGTATGATGTGTTGTGTCAGATCATGGCCGAGACGTCAAATTTCAGGAATTCCACTCGGCGCAGCCTATGCTCGTTGTCAGCTGTCAATCAAGCTGTCAATCGCGCCCTTATTTGTCATACATTTTATATCTAAATACGATCTAAACTAACGAGTTAGAAAAAAATTCACCCCCCTCACAGTTGTCAGGCACTCGGATCCTATCGAAAAATACAATAAAAGTCCATGGGACCAACCTGTAAAAACATGAATTTATGCTGTGAAAACGGACATTTTAACATGGGGGTGTATGGACATTTGCTCCCTTTTGGGACCTGCCCCTAGCGGATTTCCGATGTATTGCAGTTTTTCGCACTTCCGGGTAGGCTTCATTTTTCAGATCAGAATGTTGCCGCTTGGTTATAAGTAGCCTAATTCCTGGATAATTATTTGATAATTATTTATTAATTACTAATGAGTTCCCTATATTCTCACTTTAGAATACTGTTCCAGGTTCTAAGTAATTCCTGCAGAATTATTTGATAATTATTTATGAATTACTAATAAGTTCCCTATATTTTCAGTTTCCCTCATTCATTGCCTCAAACATGAATTTAACGGTACTCAATGGCATTCTATGCTGAGGAATACACACACACACACAGTACTGTATATAAAATATAAAAACTAATCTGAGGTTAGTTTTGTATGACTGTTCATTCTTGAACCTTAATTAGTAGATAATTAGTAGTTCTTCTTCAAGAGTTATGACAGAATTAATTATTTATTGATTAACTAACTGTTACTTAACACAATCATAAAAATATATTACATACTGATTAGTTAACACATCTTCCTTAGTAGTTAACAGTAGTGACGAAGTAGTTAATGAATAATTACCTATTAGTTCTTCAACAATTACTTATTAGTTATGCAGTAAGTAAGATACAGTATTCTAAAGTGTTACCAATTTTTTTATATATACATAAATCCCTCCCATCACTTTACTATAAGAGTGCAGTAATATGCAATAATTCATTCTTAACTAATGCACAAATAATCTTTAGTTATGTATGATTTGCTATTAATAAAATCATAGATTAATTACTCTTATATAAAAAAAAAAAGGTTCAGTTGGGTTCTACTGTATATGAAACTCTTGGGTTCTTGACTCAGTTTTAAAGAACCCTTTATGCCAAGAAGTTTCTTTAAATTTGTATTTTATTGTATCTAGTGATAAAGTAGGTTTAAGAGCTGTTTATTCATAAAATGTAATTAAAATGAACAGTGAATTAAAAATAAATCCATAAAATTATCCTGTCTGGGAACCCATAAAAGGTTATATATATATGAAGACAGACAGAACCATAGAACCTTTTCTTGTATGGGTTGTATAAACATCTAGTATTACCTCATTGTGTAAATGAATGTGTCAATTACCACAATGGTTCAAAGCCATGTATTTCAACCTCCAGCCGTCTGTTTTAATGAATTATTAGCTAATGATTTGCAAAGATAATATTCTGTTCCGACTTGACTTGTTGAGGCACATGAATATTAACTCATTATAACATAATATGTCATTATGGTTATAGGTTTTGGTGGTGCCTGACAGGCTAGACACCCACTCTGTTTGAGGTTGTGAGACAGTTGCACAGTGAATGTAATGTCAGAGAATGTGTCTGAAGGATGGGTAAATTAGGCTGCACACAAATATCAGTGCACCAGAATCTTAACTACTACAGCTGTTATTAAATAGCAGTGCCCTGCCGCATGTTCTCAGTGTCCCGCCTTTAAATCCTAGACATCAAGCTTCAACTAGAAATATTCTTGTGCCACAATGGGTCGAAGTCATATATTTCAACTTCCAGCTACCTGCAACTGACTCGTTGCTGATGCGGCAATCATTTATGAATGGCTTCGTTCTTATTGAGTCTTAACACAAAATCATCTGTGCATTAGTTAAGCATGAATTAATGCATATTAGTGCACCTGTATTGTAAAGTGTTAACATCCAAGTGGTAGGTGAGACAGATTTGAAAGGTGAGTTGTTTTGCTTATACTGTGTGCACCCGTACTCTCTCATAGTAAGCTACAATACTCTAAATCATGAAAGGAATAGCTGTTTTTTGTTTTAGACTAAATCATAGTATCTGGTTTTGGAGATTTATTGGAGGAAACAAAGTATATGACATGGAATCATCATTTCTAATTATCAGCTGTGTAAAAAAGCAGAAACTGATGCTAAATTGGTTCATATATAAAATACTATTCATGTTTGTTTTATTCTTTATATCTCTAATATTGCATCTATAAATTTGATAGATTAACAAATCAAATGTCTGATTTATAAGCTATTCATTCAGTTTTGTTTTACATTAGGTAAAGAAAACTCTTCTGAGAACTATATCTGCGTACCTGAGGGAAGGACCTGGGCTGGAGCTCAGAGCTACTGCAGAGAGAAATACACTGACCTGGCCAGTGTGAGAGATGAGATAGAGCGTCAACAGATACTGAGCATTACACGTTATTATTATCATGATGTTTATTTTTATGGTTATACTGTATGGATTGGTCTGCACAGAAACAGACTGTGGTCAGATCAGAGCAGCTCTTCCTTCACATATTGGCTGCCATATACTCCAGCTGTTCTTGCACAACCAGATAATGGTGCAAGTGTCCCAGGACAGCAGGGAGCTCAACACTGCACAGCTGTGTCTTTAAAATACTTTGGTCAGTGGACGGATGAAGGATGCTTTGCCAGTTTGCCTTTCTTTTGTTACAGTGGTAAGCTATTATACCTTATTTAATGAAATAAATAAATAAACATCAAGTTACACACAAAACAAGTAAATTGTAAATTCAATATCCTTTTATGCTTCGTCTTCTGTTTGCTTTCTGGTGAGCGTGATGATCATCATATTGACCCACCATTTCAGATGAGTATGGTAGGTTTGTGTAAAGTTATCAATCCAAAATGAACATTATTCAAATTATTACCTTAATGCATTCAAATTATTATCTTGATAAAAATATTTTCCATTTTCACAGTACTGACCCGTTTTGTTTTGCTTTGTTTTTTCCTGAACAGTAATGGGACTGAGAGTGACACTAACAAGTGCAGAATATTTATCAAAGTCTCAGATTGAAGAGCTAGTAATTATACAGGTAAAAAAAATCTAATAAAAAACAATGTCACAATGTGAAAAAATATCATGAAAGTTTAATTAATTAACACCATGTTAAATAGCTCAAAATATCTTACAAAACACATTTTCAGCTCCAGGAAGAATTTCTGAGACGGGGGCTTCCCAACAACTTCACCATGCATTTGAGGAACTATCGTAAAACCAGTCCATGATATCCGAGGACAGTGTTCCTCACACAAAGAAAATGGTTTTAGGGTTCTTTTTTTCCCCTTCAAACTATCAATCCACTGTTTACACATTTTGCAATTCTTATAATAAATCTGTCTTTAAATCCGAGCCATAAGTTAAACACTTTTAACAAATATATACAGCTCTTGGTTAGAAACAATCCAAATACAATTCATCCTTTTTGTGTTTTTTTTTTTCTTTTTTTTTTCTTTTATATTTTCTTTCAGAAATAGAAACTATGCCGTAATGTGCTTTTTTATTTGTTGTATATGTATAATCTAATAAATAATGTTTAAAATAAAAAAAGAGATGTAGATTGTTCAGTATGAGTACAGTATGTTTCATGTCTGCATGTTTAAACTCACAGCAAACTTCATAAGCTTGATTTGGCTGTTTGACTACATGGACTCTGATGTCACCAGCTGAACATATACAAACATTTAAAAAAAAATAAAACTGCATGAAATATTAAGACTTATTTTCAGAGTGTAACAATGCATGCAGGGAAGCTGAAGACAGAAGACTCAGGTTCTCACAAAACACTAAGTTTAATTCTTACTAAAATAGCCAGCAAACTGGCAGTGCAAAGACATCTCAACATAACAGAGACTGGACAAAGAGTGAAGGAAAGGGTGAGGCTTAAATAACAAACTGTAACGAGCTAATAAATGACACACAGCGTAAATAAATGAACTAATAATGACGGTAACCACAGAAACTGAACAAAGGCAGGAAACTGAACAAAAAAACGTGCAATTGTTACAACTGTTTGCTGGAACATCAGAACTCTATTGCATGTCTGCAAAATGTACTGTAACTCACTCAAAACATTTAATACATGCTTCAAAACCTAGTCTTTGTGTCAGTAAATTGGCCAAAGCCACCAAAATAAAAAGTATTTTTGTCATTGTGAGCCATACTGGTCAAAATGTTTAGATGATTTTTCACCATGGAAATATTTGCTAAATACATATTTAATATGCTTTCTACTTTTTATTTGACAAGTCTGCTTTACACTATACAAGAATGTCAGTTTAGTCTAGCTGAATGCTCTTGTGTATCACACTAAGCTTTTTAGATATAGATTTCAGCAGTAAGTAAAAATTTACTTGGAAAAGTCAACACTGTAGCACTCAAAAAGAACATTTGGTCACACTTTATATTTATGTTACTACTTAAAAAAAATAAAAAAATGGGTGGGTTAATGGGTAAGGGAGTAGTCAACAGTGTAATTCTAGATTTATTATTTGTAATTACATGCAGGTTTTTAAAAAATATATAAGTACAACATAAAAACATGTACACAATAAGTGCATTGTATCAAATTATTAATTTACTGTAAATGTTAGTGCATAGTGTGATAGAAATATTTTATGTAATGGGTATTTTCAACATTAAATGTACAGAGAAACGCAGACTAAGGATGCTCAGGTCAAAGGCCATATATACTTAACCAAAAAGTGCTTAACACAGTCATATGACTAGCTCAGATCATTACAAACCAATCACCAGAACAAATCACAGTGAAGAGGACTTGAGTGACATTGATTTTTACTCAACTGTATGATATAAATGTACATATATATTTCTATTCAGGAGACTCACTTGGTTGTTGTGACCAGTGATCTCCCGGCCGTGAATAAAACTTCATTTCTACAAAGAGCAACTTGGGAGTCGTGTCAGGTGTATGCTGCGCAGCTGAGAAACAGATTCTACGCTCAAAAGAAAACAAAAGAACATCAAAGTGTGATTGAGGTAGTAATAGAAGTAGGCCTACTAAAGATTCTACGCTCAAAAGAAAACAAAAGAACATCAAAGTGTGATTGAGGTAGTAATAGAAGTACTAAATATTCTACGCTTAAAAGAAAACAGAAGAACATCAAAGTGTGATTGAGGTAGTGATAGTAGCTTCATCGACGGGACGCCGTCACCTTACTTCAGGGAAGTATTGTATTGTATTTTTAACAACTGCAAGTTGTTAAAAATTGTCTGTGGTAAAGAAGTCAGATTAAGTAGGTTGTATTCATATTAAGAATTTCCACGACAACATAGTTAAAAACACCTAATATAAAGTGGGACTGAACATTTATATTTATACAGAGTAGAAATGTGGTACATGTAAACTGAAAATTTACAGTTGCTCTTTCATTTATACATATTATATTACACTATGTCTTCCCCTAACACCAGACATTCTTACATATATTCCTATTGCTCTTCCACGACAAGCAACTGTGTATTTTTTTTTTTATTTGTAACACATTTCTACAAAAATAAACTGCTGTTGCTTTTTAGGGTTTTAGATGTTCCTGCATGTTCAAAAATGCCAGTGATTGTGCTGGGCAAACTCCATATAGCCTACTGTTTGCTTCCAAACTTGATTGGTTGATTGGTTAGATTGTGATTCCTATTTCACAACAATGGCAGACATTACAAATATTCCATGTCAGGTATTTATGGAATATACATGCATGTCTGACAGATTTTGATAACTGAATGGATCATTTTGCATGTGGAGGCTCATAATACGATAAAAGAATGTTTAGAAGTTGTGAAGAGTTTGACAGTTTTACTGAGAATCAACTCATCAGTTTTGATCAACAAGCTGTGTGCATTTAGATATTGTGCAAATTGTAGATAATTGTACTCACTCTTTTGCACACACATGCCAAAACACATGAAAATTGCTTAAATCAATAAGAAATCCAAATCTGATGTGAACAAGAAACTAATTGTTCAGAGACCTGAACTTGTTGTTTTGAGAAAAAAAAAAAAGTCTAATTCGAGAATTGAGCCAAAGCGATTGAGAAAAACTGTAATAGATGAGTAGAACAACTGAAAAATGAAATAAAAGAGCTGGATCTAATCGATGGCAGTAGATTTTATAAAACAAACTCAAAATCAAAACTCTACAGACTTAGAAAACACGAACAGAAAATCTTTCAGGAAAATCACGATTTTATCACGATTGTTTTTCATGTTGGTTTTACTATTTTGCAAGTGACTGAGCATTACAGCCAAACTAATGTCCCTATTTTAAAAACAAAGCCTTACAAGGTTACAAAATATAAAATAAAAAACAAAATGGCAGGCATTTAAGCCAAAGTGGCAAAGATAAAAATCTTTGTCATTATTTTCTTTGTTATTAAAAGATAAGAACAAAGATACACCTTACATATAAGCAACATATAATATACAAATTAAATAAACAGTTTATTTATTCTGTTGTGAAATGGCACGGACACCAGCACGTTCACCGGCACGGACACCGGCACGTTCACCGGCACGGACACCATGTACAGTACCGCCCCAGTGACAGCTTTTTTTCTCCTGCATTGTTCCTGACAATCTGTTCTGAGATAAGAGAGACTGCTGTTAAACTTCCTTTCACATTCATTTACTTGTGAACAACAAACTCTTTTGTGGGTCACTTTGTATAACAGATGACAAAATACGCATATACATCATACAATCTGTCAACATTGTTTTAGCTGGAATTTATATCCAACACAGTCATTATTTATATTGGAAAACAGAACACACATAGAGAAACACATGGGGAGAAAATCTTTTGAGTCTCTTTGATCTAGAGACATTTGTTCAAACTTGAACCAGACAGGCTAATACACTTTTGAAAAAGTCTTAGTTTTTTTGTGATCACCAACTGCGATGATTGTACAGGACAGATGCAGATATTAAAAGAACAGAAAAATAAATGGCACAACAGTTTTGGTTTCCCCTTTTCCTCTTTCTTTATCCACCTTTTTTTTTTTCTATCGATCAACTTATAAAGTGTCAAATCCAATGCACTTGATCATGCCTGCCTGCTTGTTTTCCAGGTGTCATTTTGAGCAATGGATGCAAAGTGCTGCCTGTAGTTTATTTCAGCTGATTAATTCGACCCACGCTGTTTTTATTTGACATGCACCTGATGACTGATTGTGATTGACTTATTGTGGATGGGTGAGACTTTTGACAAGACTTTTGCTTCAGGGTGTGTTGACACATGTAAGCATATTCTGAATTGCATCTATACATCTGAGAAGGAAACAAAAGTGAAACAAATTCATTGTGACAGACAAACGTACAGATAGACAGACAGACGGATGGATGGATGGATGGATGGATAGATAGATAGATTTGGAGATAAACCCACTCACTCTCGCACAGATTATATTTCACATCTGTTGCCATCAGTGCGGTATAATGAAGTACACGATGAGATGAAATTCAGAAGAGAAACATGTGACAAGCCAGTTGGTGACATTATTTAGACTGACAAAGAGTATTTGCACAACAAATTGGTCGACCCAAAGCAATGTCAAAACTTGACTATGTCAGATGCGAAATTAAAAATGACAGACTCCAATATGCTGCACAGAAGGATGGCAACAAATACAAGGCTTTGAGAGAATATGACAGAGGCTCTGTAAAGGAATCATGGAGCCTCTGTGACAGAATCTTAAAAATCAATACCACCACACAAAGACCAGGAGAAGCGTTGCATTATTAAACCTCTAATCACATGCTAAAGCAGTCCTTTGTGCTGTCGAGATTCATAATGTGCTGCCAGATTCAGTTTTGGGCCAATATTTTTCTCAAATCTCACAGAGCAAATCACATAATAATGTGCTATTTATAGGAACTGAAATAATTTACGCTGTATTGAACCAAATATGCATGCATACACACAAAAAGTCTGTTAATATAAAAAGTTGGCTGCCTAAGAGCTTTAATAATATGATTATCCAAATACAACACCATTGACAGTATACTGACCTTTTCTCAGACATGCATTGGGTTGCTTGCATGTGTGAAAAGACACACTGAGACTCAAATGACACCAAATGAGATTTGCTATGCTCTTCTTAAACAAAACATCTGCATTTAATTAATTCATTTTTTAATCAGGTAGCATATACTATCTTTTTGGAACTACACTGAAAACAAATTGTGTAGAAACAATTTTCACTCAGAAATTGCAAAATTATTTATTAAACATGACATTTTGAAGTAGAAAAACTGAAATAGTAGGCCTAACAAATAAAATCTACTACTTATTTGATGTCGGTACACCTTATAAAGTGTCTACACAAACATTAAAGGGTTAGTTCACCCATATATGAAAGTTCTGTCATTAATTACTCACCCTCATGTTGTTCCAAACCCGTAAGACCTTCGTTCATCTTCAGAACAAAAATGAAGATATTTTTGATGAAATCCAAGAGCTTTCTGACCACCCCATTAACTGCAACGTTATTACAGCTTTTAAGGCCCAGAAAGTAAAGACATCGTTAAAACAGTCCACGAGACTACAGTGGTTCAACCTTAATGTTATAAAGCGACGAGAATACAATAAAAATAATGACTTTATTCAACAATCTTTTCTCTTCAATGTCAGTCTCCTATGCTGTTCCTATTTCAAAGCTTTTAGAAAAAAATCCATTCTCATGCTAAGAAACTGCTGACAAAAAAATATAAAAAAAGAATTATAATTTTAAATATCTTTCTTATTTGACATGCAATGACTCGGGAAGGAAATAAGAGAGGAGGACAATTCTTCTTTGGGTTCCCCTACATGTGAGCTGCATCTGGACCAATTTGTACGTATTTTACGAGGTGGGTAATTCGAATTCTAGATTTGTCTAAACCCTAGTGACGAGTAGGTTTAGGGTCAGGGTCAGGGGTAGGTCATTCGTACGAATTCATACAAATTGGGCAAATCGTAAAATATGTACGTTTAGCAAAAATGTTACGAATTCGTACGAATTAGCCACCTCGTAAAATACGAACGAATTGCCGTGAGATCGGGTTGGAAAATCTCGTTATGGATGCAATAAATTATGTTGACTCATTTTAATCGTGAGAATCTGCTATAAATAATGATGTGCCACTATCAAAGTTATGTTTCATGAAGTTACGAGCGACAACGTGACATACATGTTGCATCTGCATTTTACTTACATATGGGACTTGTTGTGGGGCTTCACGTACAAAAACTTGCTTAAGTTGAGTCGAAGCCCAGAACAATTATGCTTGTTGTATTCTACTCCGTAAGACCTTTCAAATGACATATGACACATGACTATCTAAGCTGTATGATGTTTTTGACATATTACAGTACATAGTACAAAAAAGTATTTCATAAATTATGATTTTTATTTATTTATCAGCATATAACTTATATAGCATATACTTCTTAGGAGTTAATCAAATTGGCTGCATTCATTGTAAAGTTCCGGCTCCAAGCTTTCAAATGACACCTATTTTGTGTGGATCTAGGCACTTCGGGCTTAGGCTTAAAGTATCTTTTCACTATTTCTTTGGAACCACTGACTCATCTCAAATGAAAAGTATTATATGGAGGCCACTGTCTGGCTGTATTACTTCTGCTTTGTGGTCTCTGAGGACCTCATTTCCTTTCTCAGACCCCCACAGATTGAATTTGACTTTGAAATATGTTAAGAACTAATGTAAACAAATGGGAGAGCAGGCAGCACTGTGAATAATGATATTCATTTCCATAGGTTTTTGCTATGGCTGAATGCCAAAGAGAGCCAGCAGTATGACTTTTATGTTATTAAAGTTATTAGTTGGATGAAGACGGGCCAAATGGTCCACAGATCTCAGGCTTCATCTACTTTACTTATGTAGTGGTCGATCAACTTAAAGGTATAGCGGAGGATGTTTTACTTCCTGGTGGGTAGTCTAAACTATTGGTCCTCCTAATTGTCAATCATTCTGGTGAATCAATCAAACTTTTCAAAAAGTGGAGAGGGCGGGTCTTATCTAAAATTTGGAAAGATCCTCCGCTATACCTTTAACACAACACATCAAGACTAGCACAACGAGAAGAGCATTCGGGGGGTTGGTGTTATCTCTCTCTACTTTACTGTATATCGGATCAAATACTACAAATTTCTTAAATATTTCTGTAGTGTGAGATTAATAGAAATAATAAGTGCTTCCCTGTTTTATTTTGTCATGTTCGATGGCTCAACAAAACAAACACATGCACCCCACATGTTGGGTTTCCGTGTTTTATGGGTACATTCATAGACATAAAGATTTATATAACTGTATTTTCTATACCCTAACCTTAACCCTTAACCCTTAACCCTACCCCTAAACACAACCCTCATAAATACTTTCAGCATTCTTCATAAAAAATAAAATAAAATAAAAAATACATAATTTAGTATGATTCATAAGCTGTTTTCCTCATAGGGACCAAAAAAAATGGTATTACCATCCTCGTGGGGACCATTTGTCTTCATAATGTATGTTTGTAGGGTTTGCCCCAGCATTTCAAAGTGAAGCATTGAGAAAAGTAGGGTAGGGTAACCAATGTTTTTCATGAACACCACATATAGAAGTGGTATACCTGTAAATATTAAAACATGTATATAAATATATAGTCTTTTGGAAGTCTCAGGACCAAAAAATGTTCATCCAATCATAGGATGTCCTGCCTGCCTGTCAACGTATGTATTTCCAAACCCCCGCGCACCCTGCTCGCACACACATCACATGAGATCAGTGTGTTCTGTTCCGTAAGGCTATACAGAGTTGTAGATATAGACAGTCACCGAGCGCCACAAACAAACAGCAGCCGTCTTTTACAGTTCCTCCTGAACCAAAACAACGAGCTTAAGCTGTGTTCACGCCATGTCATAATTACCATAATTAAGAGATGGCAACCCGTGACGTTCTACCCTGAGCTGATCTTTAGACTCTTGATTTCTATGACATTTCTATGTCAACACAACCAACGGCGAAATGAATCTGCTGCAGTCAGGTGGTACAAGTAAGAGCTCTGTAAGTTGTTCACGGTCATTATTATTGTAATGATATGTGCTTTGAGACATGAGGTCATTTAACACCGTTTCTCGTGATGCTTTGCTGAATTCATGTGTTTTGAAGGAGATGTGGCTTTGGAGAGCACTCTGAAGGGAGGGTGGGATCTTATGCTTTCAAGGCTAGCTTGCTATTGCTATCCTCTCTAAAATCGTCTTATCTACCTTTAACTGTTTTTGCCTGTTTTTGTGCTGAAATACTATTCGCTAAAGGTGATTTTGTCCTTTCTGCTGTCTTATGCTCTATCCATTTCTTTTTTGCTCTTTTCCATTACTTAGGCTTTATATCACCTCTGTTCTAATGTGCCTCTTTTCCTCCCCACCTTCTGAACAAATGTATGCTCAGAATGCGTGTTTCTCCTGTCTCACACCATGTGCACTGTTACCATGCTGCCCTCCAGGCAGGCTTTGTGTCATTGTGTGCTACTGTCTCCACCCGCCTGTCATAGCTGTGGAGTAATGAATGAATCCATCTCCACATACTGACCACATATCCACCATTGGACCAGATTGGGTCATTTATCATTTTGTGATTGCACAATGTCTATATTTCTCATAAGAAAGAATCTATTCAGTGAGGTCCAAATGTCTGAAGCCACTAGTTAAAATGCATCTATTTTAAGTTTAATTTAAAAATTCCAAACGTTATAGTATAAGCATAACAATTCTAGTCACTTTTAGCCTTCCCCATTTTCTACAGCTTTTTTGGGGCCCTGGTGGACTTTGAAAAGTGCCACCTAGTAATACATTGGTTGGTAAAACAAGCATAGGCATACCAATTCATGCATATAAGTTTTAATGCTTTTTTTTTATTTTTTTTTATAACCCTCACGCTGTCAATTTCATACCATTGGACCATGGCGACTGATTAAAATGAAATGAAACTCCAGGTTTGAAATGCCTCAAATAGTCCCTCCGTTTGATTTCTGGGTGGACGGCATTGCGTGTTTTATAAAACCTGTCCAGCTGGGTGAGTTTGTTTACCTATAATTTCCTCCTCCTGGTGTGGAATCTCTATTAAAGCTCTAAAGGTCAGAAAGAAAAGGCCAATCACTCATAAACAAAATGGAAAAAAAAAGTTAGAAACTGTCCAAAAACATAATTCAAAATAGATTTCTAAAAGGATTTCCAATGAACTCTGTTACATATAATCCTCATATAGCCTGGTGTTTAAATCTCAGCATCACAAACTTTATTGTCTAAAACATTTAACTCACATTTCATTTATTGATTAATCATATTGATTCTGATACAGTTGGAGATGTTTACATATATAGCCACCATGTTAGACAGCTAAATAGGTGTAAAAACATTCATTTCTTTAAACGGACAACCTCTACACATTTATGCATTCCTAAATTTTGTTAACCCACATCAAAAGGGTTGGATTTATATAATACCCAGGATACCTATAAGTTGCTCTCTCCTTATTACCAATGGAAAAATATGTAAAACTTTGTACTAGCTAGCCATTGCATGTTTCATGAATCAAATTCTGTATGCCTGCCTTTGCATGTGTAAACATCAGACTTTTCACAGCCAGTAATTCCTCAGTGAAAACCTGAAAACTCATTGGTTTTGATATGAAATAGAAATACTGTATGTCCATAAGTAATTTATTATCAGTGACCACTGATATAGAAAATCTAATTTCGGTTTGTTATAATGGTTGATATGCATTTTTAAGAGACGTTATTTATTTATTTTGGTCTTTCTTTTGCTTGCAGGGATGGTATATGCATGGACTGAATATGTAATTCATTCTCTTCTTTTCTTTTGTATATAAATTGATTAAGATGCAATTTAGGCATGCACAAGCATTTGCTATTAGCATGTATTTGACCATCTGATAAGTTTCTCTTTCTGTGTTTTGAGCTATCTTATTATTTACGAATTCCATAAAAATATATACAGTATAAGAAAATTTTTTTTTTTATTTTGAATAAATGCAGTTCTTTTTAACCTTTTATTAATCAAATATATTGGGCAGCAGAACTGTTTCCAACACTCATAATAAATCAGAATATTAGAATGATTTCTAAAGGATCATGTGATAGACTGGATGTCACATGTGACACTGAGTAATGATCCTGAAAATTCAGCTTTGCATCACATAAATAAATGATAATTTAAAGTATAATAAATTGAAAACCAATTATGTTAAATTGTAATAATATATCACAATATCACATTTTTTTCTGTATTTTTGATCAAATAAATGCAGGCTTGATGAGCAGAAGAAACTTCTTTCAAAAACATTACAAATAGTAATGTTTCCAAACTTTTGGCCTGTACTGTATACTAAATAATATATGTTTGTTATACACGCCAAACAAACAAAACAATCTAAATAAAGCATAAAACAAATAACAGTCCAAATGCATTTGAAAACTTTGAAAGTCTCAGCAAAGCCACTGAATACAGAGTGGAAGGACGTTTGGGATTCAAAGATTATTCACAGCAAAGCATTTCCATTCAATAAGACATTTTAATCCTCTCAAAAACTATTCAAAATGGGAGCTGGCACAACACTTCAAACTTTGATGTGTTCCCTAAACAGTCTGGTGCTTTATCTTAAAATTACAATTGCAAAATAACACCTCGTATTTTAAAACCACAACATTATCCTTTTTTTTTAAAGACTGGTCACTGGATCATTTGGTATTTTTTATTATATTTATTTATTATTGATGTTGGAATATGATTAAAAGCCCTTTTGATCACCTCAAAGAATCAAAATTGTTTTTTTTCTGGCCAGTTTTACTATTATTTATTTAAACAAAATACAATCATTTTGAGGTGCTTTAAAAAGCAAATGAATTGTCAGAGATCTGGAGAAGTGAGAACATCTAATGTGTTCATTTAAAAGCTTTTTGATTTTCATTCTCGTGGAAGTTTGAAAGCAAAACCCTCACTGAATCAAAAGACTGATTTTACAGATCATGCTCTCTGGGCCGCTACTGATCTCATCTTTGATTGTACAGGGTGAGCATGTAGGCTCAGTAGAAAACGTTTTGATGTAAAAAAAAAAAAAAAAACATACAAAATTAATGACTTTAGTCCTCATAGCAGTATTCTCAATGAGACCTTGAGCATCTCTTTACAGAAAAGAACATCTGTGTATGTTGAGTGTGATCCTTTTGCCTACAAAGATAAATATTTGTATGTATGTATGTATGTATGTATGTATGTATGTATGTATGTATGTATGTATGTATGTATGTATTTATTTATTTATTTATTTATTTATTTATTTATTTATTTATTTAAGTATTTATTACTTACTTACTAATTAACAGGATATTTTCAATATGTAAGAAACTTAAAGAATTCTTTAGATTATGCCACTGCTGTGTTAATTGGTGTTTCTTAAAGTATTGGCAGTCTGGCACTTTTATATCCTAAGGGTTGATTTTTATTAAAACTAACTTTTTCCTTTTTGTTACATAAAGGTCACATTAAAACTTTTTGGAAACTCTATTTCCATGCTGTCATTAATAAACCAATTTTTTTTTTTTTTTTTACAGTTGCCCCAGATTATAAACTTATCTTAATTGTGTGTGTTTTGTGCATGTCTGCATGATCCTGTTGACTTGTTTCTCGGGCATCACTAGTGCAGCTCCAAGAAATGATTCAATAAAGACATTTATTGAGACATAGTCAATACATAATCCACCCTATGGACTTAATAAAAAGAAACAGCCAAGGAAAGCAGTTGATATATGACTTTACTGTTCCTGCTGCCCATCCCCCTCCTTAATTATAATAATATCTTGGTGTAAACCTTCAGTGTAACCAAAGCCTTAGCACACTGTATGAATAATGCAGCAGAGTGCAGAGTATTTAATGCAAACAACAAATCTTAATGCAGGATCGACCTTGCAAAAAACAACAACCTCTAAACTGGTCTTTAGCTAGTCTAGCCAGTCTTTTTCTAATCCAGCACACAGGGCTCTGAAGAACTATACACTGTAAATAAAATAAATTAAATTAAAATAGTTGCTGGTCATTTTCTGCCAGGCCATTATCTGTTAAGTTTACGGACATTTCCCAAAACACAATACAATGTGATAATATAAACCACATAATTCAACATAATTCAAAATTCAAAATAGGGGTAAAACACCTGTCGAAACATCAATACAGAAAATTCCTTCATATTAACACAGTACATTTTGTACTGTGTTAATAGTTTTAAAGACTTTTCTTAGAGTGTAGATATGAAATGTAGGATTTCAGTTATAACCGTCATTGATTATGTGTAATAGAAAAAGATAAGAAAGAAAGTGAAAAGAACATCCCATTGAAGCAAAGGCAATTTTACCCCTTTCATAACATAAATTTTGCTGCTTCTGGACAGAACCTTATCAAAACAGGTTATGCGGAGTCGATTAAGTTGATTGTCCAAATCACATTACTCTCTGGAGGCTGAGCTTGATGAGTTTTTTTTCCTTTTTTTTTTCCAATTGAGCAAGGAACAAAATCTCATTAATACAGAAGGGGTGAAGAGTAGATGGCCCAGGGCTTTGCATTATAGCTAATAACTGATTGACGTCATGCACAAGTATGGTGATTTCAGCTTGGTGATTAGTGCCTCATACTACAGAAGGTGATCGGTCTCTCCATCTCTCTCCATTTTTCTTGCATTCTGCCCTCGCTGTGATGCCTCAATGTGTTTAACATTAGGCTTACATTTTTTTTTTTTTTTTTTGGTGTTGTTTGAAAGACATTTGGCTTCATCACTGCACAACAGGGTGGAATTAATTTAGCATTTTCATTTGTAGCCTTTACATGCATTAACAAACTACAGTGAGTTATTGTTCTGACATGAGATGCGTTATATGACTCTGTGGACCCCATAACATTCACAGCCTAATGCTTACTACCCAGAATGATTAGCTCTTTTTTCTTAGGTTGGCTCTGCACATAAAAGCAATACCTAACTCAGGAAAACAGGTCTTTTACACAAAACATTCTGACCTTTTAAAAAGGAAGCCACGTGTGGATTTGCATAAGATGCATTAAGGAATGGGGACTACCATAATGAGGACTTTGCATTGTCTTATATTGTTTTTATACTGAGCTTATCCTATAATCATAGCCATAACGCTAACCTTTTGGCATTTTTAGATTTTCATTAGGACATTTTTCAGTATTGTTTTAAGGTCTTCACAACGGTCTCAACAAAACAGGCAAATTCTGAGACAATCACACATCTACAGTAATTAAAAGATTAGTTCACTTTCAAAAAGATTTTTGCTGATAATTTACTCACCCCGATGTCATCCAAGATATCCATGTCTTTCTTTCTTCAGTCGAAAAGAAATTAAGGTTTTTGAGGAAAACATTCCAGGATTTTTCTCCATATAGTGACTTCAATGGCAACCAACGGTTTAAAGATTCAAATGTCCGTCTCAATGTAGCTTCAAAGTCTCTACACGATCCCAGTCGAGAAATAAGGGTCTTATCTAGCGAAACGATCTGTCATTTTCAACAAAAAAATTATTAAAAAAATATATATACTTTTTAACCACAAATGCTCATCGTGTACCATCTCTGAGATGTGCCACGCATTGCATCATCACGTTGGAGAGGTCACGCGTCACGTCATCTATCTAAGTTATTTGTCTGTGTACTCTGGTTCAAAAAGGTAGTAAAGGGCGAAAAATTCCATCTCATTTTCTCCTCCAACTTCAAAATCGTCCAACATCTTTTTTTTATTTTATTATTATTATTATTATTTTTTTTTTTTCGTGACCTTTCCAACATGATGACGTAATATGTGGCACATCTCAGAGATGGTACAAGACGGGCATTTGTGGTTAAAAAGTATATATATATATATATATATATATATATATATATATATATATATATATATATATATATATATATATTTATTTTTTATTTTTTATTTTTTAGATACGTTTTGCTAGATAAGACCCTTGTTTCTCGACTGGGATCATGTAGAGACTTTGAAGCTGCATTGAGACGGATATTTGAACCTTCTTTGAACATTGGCATAGTTGGTTGCCATTGAAGTCCATTCTGTGTAGAAAAATCCTGGAATGTTTTCCTCAAAAACTTTAATTTATTTTCGACTGAAGAAAGAAAGACATGGATATCTTGGATGACATCGGGGTGAGTAAATTATCAGCAAATTTTTTTTTGAAAGTGAACTAATCCTTTAAGCTTCATCCAGACACAGAATAGATTCGGCATCCTTTAAGCCACAACATCAACATCTCTCATTATGGGGGTGGGGGAACGGATTCTGACAGCTGGAATGTTTGCTGTCGGATTCTGTTCCCTTACTTACAAAATTAGGTTCTAATATTTATAAAACGAATTTTAGCCAATTGCCGGCGATAGCCTAGTGGGCAGCTCGTTGATATATAGTACAGTTGTGCTTTCAGTGACCAGAGTTTGAGTCCTAGCTCGTGGACTTTTCCTGATTTTGTCTCCATCTCTCTCTCTCCCACTTATTTTCCTGTCTACATAATATCCTATCATTATAAAAGGCAACAACTAATGCCGGTTAAGCTTCATCCACACACAGAATAGATTCGGCATCCTTTAAGCCACTATATCAACATCTCTCATCATATGGGTGAGGGAACGGATTCTGACAGCTGGACTGTTTGCCGTCGGATTCTGTTTCCCCCATGTTTCTCAAACAATTAGGTTCTAATATTTATCAAACTGATGATGGTTAAGCTTTAAGTTTACTTTCAGTTAGTTACCCACCAACACTTTTATATTACAGTGTGGACAAAATTCCGATTATTTGAATCAAAGAAGGTTAGTCTTTTCATGAGAGTGAAGAAAGCAACACAAGTTACAGATGCAGAGCAAAATGTCAGCCAGGGAAAAATTTGTGCATCCCATATCTCAGACTCCTTTTCATCATCCTAGTCTTCATCTGTCCCACTGATTGGGCAATTTGACAGACCATACCCATAAGGCACTGCTGTCTTTGACATCATCCATTAGTAAGCTGACTGCCCACTCTTCATCTTGATGGTGTCTGTCTCTGCTGCTCGGTTTTGACATTTAGGCTTTTTATGTCCCTGTGAAATATGGTCAGTCCATCAGTATTATTCTGATGGAAAAAAGAAAATATGAGAGGTCTGACTTAGAGATTCATATCCTCCTCAACCGTGCTGGAAAAGAATAATCGGAATTTCAAATTCGTATTTTATACGAATTGTCTATTATTATCCTGTTTTGCATATTGTTTAACATCAGTAAACAAAACAAAACAAAAAAACTTTTATGAACTTCATGATAATATTGAACTAAAAGTGTACTTTGAGAAAGTGACTCAAACTCGGCAGTCTTTCAAAAGCATTACAGATAATGGATCTCATTCACCAGACACAGGTCAAAACTAGCATTGATTGAATCAGTGCATTCGCTTTTCATCTCTACATTTTGATTCACCTCATCTATCAAATATTCTGGGAATATGAAAACTGCCCAACTTCATGGTTTTATTTATGCATAATACAATATAATCTGAATACCAAAAAAGCCCATATCATCAGCATAGGCCAAGAGGACAAAGCAGCTCTGCAACATTACATGGCTCTCAAATAGAAAAAGGCTATTATATTCTGTGGCTCAAGTGAGCTGCGGATCACAACTGCTCAGCGAGTCCATTTCATATTAAAATATTCCCTCTTTCTGTCATCCAACCACACACTGAGTTCCACACATCTGGTTTTTGGCCTCTACAGAATCACTTTATGTACTATTTCATATAGGAGGAAAACTGTCTGAGCCTTCAAGAATATTGGCGGTTCTCCCAGTTCCAACAACAGCCTCATAGATGGACCTGAGGTGTGGGATTCACTTCTCATAGGCCATTGATTTCTTCTATAACACCAAAGCAATAGTTTGAAACAGATGAGGTCGTGTTTAGAATGCTAATAGATCCATATGACTAATAGGACTGATTCAGGCTGAGCTAGATCACTATGCAGTCTGTAATAAAGAAACCACAACAGGCCTCAACAGCAGGTCATGTTATCACCCTTAATGGGGTAAGTGCCCATAACCTGTCACACAACTGTACACTGTAAAAAGTGAATAGGCGAAGCACTGCTACTTCATGCGGAGTATTTGAGATTCCTGCAAATCACTCCGCCCAAGTAGTGCTTCGCCTTCTGAGAATATAGTTCCCAGTATGTATATGGTTAGAAGATGGCTGTGTTTCATGTGACCTTGTTATTTGTACACGCTGTGACTATACAAATCACAACAATTAAATAGGAAAATGTTGGCATTATTTTGTCACTTATTGGGAGCAGTATGCTAGCTGGAGCCATTTACCTCCAGTCTTTGTGCTAAGCCATGCTAGTGGTGAGTTACGGCACGCACAGAGATGAAAATGGTATGTATGGACTTATCTAACTCTGGGGGATATGGTGAATAAGCTAAAGTCCCAAAAAGTCAGCGTGTTCTTTTAATTGAGTTACATTGACCCTATATACAATTTCCAATAAAGCTCAAGAGGCATTCGACACATGCATTACGACTGCACCAGACCTATAGAGGGCAGTATAGTCATGATTTGTGTCAGCTGCAGGACATCTGCTCTGAAGCACAAAGAAGAAGAAAATGTTTTTGTGTTTTGCTACTTCTTGCTTATCTGCGAATTCTGCTTCAATGAGAAATTGTGATTTAAGGTTATTATACATCATATATTGCATCAAAGTGAAAATAACAATTGTAAAACAAATACACTAAAAAATATATATAATTTTTTTGCCTCTAAAATTAAAGTAATACAATTTAACATTTTGTCACAACTTAATTAAATATTGTTCAACTTTGTGTTATAATGTGTAATGTAATAATTTATAATGTGAATATTTTTTTGTTGACATTAACTGGGCAGCGGATCTGTAATTTCCAGCATGCTTTGCAAGGGACTGCATTTGGAGAGTCAGTTTAGGGATTAAGTTTTATTGTATTTTTTTTCAGTAAAGGGAAAGATGTTGGTAATTTGTTCACGTTTAATGTTCAGTTATGTTGGACATTTAGAGCTGTTTCTGCTATTGAATTTTGGGGTTATCATTGTGCTGAAGAGTAGCGCTTGTGCTTGGGGTGTGGGCACTCAATGTTCTATGCTAGTGTCAGTACTGACACCAGTCTTTTCTTAGTTGTTCATACATTGTTTGTAATGAAGAATGACACTAATTGATTGAAAATTAAGCCTCAGTAAATTATTTTTAAAATTAGGTTGGATCAAATAAAAATGTAATAAAGTTAAGTTAAACATACTAGAGTAAATTTATTTGACCTAAACTAACTAAATTGTGTTGACCCAACTAAACTGATTTATTTTGAATGAACTAAATTAAATTGTGTGTAAAAATGTTTCAATTAAATATTTTTTGTGTGTATTTACATCAAGGTGAAATAAGACTTTCATCATAAAAAAAAAAAAATGTATATCAAACTTATTAAGTAATTTTACCTTGCTGGAGAAATCAGGTTATATCTACTGACAGTTATGCTTCAGTAGATAATCACAGATGGTCACAGTTATAATCAGTAATCTTAAATAATTTATTCTGTTCAACAAAACCAGTTATTTTAGATGTTACCACATAAGTTGAACTGATGAAACATTTTTTTTTTTTTTTTTTTGTATATAAGATCATTTTTCAATTACCTGTTTCTAGCCTAAGCCTTACCAAGACAGTCTCTGTGACAACATTTCAGCGTGAGTATTATGAATACACGTGTCTGGCCTTGATTAATCTTGTGGCACATATATTGTGGACCACCAACGCAACAGTTCATAATAGAGCATATAATAGTTTAACTGTTGTTATTTTGTGTTCACATTGATTTCAGGAACATTTGTGTCCTCGAGTGACTAACCGGTAATGATGTTAAATGCAGATCCATCCACACATTGTGGCATTTTGACTGCTGCAGACTCCTGACTTATACATCAACACAGTCAATTTGCGCTTAGTTAGGGTCAAAAAATCTCACAACCTCAGGAAGGAAAAACGTTGAGTGAGGAACGAAAACTTTAATAAGTCCCTCCCCTTAGCAATTACTTTGTTGCTAAATGCTGCCATTGTGCGCATGAAGAACAGCAGGCAATCATTTATCCTAATTTAATGGGATTTCACTACAGCAGGTTTTCAATTTGGGTCTGAGCTGCCGTACTGTATGTACAATTTTAATCTTGCCTCGAAATTGTCCAAGGTAAACAGTAATGAGATGGCTATGAAAATAGTGGTAGAAGAACAATAATGAGCTGACATGTAACAACCACTATGCTGCCTATTGTAAGAATGACAAAAAGAAACTGAAAAAGAAGCCAGGAAGTTTCACAGTTATATACTGTAACCAGCAGAATATTCATTAAAACTTTTGTCCTAAGTGAGAAAAGGGAACCGACTGCAAGCGCCCTGCTTTCATTTCACACATAGTAACCAAAAGGGCAATTATTTGTAAAGTGACAGTAAGAAATAGACTAGATCATAAATAAAGTATGGTTTTATAGAATTTCTGCAAATAAGAAATTATTTTCTGATCATACCAAGAAACAGTATTTTATAAATCGTCCTTTGGTGAGAAATGAGAACATCATTAAAGTTACATAAGAGACTAGTTGTCACACTTTGTACTCCAGTGAATATCCCTCAGGGTGGGTTTATTTTTGCAGTTAGTATAGATACATACCTCAAAGTCATGGCAAAAAAGAAAAACGGAATTTTCCTCCATTATTAACCAAGAAAAAAAAAGAAAAAAAAAGGAAAAAAAAAGGATACAGTTAATTTAACACACTTTTTATGACAATGTGCCCCAGTGATGGGTCATGTGATGTCATCACATTATATGGGCTAAGTTCCCACAAAACATATATGTCAAAAATATGATTAATTAGAAAAGTGACAAATTATATATACATATAGTACATTTTAACTAAAATGGCAAGGATATTTGTTTTTGTGAGATATAAGTAAGGCAGTGTAAAGAGAACATAAAAAACATATTAAATGAAGCTTTTCAAGTTGCTTAGAGAACAGTTGAATAATAGATGAGCAAACATTAATGTGAGGATGCTTTCCCAGCTGTATCCAATATTCTTTATTGGATCAGTGTAAAAAATAGCTTTGCATTATAATAGTTTGAAATTTACATATAATAAAGTACATATATTATTACAACCATCTTTCCCATTGGTAATGAGTTCTATTAAAACAAAATTTGCCCTGATTTCATTAAGCCGTGTGGGGATCCCTCTAAAATCACTTAGGACTAATGCACATTACTGAGTCTTGTCTAGTACAGCAGAGTCTCTCAGTTCACATTTTATTATTGAGGGAGTTTATTGAGGCCTTTCAGATGCACAGTGACTTAGCACTTAGAATAGGCAATTTTCTGTCTATTATAAAGCATTATTGACATAAATGACAGTGCACTGGTGCCTCCTGAGAACATGGGGCTGGGAGAGGCATTGTCAGTAAAAGAACATTAGTCTTTATCTTTTCTAAATCTCTGCCCTTCTGTCACTGGGCTGAATACAAATCAAGACAGAAAGAAGTGTCCTGTCAAAGCTTGTGGTTAAATTTAGTTGACAGCAATAGTGTGAGATGATGCGCTGACGGTGTTAACTGAAGTAGACTGTCAATGTTTACACTCAAAAAAATGATTCAAGGCCTTCTTAGATATGACACATTTAAATTGTGTTCACTTTATTTAAATATATCTAATTAGGAATAATACGTATATATATTTAATAAGTCTAACGTAAAATGTATAAAAAGTGTCATCTATGAGATTTATTTTAATTTGGTTAACTCAAATTAATTTGGCTTCGGAGCGCGCCATTTGCGCATGTGCAAGACAAGCTCAGAGAAGAACATGCTCAGAGTGTGTGGACGCTATTTTCTCGTCTGCCGCCGTAAGGACTGCTACGTCGTATTCGTTATTGGTAAGTATTATCTTGTTTGAGTATTTGTAATAAATAATTTACCTCACTGTAAGAGAATGTGTAACTTATATCATAATGTTGAGTGAAATATGCAACCGCAGTGAAAGGTATGCAAGGTGAATTGTTCTAAGTGTCCCTTCGATAGCTTAACTTACACACGCAACGTGCAAATTCTGTGTTAAACCAGTATAACGATTCAGAATTTGACTGTAACTGTGCAAAATTGGTTCTTAACTAATTGGCTTGCTAGCTGGATTGATATATCCGTCATAAAATGAATTGGAGGCTTGCGATTGTTTCGGCGCCAAGTCTATTTTTGCTGCGTCACTTAAGTTACGCTGAATTGGCCACAGTGCATTGTTCTTGATCAAATTTGACCTGCCTAACATCAAATATAAGACATTTCACCATAAAATCATGAAATGAGGTGTTCCGTGTTTCACAATCACCATATGAAATTAAGGTTAAGCGCTGTGGGAGGAAAAATACACGAAAACATAGTTTTTGTTCAAAGGCCAGTTTAAATGATTAAAACTAGAGGTAACGTATATCTCAATATTAATATTTATCATGTAAACTACCTATTTACAACATCATAGCTGAGCTGCCCAAGGTAAATCAGAGCAAGTGACAGACAGGGGTTAGCCTACATCAGTCAGAACACCTGAAAAATGTGACAGAATGGACGATAGTCGTCTGTTTTTGCAGTAAACACGCTATTTGATTAACGCTATAAAACGCATATTTGTTGAAATTATCGATCTATGTATTATGTGAACTCCCATTCGTTTCTCAAAAAAAATAGTACTTTTCACTGTATAGTACCCCAGTTAACATATTTGTCAAACTTAATTGAAGAATGTTGAAATACTAAAGAATATCATGATAACCCAGATCTAAATATTGTAGCCTAATGTTTTTTAAAAGTTGGTCATCAACATTCACAACCACAGTTAAGTAGTCAATCTCTTAATAAATATTAAAAGTATTAAAAATTAAAAAAATTAAATCATTTGACAACATAAAAAATATTAAAACTCGAGACGTAAGAAGCAAAATGAATTATGTTTTCGCATATGATGCGCAGTTTTTGCGTGCATAAGATACGCACTTTGACGGCGTATAATATGCACGTACCCCACACCACTAAACCTACCCAAGGGGTTTACAGTGTGTAAATATGCATGTAAAAAGTCATTTTTGCGTATCAATTGCACAATGAAACACAAAGCATATTCATATGAGTACTGGTTCCCACGCCTAATCAATATCTTCTCTTTCACAGTTTATGAACATGACCAGGTGAACAGCAACCTCCTAGTTACAGTAAGTCATATTCAAATATTCAGATATTCTGATTTACTTGTGTCATTTGTTAAATATGGTATCTAATAATACTTTTCTATTCTTCTTTTTAGGATTGTGAATGTGGCAGTGCAAAGAATGTTCATCGAAACTAGCTAGCAGGTAGGCTATTTGTTGCTGCAGCATTTTAGGCAGACTCGTGTGTGCTTTAGGGGCAGTTTTCGCTATCCATGTCCATACACAGATTGCCCATGCACGTTTAGTACATGGAGTAAGCTTCTTAATCACACATACAAAATACATGCTAAACAGGAAACTCCAAAGCCAGAAGAATTAACAACATTCCAGTGTCTTGTGTGCTCATGCAAGGAGCTAGCAGCAGAAAGAGATTATTTTCAACACATAAATGGACATATCAGGCATAATGAAACAGTTCAGTGTATGTTTGTAGGATGTGCATTTGAAAGTAATATTTACAGGACATTTAACACCCACAGATACCGGAAACACAATCCACATTCATTAATAAACTTCAAACCAATTGTCGTCAGCCAATGCCCATGATAGAGGTGTTCAAGAATCAATGGCCAGCTCTTTTTCAGCAGAGTGAAGTAAGTAAACATGTTATGTAGTGTTTTATTTTAGTCGTTATTGGGTATTTTCGTAGTAAGAAGGATAAACAAAACAAAATTGTTTTTGTTTTTTTCATTTTGAAGGTGAACGCAGAGTTCATGCAGGTCACTACGAAGCCACTGCAATCAATGTTCCTATCACAGCTGGGCCACTTTTCAGATAAACTGATGCAGATCTTCAAGAGCAAAGGAGGAGTGAAGGGGCAAAAGATCAAAAACGCCCTGGCGATCACAGACTCTGTTAGTATAAATGCATGCATTGTCTTCTGTTTTGTCTAGTTATTGTACAGCTTTCTGCATTTGGCTAATTTCAGTCTTGATTTCCCCCCTGCTGTGGTGTGACAACATAAACATCAGGAGAGAGTGCATCCTGAAAGGCCTGATGATCTACCTGACTGAAGATCCAGACTCTTTCTGCAAGGAGTATGTGGTAAGTGATTTTTTTTTTTATATATATAACAACAATTCTGTTAATACTTTTATGTTTTATAATAGAATATATGATTGATTATTATTAAATGCTCAATTTTCATTTCACAATAAAAGATGTATTAGTGGAATAATAAGATTTAGTTTTATTCATTTTAATAAAATATTTTTAATAGTAATAATTTTGCAGGGGGGAGGGTCTTATTTTGTCTTTAGCTGATCACATCATGCCTGGTAGATGTAAAATCAGGGCTTTAAGTGAATAGTCCACCCAAAATGAAAACCCATTTATTCACCCATGTGTGTGCCTTTTTTCATTCCATGTGTAAGCCTTTCATTGTTCATCTGAACAAAATAGAATTTGTAGAAGTTTTCAGATGTGTATGTCCATAGAATGGAAGTAAATGGCAGCCAACAATGTAATAGTAATATGAACTAACAATGAACAGTTGGATTGTTAACTATCGTTAACAAAGATTAATAAATCTTGTAATAAATGTATTGATATTTTTTAGTTAATGCATTATGGAACCATATTGTAAAGCGTATTATTGATATTCTATCAATGTTGTGTATGCCAAATCAAACAGTCCATGAAATTATGCCTGGTTCAGATTACCCGATTTTGTCTCGATCCGTTTGACGTAGGGTGTCGTGGGGATTCGTAAACGACAACGGGTGTCGGGACACAAGATTCGATCGTTTCATCTCATATAGTGTGTCATAGTGGGCGACAACCGACGTTGCATCTGCGATGCTTCACGCCATCACGACAAAAAGACTAGCGTGTTTAATTTTTTAACGGTCCTCCACGACGGGTTCCGTCAAGAGTGAGTGAGCCTATGTGAGCGAGAGTGAGTGTGTGTGTGAGCAACAGTGAGTGTGTGTGTGAGCGACAGTGAGTGTGTGTGTGCGAGCAACAGTGTGTGTGTTTGTTTGTGTGAGTGTGTGCACAACAGTGAGTGTTGTGCGAGTGTGTATGTGCGTGAATGAGTGAGCGAGCGACAGTGAGTGTGTGTGTGCGTGAGTTTGTGTGTGTGTGTGCACGAGTGAGTGAGCGAGCGACAGTGACTACGTTTACATGCAGCCAATAACCCGTTCAAAACCGGAATATTAGCAATAACCCGGTCGCGCACGGCCATGTAAACACCGGCAAAAACCTGGATATGCTCATATCCCGGTTTTTAAAAACCCGAATATGACCCCTTTTTTAACCCGAATATTTGGTCATGTAAACGCGTATCGGCATATCCCCATCAAAAGGAACAGTGACTACGTTTACAAGCTGTCAATATTCGGGTTATGGTCGGGTTAAGGTCACTATTTGGGTTTCTGAAACATTCGGAATAACCCGTTTACATGCGTGAGCAGAGAGAGAGTTACTCCTGTATACATGGAATTTGTAATCAATTGGCAATATCCCGATGTAAACGGCGACGCACGGTTAGCGTCTGGAAGTACGGACAACCTTAAGACGCAATATGCGTAATTTCCGATTCTTCTTCCTGTATCCAAAGACAATAACAGCAGCAGCAGCACGCGATAGTGAATAGTTCGGGGCAGATAGCGATCGCCTTTGTTTGCGCGCGCCGTCTCTACTCAAAAGACCAAGATTCCTTGCGAATAGAACATGCGCAGAACACAAATCAATGTTCCTTTTGATGGGGATATGCCGATCAAACGTTTACATGACCAAATATTCGGGTTAGAAAAGGGGTACCCCAGGGATCATATCCGGGTTTTTAAAAACGTTTTTTGCCGGTGTTTACATGGCCGTGCGCGACCGGGTTATTGCTAATATTCCGGTTTTGAACGGGTTATTGGCTGCATGTAAACGTAGTCACTGATTTGTGTTCTGCGCATGTTCTATTCGCAAGGAATCTTGGTCTTTAGAGTAGAGACGGTGCATACAGAAACCCGCGTGCAGTATACCGGAAGTAAACAAGAAGTAGAGGTAAACATGGCGAGACGCAGCACAGCACCACACTTTTGGAGCGAGGAGGAAAGCGCAAACAAAGGCGATCGCTATCTGCCCCGAACTATTCATTATCCGTGTGGTGCTGCTGTTGTTGTCTTTGGATACAGGAAGAAGAATCGGAAATGACGCATATTGCGCCTTAAGGTTGTCCGTACGTCCAGACGCTAACCGTGCGTCGCCGTTTACATCGGGATATTGCCAATTGATTACAAATTCCATGTATACAGGAGTAACTCTCTCTACTCACGCATGTAAACGGGTTATTCCGAATGTTTCAGAAACCCAAATAGTGACCTTAACCTGACCATAACCCGAATATTGACAGCTTGTAAACGTAGTCAGTGAGTGTGTGTGTGTATGTGCGAGTGAGTGTGTGTGCGCGAGTGAGTGTGTGTGCGCGAGTGAGTGTGTGTGCGCGAGTGAGTGTGTGTGCGCGAGTGAGTGTGTGTGCGCGAGTGTGTGTGTGTGTGTGTGAGTGAGCGAGTGTGTGCGCGCATGAAGAGAGTGAGTGTGTGTCGAACGAGAGTGTGTGTGTGTGAGTGAATGTTTGAAAGTGAATGTGTGCGTGTGACGGCACGCGATGACTGGTCGGAAAGCAACGTGTAGTCTGACATGTTTCTTGTCCACGACATGGCAAGATTTTAGGAGTCAAAATCGTGTAATCTGACACCGTGACTATCGTAACAGACACAAAAATCTTGTAATCTGAACCAGGCATTAAGGAAGATGTTAAGTTTCAGACTGAAAAGTAGCAATGCAATTTGCTGATGACTTTTAAAATATAAAGGGTCAAATTCACCTGGGCTTAACCAAAGTGTTTTGTGTTTTGTCCAGGCCACTGAGGATGCAGAAAATGAAACCCCAAACACAGTCATGAACTTGGATGGACATAGGCTGATTGCAAAGATCCAGCAACTTAAAATCAAGCTGTTTGCATGAGATAAGCACTTTTTTTGAGAACACAATGAGAATGATTTGAGAATACATTGTTGTATATTGAGTCAATACTTATGCACGCACACACACCACACAAATGTTTTTTTGTTTTTTTTAAACACTCTTACATGCTTTTTCTTACACACTTTTTGTGTGTATTTCTAGTTAGTCGTTCTTGTCTTTAGGGATAGTTCACCCAAAAATGAAAATTCTGTCATCATTTACTGATCCTGGGGTTGTTCCAAACCTGTATAAATGTATTTGTTCTGTTGAACACAAAGGAAGATGTGTTAGAATATGGGAAACTGAACAGTTCTGGGCCATCATTGACTTCTATAGTTGTTGTTTTTTCTTCTTCCTACTATGGAAGTCAATGGTGGCCCAGAACTGTTCATTTTCCCATGTTCTTTAAAGGGTTAGTTCACCCAAAAATGAAAATTCTGTCAGTAATTACTCACCCTCATGTTGTTCCAACCCCGTAAGACCTTCGTTCATCTTCGGAACACAAATTAAGATATTTTCGATTAAATCTGAGAGCTGGATCACTCCTCCATAGGCTTCTAAGGGAATGAAACTTGCTGGCCCAGAAAATGTATTAAGATTGAGCCACTGTAGTCATTTGGACTATATTAACGATCTCTTTAAGTTTATCAAGTGATGAAAATCCTTTTTGTGCGCAAAAAACAAAACAAAAATAACAACTTTATTCCACTATTCATTTCCTTCTCTCTGGGCTTCTCGTCGCTTGATAAACTTAAGATTATTAACCCTTACGGGGTTGGAACAACATGAGGGTGAGTAATTACTGACAGAATTTTCATTTTTGGGTGAACTAACCCTTTAACACATGTTCCTTTGTGTTCAACAGAACAAAGACATTTGTACATGTTTGGAACAACCTGAGGATGAGTAAATGATGACAATTTTCATGTATCCCTTTTAAGACAAGCCATTATGTATATGTATATATGATTCTTTATTTTGTTTGTTTTTAGTAGTCAAGTTTTTGACTTTGGAATTCCATAAACTGTTAATGTGCCACAAAGGCAAATTTCCAGACTGGAAAAAAAGGCTTTAACATGTGTACTTGTACTTTTCACATTAAATAACTATTGAGTTTTAAATAAAAACATCTTGATCAAGATTTGTCTTGTCTCTATGGTGTACAAAAGAAGGATTTCCTAATTTATTTTTCAATTAAATGTTTTAATTTAAGTTTAGGAAGGATACAACTAATTGTATAAATGTATCCATTTCATCTAAACTATTTGATCAATTTAGTTGGACCAACTCATTTAAGTTGGTCAAAATTGAGTTGGACCAACTCATTTAAGTTGGTCAAAATTGAGTTGGACCAACTCATTTAAGTTGGTCAAAATTGAGTTGGACCAACTTAATTACATTTCATTGCATGAATTCGTTTTTTATGAGTTGGGGCAACACATATTTATTGGATGGAAATCCTGCCCACAATTAAATTGAGTTTGTCCAATGAGTTATTTTTTTGAGTGTAGGTGAAGCCCAATGAGCTGGAGAATTCAATAGAAGAGAAAGGGCAAAATGTAACTACTTAACAACTAAAATCATTATTATTTGTCCGGTCAGTCGACTGTCTTCAGCTATAAGGACTCAGCAGTGTTCCTCCATTTAATGCCAACCAGGTAGTTAGGAAAAATTTCAATTCATGAGATGGAATTTGAGTTGAATTGGTTGAATTGCAATTCGATAGTCACCTTTGACCAAAAAATTATAAACAGCATTTTTCTTACTTGATTAGACATAGGCTTTTCTTTTAAATATCAATCAGTCTTAAAAATGTCAAATATCAATATTGGTGATTTCATTTATAAAGTTAATTTATATGCATTATATTTGTATCGTCCAGCTTGTCTGTGTTTATGACAAATTACTCTTTCTTCAGGTTACATCGTTACACCAATAGGTGGTACACCAAGTGATAGTCTTTATGAGTAAATCATTTCATTGTTAATTCAAATGAATCGTTCAAAGACGCTGATTCATACCGGAACGAAACATGCGAATGTTTCCACCAGACTGGAACATGCAAATGTTTCCACCAGACTGGTTCACGTTCTGGCAACGCTATCTCACGACCAATTCGTAGGAATTTGTACGAGTGATAAAAAGGTGACTAATTCTTACGAATTCGTACGACCTCACTCGTACGAATTTGTACGATTTGTCTAAACCCACGTGATGAGTAGGTTTAGGGGCGGGGTCAGGGGTAGGTCATTCGTATGAATTCATACGAATTGGGCAATTCGTAAAATATGTACGATTTAGCAAAAATCATACTAATTCGTACGAGTGAGGTCGTATGAATTCGTACGAATTAGCCACCTCGTAGAATTCGTACGAATTGCCGTGAGATCAGGCTGGTTCTGGAGAAAGGGCCTGTTCTCGGCCAGGCGAACTGGAGCCTGCCACAAACTGGCCGCTTGTTTCCTCAGACTTTAGGAAGGAACGGTCACACAACACTGGCATGTGTTGTTTACCTGACTATAACCAGTAAAAAAAAAACACTGCGTGTCCCGGTCTTTGGTGAAAAAGCGTAAGTCATTGAGTCATTCTCTCAACAATTTGCTCTAAAACTCGAAAATGGGAACGAAATGATTGCTATATGCCTGCCAAATCAAAGCCATGCTTGCTTGTGTGATATTGCTAAACTCTAAAATGCATGAACAAAAAAACTACACAAATGCATAAAGGGGGTCAAAATGACCTGTATTGGATTTAATGGTTTCTTCTTGTTCTTAAAAAAAAAGGAGTCCAATTACTGAAATAATTAAAATATTTGATTCCTGGTTGGTGACGTCACCCACCTCTGACGTCTTGTCACACCATTGGACTGATTTCACACGTGCTTCACAGCGCAATCACCCAGAGCGTTCCCACAGGGTCAATCGACGCAGCGCAACACTTTTACCCCACTATTCTATACCTGTTAGGCACTTTATTTTCACTTTTTAAATATTTTACTTAATTTTATTCAAATTCAAATGGCAATTCTACATACTGTTTGCTACCTCAATTCAAAATCCATTCTCTGAATTCTGAATGGCACTGCAGGTGAGGATGGGAAAGGACATCTCTCACCCTAGGGGAGTCTCTGTGATTCAGGGGACCAAAAAATAAAAGCAATTGCTTATCAGGTACTGAAGTGAACGAGGCTAGAGTCAAAGAAGGCTATTAACAAATGGATCTGATATAAATGCAATTTTCAGTTCATTTCAGCAGGAATCATGATGTATAAAAAAATAACCCGAATCAGTTGGCAAATAACAAACTGTTCATTTCTAATCTTTTTTGCAGATAGTTTAAAAAGATCTTTTCCACTTTGTGCCTTTCATTCTCTTTGAACACTGTGAGTGAATAGTGGTCCCCAAACTTAGTCTTTTTTTTTCAATGGATGGGGCTCTTTTTTTACTTTCCTAGGGAATCAGTTAGTCATAAATAAAACATGAGACAAGATAAGATAAGCAGCGAATTACAATTTGCCAAAATGACTGAAACCTGATAAAACATTAAAACGAAGCGCTTTATATAAGCATTATTTATGACAGTATTAGCATACGTCCTGAACAAAGATTCAATATCAAGGGTCAATCCGGTCATATCAAGTGAAATGAAAGTTTTGGGGTCTTTTTGAGTACAGCATTTTGGTTTTCTTTAACACCCATTGTATTTGGCATTTGTCCAGCTTTATAATTATTTTTTAACCATAACTCCTAGAACTTTCATTCTCACCAGGACGAACATGGACATTTGCATCATGTGAGATGTGATTGTGAATATTTATAACTTAAGATAAAGACTGGCCTAGCTGAAGTATTTAATACTGATAGATGAATGTAAAATAAAAATATTTTGAACTTGCATTCAGTAGCTGACAGCAATAGCTACATCCTATTGTAAAGTAAACAAATATTTTCACAATTTGCATCTAATGAATTTTATTACAAATCTGAATGATGCAGTTCCTGCAAAAGTTTGGCAAAAATAAATCAGATTAAAAATATCATTAGGGTGCACCAAAGCAGCGAGAAGGAAAATATTCTAATGATGTTATTATGAGAAATGTAGTGCCAGATAAAAACAAAGTTGCAATTTACACCAAAGTACGGGAACTATAGTAACTGAACCCATGCACAGTTCCTAATCAAAACACGTACTAACACAACAGCATTGATTCGCAGATGGTCACAAAAAACACTCTCAGATAAAAAAAAAATTAAAACATTTTTTTTATATATATATATATATAATACTATTGTTTCTTCATTGCTGTCATAAAAAAAAAAAAAAAAAAAAATATTTTAAATTTATTGAAATCATATTCTATTAGACAAAAGACACTGCAGTTTAAACAAGCCAAGATAATTATTTAGCATCTTCGTATATCTTCTTTTTATACTTCTCAACATAATGTAAGACTTTACCAAAAGCTAAATGGCTAAAAGCTAAAAATGAGATATGCAGTCTCTGGAATATTGAGATATAACAAGAAAAATAAACACTACATAAGTGTATAAAGGTCATATTACAGGATTTTGTTTTTGGGGTCTACTAAAATAGGTTTTCTTGCTTGAATGTTCAATAAGCACATTATTTTTCACAAGTTTTACATTGTTGCAGCACCTTTAATCCCAGTCTGTCTGTAACACTCTCTTTAGTTCCAGTCTCTATTTAGTACTGTCTCCAGTGCTCTGATTGGTTGGCTTAACCAGTTTGTTGTGATTGGTCAATCGCATTTAGCGTGTTTTGGAAATGCCACGCCCGTTACCATATGGGTCAATATCACCATAATGCCTTTCAATCCTCACAATTTTTTTTTCTTAATTTTCCATTCGCTTTATGTCTTGTCATAATAGTAGACACTTAAGTATATAAGAAATATTAGCTGAGCTCCCACACATTTCTTTTAGATAATTATGGGCCATTATTCGGAGCATAAACCATAAGATATGTCAGCCCGTTCTCATACCCAAATCGTCACTTTTTCGTCACTTTCAACCATGCTTCAATATCCGACGCACAAAGCACCCTTTAGCGTCCATATGAGACGCATAACCCTACCACATACCTAAACCCATAGACATGTATAGAAAGGCTAGATGGCTCAAGGCGGAGTCAGCTGTGTCGTCACTTGGCGGCCATCTTAGGTCAGGAGACTGCGCTGCTGCTCCTTGCTGCTGTGGACGGAAGGTGAGTGACATACGCCAACTAAAATGCTCGTAACTTGCTGAATTCTTGACGGATTTACAAACGGTTTGGTTTATTACAAACTTTATTAACGTGGCTATGATTTGTGCTGATGCCGTTTGTGGCTATAATTTTTCACAAGTATGCAGTTAAATAGCCGCATCCCTGACGTTTATGACACACCAAGCCGTTTGAAAATCGGTTGAAAATTGAGCAAAATATAGTTATTTCAGCACTACATGCACAATAGACTTTAATGTTATAACTGGACGAGCGGTCCTGTCCTAAGATGGCCGCCGTGTGACGTCGTCGGGTCCCATTGGCTCTCAGCGCCGGTAAGCTATCTAGCCTTTCTATACATGTCTATGCCTAAACCTACCCATAACCGAAGCGTCACATATGGACGCTAAAGGGTGCTTTGTGCGTCGGATATTGACGAACTTTCGAAAGCGTCAGTTACATGACGCCTAAACCTACCCATAACCGAAGCGTCACATATGGACGCTAAAGGGTGCTTTGTGCGTCGGATATTGAAGCATGGTTGAAAGTGACGAAAAAGTGACGATTTGGGGGTGAGAATGTGTTGGATATGTCCACCCTGTCATGTGTATGTCCAATCATGTGTTTAAACCACTGATCTATATAAATGACTGGATTGCACATGACGTCATAAAAAGTGAAGCCACCTCGCCGTCATATTGGTATTTATAGTATTCCCTCATATTGTATTGAATTAATAGAAAATCATTAGATTTTTATAAGAAAAAAATGACCTAAGGAGTCAGCATTTTTATACCTGAAGTCTCCCTGTACATTCTTACAATGCAAACGCACTAAACATTTAAATGGTTATTTGTTTAAAGTCGGGAATTTCCTCTGCTTATTAAAAGTTACTTTCATCTTCACTGCAGTCGTGAATATCAGCTGACGCACGAGACACCTCAGCATTTATATAAAAAATTATTCTTCTGAAATCTGAATACAGATTTATGCTTTGTAAGGCATGCACATAAAACTTAATTCGTTATGTAGAGCAATTCACTGTGGTTATGTAATTATGAAAAAGAAAGAAGAAGAAAGAAGTCAGAATTGCAGGATATAAATTCTCAATTGCGAGAAAAAAAAGTCAGAATTGCAAGTTTATATCTTGAAATTCCGACTTTTTTTTCTTAGAATTGTGAGATATAAATTCAGAATTGCAGGTTTTAAAAGTTCGATATAAAGTGCAAGATATAACCTCCCATACTGAGTAAAAAAAAAAAAATTAAGATAAAGTCGCAATTACCTTTTCTTTTATGTTTTATTCTGAGGCGACTGAAACTGAACTGAATTAAACTGAAATTACTTTCTTCTGAAGCTACAGTATACCTGAGTGTCAGAATCAAAATGAACATTTAAGTAAATTAAACTTAAAGTAAATTAAAAACAACAACTACACATTTTGTATTTCACAAAATCTAATGGAACCCTTTGAAATTAGCTTAATAGGACACACCAGTGTATGAGTTGGTGCAGAACGTCTCTTCATGAAAGGCACACAGTGATCCTTGAAGAAAGGCTTCACATTCAAATAAACATGAGCGCAAAGGGGGAAGAGATACTGTGAGAGGTGGAGTACAGAATTTATTTGTGAAATATATTGGGCCTTCTTATTCTAACACGCTGCGATACCTTGATCTGTGTGGTGTGTTTGTGATAATGGGCTTCGGTGAAGAGAACGCTTCTCAAAGGGCCTTGTCCTCCACACACCCTAGGGTCTGTGTTCTGCTCATGCAATCCTTACAATTTAATCATGAGCTGATGCTACCACTATGATCCTCGCTAATGAGAACACTGATTATTCAAACAAAATTCAGCAAAAAAATTTAATAAATAAAATACGGCATAAGGAGCCTTAATGACTACAAACACAAGCTGTTAATTTAGTCTCCTACCCTTGTTCAGATCTATGAGACAGATGGAGAATTGCAGGGGTCAGAGTACTCTGTGTTTGATAAACCCCTCAGCTTGTAAAAAATATTACAAGAAGCTTTTGAAAATTGGTTAAAATGCACGCTTTGACCAGTTTTGTGATCTCTTAAGCTTTCATTTAAAAATGTTAATGCTGTTTCAAGAAAGCTATAAGCTGCCTTGCTCCCTTCATAGGCAGCTACTTAAATTGAACCTCATTAGTGACTGATTTGGAACGCTCTTCATGGGCAGCAAACTCGATTATCATATTATGCACTCAGAATGTGATACTAGAATCATAATACAGGGGAATAGCCATAAATATACAGTAGCATGCATTAAATGTAGGTAAAATAGTCAATCATTCTAGTTTTAAAACTAATTTTATCACTACTTTTTTATAATTAACATTTCAGATTTTTTTTTTCTCATCACAGTGCATAATGGAGACATTATTCAAAATATCTTCTTTTGAAGTGATACTATGAGGGTGAATGAATAATGATAACATTTAAAGTTGCCTGCCTTTTGAAATTGTCAAAAGGTGAAACAATACAGATGAAAACATCAAAGATATGCCAAACATCACAAGAAAGCACATGCATTGTCTGTGACATGATCTATTAAGGCATTTCTATGCTCAGGCAGAATCAAATGCATGGTAGAGGATACCATAGAGCATTGTAATACATTAGTATATTTCACTGATGTCATTATGCCTATAAAAGTGTCTCTCTGGGGTTTTAAGTGCATTCTTTTAAAAGATGTATTTTCCATATTTTGCTGTGAGTTTAAATACAGTCTTATATCACTATTAAAGGCTGTGCTTCATGATCTGACAGCATGTCTTGTTTTAGGATGTATAGTGTATTAAGTAAGAATAATATGTATAATATGAAAAAGAGTAATATGCATATATCACATTACATGTCATGTACTGTGGAATTTTTCACATAACAGCATTATAGTTGTATAGTTTGGGTGTTAAAAAAAATCTAACAACTGCCTTTGTGACTCAATTAAGTCACATTAAAATGTCATTTAAATTGACAGGTAATGACTGCTATTGTATCAAAGATGTGTAAGGCAACATTTCAAAGGTTTGGGTTTAAAAAATCGAAATAAATTAGCAAAAACATTCATGCACTAATATTTAATGTATGTGTTTTCGGGGTTTGGGTTCAGGTTCTGAAAGGAAAGGAAAGGAAAGGAAAGGAAAGGAAAGGAAAGGAAAGGAAAGGAAAGGAAAGGAAAGGAAAGGAAAGGAAAGGAAAGGAAAGGAAAGGAAAGGAAAGGAAAGGAAAGGAAAGGAAAGGCCTACATTAATTAAATTAAGCTTAAAATCAGATTGTTTATTAAAGGTTTCCCATATGGTGCATTAGTATACTAAGAGCTTCATTAAATGCAATATTCCCAGATTTATTCATGTGTACATCCACATTTTACACATTAATATTTCCCAGGCTGCAGCAGCAATCAATTATTAGCACATTAGCACAGATTTTTCAGTGTGTCTTTATTTTCTGCCAACTGTTGTTTACCATGGAAATGTCAGTCTTATCATATCTGCATAAGTCCCCGGTGTAAATATGTAAGCTTCACACCTGGGTTGAAAATCAAAATAGCATTAGTAAATAAGCCAGAATGATAATTAATCTTTTCGCCTTGGCATACTCAACCATAAGGCGTCCAAACTGCATCAGAACAGAACAAGGACCCAGTATTGCCACACTCAAGGAGATTTTCCAGAACATTCTAGTTATTATTGGACATGGAGATAATGGTAGAATGATCTAAAGCATGCAGGCAAACAAATTATGAGTGCTCAGGAAACAGCAGGATTTTAACTGGTGCTAATTTTGATGAATTATGAATGCTGTGTGCCTTTAAATGGGCCAGCTGTAAGAGAGAGGAACAGATGGCTTGTGACAAACTAAATGCATGAGTTTGGACCATTAGTGGTGAGGAACTCAGATAAATATGCTGCAAGAGAAACCCCTCAACCTTTCAAATGTTATTTAGAAACCCATGAGCTTGACATATTAGTGTCAGGAATCATTTTTAATAAACAGTCAGACAAAGTTTGGATCGATCGAATAACGGGAATCTCAACTGTTTGGTCGCTACCAACAAATGGAAGATCACTACAAATTAAAATAAAAACATAATACCAGTCAAATGTTTGTAATAGTTTATTTCACAGTATAATAAATCTCATTAATATTATTAAATATTATTGACATTATTCATCTTTTTGTCAGAAACGTTTCTTGAGCACCAAATCAGCATATTAGAATGATTTCTGAATAATTTCAATTATTCTATACTTTTGGCCTGTAGTGTCTAACTTTTAAAAAGAAGGACATTGAGATTTTTTTTTACTTTTATAATATTTATGTCACATTGGATAAAAGTGGTTGCTTGATGTATTGTACAGACCATGAAAGGTAGATAATACAGACACAAAAAGAAAACATGGTCCATACCACTGAATTGTGCATTGAACTATAATGCCTGATGTCAGCAAGAAACCATTCAAATTGAAGAACATTTGTGTTTACTTTTTATGCCATGTTGAGGCGCTTGCTTGATTTCCAATATGAATTGGTTGAGAACCCTTGTATTTTTATAATAAATTCACAGAAACATATAGCTACTCCTTAAATTGTATTCTGGGAAGCACAGAACATGTCTGACTCATCCTTTATAGAGATGCTATTGTGCCTCACTTCAAATAACATTCAATCCATGCACACTGCATGACTCTGCAAAATAGTGGTTTACCTGTTGTGGCTTTTAACTTTTCCCTTTACATTTCTTCTCCACATTTGAAGAAATAAATTTCATTAAAATCACCCTGCAGCATGGGTGAAACTCCTCTCTTTCTATATACACATGCCCAGCCAAAAAATAAAAAGTCGCTGTTTGGATTTAAACAGGCAAATGCTTAAGAGTCTATGATTGGATCATTATTGGAGTGATTATTATGTTTCTGGCATGTTATATGTGTGGAAACCATTATGTGTGTGTGTAGCTCACACATGAACTGGCACCTCTGAGTCCAGACCTTAAATTCATTGAAAGTCTTTGAGATGTGCTGGAATAGACTTTACAGAGTGCTGGACTCTTGCATTGTCAATTCAAGATCTTGACCAAAAATGTATGCACCTCTTGATGGAAATAACATCACAACATTTATTTCCATCAAGAGGTGCATCAACATCAGCTTTAAATCAGCCCATGCAGGCTCAGTTTCGAAAAACGTACCTGTCGCAACATTTTTGCAAAACGCAAGATACTGTACGTTGCGTCGTGCACTTTTCGTGACAGTTTCAAAGTGAAATGTCCATTGAGTGGCCATAAAAGCGTGTTTAGTTTTTTTCCGCAACAGATGAATGTGAATATTGCAATGTTTTATTACGTCGGAGTTTGTACGTATAACTGCAGTTCCCTTTCGTGGTCACTCCGAGTTACGTCGGATGACGACGAATGGGGTTTCGCTTAGAAAGCCTATTATCTTTGAGTATATAAAACGAGCCAATGGCAATGAAATGCCATTGGTTTGCGGATTTTGCATAGAGTAACTCCGCCCAACCCTGTGGGTATATAAGGAAGTACGCTGGCAACATGCAGATATGTTTTCGCTTCGGAGCCAAGTTCATTCACTTCACTCCACAGCCAATTCTGAGTTCATCTCTATTTCTCTTCGAGGGCCCAGTTGTTGTGTGACATGCACGAGGGGAGGACTGACCCAGGGCTGTTTGATGAGCTGCGTGCCGCCACCGACCTTGCTCTCCGAGCGACGAAGGTGACCGCACGTTCGTGGAGGAAGCCGTAGGAAGGCGCCACAGCCCTCTCCCGCCCCGCGCCCCGCTAAACTCCAGGCAAAGCGGCGCTCCTGAGACGGGCTGCTCTGAGATGGCATCCAGTTCTTTTCAGGAGACGGTAGCAGGGCCGCTCCTTCCCCCGGTGGAGGGCCGGGGGAGAATCCTTGGTTTCCCGAATCCCACTGCCCATCCAACGACGGACAGCACCCTATTTCGGTTAAATAAAGAACTGACACACCCATCTCTGAGCACACAGAGTTCTCGGATGACAGTGCGCGCCGCTCTCGAGCCTCGCCACTCTTGTCCCCCTCTGTCGCCAGACCCCTGCCAGAGCACGCCCCCGTGGGACGCTGGTCCTCCCCTGGCCTCCTCTGGCAGGACGCAGCTAATGACCGTGCCCCCGCACCGGGCCGCTATGCCACCCACGCCTGGGCCTGTCATTCCGCCTCGCACCATCGAGGGTACGTCTGTGGTCCGCATGACCCCGCTGGTACAGTTCTTAGGAGCCTGGTTAGAGCTTCCCAGACTGTCCCGCTGGGTCGCAAGGACCATCAGGCTCGGCTACGCGATTCAGTTCGCGCGGTCTCCTCCCCGCTTCAGGGGAGTCCGCTTCACTATGGTCGGTGGCAATGCCCCTGTCATGAGAGCGGAGGTCGCCACCCTACTGGCGAAGGGTTCGATCGAGTCCCTGTCGAGTCCCTGTCCCTCCAGCAGAAATGAAGTCCTGGTTTTACAGCCCCTACTTTATTGTATCGAAGAAATCCGGTGGGTTACGACCGATCCTGGACCTGCGCGTCTTGAACCACTCCCTTCACAGGATGCCGTTCAAGATGCTCACTGCCAAACGCATTTTCGAATGCGTGCGGCCGCAGGATTGGTTTGCAGCGATCGACCTGAAGGACGCCTACTTCCATGTCTCCATTCTTCCTCGACACAGACCGTTCCTACGGTTTGCTTTCGAGGGGCAGGCATACCAGTACGCAGTTCTCCCTTTCGGGCTAGCCCTGTCTCCTCGCGTCTTCACAAAGGTCGTTGAGGCAGCCCTTGTTCCTCTACATTGGCCTCCATCAAGAGGGTAGGGGACCTGCAGGCATTTTCGGGTGACGAAGCGTGCCTGGAATTCGGGCCGGCTAACTCTCACGTGATCCTGAGACCCCGGCCTGGATATGTGCCCAAGGTTCCCACCACACCCTTTCGAGACCAGGTGGTGAACCTGCAAGCGCTGCCCTTGGAGGAGGCAGACCCAGCCTTGGCACTGTTCTGTCCAGTACCCGCCCTTCGTGCTTACGTAGACAGAATGCAGTGTTCCAGGACCTCAGACCAGCTCTTTGTCTGTTATGGTGGGAAGCTGAAGGGAAAGGCTCTCTCCAAGCAAAGGTTGTCTCACTGGATAGTGGACGCCATTGCTTTGGCATACCAGCAGCAAGGTCGACCATGCCTCCTTGGTGTGACGGCCCACTCCACTCGGAGTGTGGCATCATCTTGGGCTCTAGCGCATGGCGCCTCGCTAACAGACATCTGTAGAGCTGCAGGCTGGGCGACACCTAACACATTCGCGAGATTCTATAATCTCCGATTGGAGCCAGTTTCTTCTCATGTACTCGCTTCAACTAGCCGGTTCTAGATTCTGCTCAGGTGTCTTCGCTTGCTCGTCATTCCTCTCCACGGACGGGATACGTGCGATATTTTCCTCAGGTGAGCCTAATAAGCCCTGAGTCTCCTCCAGCACTGTCGATGTCAACGCCAGAGTTATGCCACCGGCAGCTTTCGCGCTTGGCTAGGTGCCTCCATGTGCATGGTTCCCCCTCTGGGCGACCCCCACATGTGTATTTCCACTGTAAGCCTCCTTGAGCATGTGTCTTTCCCTCGGCAAGCCACCTTGCCACCCCTGGGGTTGAAATATTCCACCTGCGGCTGGACACCCCAGTGATTCTCCATATGCAGCCCCTCGGGGTCATATGTGTACCCCCTTCGGGCTGGGCATAATTGCATATTTCCGCTGAGATATGCTTCCCAGTGTACCTTGGTATTCCTGTGTTAAGTAGGAGTCCTTCGTCCGTGCTAGTCTCACGACAGGGAGCTCAGACTTACGCAGGGCACTGGAAGACAGCCGAGGTGGCGTGATTAGACTGGGGACCCCATTCGTCGTCATCCGACGTAACTCGGAGTGACCACGAAAGGGAACGTCTCGGTTACGTATGTAACCCTCGTTCCCTGAGTAGGTTATATCCCTTATATACCCACAGGGTCGGGCGGAGTTACGCTATGCAAAATCCGCAGACCCATGGCATTTCATTGCCATTGGCTCGTTTTATATACTCGAAGATGATAGGCTTTCTAAGCGAAACCCCATTCGTCGTCATCCGACATAACGTCTCCGTTCCCTACTCAGGGAACGAGGGTTACATACGTAACCGAGACGATCTGAATTGAAATGTCTGGTGAGTGGCGCTAAAAGATTAATGCTCCATCATGTTTTAAAATAACGTACACCTACATAAAAACATAATCATAACCATGGCATTTTAGCTTGTTTTTGAACTCATATCGTGAAACGTCTTTCACGGGGTTCATTCCCAAACTCTCCGCATTACAAGTACAATTCTGTACCAGCTGAGCTACCAAGCAAGCTTAATAAGTGAGTAAAACTGAACATATGGAGCTGGTTAAAGTGATGCAAAATATATTAATTTACAAATCATGCACTATGGTAGAAAGTAAAAATAATTGTGCAAGGAGCCGCGGGAAAATAAGTCTTTATTAATCCATAATCTGCCCCTGTAGTCATAATTGTGTGTGAAAACTATTAAAAGTGTTGGCTGTTTTGCTGCCTCTATAGTGTTCATTTATTTTAGAAACTGCAGTGATATGTTCGTATTGGTACGTATTTTGCATTTTGCAAAAATGTTGCCACAGGAACGTTTTTCCAATGAGTCTGTATTGCTTTAAATGAATAGAGTACCACTCTTTAACCATTCGGCTACATTTACATTTAATCATTTAGGAGACGCTTTGGTCCAAAGCGACTTACAAATGAGGAGAACAATGCTGTGACTAAAGCTATTGCTGCAGTATATATACCATGGAAAGTATGCAAATTATCTTTATAATACCCATGCATATACAGTATAGCTTTTATTACTATCCTGGGTGTGAATAATATACGACTCAGTTATGGGGGAGTTCCCCTTGCCTCTTTACAACATTTATGCTGTTTGGAAATGAGTTAGTGGACTCTGTGTGCTGTGGGTATAAACTTCTTATGAGTTGATTTAATGTGGTGCAGTATTGACCTGACTGTTTGTTGAGGGTTTTTATTGAAGAAGTGATGCTTTGATCAGATTTTTTTGTAGTTTCCTGATGGTAAAACACTTAATAGTAAATTACACTTAACTGTAAATTAATAGTCTCTTTGTTGTACTTTATGCTTAAGTGCGGAACAAAAATTTTGAATACTGTTTACAACTTTCCAGAACTTAACCCTCGTCTACTATTGGTCAGACAGATAGTCCCACCCCCAAACATAGTCTGAAGTGTTTTGATAAAGTTTATTTTTATTTTTTATTTTACTGAAGATGCCACTGACAAGTATTTTTGCATGTTGCATATCGGTGCATATCTTCCTTTTTTAAAACCTGTGCCTTCATATCGCCATTTGGGCATTTTACAACCTCTTGGTTCAATTTCCGGGATCTCCTAGCTATTAAACTTAAGTGGTGTAGTCAGTTGTGAGGCACTGTAAGTTCCCTTCTCTCTTGTCTGATAAACCTAATCACTGCATGTGAGTTAATTATAAGTTCCAGTATGATATATAGACAAAGTTAATGTAAATTGTGTGAAATAGTGTCTGATTTTAGAAACATAAGTGTAATAGGGCAGAAAGCAGCAGATTCAGATTGAGCTTCCAACAAATATTTAGTCCTAAGGATCTTTTACTGTCTAGAGAATTAAAAATTCATTTGGGTTTGATAGAAAAACATTCCAACAAGATTTAAACTTTTTCCAAGGTTATAATGTTTATGACCTCTGGTTATGAACCAGTGTATTTGTCAAGTTTAGGCTTACAACCAGGGTTAGGTGCTTCTACATCAGTGTTATTCGCCTATCATTTCCCTATGATTTTAGGGGTAACTTATGGGTAGGTTTAGGTTTAGGGGTACGTATAGGGTTAAGATTACATTCTCAGACAGGAATTTTTTCACTGGAAAAAAAACAAATAAATATGGCATTACCCTGACTAAGGTTTATGAAGCTTCCTTCTCTACACACTTAATTCGCTCCTCATCAGTCAGACTGATTTGTCCCTAAGGCCTGGTAGAATTGGGCGAATAAGTCACCGGAGCAACCTGTAATGCATTCTATTAATTACTAAGATTTATGGGGGAAATTAATGGGGAAAACAAGAAAAGGGGGGATTGCTAGTCTTTTTTCAATTAGATTGTTTCTCTACTCTGGAAAATTGAGTGCTTGATTTACACAAATGAAAGGCAAAAAAACGGAATTATTAGATTTTTCCCTCTCCTTTCAGTGTGTGAGCTGCATAATCTTTAAGACGGTTTCCATTACAAGTAATAGAAGGCATTAGTAATGGAATCTCATTTCAGAAACAAAACAAAAGGTAAAGTTGGTAATGAAATCAACAAATACTATTTGTTTCACAAACAAAGAATAATCACATTTTCCATCTCCTTCATGGAAAATGTCTACTTTATGTATATAGTAAAACATTATTCTGACATGTGTTAAAAGTCAGAGCCTCCTATAAAACAATTCCACTGTTCCCACACACAAATCTTAACTGAATAAGTTGGAAATTACATTGGGCCTTTTTTTCTCTGTGAAGCTGACCAAAGCTAAAGACCATATTTTTTTGTAAAGAATCAAGACCAAACTAAACCTATAGGTTCCATGTGGTTGAACAAAATTTAAGGTCCACTGAGGCGTCCAAGTGATTTCAGAAAGGAAAATCCTCTTTGACCTGCACAAGTTTGAAGTTAAGGGCAAATCATTCTGAACTCATTTTTTGTTCAATGGCTTTTCCCAATGGAGGAATCTTCTCTTATGCTTTAAGCCTAATATTAAAAACATCCATGTCCTACATTAATAGGCAATTACCACTGTAGGTCAACCCCATTTATCAGGTTTATGGTAATGGTATTCGATGGCATATCCGCCAGCTTCATAATTCAAAAGTACAGTAAAAGTTTAGACGCACACATTAAATCAGATTGTTGAATGTAACCCTCTATTGTTTTTAAATCATTGGTTAGGCTTTAGGCATCAGATGCTATACTGCAATTTTGGTTAAAACACTGTAGCCTTCTAGTAAGGTGGCCTGTTTGTTTCCATGACACAGTCTTGGTAGAAACAGTCTAAATTTACTTCCACTGTTGTTTGTTCAATACAAAAAGCGTCAAATGCCTCAATATACCTATTTGCATAGCAATGACTGACAACTTTGATAAGTGACACGTTCTAGTCTAGCTTTTTGTCCTTGGTTTCCTCCGCCCTAGTGTAGGTCTGTTGTTACTGTATAATTTTTACTCATAAAAAAAAAATCGAAATCTCAAGGACAAACTTGTCATTGATTGTTCTGCCACATGCAGTTGCTGTTCTGATAGAGAAAAGATGTTCTATGGTAAGTTACATAATACCAAACTTTATTTCAAAACACTTTAATATAATTACACTATCTGAGCTGACAGCTTTTTCCTCACAGTAGACAGAAACTCATTTTAGAGAGACAGATGGGATATTAGCTAACAGTAAACAGAGGCTAGGAGGATGTTTCATAAAAAGGTAATAAACGTGTGTCATAACCAAAGATAAACAGGTCGCATACTGCATAGCTGATGGAGCAAATATGAACATCACCCATACAGGCTGATATCAATTCAAAGTGAAATTCATGATTTATGATAGACTGGACTGGTGACATAACAACAGTACAACAAAGCCAAGCGACACTGAAACAGAAACCAACCAGACAAAAATGGTTGCATAAACAAATGCATTTAGAACACAAGTCCTAGGTTGCAAAACAACCGAATAGACACAGTTCCGACAACAGTGACATCATTTCCCATGTATTCTTCTCATTCATTTTCTCTACAGGTACTTAAAACTGTATTCTTCAATAAAGAATTCTAAGCCAAGAAACAACAATAATACAAACACTTTCAAAGTTAGGAATAATAGGATATTATCCTCTTTTGCACACCAAGGCTGCATTTGGTAAAAAAACAACAACAAAAAAACAGTAATATTTTGAAAGAGTGAAAGATTGTGCCTTCTCAGTGGCAGCGACACATATCAGATCCTGTTACTCGTTTGAATGTTTTAAATCTATGTTGAAATCGCATCTCTACACTGTAAAATCCAACAGTGATTCTAACTAACACTTTTTAGTTAAATTTACTTAATGTCTCAACTTAATTGAAAAAATCTAGTAATCTGTACTATTCACATACTATGCTTTGTTTACTCAGAAAACCCAAGTAAAGATTAATTGATTGGTTTGAGTGCGGTTTTTGAGGCGGGGAAATTCTTAATGGACTTTTCATATATTCCCTCCACTTCTGCAGTTATTTTGTTGTATTCGCTAATTTCCCAAAGTCATCTTGAATGTTGAATTGTCAATACAAAAAAAAAAAAAAAACATAAGCTGACTTCATAAATTGATGTTGATTTTCCTAAAATGTTTTAGTCACCATTATGGTGATTAGTGTTCCCTTTAGTTGGGCTCTTGAAACTTAATTTATACTATTGTCACTCTCTTCCCATTGATGCAGCGATCATGCAACAAGAAATTAGGGCTCAAAAGAAAGAGAAGTTATGTATCTATGCATTTATGTATGTATGTATGTATGTATGTATGAATAATGAATAACATAACTATATTTCATGTCAGTTAATGATCTCTTATCATTTTGTTGCTAACACTTATGTCCTAAACACCTTGTGAAACTTTTAACTGGGTATAATCCCTCTATATTTGTGACAATCTTGCAATTGATCATGCTCGAGTCACACAGACTTCAACATTCAGCATTCAAAACACAACAATGGTAACAATTATGTTTTATTTAAAGTAAATTATCAAGTACTCTCTACAGTTCTTTTTTAGTTACTAGAACTCTTGTGAAAGTGAACTATACTAACTATGCATTTGTCAGTACCACATACTATTCCTATTTCACTTTACTTTTTTTTTTTAGGCAATCGGTTTGCATGCTTTTTTTAAGTCTAACTAATTAGATTTTACAGTGTACTCCGTTGCATATAACTTAAGTGTATGGACACTGAATAGTGATGAGTATTGTGTCTTAGGTTTATGTGTCTGTTTTGGTCATTTTGGGAGTGGAAAGCACTTTAGTCAACTTAAATGTGCAATAGAAATAAATGTTGATTGATGTTGATAGATTAATTAATCACTAATCTCACTAAAATATAATAGATATGTTGACCTACTGATGCAATGATAAGTATAAAGCTAGCTATGGGGTCTCAGGTCCCTCTAGCCCTCCTGTATTTTGAACACGGCATATAGAAAGAAAAGTTCAAGGTTTCTTAGAAAAGAACCGTGATTCAAGGTCAAGATATTCATGTTTCATGATTTTGCTCACGTTTTGTGTGGAGCTGGATCACACAAGCTATTTCTGATTCTCAGTAATCCTCAGCTCTAATCTTTCTTGAAAAAGAGATGCATTTAGGTCTGTAAGAAGGAGCACGGCCCTGATAAGACATTCAAATTCAAATAAGCCTTATGAGCAGGTTGAGACGGTGGGTTTCACGGGAATACACATGCTGTTGATTCAAATCACATGCTGAGTGGCGTGCCCTCAAATCTCTTGGGATGTCTTTAGCCGGGCTCAGACTATAGGAGTTTCAGGCAGATTTTTTTTGCCCGATTTACCCCTCCCGACATTCTGAGAAAAAAAATGCGTACAGGTCATCGGTTGGTTCCAATGTTCAGGCCAGATTATCTGGTAATGTGAGGCGTTGACAGATCAAATCTTAAACCTCCCAATCTGCTTGTGGAAACAGCGGGGCCACCCCGACAATATCAAACATCAGTCAAATATTGATATTTAGGATTTTAAATCAGGATGATTATGACTATGATTACATCAGTACTTCCACAATAGCCAATGAGAGACAAGTCTACAAGGAGACAGAAGTGATAGAACTTTTGAAATGGCGACCGCGAAACAACAAGCAGCTGTACGGGTCCAGTGGACAACGGAGATGGAGGAACGGCTAGTCGAAATTTGGTAACAACATGACTGCCTGAATAATGTCTCCTCATATAATGTCACAGTATCCATTTTGTTTACATCTGTTTCCCCGTGAGATCACGTGAGGTGCTAAATCTGGCATGATAATCTTAAGAATATCTTGTAATCGGGTCACGATTTTCAAATCTTGTACAGGTTTGCGATTTTAAAGAGGAAAATCTGTGAAGATTCTTCTCATGTGCGTGATGCAACCAGATTTCATAATCGGTTAACATTTTATAAACTTCATATTCTGAGCCTGGCTTTTGGGTGAACTTCTCAAATCAATCAAGCTCGAAGCATTTTTCAAATGAATTCAAAATCCAAAAGGCCCAAAAGATGAGACAAACACCAATGGACAAAATTAAAAAGATGTGAATTGAACTTAGTGATGTAAACATTCCTCTAGGCATGCTTTCTGAGAATTTATTTAGCAGTATACAGTATGGCAGTTTCAGTAACAATCATATTCAGTAATAATCATGCAGTCATTTTTTCCAATGTAAACAAGCACAAAGTTTTATTGAAAGCCAATGTTTGAATCTCGTTTAAGTGTGCATGTCCCTGGGAAGTACATAATAATAGACAATTTCATTTTAGATAAAGAGTTCTGATCAGACATAAATGACTCTCTATTATCAAAAGAGCCAACCACTGACAGAGAACAGTGCTGTGGGGAAAAGCGTCTTAGAAATTATTTCTCCATTCTCTATAAACCATATGTAGTCTAAATTAGACACAAAATGATTTTTTGTCATTTATCTTCTTCAATACATCTGGAAAGATACCAATTTTCAGTCACAGTCTCTCTCTCTCTCTCTCTCTTTCCCTCTGGAGACCAATTGCAGAGAATGATCTGAAGAAGAAATATCACAAATCAAAGAAAGGATGAGAAACAAAGATGAAAATATGAGATACAGTCTTACTGTGTCTCAAGCTTGGGAGATAAGGTAAGGATGTGCTTTCTCCTCTCTTTTCTCATCCCATCTTTTCATTCTGCTTGCATCATATTGATGTCTGAATGTTGACATTACCAAGAGGATATTCAGACGGTTGTTCAAACAGTGTAAGAAAGAAAATGCAACAATAAAAATTTAAAAACACCATGAAATGGCTTGACAAGTGTAGTTTTGTTTCTTGTGATGTTTTTTGTGTGTATTTCTTACTGAAACAGGGACATACAGAATCTAAAGCACTCCCCTTTAAAAATACATTACAAATCTAGTCATTTTCACCCCGTATATAAGGGATTACTGTTAACCAATTAACAGGTTTTTACCGTCACAAGGCTTTTACAGTTAAAATTACAATCTTTTTTTTTTTAGTGTAGCCAACAGGCTTTAATTACATCACAGTCATGAATCATGGGTGCTTCTCATTTCTTATTTGAGCATTCTCGTTTCCTTCCCTTGCTTTCTTTCTTTCTTTCTTTCTTTCTTTCTTTCTTTCTTTCTTTCTTTCTTTCTTTCTTTATATAGCACAAGTAAACACAACCAACGTTGACCACTGTGCTTTACATAAAATACACAGAAAACAGAAAGACAGAAGCATAATATAATATAAAACCTCGTCAAAAAATCAAGGAAATGCCTGTTCAAGAAAATATAACTTTAGTTTGTGTTTAAACTCAAGTAAGGAGGTCAGTGTTCTCAGGGAGATTGGGAGGGTATTCCACAGCCTAGGACCCACAACAGCAAAAGCACGATCACCTCGCGACTTCAATCGAGAATGAGGCTGGGACAGATTTCGACTGCTGGAGGAACATAAACACCTAACAGACACGTTTGCTGTCAAAAGTTCAGATAAATATGAAGGGGCAAGACTATTTAAAGTTTTAAAAACAAACAGCAGTATTTTAAAATCGACCCTATAACGCACCGGCAGCCAGTTTAACGACCGTAAAATTGGCGTGATGTGTTCACGTTTGCGGAGCCCAGTTAAGAATCTGGCAGCAGCGTTTTGGACCATTTGCAGTCTAGTAATAGAAAATTACTTGCTTCCTTTCCTCGCATCTTTGCTCCACCCCCTTAGGATGAGAGGGAAGAATACACCAGTGTATCCTCGCTCATGACTCCTCAGGAAGCTTCATCGTTCCGTATTCCTCACCTCCTTGCAGTGCAATTAGAGAATTGAGATGTCCTTCATGAATGACTGAGTTCGATTGGTTTCCGGGTCTAGAAAGCATTTGATTGGACAAAAAACTGTGTAGTGCAGGATGAGCCATCAGTATTTCTGTTTTGTATTTGTATTAAAATGTGGGTAACGCTTTATTTTGATAGTCCCTTTTGAACATTCTGTTGACTATAAGTAACTTTGCTACTACATGTCAACTAACTCTCATTAGAGTATTAGTAGACTGTCTGCTTGATTTGTTAACTCTTTATTGTAATGCTCTTATGAGTGGTTGCCCTGCACGCGTAATAAACAAACTACAGCTGGTCCAAAATGCAGCAGCTCGAGTTCTTACCAGAACTAGGAAGTATGACCATATTAGCCCAGTTCTGTCAACACTGCATTGGCTCCCTATTAAACATCGTATACATTTTAAAATATTGCTGATTACTTACAAAGCACTAAATGGTTTAGCTCCGCAGTACTTGAGCGAGCTCATTATAATCCTTCACGTCTATTGCGATCTCAAAATTCCGGCCAGTTGATAATACCTAGAATATCAAAATCGACTGCTGGCGGTAGATCCTTTTCCTATTTAGCACCAAAACTTTGGAACAGTCTTCCTAACATTTTCCGGGAACCAGACACACTCTGTCAGTTCAAAGCTAGACTAAAAACACACCTCTTTGACCTGGCATACACATAACACATTATAGACTTCTAATTCAATGTTAGGCTGCATAGATTAGGTCAGCCGGAACCGGGAACATTTCCCATAAATCCTGATGTACTCGTTACATCATAAGAAGAATGGTGTCTACGCTAATATTAGTCTCTCTGTTTATCCCGAGGTTTACCGCAGTCCGCCGGATCCAGGCCGTATCCAGATCTGATGAAGGACCTGCACCGGGACGCGATGACAACACAGTCCTGAAGTGTCAACTAGTATCTCCCCTGTGAAGGCCTCCCTCCGCTTCCTTTACCTCTCTACAGATAAAGTGTTAACAGGATAATTCCAGTTCACGTGGCAACGCGGAAACGATAAAATTCTGTATTATACATTTTAAGGCCAGACAAGTAGTTTGTTGAGGGTTGGGTTGTAGGGAAGGACGCATATATTCAAACGCACATACCTGTAGACCTATAGACTTGTAATACGCATGTGCACGCCATCAGCATTCTCACAGGTTCGCGTTTTTAAAGTTTGCGCAGAGAGAACTTAAGAGTTTTCTGTTAAAACGGTGTTGTGTTAGCGGCCCCTAAGTTAATAACTATCGTTGCGACGGAAGTGAATCAATCAAAACTAACTTTAGCTGGACAATAACTTTATTCTAGAGCTGCTATAAAGCCAAAACAATCTCTGTTACTTTAATTTCATATTATCACTGTAAAGCCACTTTGGAACAATCTACATTGTTAAAAGCACTATATAAATGAAGATGACTTGACTTGACTTGTTTAAGTAAATATTATTGGGTGAGAGCAGACTAGAGCAAGCGATCAGGTCAGACCAACACATGCGTTCAGTAAGTCTGAGTAAGTGCTGGATGCTAGAGAGCACAGCATGACATTCAATCTGTTCTGTCTCCAGCTCCAGGGGAGTAACTGCCTCAGCAAATAAATGTCTGAACATTGCTAGCGTGCCACGACTTTTCAGCCACATCGGGATCACTTCTCATTCTCCAAACCAGCATGAAAAATATCACTTCATTGCCATCCTGAGCAGGCTAAAAATACTTCTGTCCAGTGAAAATTAATTAAGAGATTGAGTCAACTGTTTTCTGCAGGAAGTGAGCTGTGCTGGTATTTTCAAAGAGGTGCGCCAATCCTGCTGCTTCATGTTAATGGTGTTGCACTTCATGTACTTTTAATAGACATGATGTTGCTGAGGTATTAAAAGTTTTTTTTTTTTAGTCTAATCTCCTAAAATGAAGCATTTAGGATCAAAGGGACTTTTTTAGTTGAACAGTTGCAGAATTTCTTGATACAAATGGTGGGTGTTTTCTAGTATTTAGTATAACATAGTTAATTTAATGCTAGATTGTATTTGCAACATATATCACACTGTTTTGAAAGAATATTTCTGCATGATTGAGAAAAAAATGGGTTGAATATTGATCCAACATGTTACGCAAACAAACTTTCCTTTACAGCCCTTTCAAACTTTAGAATTATAAATCAAATCCAAATAACCAGTCATATTTTCAATTTATTTTTTATTTTTTTATTATATTGTTAAAGTTGTAAGATTTTTTAGACTAACATTATACAAAAAAACTATCCTTTTTATCTATAAATAGGCTAGACTAATATAAGACCAAAACCTTAAAAACTCATGTACCTAAATACTGTACATCAAATAACAATTCCAGTTCATTTTGAATTGGATATAACCAACGCTATCTCACGACCAATTCGTACGAATTCGTACGAATGATAAAAAGTTGGCTAATTCGTACTAATTCGTACGACCTCACTCGTACGAATTTGTACGATTTGTCTAAACCCACGTGATGGGTAGGTTTAGGGGCGGGGTCAGGGGTAGGTCATTCGTATGAATTCATACGAATTGGATATAACTGTCACGGGGGTGTGCATGCAGGCATATAGTTCCAAACGTAGTCTGATAACAAGTAATCCAAGAGTAGGCAGACAGGCATTAGCACAACTAAACATAACAGTGAACAGACACTGAATGACGGTGAAGGGGAAACTTAAGTACTGAATGCAAACGAGGTAATGACAATACACAGCTGATACACATGAACTCATAATGACGTAACCAAGGAGACGGGAATCTGAACAAAGAAACGAATACAAACAGAATGTCCATGAAAACTGAAACTAAACTGAATCAAACTGCTAAATTAACGAGTTAGTTCAATGCCATTTTGAGAATTCTTTCAACTGATTCATTAAAAAGAATTCATAAAAGCAATTTGTTTACAAATCGATCATCACTGCATGCACTGTGTTTGTTGATGCGCAGGAAAGACAAGGAAACACTGGCACTGACCTTGATGAGACAAAATCACATGTTGATGCCCAAAAACCTTTCCCAACTTTCAGTGGTGACTAGATTTTAAATTTTTGTTGAGAACATGTTTATCTTTTGCCGCATTTGTCACCATTTTAATTGCAGCCTGGAGCAAAGTTCATTCATGTCATTGCTGACAGTACCTGTGTTCAAGAACACCAGTTGCTCATTTAGTTGCACGCAAACTAAATTTGAGTTAATAATCAATACAAAGTTGATAATTTAAGATGACAATTAATACAAAGGTTTGTTGCTTTGATGCTCTCTATCCAGTGCCTGGGGAGACGAATAAATCACTGAAACCTGAAGACATTGCCAGATAAACTGGACTGTCAGACCCAATTGGAGAAGATACCCGTGTCCTATGAATAGAGTCGATGGAGGAGTGTTAGTATCAAAGTTAAACTGACATGAAAGGCAGTGATGAAAAAATAAACATGATAGGAACCAAAGAATTTCAGATGAAAGTATGCAATACCGGTCCTTGCTGGCTGCTCCTCTGAATTGCAAGTGAAATGTATCTTCTTTTTTTCTTTTTCTTCCAAATTTTACTGAAAACCTATCCCAGCTTACTAGCCATTAGTGGCCATCCTGATGTCTGTCAAATGGTTTGAATTGATTCCATTTCTTTCCCCAAAAAGAATATATCATGAACTAGTGTATCATGATATGTTGTCTTACAGTTGTTTTGCTAGTGTTACCTTTGCAGGGCAGATCTCAAAAGCTTTGATTAGGTTTATTCAGCAGTGCATAGAAGCAATCCCGTCAGAATGGCATTAGACGTGTAGAATAAAGGAATTGCACACCCCACGTCTCAGCGAGCACTTCATTATCTTCCTGACTTCCTTCATTTTGTTTCAGTGGCCTTGCAATGCATTTCCTTTTATCCGCAGAATTTCTCATTGTGCTAACACTCCAACTGAAACACAATTAATAATGCATGAAATACAGAAATTAACAAAAACATTATTTTTTCGTCTTTCACAAAAAAAAAAAACTTTTCTCTCAAGTTGGTGAAAGGGAGTCTTAAGACAGTGATGTGCAATTTACCACTACATGGAGCAATGAACAAAGAAAATCTATGGATTTATTTAACAGCTTTTTCTTTTCTTTTCTTTTTCACCCTCACATCCTACAATTGACTGCTGTGGATTCAAATTCAATCAAAGCCTCTGATGGAAATCTGCACCAATTTCTTAGGGAAATTATGGGTAATATTCTTCCGCCCCTACATTTGACCCTGTCTCAACATTTTTTATAGGAAAATATCATTTTATAAAAGGCAAGAGAGGTCTGGCATGTAATTGGCACATAAATGCAACAGATTCAGATAAAAGGCATCGCAATTCAAGAATGTAATTCAAAAGAAAAGAATAAAGCATTTAAGAGATGAAATAAAGAGGCAGCACATAAAAGGCCTCTGTTGTTCTCAGAAAAAGATAATATATATTCCTGTTTGCGCACAGCTTCCCTATCAAACAAATGTATTTATTGAAGAATAGTATATCTAAATATCAGGTCAGGACCAGGTCAGGACTCAGGAGTTCTGAAGCGCTCCCCCAGTTATTTAGGTTATTCTAAATATATACTTGAAACTAGTAGCATAGAAAATGTTTTCAAAACATGCACATTGTGGAATGGTTTCATTTGCTGCTCTATAAGAGTGAATACTAAGGAGACCATGGTTTCTGTGTGAACTGATTATTTTGTAGACATCTTTTGAAAATGAAACAATTGCGTGAGTTTGAGGAAGATAAAATTAATTAACTTTTTTTATTAATTTTTTAAAAAGGAAGTCAGAGTTGCGTTAATATATATACTTTTTTGTAAAAAAAAAAAAAAAAAAAAACGTAATTATGAGAAGTGCCCTTTATTTCACTTGAGCCCCTGCCCCTCAAAATGTCTGTGCACGTGCCTGTATAGGAGTATATTACACAGTATATCAAAATTGCAACTGAGCTTCACAGACTGATCACAAAGTTTTGTGCATTACATAGAAAAGAGTATCTCTGACATTTCATTTCACAGGAAAAAGTTACACAAGTGACATTATAGCAACATGAGGTTGAGCCGATGATGAGTCATTCTCTTGCTTCTCTCTTCCTTTGCCATGAAAAATCTTCCATTGCATTTCACATTTATCCACATGACACCTAATATTCACTTTAATTATTATGTGTCTGTTCCAGACTAAGAGTGATTTCATTATGCCTGAATTTCACCGTATAAAACTTAAGAAGGGTCTCGTTTTAGAGCCACATTCACAGTTGATATCAGACTCCAACTGTGTTAGGCCCAACATTCTTCAGAGGAACCAAACAAGCTTTAAACAACGAAGAATTTTAAAAATGTAAAAAATAATAAAAATTCTGTTTCTGCTTCCAGTATAAAAAAAATAATCAAAAAACTATTCAATAGCTAAATAAATAGATAAAAAGATAATAGCATAGAATAATAAGTAATGTATTTATTTATGTAATGAATAGAATAATTGAATTTTACTTGTGTCCTTCACTAAGTCCACACTAGTGGTATAATGCTGACATGTGAATGTATTTGAACAATCTTTAAAAGTAGAGTCATGTGTGATAAATTAAAGTGCATGTCAGGCTGTGACCTTTCTTGTGTGGCTGTATTTTGTTTTCTGTTTTCTTGTGACTGCAATTAAACCACCAAACGTCTACAAGTGCAACACTCCAATTCAGATGCAACCTTTCAACAATCTGTCCCGTTTCAATATTAATTGAGTTTATAAGGTCATGTTGACTTTTCCGGGATATATTGTAAATCATTATATGTCTAGTGGATCCACCTTAGACTCTCCACCAAAAAAAATTAGCAATTATGATGCAAATCAAATAATCACACTAGTTTAGAATCATATTAACTGTTGGAAACTCATTCAACAAGGCCAAGCATGCTCCAAAATTAAGTTGTTAAAAAACAATTTCTTACACTTTTGCAGGAAACATGTGAAAAGCTCCTTCAAGTAAAGCTCCTTCAAGTAAAGCTCTTGAGGGCACATTGGCGGAAATAACATATCATAATTGTGATTCCTTTCGTCTGCATTCGTTGCCCAGTAATTGGACTGAGGTAGAAAGAGGTAGATGAGTGGCAATTCATAAGAGGAAACAGTGGGCCAAATGGGTGTATTCTCAACAGGCACTCATGCAGGTAGCCGTCTGTGTTTAAATGAGAGGGCCAGTCTGGGCCAGTGCACTAGGGAGTAAAGAAAGCCGGTACAACAGGAGTTCAGGTGCTGCAGCTGGTCCTGATAACGAAGCTTATAGTAAAACAGGGAGCCATTACAGTTCCACTGAGACTGTGGTACCAGAATAGTTTGTCAGCTCTTAGTCTCAAAGTGTTTTAGACTACTTCCACATTCCTGAACTGCTCTAGTCAAAAGATTGAAGCCTACTGCCCATGGGATCCCACTATGAGTGACCTCTTGTTCCCATCCCAGCCATAGTTCATACACACACACAAACAAACATTATATATATATATATATATATATATATATATATATATATATATATATATATATATATATATGTATGTATGTATGTATGTATAAGATGCTCGCCAGAACTGCAGAATGTGTCTTGAGGTCAGAGAGGAAGCAATTAGTGGTGGAAAGGAAAGAGAATGAATTAAACCAAACCACCAGAGAGAAAACCAGTAAAGGGTAGTTCACGGTGTGAGCTAAATCGATAGTCATATCGAATGCCCAGACACTGCAGGCTATTCCTTCAGGCTAGACTCACAAGCACATTTCTGATGTTACCATATGGCACAGTGAATGAATGAATAATGCTATCTTGGCTATAATATAGCCAATTCCAAAGGAAGAAGTTAGAGGCTTCTGTTGTATGGAGACAAGTCGGATTATCATTTAATTAAGCCAAAAAAAAACTGACCCTTAGATTCATAATATTGATTTATAGAGCCGCAAAAAAAAAAAAAAAAAAAAACACCAATATGGGGTCACTGGTGGTGGCGTGAATGGTACAGCTACAGCATGTTACAAAGCACTTGAGGGGGTTAGGTTTCTTTACATCTGAATTCATTTTTTGCAGATGTGAAGAAAAAGGCGAAAGTGGATTGGGAGAAATTGGAAAAGACTGCAGTCAAGCATGCTGTTGACTATAAATCCGGCCAAGAAAAGGCAATTTGACAAAACAGTTATAGGCTAGATGCGATTTAAAGTCTAACTGAAACACCAAAAAACATTAAAAATGTAAATTCTGTCATCATATTTATATATATATGAAGAGTTCAGATGCAAAAGCCTCTAAGTGCCATCTGAAATGTTCTTCTAGAATGATCATTTTTATCAAGCTCGTATATTTAAGTTCAGTAATTTCACTTAAATGACAATTAATAGGTAATTTTCATTCCCATTTAAGTGAAATTACTGAACTTAAATATACGAGCTTGATAAAAATGATCATTCTAGAAAAAACTTTCAGATTGCACTTAGAGGCTTTTGCATCTGAACTCTTCTTATATATATATATATATATATATATATATATATATATATATATATATACACACTATAGGGTGTATATATATCAATGTAAAAATATCAATAAAGCTAACTATCGCGATTCGCAATTATGAAGGTGTTTTCATAATAGTGTCGATATTCCAACCTCTAGTAGGCCTATCGATGTTTTTTTTTTTTTTTTTTAAATCATGTTTTAAACGGATTTAAAATTACTTTAGCATTTCATCAAATCCCAGTGTGTCAAACCATAGATATCATATAAAGGCTGGATGTCTCGTCCGCGCTGCTGGCCAATGGAGGTCGACGTCTGCACACAGCGGCCATCTTGCCACAGGGAGCTCGCTCACTCGTAACATTGTGTTTTAATGGTGCATGTACTTTTAAATAACCATAACTTACAAAATTTTCTACCTATTTTCAAACGATTTGGTTTGTTATAAACGTCAAAGATGTAGTTATGACACTGCATACATATGAATAATTATAACAATGGACTTCCATATGAAAGAATTATAGCCACGTTAATAACGTTTGTAAGAAACCAAACCGTTTGTAAATCTGTCAAGATTTCAGCGAGATAAGAGGATTTGTGTTCGTGCTGATCACTCATACCAAAGAGCTCGCCAGAAAGCTTCCCTGTGACAAGATGGCCGCCGGTGATGCCGTTCGAGACTCCGCCTTAAGACATCTAGCCATTATATGGATATCTGTGTCAAACGACCTCCTCAGTTCCTGTAGATCGCTGACTCGCTGTCTACGTTGCCCGTCGTACATTCACACGGCCGTCTCAGAAGTAAGCGGGAGGGAGCATGCGGAAAATGTAAGAGCGCCTCCAGCTTGCAGAGCCGACGTGTGGTTGCACTTTGTTTTTTTTAAAGTCAGGGAGTAATTAACTAGATGAAACAAATGCCGTTTGTAAGCTTTGCCAGGCTCTGTTGATTCAAGGCAAACTATACACTGGATAATAACACCAACAAGCTTCCATCTATCTATAAGAAATAACGGAGTCGGTGGCGGAGTAGTGTGGCTGAAAACTCCGGCTTAAAGGACAAGTTCGGTATTTTAAACTCACCGAGTGGTCAGGGGTGTTCACTGATATGCTCACACAAAAATCGCTGCAAAAGATGCTTTCCAACAGGTGCTTTACCGTTCTTTGAGAGCTTGAATAATAGACACTCCAGCCCAGTTGGTGGCGGAGTAATACCGTACCTCACAGCACATCCAATACAAGTCAATGGACATCCAATACAAGTCAATGGAGTTGGACAAAACTACGATAAAACCTGTTGGAAAGCATCTTTTGCAGCGATTTTTGTGTGAGCATATCAGTGAACACCCCTGACCACTCAGTGAGTTTCACGTCTTTGTAAAAGAAAGTTTGATGCGTTTTTAGGAAGGATTGTTCCAGTGCCCATATTCAGCCATTCTGGGGGTGGGGGGGAAAGCGAAAGAAACCTAAAATTCTCGGGACAGCAGCATGTGTCCAAATTTTAATCTTAACCGTTCTATTTCATCACAAACGATCTGTAAACAGGGCTTTAAAGGGATAGTTCACTTTGAAATTAATTTTTGGTATGTTTTAGCTTACCTCAAGGGCATCCAAGATGTAGGTGTCTTTTTTTCCGCAGTAGTTTCAATTTTTATATTTTTAGGTCAAACCGTTCTTGTCTGTCAGTCATATAATGCAGGTCTATGGTCATTATCTCAAAACACAAGCACAGAGTCCAAATTAAAACAATTCCCCGTCGTCCAAATTAAACAATTCCCCATCGTAAGTACACATTGATGGCCTAAGACACGAAACGAGCGGTTTGTGTGAGAAAACGAACAGTATTTATATCGTTTTTACCACTTATACGCAGCCATGTCGAAGTGATCTGATCTGACGTGTACGCAGACTGGTGCATAGATATATATAGATATATATGATACCTAAAAATATCAAAATTGAAACTACTGCGGAAAAAAAGACACCTACATCTTGGATGCCCTTGAGGTAAGCTAAAACATACCAAAAATGTATTTCAAAGTGAACTATCCCTTTAAGTGTAAAATACCGAACTTGTCCTTTAAGGCATATGGTGAACATATGGATGTGCGCGCTGTGATCGCGACTCGCAGATGAGTTATCAAAATATCAAATATCAAAAAATTGTTTGCAGCATATAGAGCATAGTCAAGTCACCTTTATTTATATTGCGCTCTTTGCAAAACAGAGATCGGTTGAAAGCAGCTTTACAGTGATAACAGGAAAATAATGCAACAACATTTGTTAAAGCTTTTACAGCAGCTCTAGAAGAAAATAGTGTCATTGTCCATATTAAGTTCGTTCAGTAGGCTACTTGATTAATTTAGGTTGTAAAAATCATTAGTTATTCATTTAGTTTATTTATACAGCAGCTCTGGAGAAAACAGTGATGTCATCGATCAGTTCAGTTCTCATACATGGTGTTAATCAGTCAACGCAGGCAGATCAATATTATTGTTGAATATAGCATGACTATTTCAGTTTTATGAATGTTTACTTAATACACTTAAGTTTATAAATGATGGCATCTACATTTTAAGTGTTCAATAACACAATACGCACCTAATACATTTCAGTGTGTTCACTGTTCAGTGACACTCTGTAATGCAAATAGCTTTGCTAATAAATTGGAATGGAAGTTATTATTTTTCTGCTGAGTTATCAATATAATGTCATACACATAGGCCTACCAGAAAACCTCAGGTGATACACAGCAAGTTGTATTTTCACCTCTATTATTTTTGTAATATTTTTTTTTTTAAATGTATCGCAATATATCGTATCCTGACTCATGTATTGCGATATGAATCGTATCGTGAGCCCCTTGCCAATACACAGTCCTAATACACACACACACACACACACACACACACACACACACACACACACACACACACACACACACACATATATATATATATATATATATACAGTGTTTATATAATTAAATACAGGTTTGAAACAACATGAGGGTAAGTAAATAACAGATTTTTGGATGAACTATCCCTTCAAGAATAACAGAAGTTTAGAAATTGCTTATCTATAAGCGGAATTGCATGTTAATTATTTGTAATAATGACAAAAGGCACATTTTAAGGTATTTTGCCAATACATAAAACAGTAAAGACACGAATAAGTCCATCACATAACTATAGGATGTTTTATGAACAATTCCCTTTGTTTAATAGGTTAATCACCCTGACTTTTATCCTAACCTCACTGTAGAGGTTATCTTGATTATTTCACTCTAAGATACACCTGTCCTACAGTGGTGAAGTAAATGGCAGTGGAGTATGTCAGTGCCTCTCCTGAATAATTGAGCTAGAATGAGAAGCATTTTTTCTCTCAAAAACAGGAGTTACATAGTTCAATATGGCTGCCTGGTGAGAAACTGACAGGTAAGTGAAGCCAGGTGACAAAGCTCTCCCTCAAAAGGGACACCAGCAGAGAACTATGGCTTATTAATGTGCTCATGTCCAGATGCATCGGGCATAAAAATTAATCTATGTTCCTAGAAAGAAGAGAAAAACACAGCTGTCCATCTTTATGTATTCCCAGTTTGTGGACTTCACTGTTTAATCGCTTTGTGAATACATTTGTATGGAAAATTATGCAAAGCCGCTCACCGTGCATAACCAGGGTGAGTCTGAAGATCCTGAGATGGAGTAAGGGAAGTCTATTTATAAAATGTAAAGCAATCTTTGATTATTTTTCTGGGTTGAGGTGGAGTGATGAAGTGGAAGATAATTGAATGCAATGGAAGTCACCTTGGATAAGTGTCTGTGTGACCGTTAATGAGACCGGACTCAGAATGAGAGCAGAGGATATCAACTGATAAACACCATTCATGCACTGATGAAAACCCATATCTCAGGATATGACTACAAACTTATTACATATTACCTTTAATCGGTCTCCAGTCTATCTAGGATACAAAAGACAATATTTAGAAACAAACTTATTATCTATGGGATTCCAGAGAATTGTGACTGATAATATTCACATTACTTCTAACGTGTCCAGATAATGGACTCATTACTACAAGAAAATGTACTTGGCTTCCAGATCTTTCAAACAGTGTGTGCATTGATATGTACAGACAAATGCAGATAGATAACCATAAAATGAGCTCATTTGAAAACCTATTTTAATATACAGACATGTATAGATGTATACCATTACCTAATTTGCTCAAAGAAAACATGGATCTGTTATGCTGTAAACAGAAATCCAGCTCAGGTCCTGATAATTCTATATTAAGATCCAGCTGCTAAGCTCTAATTGTGCACTTTGCCCCATGCAGACCAATGTAAGCCCGTTTGGATTTAAATTAAATGATGCGGCTCATTCCTCAGTCTTTATAGAGCCACATATGTCATGATCTTATGGCCTTTCTGGCCCACCCTCCAATTTATCCCATTTTAATTGGCAGTAAGAGAAGATGAAACATGCTTTTATGTTACGCTGACCAATTGTCCCCTTCATCTCCAGGGCTTTATTGAGTAAATATGGGAATATATCTGAGACACCCAGAGCCTGCAGAAGACACACAATTTGGTGCAGCAGAGAAAACAAATATAGACTTTCACTTGTTAAAATAAGAATAAAGATTTGTATGTGCCTAAGAAATGAATAGAAAAAGAGTGAGAGGTGATTTTGTTTTAGACATTAGGATCTCATTAACATGAGCAACTATTTCCTTTCTACGTGAGAAGACTTACAGGAGTCAACGGCACATATTAAATAAGCAAAAGGCATATTACTGTCTTTCTGACTCTCGAAGTTTGATATGTTTGTTGAAAATAATGTGCCACCTTGAAGTGAGGAGACATTAGCTGATTACAGAACTCTCTTTGCAGATGTTAACATGCCTTTTGTTGAGTGAGTGTGTGTATGAGAGAGAGAGAGAGAGAGAGAGAGAGAGAGAGAGAGAGAGAGAGAGAGAGACAGCAATGGGATGAAGTGTCTTGAGCAGCACAATTAGTATGTTCTTTACCTCCTCTAATTATCCTGATAAATCAGACCAAGAGGCTCCGGATTCAACCAGGGATGGCCGACATAAATATTCACATATTCAGTATTGTACCATCCAGAAGAGATTGCAGTTGATTGCATTTCTTGTTTACACTTCAGAAGCGTTGTGAATAGAATTATTAACAAATACAAAGAAGCTTGTTCTTTCACACACACACGCAGATATTATAAATTGAAAAATGTCATTCCAAAATTGATATTTATATTATTATTTGAAATAATTTTCTTTATTTCTTATAAACTTTATTTCTATTTGTATTTGTGAGTTAAAAATAAGAAAATATTGTCAAATATAAAGTCAACAAGAAACAAAGTCTCAATTGCAAAACACTTCAGATATAGTCACAATCTAGTTTTTTTTTTTTTTTTTTTTTTTACAAGAAAAAAAACATATAAATGGCAACACTTTTTTTCAGCAGCAATAACAATAACTAAAAACGTTGTGTTGCATAATAAAAAAAAGAATAAATCATTAAAAAATGTTAATGTGATGATTTGGTACTCAAGAAACCTATCCCTGTTCTCCCCTATTCACCCATTTTGGCCTATTTGCCATTTACGTCTGAGAAAAGTCTCGAGAGCATCTGAGTCAGACAAGTTTTTACCCACAGGCTGTTTGGCCCTTTTACCTGGCTCTCAATCCATAATTTCTGCCAATCATCTTTCACATGCTGTTTTTTTAGTAGCCTACAATCTTTCTTATGTGCTTTGCTGTCTGGCGTATCCCAATTCTATATACTGTACTTTTTTTTTGCCTATATTTAGACATTATACTTGTGCAGTATACTGTACAGAGATAAATAATTTAGTTTCTTTCCCCAATTATACAACTGACTGACCTTCCATTGTCATCCAATATCTAAAAAAAATCTACAACTTTTTTTATAGCTACAACTACATAACTACAAGTTTTTTCTGAAAGCATTTCTAACATTTTAAAATCTTCCCAGACCTTCCCAGCTGATAAATATTGATCATTTTACACCATGTAAAGTTAAAAAGCTGATATTTCCCTTTAAACATGACAATTACATCACGCTACAACCTTACATAACTCAGCTCAGCCAAAACTTTTCAGATCTTTCCACATTAATCCTGCAGAGCTGTTATGATTTACTGATGCAGAGCTGTTTAATAAATCCCTGCATCTCCCAAGATGTTGCAGAAAGCACAGAGCCGTAAAATACGCAACAGTCATATTGCTTGAACGTGCAAAATTTTAACCAATCGTGCAATTTCCCATTCGCACAACCCTTTTTTATTTCTTAAATGTGCATCCCCCTTTACACCTCCCATTACCCAATTGAGGGCTTTTCTTAGGGTGTGTTCACACTTGGAAGGTTTGGTTTGATTAAAACGAAATCTGGTGTGAGTGCTCTTAGTGTGGTTAATTTGAATAAATGTGAACGCTGCCATCCGATCCCTGGTGTGCACCAAACAAGCGGACCGAATATGCACATACAACATGGGCATTTAGCCCACCACACAGCATTGTTTTTTGATGTTCGGTAAGTTCTCTTGTTTCGTATCATTAGGTTCGGTCGTAAAAATTACAGTGTGAACGCTAAGAGAATAAGGACTTTCTTTTTTGGTCCGGACCAAAAGAATCAAGAGAACTGAACTACAAGTGTGAACAAACCCTTAATTTAAAAACTCCTATCAATATAACATTGTAAATCAATCCAACCTGATATGGACTGATATGTGACCGGTAACTCCTTTCATGCCTGGAGGGATCTGGAGAATTACAGCACAACCTGAGGTAGTAGACAACCAGCTGATAAGTCAAGTATATGCATTAGGGCAAATCTCAGTTTCAAGCTGCTCTAAAACCAAACTTTACATGTCTAGGCTCTTAAAAAATAAAATAAAAATGTGCTAAAAAAATGACTACAGTACTATGATTTTCATAGCCTGTCATAGATAAAGTGCCAATTGGCAGAAAAAAAAAAAAAATCTAATTTGTCTGCAAATGGAGGACAATCACAGATTAACTACTCACCATTTCTTCTTTGTAAATTACATGTCAACATCTTTGCAGAATGGAATATAAAATAAAATGCAAAAATTTTATGCACTGAACAGAGCTCAGGGTATCGAGAAATTTCACAGTGCCAGGCGTATATCATGTAATAGTGGGCCAGATAAAAGCAGAAATTATTTAACCATGAAATTAATTGTAGAGCATGATAAAAGACTTTTGTGTGACAGGGATAAATCGCTTTGATATATTTAATAACGGCCCCCGCTCTCATAATACTCCATATCACACTAAGAGCTCTACTATGGCTTATTGCTTCCTGGATCTAGAGATGGGCTCAGATCTACTCTAGTAACACACCATCTTAGAATGTAGACATAAAGAAAAACTCATAACAGAGACACTTTTAATATGTATCCCCTTTATATTGCTGTGTGACTTCACAAATGAAACTGCAAACTGTATTTTTCCAAGTAAAGCTACGCATTTTCCATTTCAGTTTTCAATCAATCAATCAATCAATCAATCAATCAATCAATCAATCAATCAATCAATCAATCAATCAATCAATCAATGTCTAAAAACAAGTTGTAATATCTTACACAATTCTGCTTCTGAGGTGTTTAGGATGAGGTGTTTTTACTTTAAAACAAGACAAAAATACAGATTAAATATTATTTTCTTTCAATTTAACTATAACTATGTAGATTGTAGTCTATTTGGATTATACTTTCAAAATGACTTGTATTAGCAATTTTAAATGTTCATTTTAAATGTTGTTCATGTATTATATTGTTCTGATAGCTAAATTGCATTTCAGCTCAATCCAGAGTATAGGGCATTATTTTTCAATCGGTTTACATTAGCAATGGCCTTTCTCACCAAATCAAACTAAACTTAAGTTCGCAGCAATTTCATGCTAGCAATCCAGAGAATGGACCATGGCATTAAAATGTTCAGCCTGCTTAACCAGCAGACATTAGATTATTGTTATTTCATTGTTTTACACTGGGCTTTATGGAAGAGAAAAAAGGGACCTGAGTAAATCACAAATATTTGTTTGAGTCTTCTATTCGTTTACAAGCATTCAGAAAATGACAAGTTAAATTTTACCTAATTTTCTTTGTTTCCAACCTGGCATTAAAGTCTTATTATGATCATGAGAGAATCTTAAAGGGAAGTGAAGTGAAATGAAATTTAAAGGAGCTACACATTTAGTTTTAATGCATTCGAGGCGCCAGGGGCCATGCCAGATTTATTCTCATCCAATCACACTGAGTTTTTGATCCATGACCAGCCAACATCAGTGCCATTTTCAACCTCAACGATCCATCTTAAGACTCACCTGCTGTCTGCCTTTCAGATTGCCAATGGTTTCATCTGCTGCAGTCCTGTCCAAAAAAAATACAGTGAAACCAAAAGATACAGTAGCAATGACTGCAAAACCAGGCAATAAGTCCTGTTCATTTTCAAAAGGTCTTCAGGTAAGTGGTCCAATGGCTTTAAAATGAATAATTATTCGCCATTTTAAAGGTCACTAACTCTGGCCCCGGTTAACATTTATATAACTCTCTTTATCCTGTCATTCTTACGGTATAAAGTTTTAATAAAGGTGACTCAACTTTCAGGTCATTTGTATTATTTCCTGACTGTTAATGTCTGTGCGAGAAGTTGAAGGAGAAGTGTCACAATTAACACTGGTAAAATTGAGAACAGCAGCTAATACATTATTTTTCCTATTGCTTTTTACTTCACACTGATCATATTCCAACATGTATGAAACGAATAGGGAAATAGCAGTACAACTTGAGTGATGTTAAAGTTTTTAAATTATGCTAAGTAGTTAGAGAAGTTATGCAAATTTCAATCATATTCTTTTTTAATCATACACTGTAAAAAAAAAAAAATCTGAAATTTACAGAAAAAATGGCAGCTGTGGTTTGCCAGAACTTTACCATAAAAAATTTGGTAGCAACATTTTACAGTTTTAACTTAAATTTAGAGTATTTTTATTTTATTTCATTACCTCATATATTGTTAATATATAAACCTATTAAGTAAAAGGTCAAATTTAATTTCTGAACCCGTTGTGGCACCAAACGGAAATGCATTAATGAAATTAGAAAAGTAAAAAAAAAAAAAAAGTTAAAAAAAAAACTGCCATTATTCAGTTGTGTAATTTCATGAACAGGAGAATATAAGAACATGTAGCATGTGACTGCATCAGATCCTGAAGACATTCTGACCTCCAGGTCATTGCCAGTGTGTGAATGGCACAATTAATCTTGCCCAGCCCATTTCAGACATGCTTTCAGACAACAGATCCATTAATCATCCCAACAAGTCCCAAGCTAATGCTGAAGCCTGCAATTATTCAGCATGGACAGTCCACATTTTATCAAAGAAGAAGGAAAGAAACATAGAGTGATTTATCAACTGTGGGTGTGTGCATCTACAGGTGATACCCTTTGAGTAGAGTGAGATAAGTCAACTGGTAATGGTTTTGCATCTTAAAGAACAATGGGGTGACCCTAAAAGCAAGACAAAATCATTAAATGGAATGATGATAAAATAAAAATCAAACGTGTATTTACAGCAAAGATGCAACGGCTGACAGATGGAACTAAATGAAAAACAAAGAGTGATTGAACTTTGTTTAAGGTGATCATAAAAGGAAGAATTTTCTGGCATGACGTAAAGAAGATTGTGTCTCATCTGTCTTCCATATGTTGGTAGAGTTTGATGCCCATCAATGAATGGACCCTAATTAATCTCCAATACTCATTATCTTGTGACAGATGCTATGGACCATTTACTCAATTTGAAAAGTGTGAGACTTTAATCGCGTTTAAGATTGCAGCTTAAACGTTGCAGTTTATTACCCTGTTCACATCTGCAGTCCTCATGCCTCCTGCAGCAGGTCTATGGCATGTTCACGCAGGTGATCAGGGACTCTGGGCATCTTTCTTCTGGTGTTTTTGGTGTCCTAAGTATAATGATATCAATATACACAGATGAGCCAAAACATTATGACCACCTACTAAATAAGCTGTTGGTCCTCCACGTCCAGCCAAACAGTGCCGACCCTATGAGGAAAGCACTCTACAAAACCCTGTGATGTTTTACCCCATTTTGCGTGATGTAAAATAATATGGGACTCGTCAAACCAGGCGACCTTCTTCCACTGCTCCAAGGTCAGTTCCGATGCTCACGTGCCCATTGTAAGGGCTTTCGACTGTGGACAGGGGTCATCATGGGCACTCTGACAGTCAGCGCCATATATTGTATATAATTGATCATTAAATATGTATTTAAATATATGAATATGAAGTTATCTGAAACAATGTGGTTGACGTTTTGTGGTGCTGTATGGCAAAATTGATCCTATAGGCTTGAGACAGCAATTTTGCTTAACCAATGGCTTGAGTCAGGGCACAACTATGTGTTTGGTCGGCAAATGAAAGAGAGTGATTTGAAAACTGTTATTATTATTATTATTATAGAGAAATTGCACATTTACGCTGAACATTTCATTTTCATCTGTGATATTTCTCACTTATATCAAACCTCACACAGTTCTCACACAAATTATCTAGGGCTCTCAGTTTACTTCTCTGGTAATAATTACTAAGGCTTCTTGAAATCAGTTTGCATTAGCTATGAATCTTAATGAGTCCCTCGGGGTAAAAGCACTCAACACTTTAACAAACATTTCTCTTTCTAAGACATAGGTTGATCTCTGGTATTTTATAATCTAAAATATTACTTACAGAGCCACAGGGAAGCATTATTTCAATGGGGGAAGAAGACAAAAACAAGTCTAGATTTTTTTTTTTACAAATGCTATAAATAAAAGTTTTGCCTGGGTTCTTCTGTTCTATAAAAGAGAAGCCCATTTGTCATATTCACACACAGATACGGTATGTGTAATTTCTCAGAGACAGTCACTGGAAATCTCATAGCATGTACAGTGTATCCATCTTCCTATAGCTGTTGTGTATTTTATGACAGATTTTAAAGCACATACATTTTTCATCACCACATAAGGTAGATTGCAAAACCTGCCATGAAGTGTCTTCTAAAGCAGGCCCGGAGGGGAATATCTGGACTGTGAAGAAGGACTGAGGGAGAATATGAAATATGATGAATACATAAACTTAGGCCATTGAGGCGTGTAAATGATAAGCATAGAGACTTTCCCCATGAACGTAGCGTTCAGCATCGATATACTTCAGGAACATGGAAATCTGGTCTACTATGCTAGAATATTTACACCAGAACTTCGCTGAGTGTCTATATGCCTGACATCTTTCCAGAATCCATGGAAATGAATGACAAACCCTGTCAACCAGAGATACACACTTCAACATAGATTTCGGTTAATATGTTTTCTTGCGGCTCTCCCCTCAGAGGAAATCACACATCTTGAGTCATTAGCCAAGGTTCCTTTGGGGCACGGGCAAAACCTTCCTATCGCCTCACCCGGAGAAAATAAAATCCCATCTCACGGCCGAAAGATTAGATACGAATGCCTTCAGAACACAGCAACATCATTTAAAAATTTACGTAGATGTAATACATCACAGAGCTAATGGAGAGGAAAACATGCAAAAACTAGATCAAAGGTGTCTGAGATGATTCAACTAGATTGCACAGGAAATGGACACACTCCAGCTCTCTCTCCCTCACATATACACACGCACATTCACTATAACCACAAAGCGGAAATTCAGAGAGATATGGATGCAATGATGTGATAAATGTAGTCGTCCTGTCTTTTTTTTCTCCTTTTTTCCACACAAGTTTTCCAACTGACTCAAATGTCAGCACCCAAGGATGTGGAAATTACTGACAGCCCATCCAGATCTCAGGTTCAGATAAGCTTAAAAAAAGGAAAGAAAGAAAAGATGAAAGACTGTCCCTCTATGGAAACTTCATCAAAGCAAATCCACATATTAAATGGACTAGAATTAATGAATGCATTTCATTTAAAAGAACCCAGATAATGGAGTTCACTTAAGCCTTAAATAAGTGTTGAATACACTCTTTAAAGCTAAAGTGAGCAATTTTTTTTTTTTTTATGTTACAATACTTTATTCCAGCACATAAATTTAACTTTTGTACCTTTTAGGCCATGTTTACTAGCTTATCTATATGCTAGTGCACTCTACAGTTATTTTTAATTAAACTAAAACTAAACGCTGAACAATCAACTGAAATAAAGCTAAATTAATCATTTTCCTGCCAAACACGAAATTTGAAATTCGATAATTTGTTATTTGTGAGAAAATAACGAGAATTTTCCCGGTTTACATGTTTTCACTGTTATACGCTAAGGGCCGCTATGACACATCTTCTGAAATATTACTGAATCTCCTGATCAAAACACATGCGAAGAAGATGCAGAAACAAGAGATCTTATATGTAATCATAATATGCATATGTAATATAAAGCGATCATCAACATTAAACAGCATAAATCAAAACTGCCTAATATTACTGAATGAAATGCCAACCCAGGAGAAGGACTGTGCAAGCATTAGGGGTTTTGTGATGTTTTTATTTTTTTTAAATGGTCAAAAACGCTGGCGGTGGCTGGCAACTTTAAAAATTAAATAAAAAATCTGGTGGGGAAAGTTAAATAAAATACAAATATTAGATGAAAAACAAACCTAAACTTATTTTATTTCAGTTAGTTGCCAAGTTAGCATTTCTAATTTTAAGTACTAAACCTACTTACACTAAAACTGAAATAAAAATAAATTAAATAGAAATAGCCTACTAAAAAGAAAACTAAGAATAACTAACTAAATTACTAAAGAAAATAACAAAATTACTAAAACAAACTAAAATTAAAATCAATATTACAAATATATAAATTCAAAATATGAAATACAATTAATAAATAGTACATACTAAAACAAGGCTGGTGTAAAAGTTAACCTGTAGCAGATACTATATGCAAAGGTACAGTCTTTATCTTCCAGGACAATGGAGAAGAAATGTTGATGACTCATCTTGAACTACACAGATTTTGTCCAATCAAAAGCCTCTAGATAGAAAATCCTGCCCCACCTACATCAGCTGCGGCCGGATGTATCCGATCGGCGAGAGTTGCTGTGTGCAGGCGGGGAGGAGCTGAAAACGTCATGCCATACGTCATAGTCATGTGGCATTTGCGCTGTCTCAAGTCAGAAAAAAATATCTAACAGGCATGCACTGCTTCAAGTCAGCCGCCGATCGGTCTGTGCAGCGCTGCGTGAAGTTGAACAAGCCTTATATCAAGTATACTTAGCAAATAATGTGAGTTTATTGGTTTGTCCAATCAATGGCAGACAGAGGGAGCGTTCTGACAATAATTTGTTTGGTGATACTAGAACTACACACTTCAGCTTTCTTGAACTTTAAAAGTTCACGTCAACTGTTCAGACTGACAATAAAAAATAAAGGTGTAATACAGTGTAATACTTTTATTTAAGAGACATGGGTTGCTAACACATCTAGCATGCACTATATATTTATGCTTCAGGGGCATAATGCTGTGCTTCTGTCAACCTTCTGTCAGTAACCTTCTATTTTCTCCCATGCAGGTGAAAGAATGTGAGATCAACAAATTGTTCCTTCAAATGGGGTCACGAAGGTCTCCTGCTGAAAGTGTTATGGATGTGGTCAGACTTTCAGCACGGAACACAAAGAAACTATCAGACTCTAGTGGGGGAATAATAGCATTTGCTATGGGGTCAGCCTAACAGACTGAGTATCATCATATTAAAGTCTAATGTCTCCAAGTAACGTTACTGTGGAAAAACATTTCAGGAATAAAGGTGGAAAACAGAAAAATGACAAAAGACAGTGTGCTCATATTTCTTTGAGTAGCAATAAATTGGGTGATTTTTTACTTTTGCATTTCTTTTTTTTTTTTTTTACAGCACATTTGACTAAACCAATTAAGTTTTATTTTTTAAGATTTTATTATATGCATTAAAATAATTTTCACTTAATCATAGACTTAATTTTGGTATATGTGAAAAATGTGTTTGATAGTAATAATAAAAAGCTGGGTATTTAAATTGAACATTTTCAATAATGTTTTCGCTTAATGAAGACAAAGATAAAATAAAATAAAGAATAATTATTATGTGGAAAAATTTCAATCTAAACAAAATTTAGAAATGTTGCTTTGTCAACTAACTAAAATAAGTTCCCAATATTGCTATTTATTTATTTGATGAAGAACTTTTACCTTGTTCTTGATGTGACAGATGTGATGGTGCCTTGATGTGACAGATGTGCAGAAGCAGAGAGAGATAGGGGAAAGAGATAAAAGAAAGCAAGCGTGTTGTTGTCTCCTCTCCTATGCACTTTAAGTCATGCGCACAGACAAGAGATTAATCCTTTGTGACTCATCAGGACTGCATCGGATGTTTCTTCTCTAAGCTCACTTGCGCCCTGTTGCATTTGACGCACAACTTGCTTACATTGCTTTCAAGCTTAATGATTAAAACATGAGTCTATTTGCAGTCTAAAATGGAATTAAGTGTAAACCCCTTCAACTTTAAGCCATGAGCAGTACATCTAACATTCAGAGTAAAGAGTGAAAACTAATCGAAAGGTTTTTATATGTATATATATATATATATATATATATATATATACAGTACACACAGACACACACATTTTTATTCTTTTATCTGTGACAACCACTATACAATGTTTTATAGTACTTGTTTGCACTTGAAAACAATCATTTGCATTAGGCTATTATAATCTAAAATTGCCTGAATATTTCATTGCAGTTTCAGAAAGAGTGTGTAATCATAACAACATACATTCTTCAACTGATAATCATTTTGTTTCAGACTTTTACAGATATGCGCAGGCCTACTTCAAAACATCATCACATTCGTTATATAATACAAGGAACAATCACATTAATTTCTGATGAGAGAGGAAGCGGGGGGATTGAAATTAGAATTAGAATCTCTGTCTGCGCTCACTTCACATTTAAATAGTGTCAGACTTTTAACTGCTACGACTCATTCTGATTGATTGTATGATTAGATTTTTTTTTTTTAAATCACTATTATTTGGGTTTACACAATCTCATTTACAGTCTCTACCACTGAAAAGATTCGTCCATAAAAATCTATAATACACTGACTCTTAGGAGAGATCTCAAACAAACGTACATGAGTTTAATTAGCTGTACAACTTTTCAGTTCCAAAATACCAAAGCAATGTCCACAGAGATTTTTATAGACAAGGCGATTTACTTTTAAAACCCCCTTCATTTTGATTGACAGTCATGCTATTATCTAAAATAACTCGTGTTTCAGTAAAGAATAGAACAGAACAGCCTGTGGCCTCAAGAAACCACTTTGGTTGGATTTACTTTTAACAGAAAGGGTTGTTTCTTTTTCTTTAGTAAAGAGTTAACATCTGACATTATTAATATTTTTACTTGGGAAAAGCCAATACTGCAAGCTCAATTTGGTATCTAAGCTAACTGTAAGTACAGTCCTTGAAATGTCAACTTAGAGTCGATCATTTCAAATATGTGCAGCATATATGGGGAATAACTGTCTAAGCATTGATCCTAACTCTTTTGTAAACCAAACATGAACCACAGAAGACCATGTCAGTAGGGGATTCAGTTGATGATTATGCACAAAGTTGTCAGTCTTGAAAAACACCTCTCAAAACCTGATAAACGTAGTGCCTATGTGGTCAGCTGTCTACATAAATAGCACATCTCACACAAACATAACTAGAAGACGTTTTTATTTTAGTAAGCACATAAAATACAGAGCACACACAAATATTGTTAAAGGAACACTCCACCGTTTTTTCATATTAAACTAAGTTATTCCCTTAACTAAGACGAGTTGATACATACTCATTGTGTAAGAAACATAGGGGGAACAGAATCCGACGGCAAATAGTTCAGCTGTCGAAATCCGTTCCCCCACCCCAATGATGAGAGATGTTGATGTATCGGCTTAAAATAGGCTTATTCTATTCTGTGTGTGGATGGAGCTTAAACAGCATCAATTTGATAAATATTACAACCTCAGTGTGTCAGAAATATGGGGGGAACAGAATTCGACGGCAAAAAAACAGCTGTCGGAATCCGTTCCCCCACTCCCATTATGAGAGGTGTTGATGTAATGACTTAAAAAATGCTGATTCTATTTTGTGTGTGGATGGAGCTTAAACAGCATCAGTTTAAAGAATATATTTTTTTGCCTTTTATTATGATAGGACAGTATTGCAGACAGTCGAGAAAGAAGTGTAGAGTGGCACACAGTGTCAAATGCTGCACTAAGATCAAGAAGAACCAGGATACTATGAGCACCAGGATCAGGATCAGATCATTTTACTGATAAGTGCTATCAAACAGACACTTTGATAGCACTTAGCTTAGCCCAGTTCATTCATAAGGATCCAAGCATAGATGAAGTTAGAAGCGACCAAACACCTCCACGTTTTCTCTATTTAAATGTAGTTACACGACCAAGTATGGTGACACAAAATAAAACGTGGCGCTTTTCTAAGCGGGTAAAAAGGATAACTATAATGTATGGCGGAATAGAACTTGAGAGCACTTCGACTCGGCGCAGTAAAAAGTCACGTTGGTTCCAATGACAGAAGTGAGAGGGAGAGGATTTTTCAGGAGTGATGATATTACTGCGCCGAGTCGAAGTGCTCCCAAGTGCTATTCCGCCATACATTATAGTTATCCTTTTTACCCTCTTAAAAAAGCGCCACGTTTTATTTTGTGTCACCATACTTGGTCGTGTAACTACTCATGTAACTGTATTTAAATAATGAATGAACTGAGCTAAGCGCTATCAAAGTGTCGCCGCATGCCAGAGCGATTGAGTGCACACACTGAGATGAGAGAGGTATGTATCAACTCGTCTTAGTTAAGGGAATAACAGTTTAATATGAAAAAACGGTGGAGTGTTCCTTTAAAATAAAGTTTCAGTGTAGCCTACCTTTCTGCACGTCATTACGCCAGTCGGTGACGACAAAAGACTCTTATTTATTATTTATTATTAAAATATTGAGTCAGTCATTCACTCAACGATTTATTCAGGAACAGAAAAAGTTTTGGTCCGCCAAATAAACTAAGTGGCCTACCTAACAATATTTTGTCTAAATACCAATTCACACTGCACCAACAAACACCAACCAACATGGTGTCAATTCCCAACAAATGCCGACTGATCATGTTCAATCGGTGAAAACAAGCACTGGCAAACAGCAACAGACACCAGTAACACATTAATCTGCCAAAACCTAATGTGTCTGTTGCCATTAGTCTGCATCTGTCTGCGCTGTGTGAATTGGCCTTAAAATGCATGTTTGCATCATTGATCGTTATTCTCCATGTTTATTACTGTGTGTGAAGCTGCTTTTGTCTCCAGACTGAGGATGAAGACAGACGAAGACAGATTCACAATATAAACAAGGTTTAATCCACAAACAGGTGAAAGAACGTAACAGCGTGTGTGACACACACACACACACACACACACAAACAAACAAACAATAACAGAGTCGACAACAGTGGACAGAACATAAGAGGGAGTATAAATACGCAGTAAATGAGGACACTAAACGGCATCAGCTGACAAGACTTGACTAATTAGAAACCATAGTGACTTAAGGGGAGGCTTAAAACGGAGAAGTTTGTCCTTTGAGTTTTCCACGTATATGAAACAATTGTTAAACCGATCCCCATTCACACGGATCCGTGAAAACTACTAAAAACACTGTATTCTGCTGCTGCCAGGCCATTAGATGGCGATGAAACACTATAGATTGAACACGTAATTCGCATGTGCATGACTTCATCATTTTTTTTGTTGTTTACAAGGAGACCATTTTCAAAAACGTGCACTTTGAAACTTTTTTTGCACTTTTTCAGGCACCCAAAACGCTGTTGTCGTGTAAATGAACGGCCAAAATGCATAAAAAGTTGTACGTTTTGTGTAAACGATGTCGTGTAAACAGCCTAATACAGACAAGAAAGAAACTGAACTAAACTGAGGCTATGTCAACATTAATCCGGATACATTTGAAAACAATGTTTAAAAACGCTCTCAGTCCAAAATATTCCAAAATACTTTTGGAAAATGCCTGAAAATGCTAAATACACCTTACTGCGCATGCTTAAACCTCACAAAAGCCCACTGAGATGAAACAGACGGAAAAATAAATAATAAAGTTATCGCGCAATTCTTCTGGCAGGATCATTTTATTTGGCAAAATATCTCACCACTAGTCAGGACAGCAAATGTGAGTATTTTCTTTCATCTTTGCAGGACTATATGAAGAGTGTGCAAAGTTACATTTCAGCAACAGTGTGCTTACATTTCACAACAATTGCTGTGTGAACGCAATTACGCAAAGACAACCCGGGATTGATGCTGGGTTGGGGACCTAGTAACATTGCCGTGTTCAGTCCCGGAATGCGCGCTGTGTGAACAAAAGCCGTGTCGTAGTGATGACGCTGAAGCCGGGATCGTTCGCCAGCTAGTGAAACGGTACGTAATGTGCAAGTTTATGATCGAATCAGAGACGTGTCTTTACGGGATTTTTATGGGTTGTGTTGTGTGTGAACATTTGTGTCATTTTAGTGAAATGTGGCAAGGACATGATTTTGCCTAGAGTAATGGACAAAATGAAATACTGATATGGAGAACTTCTAAGGTGACTAAAAACACCATCTGTAAGCTCACTAGGTTTTGAGACACCGTATCCAACATCTACATTTAACATCCTTTGAAACTGACACCTTTAACAAGCCTTTGATGGTTGGCAATTTAAGCAGAAATGTGTGTTACAGGAATGAATGCGGTCTGAAATTTCACCTGTAAATTGTATAATAGTATAATTTCATAATGGTTTCTTGCCTACATTTACTCATCCCAGGGTAAATTTTGCCACTAGCATTGAATAACCTTGTTTATCTCAAAGATAAGCACAGCCACCTTCATGTTTCACCTTGCATCCATACTCATGCAGCTGCTTTTTCTTTTCCCAAGTCACATCAGTCCACTGCAAGCTAATTTAATTTCTGATTAAATCTTTACATTCCATGACTCCTGACCCCTGAGTCGACAGGGAAAATCTAATGTGCTCATAGCATCCTAATGTGCAGGTTCTCCTCATTATTATGTGCCAGTAGGTGAAAGCGTAGGCTTGTATTCACATGAGCCATTATAGTAATTACTGACAACATATAGTACACTGGTTCACAGTGGCATGATGCTATGCACTAAATCTGTGCTCAAACTGTGATGTGCCACTTATGATGCTGTGGAATGTACCTGCTCGCTCAAACGACCGGTATCGTGCTGGAGGAAATGGGAGCAATTGCATCTACATTCAACAATTTTCCAGTGATGTATGACAGAATGAAAGAGTCAAGCTGTTGTTCCAATCTGTTCCACCTCTTTATACTAATACTGGATATAAATCTACTGCGGCATGGTTACTGTTTTTTTAAAACTAGTTTGTTCTATCTAACAGGACAAGGCAGGAGAAGTTAGGCTGTACCCATCATGTACATCACTCTCAGTCTAAGTTCAAGAACTTTCTTTGAGTATGCGAAAGCAACAAACTTTACCCATAAGCTTTAATTAAACTTTAGAGAGAAAGGAATAGGGAGGGGGAGAAAGAGGTAAAATGAAGTAAGGTGAAATGAGGAGAGATGGATAAGCAGATGGCGAGAGACAGATCCTATCGTATACAATTGATGGTGTAAACGCCAAACAAAATGCAGATTATTTACAGTTCAGACTTTCATATTTGTATTGTTTCATCAGTGGTGGGAACTCACTATTTCCTTTTACTCCCTCAAGGATAAAATTAACTGTTTAAAGTGCAAGTGCAAACCTAAGTGCAAACCTAAAGCTCTTTTCTCTGAGATAAACAAATTGGTCAAACCATCCTCTGTAGCTATTACTGGCTCTGTTGATCTCTGTGAAAGTTTTTAGTCATTTTTCCTACAAAAATGTATAACATTTATCAATCTTTTTCTCCAACTGCCACTTCAACTCCATATTTGATAGGTTGTCCGCTAGACATTTTATTTACTCACAAATACATCTGTGGTTGAAAAACTGATTATCAAATCTAATTCTACCTCTTGTACACTTGACCCTATTCCAACATACCTTCTAAAAAGCCTTTTGCCTTCAATTATTTAACCTATTACTCATATCATAAACAGATCTCTTGCCACTGCCTATGTTCCGCATTATCTGAAAGTAGCGGCCATAACTCCAATTCTAAAGAAGTCCGGCCTCGACAACGCCATTCAGAACAATTATAGACCAATATTGAACCTCCCTTTCATTGGCAAGTTACTTGAAAAGGTAGTTGTGGCACAACTGCAGTCACATTTAGAGAAACATAATCTTTTTGAACAGCTTCAATCTGGTTTTCGTCCATATCACAGCACAGAAACAGCACTTTTAAAAGTGCTAAATGATCTGATCCTGATCCTGGTGCTCATAGGATCCTGGTTCTTCTTGATCTCAGTGCAGCATTTGACACTGTGTGCCACTCTACACTTCTTTCTCGACTGTCTGCAATACTGTCCTATCATAATAAAAGCCAAAAAAAAAAAAATCTTTAAACTGATGCTGTTTAAGCTCCATCCACAAACAAAATAGAATCAGCATTTTTTTAAGTCATTACATCAACAGGATTTCGAAACAGATTTCGACAGCTGAACTATTTGCCGTCGGATTCTGTTCCCCTTATGTTTCTTACACAATAAGGTTCTAATATTTATAAAATTGCTGCAAATTACTAACCTCAATAGCCTAGTGGTCAGTGCCTTGACAATATTTTTTTTTTAGCTTTCAAGTCCCGGGTCTTAGAACTTTCTTGATACTATACTTTCCTATCATAATAAAAGGCAAAAAAATATATTCTTTAAACTGATGCAAGTTAAGCTCCGTCCACACACAAAAATAAAATCAGCATTTTTTAAGCCATTACTTCAACACCTCTCATAATGGGAGTGGGGGAACGGATTCCGACAGCTGTTTTTTTTTTGCCGTCGGATTCTGTTCCCCCCATATTTCTGACACACTGAGGTTCTAATATTTATGAAATTGATTCTGTTTAAGCTCCATCCACACACAGAATAGAATAAGCCTATTTTAAGCCGATACATCAACATCTCTCATCATTGGGGTGGGGGAACGGATTTCGACAGCTGAACTATTTGCCGTCAGATTCTGTTCCAGTGTATTTTTGTGAAGCGACCTTGGGTTCTTGAAAGGCGCTATAAAAAATAAACATATTATTATTATTATTATTATTATTAAAGGCAAATGGCATAAAGCCTCTTGAAGTGAATACATAAGTTCCTCTATGGTACGTTTTCAATGAAATAAACACTAAACAGAAAACTTCTCAAAAGCATAGCACAGGTTAGTGTGTAAAATAGTCATAGGCACTTCATCTACATAGCATAATATATTTCACATTACATTCAGGCATATGGTGAGGCAAGGTATACATATATTTTATTAGTTTATATGTAGGCTATATGCAGTATATAGGCATTAATGTTAAAAAAAATTGGGGTCAATAAGTTTCTTTAATATTTTTTTTAATTAGTCTCATTCTCAAGGCTGCATTTATTTGATCAAAATACAGTAAAAACAGTAATATTGTGAAAAATGATTACAATTTAAAATTGTATATATATATAAAATTATTAATATTAAAATGTAATTTATTCATATGATGGCAAAGCTGAATTTTCAGCTGCAATTGTGTCACATGATCCTTCAGAAATAGTTTTAATATGATGATTTGTTACTCAAGAAACATTTCTTATCAATGTTGAAAACAGTTGTGCTGCTTAATATTTTTGTAAATAGAAACTTTTTTTTTTAACAATGTCTTCACTGTTTGATCAATTGAATGTGTCCTTGAGAGAGAGTAAAAAACAATGGAGCCTCAGAGTTAAGTTTAACAGTAAATCTAAAACTATAATTAATATAATGACTTACAAATGACCCTGTTTAGTACTGCATTTTAAGTCACTCTTCTATGGTGACATGAAATAATTTTCAACTCGGTACACCTCTGGGTTTCTCCAATGGAGACCCAATTTATGTGTCAGGTCAGGTGGAAATTGCTCCTTAAGGAAACCACAGCACATTTTCACCTATTACGGTGTGTATGCTGCTTTTGAAGCTCAAGATGAAAAATTTCTCTCATATTAGGCATAATTATAAACATGGGGAAAGTGCTAAAGCGACTAACTGGGGTGAATCATTATACAGCTCTGAGCTCTATAAACATGGAGATCCATCAAAAAGAATATGTAACAATTTCCAGAGTGCTCAGCAACATAGCCATCGGCAATTACAAACTTTGTCGTCTTTAAACCTGTTTTGGAGGTTTCGCCAGTCCTAGTCTCTCGCTGCCACTCTCTCTCATCTCCGTAACCCAGCAGAACCATGGAGATCTGAGAGTTACTCTCGTTTATGCAAGGCTTGGTGATAATATCAGTTTGAGACAACTAGTGAACAGTATGCAAGTCCTTACGTTGTCCTTGAATAGTTTTCTGGTTTTCTGATGATCAGTCTTGCAACACTTCACGACTGTCGGACTGCACCTTGGAGGTCAGGAGATGGTTTGGGGAAGAAAATATCAAATCCTCTCCAGTGGCCTCATGGGATAGTATTATTTTGTATTGTAAAAATAATAGTATAATGGGAGACACATTTCAGAATCTCGCCAGAAGTAGGTGATCCTACTGCAGCTTTAGTCTTTGTCAGTTCATTTGTTTTTGTTTTTATCAAATATGTTTTTATTATTTTTATTTCAGTTTTCTTTTAGTTATTTTAATCTTAGTACTTTAACTTAAACTAAAATTAGAAATGTTGACTTGGCAACTAACTGAAAAATGTACTAGATTTTGTCAGCATTATTTTTTTTTATTTTTTTTTTTGACAACATCAATGACTGTAAATGTTTTTTAATAGTTTTAGTTAACAATCGTGGTCAACACTGGTCGATACAACTTGTTTCCTATATTTTAATCATGATACAATACTTTTTGTTGTTGGATATTTTTGGATTTATGTTATTGAAACATCAATTTAACAAATGTTCATATATTTCTGTCTTTTCTCATTCAAACACAATTGCACAATAGAAAATTGCTGCCTGCAGGTGTTTCCAAGATGGCCATTGTGTGCAGTGAATTACTTTAAAGGAACTACTATCCAGTAGTTCTCACCTTGTTTTTAGACACTCAACAAGGTCCAAATGCACAGTAACTTAATAATGAGGTCCATAAACTAACAAACTGTAATGTCTAGGCTTTTGCCAACTGCAAGACTTATTTATGAGCAATAAATCAAAGCAACACAGCCCCTACACTGCTTTGTAAAAAAAAAAAAAAAAAATCATGAGAGTGAGCATGTTTTTCGGTTTTTTACAATGTCCATATTGAAAATTCATCTATTTCTCTTGGAGAAATAACTGTAAGGGAACGAGATACAAATAAACAGCTAAGATATTTGATCAAGCTGAATAAATGAAACATATTTTTGATTTGTGAGAAATTACTTACAACCTGAGTGAATTAATAGCCACATAATGATGATGAGGGTATTTGGATGACTGTAATTAATATGCATACTGAACTATTTGGATTGATCATAATTGCTGCAATCAGGGTGAAGAGCGGAGGGATTTAGCAAGGGGAACGCGCACACACAGACGTGATAGTCTCCATGGCAGTCGTTCTCTTCGGTGTACAAACACTGGACCTGAGAGAAAGCACCTGCACGCTTAGAAACTGAGTACAGACAACCACATCAATACAGTATGCACAGATCAATTCATTTATTCATTTACCACCTCATGCGACCTTCAGTCTGTGATGCTGGCTTTCTATAATCACATTAGCAGACACACAAAGGGTGCAGTCATGTTGTATTACACAAAATGACTCAATGAAGGCTTATGAATTTCACACTGACATCTGATTAAGACTCATTTGCAACACGACTGCGGTGCCTTAATAACTGAACCTGAGGCAGAACTGTAGCAAGAGCAACAGTGAACACCATTAACACAAATGGTAAATTAATTGACATCCACAAAGTGTAAAACAATGAGAACATTCAAACAATGGTCTATCCATCACTAAGCCATAGACCAGCAGTGTCTCATTTGGTTTCAACCCTAGCTGTCTTTCCCTGAGCTAAACTACCAAAAAAGATGGTTTGGCAGCACTGAAATTCAGACTCATTACTCATTCCAACTACCCGGGGTGTGCAGCAAATAGAGGTTTACTGTATGTGAATGAGCACTAGACAGCAAGAAACAGAGATTCTTGCTGATGTTAGTAGCAGGGCACAGCCATTACAGGTAAACAACACAGAATAATTGGATTTATATCTCACAAAACAAATGTATGTTTCACAAACACAAACTTTGTATCTTGCAATATGAATTTATATCTCACAATAGCAACTTCATATCTGACAATATGACCTTATTTTTCACAACCACGGCATTATCTCAAAATAGCTTAACTTTATATCTCACAATATGAATTTCTGTCTCACAATTGTGATTTCATATCTCACAACATGACCATGTACTGTAGCTCCCATATGATTTATTATCTCAAGTTATGTTCTTATCTTTCAAATGTGAATGTATATCTCACAAAATGAATTTACATCTCACAACTGCAACGTCATATCTGGCAATATGACCTTATACAGTAGCTCACAACAGCAACTTCATATCTCACAATATGACCATACACAATAGCTCTCAGCAGCAAGCAAATAGATCTTTATCAAATTTAGATCAGATGTGACGGATCACGTTTATATAAATTGTACCTTGTTGAGTTGCTGTGTACTTGTTGTTTGTCTGATGAAGACCTTCGGGTCAAAACGTTGCATATTTTAATAAACTGATTTTTGGAAGCAGTAATGGCAGTGTGCCGACATTTGCTTACTCTATAGTGAAGTGCTTTATTTGATTGCGCACCTGCCTAAAGTTTTTTGGATGCACGCATACTACTACTTTGAATATAATTTTATTTCTCACAATGTTTGCCTATGTCCTTATCTTTTAATCATGACTTAATAACTCTCAAGGTTTATTATTTATTTCTCACATTTGCTACTTCATATCTGACAATAAGACTTGTCCTTATACCAACTTTATACCTCATAGATAAGAAAATAACATTGAAAGCTATAAAATCATATATTGTGAGCTATAAAGTTGCAATTGTGAGCTACTCTGTAAGGTCATATAGTGATATACATCTCACAATTGCAACTTTATAGCTCACAATATTCTGTATGATTTCATATCTCACAATATTATTTTATTATCTCTCAATTGCGACTTTATATCTCACAAAATGACTTTCAGTGTCCGATTTATACAAGTGTGCCAGAACTCTTCATTGGGTTCTTGACATGCATGTAAACATGTTTTGGGTAAAACCATTATATGAAAACTAATTTCCTGACTGAAGGGTATTTATCTACTATATTTCTGATAAATGCTTCCAATCCCCATTGGAAATTGCTGAATGACAAGTACTTAAATCTATGATCTTCTCTCCTAGAAGTAGACAACACTATTTAGTTGATTCTTTATGACAGCTTTGTTTAGTTTAGAAAATTTCAGCCCATTCACTCTAATTAAATAGTTGTCAGACCTTATTCCTCTTGGATGTTTTTGAAACAGACAGTTTAAGCATTTAGAAAGGTCAGTTCCGTCACTTCTGAAACTTTTCCAAGGATATGAAGTTAAAACATGTCTACAGTTATCTGTTTCAAAGAGTTAAAAGCACCAGACACTCCACCAGGCACATTAGATTCAGTTAATTCATGCTATCTTCTATTCTAAGACAGTTCTGTCTAAAAATTGTGTGGCTCATTAGCTCAAGAGATTTGGGACGCACTTTAAAGTTCTAGATGCTTCATAAGATGGACTTAATGGCATTCACTGAGCTATAGCGCTAATGAGAAAGTTACCCAGTTCTTACAGAATTATCGTTTGAGCTAATTAGTTTACAACATTCGAGAAACAACTGTAGACTGAGCCTCAATTAATACGTTTTATGTGGTAAGCATGGACTAATTGAGATAATAATCATATTAAACTGATTCATCACTCGAAACTAATTTTCCCAAATGTAATTGCAAAACATTCATATTCAGCTTGAACAATTAAATGGGCCAAGCTTACAAAATAAAGCACACATTACATCTTATGCTCTTGTCTGACTCTCTTTTATCATCATAATAAAAGCCTTAAACTTAATTACATAACTTGAAATAATACAAAAGCAGCATATTTGAGTCATGGTTGAATGTCCCTTCCTTTCAAGCTTGATCAAGCTGACAGCCTTGTCGTAACAAAAGAAGAATGTTTGTCTCTGTCAGTAAATACAAAGCCTATAGACTATTATATTTTCTGTTCTGTCTCTTAGGAGCAAAGACAGACAATGATTCAGAAATGTCGTGTGAATGTGTCTCTGCTTTGCAACGAGCCAACATTGAGCTTTCATCAAACCTCCTCTGCAGCTATGCAGCAGTTGCATGAATTAAAGAGATGAAATGCTGGTATTTTCTGCACTGCATACCCAATTCCTATTGAAGTCTTGCTCACAAACACACAGTTGGACTCCTGTATCGTCTGTCTGTGAAGAATCTCTGTGAGCAATGGAATATGCTGCTTTGTACTCGGGCAAAAAGTGAGATCCTTCCCACAATCCATTTTTCAGGTTTATCAGAACTGGCGTTCACATAAGGGCTTGCCATTTCACATTTGCAAGATGTAATCCATGTAAAATGTTCTATTATCCATCAGATTCAGTTGTTTTTGTATGTATCATTTTCCTCTCAGGGTTTCTATAAAGCAGAATAACCGTCAGGAATTTGATAAATGATCATTGATTTAATTGATTTTGTAGATCAGAGCATATCCACGTTGAATAAGATAAATTCCCATTGTAAAACAAATAAAAAATATATTTTTAATAAAAAATATATTTTTAATTAAAAAAATATTTAATTTAACTATGAAATTAATAGGATTTAGAATGTTATTCTAAAAAATGTAAGATAAAATGTAAAAATTTAAAAAATATTTAAATAAATGGGATTTACAATTTTATTCAAGAAGAATGGAAAATAAATATAAATTCCCCTAGTAAAGAAAAATAAAGTGTAATTTGATATAAAATGTATAAAAATAAAACGTTATTTTAAAGGGGTAGTATAATGCCCCTTTTTACAATATGTAAAATAAGTCCCAGAGTGTATATGTGAAGTTTTAGCTCAAAATACCCCACAAATATTTTTTACAGCATGTTAAAGTTGTCCCTTTTTGAGGGTCAGTAAAAAGGTGCTGTTTCGTGTGTCCCTTTAAATGCAAATGAGCTGCTGCTCCCGGCAGAGAGGGCGGAGCTTCAAGAGTGTGTGTGTGTGTGTGTGTGTGTGTGTGTGTGTGTGTGTGTGTGTGTGTGTGTGTGTGTGTGTGTGTGTGTGTGTGTGTGTGTGTGTGTGTGTGTGTGTGTGTGTGTGTGTGTGTGTGTGTGTGTGTGTGTGTGTGTGTGTGTGTGTGTGTGTGTGTGTGTGTGTGTGTGTGTGTGTGTGTGCGCGCGCGTGTGTGTGTTAGCAGATCCGATTACCTCACAGACACGCACTAAAATGTCAGAAACTGTTCTGCCTTTTATGTTTAAACTGGAGTCGGACAATGATGGAGAGACTCAAGAAGAAGTGACTGCATGTAGAATGCAACAGTACTTTTCTGAACGGTTAGTTGATGAATTTATGTTGCTGATGTGGAGTTAACTATCTTCAATCTATAAAATCGCTCGTGTGGGAACTGTTGTAAGATGCCTACAGAGTGACATGCTATTGCATTTGTGTTACGTATTGTATCGCATGTGAAAAGACATGCGACAGCTTGAGCAGATTCACAATATGCAATATGTGCTCGACTACAACAACTCTTCCTCTTCTCAACATAGACTGCGTGTTCCCAGGGGCTGGGTTCATGTAAATTTTAGGGTAAGTGATGCCACTGTAGGAATGTCGTGTAGTCCCTACCAGCTGTTTGTTGTAGTCCTTAAATAACGATTTCTAAAGCAAATATCTTTTAGCGTTGTAACTTTGCAGATGTTGTTTATGCTCAAACAGCAACATTACACACTAACTAAAGTTAGAAAAGTGAAATCATAATCAGCCACCCCTTTAAAAGAACAGAAAATGAATACAAAAAATAAATATCTCTCAGCTTTGACATAATTTGTACAAAAACTCTTCCTCTGTTTGTGGAAATAGCTTGGAAAAACAAAAACCTGTAAAAAAAAATAAAAAAAGATATCCAATATCCAATCGAGAATTATCCAATTGATTTCTGGAAAGAAAATAGCTAAAAAAAAAATATATATATGGTTTTGGGGCACTTTTCAGCAGGTCAGGCTGCCCAACTAAACACCATCCTAGCCAGGGAAAGTCCTCAGAAAGTCCAACATCAGAGTAACTGATTTAGATGAACGACAATGCTAATGGGTAACTTTTTCCAGGTAATGTAGACCTCCCTGGATCTAATTCACTCGATCAATCACTCAAGATACTGTTCTGTAACTCAGTCTGATGAATAAGCGTGGAGGAACAATGAATAATGTTTCAATGATGACCATGATTATTACTTTCAATTCAACAAGCTTTGCGCTGAAAAAAATGAAAGCGCTATGCATTGGCTCATTCCTCCAAAATGAACGTTATCTGCCACAAACATTCTTCATCTCTAGTTGAGCTCAGGCGGTAAAAGTGTCTTGATGGATAGCTAACGTTCCTGCTAACAGACCCGGGGCTGTTTGGACACCATTGGGTTCCTCTCAAATAACACCAGTGTGACAAATAATCCGCCGGAAGTTAACGTACATCAAGCTGAAAATCTTCATTGCGTAATTCAACCATTAAGTCTGGCAAAGAATCTGAAAAGCTGAAGCCCTACGGGTGCTCATTCATAGTCTCACTTCCAACATGATTCTACTATCTCTTTTAAAAAGTGTCTCTGTCTTCGCTTGACGTGCCACAAAGAATGTAGGTTTATTTGAAAGCTGTCATAAAAATTATTTCAAGATACTGTTTCTCCCATTTCTTTCTTTTATCAGTTATTGCGCTGTTTTACAAATGTTATTTTGCATTGCTAGATACACAAGGCTACTGTTATTCTTAAAACATTCTTGCATCACAACTGTCTTTGTCTTGTCTGCCGGCTCATAATTTTGTAAGGTACTGACCACAGCTGTTCTTATGGAAACAGTCTTTTGAATTTACAAGCCATCATATCATTTCTTTACCGTGCTACATTATGCCATTTATTCTGTTCTTCTCAATTTAATTATTCTATTTTTCATGTGAAAAACATAACCATGTCAACCATTTCTCCTGAAGGAAGAAAAACTATTATGTAGCAGCACGCAAAAAAAAGAAGAAAGAAAACTGACAGTGAAACAAATTGCACATTGAATGACATTTATGGCAATACATACATTTTTTTAAAATTATAACCTCATTCAATCCTAAAGGAATCAGAACAGTCAACAAACAGGAGCAAACATCAATTAAATTTGAAAAACAGAACAACATACCATTAAGTGCCAGAGTTCATTTCATCTTGTTTGCATTAAAATTAGCCTTTGGATAGGCTCTTTGAGCCAGGGGAAATACTGGATTTCAATAATTTATAGGACGTCTAAAAGTAGAGCTTGGGGAAAGGGCCTTTTGTGTTATTTGATGGTATAAATAATTAATAAAGTGTGAGGGAAGAATGACAGGTTAAACAGAGACGTAATGTTGACAAGTCCGCAGGCTATGTAGGCAACACTGGGAAACCCTGAGAGAGGTTTAGATAAAATATTTTATAGGACTAGGCAGTAGGTAATGCAACAGGGAATATTGAACTTTTAGGACAAATTTGTAAGCTGTTACTGGTCCAAAATATAGTGCTTTGGACAAGAATCAATTTGGCTGTGGGGACTTTCAAAATGAAGATTTTGAAAGAAGGGGAGCCTTTGAAACAAAAGCTTTGTTTATATGAAAGCGATGGCAATGCCTTGTGACTATAAATCAAGGCATTCTTCACAGGTTGATCTGAGCTATGCAAATAAAATCTATAACTCAATCACAATTGTTATCTGTTTTCAAATGAAGTCCAAACGCCACCATTTTGGTTTGGCAAAGCATATAAAAAATACACTGCAGGGGGTCCAGAAATAATTTATTGAGCTCAACTATTTATTTTGTGAAAAGGAGAGAAAATTAGCATTACTCAAAATAACACTGTGCACAAATAAAATAAAAATAAAATAAATTGCACTAAATAATCAACCAAAGCTAAAATTAGGAAGCTAAAGTACATCTAAATGTTTCATGGTCCTTCTCAAATTTGTTTAAACAGTAAAAATTAAACAGGCCTATATGTTAAAAAAGATACAACAGTAAATTAAAAATTGTTCAAATATGTACATCAATAATTAATGCCTTTGCAATCCAAAGCATCACGTAAAGTATGTACAATATATTAATATGGTACAATATTATAGGACAGGGTCCTACGCCACCTCTCCATCCATCAAGGCCTCTTTGATCCGAAAAAGTAAGTTTGTGAGTTGCACATATTAAAAGATGAACAATCAGAACATGTTTTAGTCGCATCACATCACATTCCATCCCTCACAATTTAGGAAAGGAAAAGCTGTTTTTATACCCTGGAGAACAAACGTGTCTAGTGTGATAAGCTTACAATCAGAAAGACTGAGGCAAACCGTATAATTTAGTTTATTTCGCAGAGGATTGAAATTTGTAGGCCCACTGTTGTGAAGTTCAGTAAGCTCCCACTGAGATCCCTGTCTTAAGCTTCTTTTTTGGGAAGCTTGCAACTTAACCTCACATGGCAGCTATGATTAGATTCTTCAAAGTCTCTCTTGCTAAATGGAAGTAGGTTTCTTTTCTAGATTATTTAAAAGACAGGATGGTTTTAGTTAACGATTTGTATCAATACTGTAGCTACAGCCAGGATCCAAAGTTAACACTCGCCAAATGAGAGTACAATAAATTACTTTGGCAAGGTCATTTTTATATATATTGTACATCTTTTAATACATTTCCATTTTCTATAATCCAATTTTTATTTATTTCTCTAACAGTTCAGCACAAAAATAATTGAACTGTACTGGACAATAAACATCTTGACAAGGCTAAATAAAACCAGCCAGCCATTATGTGGTTTAAGCTGAATTGTGCCTTCAACTTTTGGTGACAGGTTCAGTACATAGCATAAAAAACAGCTAAACGAGCCCATTGTCATATAGTGGGAAAAGTGTAAGTGTATTTTCCCTGTGGAGAAAATAAAAAATGTATTGTTGTTTTATATGTCTTTCTATGTGGTGTTTTTAATATGCTTTGAGACAAACCATGTGCAAATTCATCAGTCAACACCAAATCGGAGTATTTTAAAACTGCAGTGAAAAAACGTGCCCCTAATTCCTACCGTCACAAATATGTAACCAAACTGTCAACGGATAGGGCAGGGCTTTTCCACAGAGAGCAAAATAACCCCTTTAAGAAGAGATGGAAAAATCAGGTACATATAGCAATATAGCGGGTGAATTATGTACATTATGAATATCACAATGTTATGATGAACTATATGCCTTATTGACTTTCTATGATGTTCAAGACTTTTCTAACGATGCTGATTTTTAGAAGGCAGCTGTCTGACTCTGAGATGGCGAATGATGAACATGGTTTGTGTAACATTAGCAAAACATTATTAGCTGTTTGATAACGCAGTCAAGCCAAAAGCTAATTGTTACATGGTCTGTCTCCCATGGTTCATCTGTTTTTGGTTTAGTCCTGTGACCCAGTTTTCCCCTGTCTGTCTAATTAGTAATCTCCTTCACCTGTGTCCTGTTAATTATCTGATTAAGTTCCTTTTGTTTACTCTGTGTATGTATTTTAGACCCTGTATTCTCCCTCACTCTTCGTCTGTTCTCGTCAATGTTAAACTGTTACGTGAGTTTCTGGTTCAAACATATGACTGAATTAAACCAATATTCCCTCTTGCGATAGCGTTTACTGCAGTTGACCGAGTGGATCAGGAAGTCAGAGCTGGTGTGATTGAGTGGATGCGGGAACTGAAATGAAGATATAGAGTTACAATCAAGCTATTTTAAGGCAGAAATTGTTCAAATACGAGTTTTAAGGGATAAAAGTATTGATTGCAGGGGGACTTTTCTTTAAGTAAAAAAATAATGTGAAATTGTAGAGACACAGTCTAGCAGTTAGTTAACATGCTCGGACAAGTTCCTGGGCTGAGTTTCCGATGACGTTGTCTCTTAGCGCGCTACGAAGACTCTTAAGGTATAACTTAACAAAAGGTATACCATTGCTAGGCGTGTTCCCCGAACCATACCTTAGGAAGTTGCTTAAGATATACCTTCTTACGTGCGACGTTACCCGGTGCTGTCCGTGGCGATGCTGCTGAATCTGTTGATATCGATGGCTCGAGAATCAATTATTCTCTCGTGCAGGGGCTGCTTCACTGCATTATGTGAGAAAGCAGTGTTCTTTATAAAAGAAGCACATTAGAAATAGTTGAAATTGCCTTTATTAGGATTCATGGGATATTATAAAAAAATATCCAAACTATAATAGCCTATATTAGCCTAGCCAACATATTTTAAAATTGTATCATATATTGCTGCCATGATAACCATTTAACATTTTTACGTGCTTTCTTCTCTTTCCCATTTTTGTTCGCTGAGGTGGAGCTGCGATGAAATATTGTTCTTGTAAATACTTTCCAGCATTTCAGTAATAAAAGTGTACATCTTACGTACGGTGCTCGGCAGTGATCAAAAAGGATTTAAACAGTGAATTTTGAATCTCTTCTTGTAAACTCAGAGATTTGGATTCAGACGGTAATTAAATTACCACACGTCCTGTTTGTCAAAAAACAGTAAGTACTAACTTGGCCAGGGATTTTTACGCGGGTTGGGTGAGAAAAAACCCTGATATTATGGATTCGGGCGGCACTAAAATCACAGACTTACCCCTGTAAATGTTTAAAATACCGGACGAGCCCATGAGAAAAAAATTTGCGTCCGAATAGGACTTAACTGACAGTAGCCTATGCTTTCACTGGCCTTTAAAAGCGCTCTTTTATTAAATTAATAATATAATATAATAATAATATAATAAAAATTCTAACAACAATCAGTGTAATGACAATTTTATTCTTTGCATGAAAACACTTGAATTAGCCTAAATGAACACTGTCTGTGTGTATTAAAACTTCAGAATTATATTCATATAGACCTGCAACAGTGATAAGGTAAAGCTAAGAGTGGTCCAGACCAACCTTCCGAACGTATGACTTACAGAAGGTATAGGCAGGCTACTTAAACGTTTCGGGAAACACATATTAACGATAAGGTACAGCTTAAGGTGTAACTTAAGAACGACGTAGCGTTAAGAAGGTTTCGGGAAACCCAGCCCTGATCTTACAAGGTCATCATTACTCAGTCATGCGAAAAAAAGTGTTAAAACCCTAAACATAATCAAAATACGCAATACAAATTCCTTCATGATAATAAATATTTATGGCGGTTACATTTTCTCAATTTAACAGACATTTGCAGGTGTAGTTTATTTGCACCCTGTATGGACATACCTGGCCTTTTTCCTGAACCTCTCAAGCTGTGTTTATGAAATAAATTTAAATAGGTAATTTGCTTCATTTTCTAAATTGCCGCATGGGATTTACAATTTAGATATAAATGACTAATTAAATGGAAAGACAAATCACAACAACCAGTTAATTTCACTAATTACATCAGTGGGAATGACATGGCCTTCATTTGCATGGTTCCCTACCTATCCTAATGTGAGCAGATAGGACACTCTCTATTGAGTCAACAGGGATTCCTAATCCAAATCAGTTTATATTCAGCTCGTCATAGCGCTGCTCTGAATAAGGTATATTACTATTCAAATAAAGCCAACCCAACATGCAGGAATCAGTAATCAAGATCTTTTAGAGATCCTCATATTCAGTTTTTCATCAATTTACTCATTGTTACATTCAAACAGAGAGGGATTTATCTGTCCCTTCTGAATCTAAAGTTGTCCCCATCTTGCTGTCCATTTTGGCATAATAGCCAAATTACTCACCCCCTCTTTCTCTGAAAACATGACACAACAAACACAGACTGCCACTCACAGGAATTAGTCCTGACAGCCGTGTCATAGGCCCTCTCGTCATCTCTCCAGGGCGCATAACGACTCAAGATGAAGTTACGATTTTGAAATAATTCTGCAAAAAGGTTTTTAAAATTGGAAGACACGGGTATAATTTGGATAACTAATGCTTGGGGAAGAATATAGCACCTAAAAAAAAAAGGTTTTCTGTGATTCAGGCGACAACAGAATCAGAAAGTAGGCTATATAATAATCCCCAGTATATAGCCTAAATAATAATATAGTGCTATGTCATCCCTGCAATAACTTTTAGCATGAGCTCTGAAAACTAACCAAATGAAATAACATGTCAAAACATTGTCGCAAAGGCATCATAAATGCGGCGCGGCTGTTTCAAATGCTGCACTTTGCATTTGGGTCACTATCGTTGTCATGTCTGATTTCATCTACACTTATCCACCAGGATATTAAAACAAAGTTAGGGGATAACCTTGAAACCCTGAAAGCCAAATGTGTGGTCTTAAACCATTGTGTTGGATTGTTTTAACAGCAGTGAAAAGCTTGTTCCGTTCTTGCACAGTCATGAGTCCTTTATGATTATACAATAATCCAGAGCTCTTGATTTAATTTGTAAACTAATAAACCCATTCATCGTTCGATAGCATTCTTATACACATCAATCTTTGCTGAGATAAATTAGCTGTTCCGTTGAGCAAGAAAAGAAGTTAGGCCTACCATTTTGGCAGCACTTAATACAAGCCTGTAATCAAAGTAGATAGACTTATATATTAAAAAAAACAACGTTAACTTTTCCTTTCTTTGTTTTTACCCACTGAACTAATGTGATAGTATAATTATAGCCTGGAAAATCAAGCTTAATTTTATGTAATTCAGAACGCAATGAGATTCGGATCCAGGTTTGTGCAGCCAACTGCAAGCTGTAGTGAGCTGCCACCAGAGTAATGAAGATAGAATAAAAGGAAAATACACAAAATGATCAGTCAGGCATGCAACGGTCACGGTATACCATTAGCCTGTTCTTCTTATTCAAACAGCAGAAGCTCCCTGCTGAATAGCTCAGGCTATAGAAGAGCTGTCCTGGCCCATAATTCCTTGGGGCCTTGGACAGTGAGCACCACCCGTGAGCAGAATGCTGACAAATACTTTACTGGTTAGCATGAAGGATGCTTTCTTGTGTCATGTGGCCATTTATTGTGCAGATTCAGTTTGCAATTCAACTGTTCTTCAATTAGCAAATTAATGACAAAAAATGCCCGCCAAAAACTGCCTGACTGCACTGTTAGATGTACATGGTTTGTGTAACATTAGCAAAACATTATTAGCTGTTTGATAACGCAGTCAAGCCAAAAGCTAATTACATGTATGGTCTGTTTCCCATGGTTCATCTGTTTTTGGTTCTTCTTCTTCTTCTTCTTGCTTTTTTACGGCGGATCGCAGACAGATATGTGCATTACCGCCACCTATCTAGGAAATGGACCATTGACACAACTATAACCTCTATTTACCCGCACAGAGGCTTCATAGAGTTTCATCCGGCGCTGCGTGTTCAGCTCCTCCGTCTACTCTCAGCCCCCATGACAGGTAGAAGAAGAAAAAAAAAAAAAAAGAAAAAAAAGAAAACCCCTAATTTAAATGCGCTTATTTAACCCAGTATTTCCCAAATATTCTACCATTAGATTTATTATACTCCTATCTGACTTTAATACATTTTGAATAGTGAACTTAACTCCTATATTATTTAATTCCTCTGTTTTTGGTTTAGTCCTGTGACCCAGTTTTCCCCAGTCTGTCTAATTAGTAATCTCCTTCACCTGTGTCCTGTTAATTATCTAATTAAGTTCCTTTTGTTTACTCTGTGTATTTATTTTAGACCCTGTGTTCTCCCTCACTCTTCGTCTGTTCTCGTCAATGTTGAACTGTGTTATGTGAGTTTCCAGTCTGTGGTCTCCTGAGTTTTGTAAATAAATACTGTTACTCCTATTCTCCTTCGTCATCGTGCTTTTCACTACACACGTTACGTGACACTAATCATATCAATTACCTTTATGTGTCCGACGTTTGAATTAGCAATTTCTGGTTCAAACATATGACTGAATTAAACCAATATTCCCTCTTGCGATAGCGTTTACTGCAGTTGACCGAGTGGATCAGGAAGTCAGAGCTGGTGTGATTGAGTGGATGCGGGAACTAATTTGCATATTCATAGATCCACGTATAATAAACGAAGCAAGGTTATATAGAGTTACAATCAAGCTATTTTAAGGCATAAATAAATACGTCATTTTTTATTATCAAAGAAGAGTTTTAAGGGATAAAATTATTGACTGCAGGGGGACTTTAAGTAAAAAATAATGTGAAATTGTAGAGACACAGTCTAGCAGTTAGTTAACATGCTTGGACAAGTTCCTGATCTTACCAATGTCATCATTACTCAGTCATGCGGAAAAAAAGGGTTAAAACCCCCAAAAACCATAATCAAAATACGCAATACAAAATCCTGGATGATAATAAATATTTATGGCGGTTACAGGTGTAGTTTATTTGCACCCTGTATGGACATACCTGGCCTTTTTCCTGAACCTCTCAAGCTGTGTTTATGAAATAAATTTAAATAGATAATTTGCTTCATTTTCTAAATTGCCGCATGGGATTTACAATTTAGATATAAATGACTAATTAAATGGAAAGACAAATCACAACAACCAGTTAATTTCACTAATTGCATCAGTGGGAATGACATGGCCTTCATTTGCATGGTTCCCTACCTATCCTAATGTGAGCAGATAGGACACTCTCTATTGAGTCAACAGGGATTCCTAATCCAAATCAGTTTATATTCAGCTCGTCATAGCGCTGCTCTGAATAAGGTATATACTATTCAAATAAAGCCAACCCAACATGCAGGAATCAGTAATCAAGATCTTTTAGAGATCCTCATATTCAGTTTTTCATCAATTTACTCATTGTTACAGTCATATCATTGAGGGATTTCTCAGTTCCTTCTGAATCTAAAGTTGTCCCCATCTTGCTGTCCATTTTGGCATAATAGCCAAATTACTCACCCCCTCTTTCTCTGAAAACATGACACAACAAACACAGACTGCCACTCACAGGAATTAGTCCTGACAGCCGTGTCATAGGCCCTCTCGTCATCTCTCCAGGGCGCATAACGACTCAAGATGAAGTTACGATTTTGAAATAATTCTGCAAAAAGGTTTTTAAAATTGGAAGACACGGGTATAATTTGGATAACTAATGCTTGGGGAAGAATATAGCACCTAAAAAAAGTTTTTCTGTGATTCAGGCGACAACAGAATTAGAAAGTAGGCTATATAATAATCCCCAGTATATAAATAATAATATAGTGCTATGTCATCCCTGCAATAACTTTTAGCATGAGCTCTGAAAACTAACCAAATGAAATAACATGTCAAAACATTGTCGCAAAGGCATCATAAATGCGGCGCGGCTGTTTCAAATGCTGCACTTTGCATTTGGGTCACTATCGTTGTCATGTCTGATTTCATCTACACTTATCCACCAGGATATTAAAACAAAGTTAGGGGATAACCTTGAAACCCTGCAAGCCAAATGTGTGGTCTTAAACCATTGCGTTGGATTGTTTTAACAGCAGTGAAAAGCTTGTTCCGTTCTTGCACAGTCATGAGTCCTTTATGATTATACAATAATCCAGAGCTCTTGATTTAATTTGTAAACTAATAAACCCATTCATCATTTGATAGCATTCTTATACACATCAATCTTTGCTGAGATGAATTAGCTGTTCCGCTGAGCAAGAAAAAAAGCCCTATATAATAAGGCCTGTCATTTTGGCAGCACTTAATACAAGCATGTAATCAAAGTAGATTATATATAAAAAAAATATAAAAAAATATAAAATAATATATAAATATAAACAACTTATATATAAAAAAAACAATGTTAACTTTTCCTTTCTTTGTTTTTACCCACTGAACTAATGTGATAGTATAATTATAGCCTGGAAAATCAAGCTTAATTTTATGTAATTCAGAACGCAATGAGATTCGGATCCAGGTTTGTGTAGCCAACTGCAAGCTGTAGTGAGCTGCCACCAGAGTAATGAAGATAGAATAAAAGGAAAATACACTAAATGAAGGATTCTTTCTTGTGTCATGTGGCCATTTATTGTGCAGATTCAGTTCGCAATTCAACTGTTCTTCAATTAGCAAATTAATGACAAAAAATGCCCGCCAAAAACTGCCTGACTGCACTGTTAGATGAACATGGTTTGTTGTGTTCATCTAACAATTCATTCATTACTTCATTACTCAAGCATAATCAAAGCATATTATAAGACAACAATGTTCAAGTATTACTTTTATTTAAACAAAATGTATTTGATCGCTTCAGTTGCAAGGGAATACTACATTGGCCCAGTAGTGCACAACAAAACGAAATTTAAAAAGCAAACATAAGTTCACAACACAACGAAATGAAGCCACAACACAACGAAATGAAGCCACAACACAACGGAAATAAGCCACAACACAACGGAAAATGTACAACACAACGAAATGAAGCCGCACCACAACGGAAATGCTCCTGACCACTAGAGGGCTCTCGGAGCGCGATAAAGTTAGTTTTCCATGCCACTGTTCTATATAGTCAGCAGTCTAAAAAATATATCAACACCACGATTAGTTTTGTATGTAGCTAACCAAAGTTGTATATCGACATTTATTAATTCAAAATCCCCTACGTGCATTATAGCTGCATATTTATACTCTAGAATGCTTTGACGCGCTACCACTGCGCATGATCCCTAAAAGGAACGTCAGCCAATTCCTCCAAGTTGTTCAAACGTATAATTTGTATTAATTCAAATTACTTTTAACATTCAAAAACAGACATGTTCAAAATTCAAAGCTTGATTGTATTGGTAGTAGACTGTCTTACTACAGGTGACTTTTGTCCATTACCACCCTTTCATGTACCTACAGTAAACAATTATTTTTTTAGGAAATTTCTGTAAAAGTTTTTATTTTATTTTATCATGTTTCAAAGGTTGTAGTTCCTATTAACCAGACTGAGTTAAAAAAAACTCTTGAGTCACAGATCAGATCATTTTGTGGATCAGCAAAAAGTTCAAACATTATTAAAGACAAGTGAACAGTCAGTAGAAAAACTATACACTAATTACAAAATACAATTTAACAAAGATACAAATAAAGTAAGGTTTAACGGTAGTATTCAGGTACAGAAATCGAATAAGTAACACTGCAGTGTTCACAATATTAATTAAATATAGATTAATCATTGTTAAAGCTGTCTTTTGTTGTTTGATTAATATTAATGACAATATTAATCTGAAATGCGCTTCTCTCTGTGTGTGCATGCTTCGGGTGTATGCGGTTGTGCGCACAGAAAACAGCACGCGAGTGCCGAATTTAGTCTTTTTTTGCCTTTTCTTGCTCTGGAATAGTTTAAAATCGCTTGAATGTGTAAACTGACAAGACAAAACATGTGCAAATGATAAACTTTCACTCTATGATGGTTAAACTTTACAATTGATCTGCGAAATCGTGCTAAACTGTTGGGCCGGGTCCGTACGGATCGCTGATGATCAACTATGATCCATTACACCCCTAGTATTTGGCAAAGTCTCCAAAATACTGTAAATTTCCCCCCTAAATTATGCATGTTTTTGTAATCAATGTTGAAAAGTTTATTATGAGATGCTGGTAAATGAAACACCACCAGAGGGTTTCTAAGTAAGTTAACTTCCAAGAAATACAGGCAATGAATTATTAAAGATTTCCCAACATTTTAATAATGGACAAGTGCAAGCCCGTTTTCTCTCTGCGCTGTTTTCATCTCCTGCACGTCTCCCGGCTTTCCCAAATCCAACTCGGCCTGGATCATTCCTCCACACCGCCGACATGTTTGCTGCATTTATAAAGCGCGCGCCTCTCACTCTACACTGGTTCCTATTTTTTATCGCGTCATCAAAAACGTCATTGTTCGGCAAAATTTATTCTGTCTTTTTACTTATTTCGAAGACCGAAAATGCTTCTTTTTTTTTTTTTTTGCTATTTTTTGCTATTAATTTCGGTTGCCGAACATTCGGTGCATCCCTAAGTGCAAGGTTTCCGAAATTGATAAACCAAATTAATAAATCAATAAAAATAACTCTAACATGTGCACTGCATTAAAGGATTAGTTCACCCCAAAATGAAAATGTCCAAATAATTTACTCACCCCAATGCCATCCAAGATATCCATGTCTTTCTTTCCTCAGTGGAAGAGAAATTATGTTTTTTGAGGAAAACATTTCTGGATTTTTCTCCTAACAATGGACTTCATTGGTTACCATCGTTTTAAAGTCCAAATCAATGCAGTTTCAAAAGTCTTTGAAGTGTTTAAACGGGCTGTACGCGAAGAAGAGGTTGTTTTCTAGCGAACCGATAGGTCATTTTCATTTAAAAAAAAAATCATTTATAGACTTTTTACCTTCAATAGTTCGGATTGAGCTGATCAACAAACGGACAGGGAACTACGTCATCACGTTGAAAGGTCACGCCGGCGCCGGCAGAAGTACCGCCCCACTGTTTACAATGTGACCGTACGTAGTAGGATAGTTCAAATAGTATAGTTTCAGGGCTCCAGACTGCGACCAAATGGTCGCATTTTACGACCAAAATTTTAGAGTGTGCGACTGAATTTTTCATCCAGTCGCACATGTGCGACCAGTAAATTTGTTTTGTTTTTACACGTTAAACGGAAGGGGCGCGTCAATGAATCCGGAATGTGTGGCAGGCCAATGAGTGTGAGAAGAATTGGGAATGGCAACTGTAACTGGCTAATGTGTGGAGGGGGAGGGTCCTAGAGATAATCGAGCGCGCGTAAACGTCCGTGGGAAGGAGACGGAGACAAATATCAATGTCACAGACACAGCCGGATGATGATTCAGAATCAGAGGTTTGTGAGGTGATAAAGGCCCGAACCCACCATTTTCGGGAAGACTGGCTGCGAAAATTCAGCTGGTTGAGGTACTGTAAGGAGACGAACTTAATGAACTGCGAATGTTGCAGTCGCTACCCCAGAACTGCGGGGAAAACGAAGTTTGCAGACAGTGCAGGCACTTCGCAGTTTAAACACAATATGCTAGTTAGACACATTCTCAGCCTCAAGCATAGAGTATGCCGTGACATGTTAATAAATCAAAACAAAATGAAAGCGGAAAAAAACTGCGCTACTCATTTCTGCGTCACGGACCGTTTAATAGTTCGAACCAATAATAGACAGTGCAGAGCTTCTCTCGCCAGTCGCGGGCGGATCTCGATCACGCAACACTGTTACATCGTGGACATCCAGTGAAGAAATCCATTGAGTTCGCGACAGAATTAATAACATCGTTGCGAGATCCAGTGAGAAACATTCAGATTCAACGCAGAATTCTCTGTTATAAACCATATCAGATCAAACAGCGCTAACGTGGAAACCAGGAGAAACATGTGCCATGAACGAACAAGTTATAGAAGGCTTTAGGTCCACAGATCAGCAACATTCACCATGGATTTAATGTAGTAACACTAACTGTAACGGTATACTGTGGTTATAACAGTAGCCTACACATATCTTTTTCCAGCACTTCAAAACTATAATATCATATTTAAATGTTATTTTTAATGTGTTGACCAAAACATTTTTTGTTCAACCTTTAAAGATTGTCTCTATTTATAAAACTAAAAGTTTCAAGAAGTAGGAAAACTCACACTTATTTAAAAAAATAAATTAAATTACCATTGTAAACATAGCTGCTGAGGGAGCTTATTGGCTATTTTCAATCCCTAATATCTATTTTGTCACTCATTTTGCTATTGAATTAATATTAAGACATTATGAATGATAATAGTTCAAGTTAATTTTATCTACACCTCAAATTAAGCTCAGTGCTTTGTCATCCCACAGTGCTACCAGATACTTTCTGTAGAACTTAGTGCCGCTGCCCTCAAATGTTAGTCTGGAGCCCTGTGAACTTAAAATAAAACTGCACATTGTAATTTCTGTACGTTAAGTCTATTTATTATCAAAGCATTTGTCAGTAATACAGTTATTTTTGGGGGAAATGTGAATAATTGCATTGCAAGGTGATTTAAGATGTGCCCCTAAATTTTCTGCTTGCGCTCCTAAAATTTTAAGTCAGGGGCTACAGCGCTCCTAATAAAAAAAGTTAGTCTGGAGCCCTGAGTTTGCTATTATATATATAGTAATAGTATTCAGTGAATATGAATATGAATAGTATATGAATAACATTCTGATGAATATGAATAGTAGTTCAAATAGTATTGCCGGCGCCGGCGTGAACTTTCAACGTGATGACGTAGTTCCCTGTCCATTTGTTGATCAGCTCAATCCGAAATATTGAAGATAAAAAGTCTTCAGCTGTGATCGCGTACAGCCCGTTTAAACGCTTCAAAGACTTTTGAAACTGCATTGATTTGGACTTAAAAACGATGGTAACCAATGAAGTCCATTGTTAGAAGAAAAATCCAGAAATGTTTTCCTCAAAAAACATAATTTCTCTTCCACTGAGGAAAGAAAGACATGTATATCTTGGATGGCATTGGGGTGAGTAAATTATTAGGAAATTTTCATTTTGGGGTGAACTAATCCTTTAAATAAACATCAGACTGAATATTACGATATATATTTTTGTATAATCACAACATGCTCACTTTACAAATTAACAAAGTGTTCTCTTTCACTCAGTCTATATGCAAAGGGTTTGATGTGTCCTAATGTTTAGAAGAAATCAACATCATCACAAACAATCAAAAACAAAAAAGGATTTATCACAATGTCTGAATAAAAAGTCCATATTTCAGCACATATTCTTCGAAGTGACCTATACATTAGAATGCAAAAGAAAATAAACAAAGCCTTGTGTTCAGTTGGTTCTGCGTCTGAAGCAAACAATACTCTGAAACAGACTTCAAACGGAATCCACTAAACCAAACTGAATTCTCTCAGGGAGTTACTTTCACTTGAACAGCGACTTGCCTTTAAAGCGACAGCCACTCTGAATGCTGACTGCCACACGCTTTGGGAGTGGAGTGGTTTGGCTCTGAAGTGCAGGTGGGCAGGAGGAGAGTTCTGGAACGACACTAGTGGGCAAATGTCCTTACAAAGAGGTTGAGCACATCAATGACTGGCTTTGTAACAAAAACAGCACTGTGTGCTCTGAAAGAGAAAGGAACTTTTCAGAAATCTTTCAGAGAATTATTCAGCTGATCCAGGCCAACTAAAAAGAAAGCTGCATTTCTAAGTAAATTTGAGCATTGCAACACAAGACAGACAGACAGATCGACAATTCAGCAGACACAAAAAACAAAATGACAGAAAGACAGGCAGACACAAAAAACAAAATGACAGACAGACAGACAGATAGATAGAGAGAGAGAGAGAGAGAGAGAGAGAGAGAGAGAGAGAGAGAGAGAGAGAGAGAGAGAGAGAGAGAGAGAGAGAGTTCTCTTGTGTCTATAAGCAATGCATTGTGTCTTAGTCTGTGCATTAAATGTGTTGATGCATTACAACTGTGAAATCATATTTATGGGGGTATACAGTTCATCTGAGTTCAAGCAGGCTTGGGCCAATATACTGTAACATACACATATGAAAAACCCAAATGATCTCAGACTGAAATATTTAATAATGGAATATTGCAGTATTTACTATAAATGATTTATCCGTGCACATCATTATTTATTTATTTTGATTCATGTGCCCTCGTAATCTTTAATCAAAATAATTTCCCCTCCCACCTACAAGCAACATCTCTTCTCTGATGAAGTTTCTCTCTGTGCAGATGCAGGACAACCTGTCAATCACATGATATCACATAGCAAACCACAACCATTCAATGATCCAATCAATTCCAGATGGACAAAATTAAGTATTTTCTGGTTCACTTGATCTGAACTGAGTTTGGTTCATTTAAAATGCACTATCTGTGAAAACACCCTATGATCTGAACACGTGCAACAGAAATGATCCAAGGCCTGGTTAATGAGCCCAAGCAGCTTTTCCTAATGAGAAGGACTGCAGAAAAAGTTGATGGGACTCTGTACATCAACACTTGAAAATATATGATAAAGCTGGCTGAAATGCTTTGGAGGAAATACATGATTTATAAAAGAAAAGAAAAGGGATTGAGTGAGTGAGTGAGGTCAAATAAACACATAAATTAATAAATAAACTTCTTTCTGCATATAGCAGCTTCTGTCTGTCAAGTTTACATCTTTGATTAGATTCTTAGGTTCAGAAATTGTGCCTCTACAATTCCCTTGCTCACTTTTCCTTAATACAAAATACATTTACTAGAGAGGTACAACATACAGTATATTCATATTTCTTTTCAGATAATATATCTTTAATTAAGTTCAATTTAATTTAGTGATGTTTATTCTTAAAAATCCAATGGAGAAAACTAAAATTAATTAAACAAAAATACTCCCCTACCACGCATTTATTTTTTAAGCATTGTAATAAAATTTTGCCTTGTGATACAGAGCCACTGAGACATGTAATTACAGTACATAAACTCAAACTCCTCCTTGTCATCACCCCTTCCCTCGGAAAAGATGTTAAATGTGTGTTTTTTTAGAGGGTTGTAAAACTATTGACCCTCATCTTGTACCATAATATTATTTTTGCACTAAGGGTAAATTTGAGCCTGTACATGTCACATTATCTTATAATATTAACATCTCTGTAAAAGGATATAGGATGTGTCTAAAACAGAGATTATATATATTTAGCATAATCCACTCTCATCCAGAGGATTTTAATTATGGGATAAACACTATCGGTCTTTGCACATGCCAAAATAAGCTCCTTACCAAGACACAAATTCTCCACTTTTCACAAGAAAGGTTTTATTTATTTATTCATTATTGTTTACAGCAAGACGCAAGAGCTGAGCTGTTATAGCTAATTAAAAATAAAAATATTAAAGTTATTCCTGCTCTTTATCTGGTTTATTCCAATCCAATTACAGATGTGTGGTTGTTTACATTTTCTTTCTAAAGCTGAGATGAACTGACTTTATCACATGTCTCTGTATCTATTCTAATCACAAAAAAATTTGCTTATATTTGTAGAAAAATAACTAAGCTGGCCTGGTATGTGTTTCCTATTACCATGTACCTCCTCGCGCACAAGAAGATTGCCCTGACTTTGAACACTGCAGACTGACAACAAAGAGAAACAATCAGACAGAAAAGAGGGAGACAGGTAGAGAGAGGAAGAGTAAGAGAGAAAGCAAAGACAGAAAGAGAAAGCTTCAGAGAGTTCTGAATATTTCACCCATCTTTCTTCTTTAAATATTGCCCTAAAACCAAAAGTGAACAATTGTGAAGCTGTAAAACAGAGGAATAGCGGGTTTATGAATGAATTATTATATTACAGACAGACCTTTCTCTCAAGCGGATTTTTGGCTGAGATGCAGTCGACAAGGGACGACAACACAGTCAGCTTTCGTCATCGCTAGTTCTTTTACGCCGGCTTGGTGCTGGTCACACCTTCAAGGAGCCTTTGCCAATCGGTTGTATCGAAAGAGACTGATTGATATTTCCTCATTAATATTCATGATTAATATTCATGTGATAAACTGCTTAAGTTTATAATGTGTCCATCCATCCTAACTGTCATTCCGATGGCCCTGCTGTAACCATAAATATTTTGGATGGTATGAACAACATGTTGTTTGGATCATACACAAATATGATTTTAAAAAAACACATCAGACAAGAAGGTCTTTGACAGCAACTGTGCAGTTCAACCTACTAGACTGACTTTTAATTAGTCGGGCCATTACAGCAAGGCACAGGCACACATAGCCAGTACATGGCTTCCTTCATCAAATACAAAGCGATCAAAGCCCGTGATGAAGAAAAGGGAAGAGATTATTCATTACCTTGTTTAGTCAATAAAACAAACCAGAACACTGCCCTCTGATCCATATTCATGAGAGGGAAATTTTTTACATTTTATACTTAGTATGAAGCTAAGGATACGAGGAATGTAAAAAGGAGTTTATTTTTCATCCAGATTGCAGGGTGTACTGTAAAAGAAAATGATGATTGCTATTGCTATAATAATACAAAATGACACCAAAAAATATGCGAATGCTTGTGCCTGGCTGCATACCGGAGACAAATACCACATTAGTCTCTGTGCAAACACATGATGTAGTAAAACGTTCATTTTACTTCTATTTAATTGCATAAGTTTACCATGCATTCAATTCTCAAACTAGTTCTCTCTCTCTCTCTCTCTCTCTCTCTCTCTCTCTCTCTCTCTCTCTCTCTCTCTCTCTCTCTCTCTCTCAAGGCAGAGACAACACTGTTACAATTGCAACACCCAGGAAGTGACATCATTTGGACCGTTTCTACAGCAGAGCATGAAGACAAAATAATCTCATTCCATCTTCTCTATACAAATATTGTCGTTTTGAAGCATTCATCAAGATTAACCATGCAACCAAAGATATTCTAAGAAGACTTATACGAAATATAAGTTCATCAATAACTGCAAACCAAATAGGTTCCAACCCAACTAGACCCTGCTGAGTGATAACTCAATTTAAACTAAATATGCAACCTTGTTTTTAAGTAATTTTTAGTTCTTGTTATATATATATTTTTTTTTTATGTTATCATTTTTGTGAAATGAAAAATTGTGATTTTTTTCTAGAAATGAATTTGCCTTTTTTTTCTTCTTTTTTTTTTGCAAGAAAAAAAAATCAGGCTTTAAACTGTAAACTATAATCAGAGATGTTCCAAATAATGCACACAATTTTTTTAAATAATCACATGCTTCATGTAATGATAAGAAATATTATATTTGGCATGAGTCCTAAAGCTGATTATCATAGGAAGTTCTTTTCACTGACCATTTGTTGGGGGGTGTCTTTCTTTTAAGAGCTTCAAGTGTAATTTTGTTATCCGAATGTGCCTGTAATTGTAAAGCCAAACCCATGCATATTTAAATGTGTGTTTCAATGGACAACACAAAGACACTTCCATGAAATAGAAAGTGGAGGTTCAACTACATTCAAAAACAAAGTCAGAAGAAGAGCAGGAAAAAACACAAGGGCGAATACGGTCATCGTTTGAATATCTGTCCCTCTGTGTTTTGTGCTCTCTCAACACTCCATGGCGAGGACAAAGAAGACTCAAAAGCAAAAAGAAAATACGTTTTTAATCTCAGGATTCGGAACAAAAAGGACACTACAGGAGAAAGACTGACTGAGAGATAAACAATAGATAATAATAACAAAAATGAAGGAAGTGAAAACAGGCATTTGAAATTTATGTTTTTCATTAACCACTCAGTGGGAAGATGCCACTACAGAAAAGTGAAGTGAACGAATGATTCAGCCCCCATGAGATGGCCTGCCAAAAACAGGGAGCTGGCAGGAGGAGATATAGCCAAAGGATTCAGCTCTATGCTCATTCTGCATCCTTGAACGACAGTGATGTAGTGCCCTCGTGAAAACACATATAGAATAAGATTCCTGCTAATTGGCCAGAGTGGGAACGTAGATCTGTGAAAATTCAAACCGAGGCTCGTAGAAGTTTCTTCTAGAATGTGTGTGTGGGTTTCATCCTCGCACACATCCCCTCAGATAATCATTTACTACTCTTTTCTGCTAGGCACAGAAACATAAATGGATTTTGATTCCATACAAGCAGAAAATGAAAGTAACAGAGGATGGGAAAAGAACCTGGAGCCTCTCTACGCTTATTATTCCTCAACTCTGAGTACGAATGCCAGATCGGAAACTTCTGCAGTTAATTTCAAATAGCCTACCAGATTTTGGTAATTAGAAATTTAATTTATTAATTATCTCTGCGGGTCTGTTGGGATGAAGCAGTGGGCTTATTGTGAAGTAATTGCTCACAGTTTAAGGTCCATTTCACAGCTGAGCAGCCTGCTAAACCCGCGAATGTAGCATCTACAACTTTTCCCTGTTTATGGCAGAACTGCATATTGGGAGGGATTAGCTAGAGGTCACAAGTGATGCTCATTATGGTAAACCAAACTGCCTGGGATTGATGATAAAAACACACACACACACACAACAGCTAACAAAACATTGAAAATGAGCACTTACGTACGCTTCAACTTAAAACAGTTGTGCAACTCCGATGTTTTATTTCTGTCAGCAAATAAGTATTTGATAAAGATGATTTGGACCTATAGTGGATGATCATTATGATGGTGCCATCCACTCTTCTTGTCAGGTTTATTCTGTGGGTTGTTAAAATGGCTGCTAAAATGGCACTGCTATTTATACTATAATGCCACTCAAGTGTACTGCAGCACTCCATTGTAACTTTCATGAACAAATCAATTCTTAAAAAAATCAGTTCATGTATATTTAAAAAGAAATATATTTAGCTGCAAGAAGCAATAAGCAGAATGTCCTAAAAATCTCAGATTCACTGAATGAATGGTTCATGAGAAGACAACCTTTAAAGGTTTTACTGTGTAAAATACTGAAGAAAAAAAGTCATGACAGAACTTTTGGATCCTTGAGGCAAATTGGTTCTCCATGAGGAGTGGGACTCTCGTATGAAGTCTCCGGCTCAAAGTAGTTGGTCTGACGTTTTGAATTGAGCAAATTTAACAGCCAGTTGCTAAGCATTCATCCAATGCATGCAATGTTTCCATCCAACCAAAAAGTACATAAAATGCAATTAGCAGACACTTTGCATATACAAAGTATAGTGAGTTTGCAGCATAAAGATAAAAAGTTATATCTGTTCAAAATGATGAAAAGTAACAATAAATGCAGCTGCAAGAAGCAGCAATTACTAGAATGCAAGTCTATGAAACTATAATATGGACTTTTTACAAGGCATCCATCCCAAAATAAATTGTTTTATTATACTTTAGATTATAGGGTCCAATTTAGTTGCTTATTAGCATGCATATTACTAGGATATTGGCTGTTTATTAGTACTTATAAAGCACATATTAATGCTTTATTCTGCATGACCATATTCTACATCCCTTAATCCTACCCAATATCTAAGCTTAACAACTACCTTACTAACTATTAATAAGCAGTAATTAGGAGTTTATTGAGGCAAAAGTTGTAGTTCAGAGTTTGTTAATAGTGAGAATTGGACCCTAAACCATAGTTTACTTCTTATTCTTTAAACCTGATAAGGCTGAAGTATTTTGTGGAGTTGACTCAAATTTGTTAAAAGTCCCTTAAATCAAACGGAATAGCGCAAATTGAATGGCTAATTTACTAGATAACCATATATCCAATCCATTCAGTGAGTAGACAAATACAATTACCCGTGGATCCTTAATGCACTCAAAGTTCGGTGACTTTTTGCCATATGGATAAAATGTTATACGGTCAAACTGAGAAAGACTAATAACAATATTAACAATTAAAGGCCAGAGCAAAAGTTTACATTGGATCCCAAATACTATTTTAATTTACTAATTAAGAAGCATTATATAATGCTTGATGATGTTAATTAAATGTAGCCTATTATAAATTGACAAATATAAAATATATTAGAAATGCTACACAAATTTCTGCACAGTGCACACCAAACGTCAGTAGCAGAGTGATTTATCCTGTTCATTCAGTGTTTCCATTGCGATTTAATGATGGCAGAGCTGTGACAAGTCCAGATGTCAAGTCCCACGTGAATTCTTTACAATGCTATACCAGCAGACCGTCTTCAGAATCCATCCCGCTGATGTTACACAAGAGTGTCTACATCACAATGACGGGCCAGATGGAAGAGAAAAACCGGTTTGGTTGAGGGCCAACAATGCTCACCTCCCACACTGGCTGAATGTGGTACTTGACTTCAGCATAACACTGGCATAAGAGCAGAGCACCATCCATCCAGATGACTGCAGGCCCCCAAAGAGAGATGAATGCCTCGGCTTCCAACAACAGTTGTTGCTTGTTCACTAAGCATGTGGGCTGTGAACTCAATAGTTTCGGATTCTCAAGTTTAGGGTGACACTGAGCAAGGTGTTTAAACACGTGCTGCAGCAGATGGCCTGTTCCCGCAGTTACGCAGTATTTTGTATAGGCTATAAAGCATGTCTTATAATCAAAATTTTGATTTGTAAATGAAATAATATAAAATAATACATATTGGCAACATTCACACTGTCAGTTTTGGGGATTTGGGACCTGACAGGTGTGAGTGAATGTCCCGTTCAAACAGCAATTTACAGTAGTGTCTCGAATAGGATACTGTTTGTAATAACGTGCAACAAGAGTTAAGCCCGTATTCTCTTACCAGTAACCATAGCGACAGTGACCAAAGTAATATCCAAGATGTCGACATCCATAAAACTGAAAACTCTTATCACTTTTAATATGACAAGAGTCCAATCAAGTTCATCCATCAAATCTAAATTTATATCTGGGTGGAGAGCGGAGCATTTGAGTCGCGACTCGCGAGTAGAACACAAAAATGACCGGAGCAGCTCCGGTGGAGAACAGGGACTGGATCTAAAACCTTCAGATGGCACTCAGCCCATATCTCTGTAAAACCACACATGAAAACCTGCAAAACACGGTGGAAAGGCGTTTGTGCAGGCAGAGCGGCTCTCTCGCACTGTATGACGTAGGCTAATAGACAACCAGAGGCTGAGGCGGCCTTTGCAATTCGGAGGCCCATCTCAAAGAAACGACTTCATTTATACTAAAATGGTAAACTGTCAGTAGGTGGCAGAAAATCATTGTCTTAAGTGACTCGTTTAGCCAATTATTGAGTAATGAAACTGAAACTGTTCCTCAGAGAACAGCAATGGCTCTACTGTTTGGAACTATTTAAAATCAATATAATATCACTGATATATGGGAAAACTGCACTCTTGCTAGCCTATAGCATAAAAAATATAAAAAACGTAGAGACATTTTTGCACCATATCTTGGATTTTGGTTTTGTTATTTAACCCTTAAAGACCGATACGGCCGCCCGCGGCATAAAATAACTATCGTTCTAAAATGTTTAATAACTTTTGAGTCGCTAATCCAATCTGTATGCTTTAAAATGCACCGTAAAGATGAGATTCTCAGCTTTCCTGTGTTATCACGGGTGTCTCTATTGGTCATTCAGTGGCTCCGTAGTGCCGGTGATTGCGTCATCAAAATCTGCAGCAGTGATTCGTCAAGGAAACACATGTGGTTTCTTTCTCTGAGCCAAACAGGAACGATTGTTGATGCTTATTCCCACCCCCATGCCCAGATTCATCCAAACGGTCATCAACTCAACCAACAAACATAGTGATTGGTGATTTTAACCATAGACATGTATAGAAAGGCTAGATGGCTCAAGGCGGAGTCAGCTGTGTCGTCACTTGGCGGCCATCTTAGGTCAGGAGACTGCGCTGCTGCTCCCTGCTGCTGTGGACGGAAGGTGAGTGACATACGCCAACTAAAATGCTCGTAACTTGCTGAATTCTTGACGGATTTACAAACGGTTTGGTTTATTACAAACCTTATTAACGTGGCTATGATTTGTGCTGATGCCGTTTGTGGCTATAATTTTTCACAAGTATGCAGTTAAATAGCCGCATCCCTGACGTTTATGACACACCAAGCCGTTTGAAAATCGGTTGAAAATTGAGCAAAATATAGTTATTTCAGCACTACATGCACAATAGACTTTAATGTTATAACTGGACGAGCAGTCCTGTCCTAAGATGGCCGCCGTGTGACGTCGTCGGGTCCCATTGGCTCTCAGCGCGGGTAAGCTATCTAGCCTTTCTATACATGTCTATGATTTTAACAACCAATCACGTTTCTTTATACATTTTTAACAAACGCAATGCATTGAAAACTACGCATGAAAACGTACTCGGTTACTAACGTAACCTCGGTTCTCTCTAGAAGAGGGAACGAGTACTGCGTAAGATATCTTACGCTAGGGGAAAATCCTTTTCCGCGAGATATTGAAGCCAAAAATTATCCTTAATTTTGTAATAATGCAAAACGCGTTGCAGCAGCAATGCAGACATAGGCGAGACAGCTCGCGCGCCTATTGGCTGCTCTGCGGCAACTGCAGCAGCCTATCGAGCGAGGCCTGGCGTGACGTCAGACCCAATCAGGGCACTTCGCGCCCGCTGCGTCACGTCCCGCCGAAATGGGCGTGGTCTAGGCCTATAAATATCGCTCGCAGGCAGCTATTATCTGGTTTTTCATCATCGAAGCAACCAGAGCGTGTGCATGCACGGCAAGATACGCAGTACTCGTTCCCTCTTCTAGAGAGAACCGAGGTTACGTTAGTAACCGAGTACGTTCTCTTACGAGAGGTCTCTCGTACTGCGTAAGATATCTTACGCTAGGGGACCCAATGTAAAACGCCGTGCATGCTGAGATCTGACACCAAAGACCCAAGGGCGAAAGCCCGGGGTACATATAGTGCACAATCACTCAGTGAACTCACAGAGAGTCCGGGAAGAAGGAGGGGTGCAGCCTCACTTTTCCACATAAAGTAGCGTCGATGGGACGCGAATTTCATCATACAGACAGGGCGGGGTACGGCCTGAACTGATGGGGAAAAATGTGGGTCTTACACAGTTTGCCCAGCTTTAAACTGTCGAACATTGAGCTGTGCTCAGCAAACGCAGCATTCTGAGCTGAACGCATCAGGTCAGATAATACTGGTAGTTTAGACCGACAGCAGCCTGGCCTGCAGGGCGGGAACCTCTAGGTTATAAAACCTTATAAATGTAGACGGGGAGGCCCAGCCTGCCGCCATACAAATATCTTGCAAGGCAATCCCACTTGACCAGGCCCACGAAGAGGCCATGCCTCTCGTGGAATGCGCTCTGACACCCAAAGGGCACTGCATGCCCTTGGAGGCGTATGCCAGCGCTATAGCATCAACTATCCATCTGGATAGGCTCTGTTTCGACGCGGCTAGTCCCTTAGAACGTCCGCTAAACGAAACAAAGAGCTGTTCCGTCTGTCTGAAAACAGACGAGCGAGACACATAAGCTCGTAATGCCCTGACTGGGCAAAGGAGGCTCGCGTCTCTTTCCTCATCAGGGACCGGTAGGGCTGACAGAGAGATAATCTGCGCCCTAAACGGTGTGTTGAGGGATTTTGGAACATAACCGTGCTTAGGTTTGAGTATAACTTTTGAGTCATTGGGCCCAAACTCTATGCACGCCGCGCTCACAGAGAGCGCGTGCAGATCCCCTATGCGCTTCACTGAAGCGAGAGCCAGCAAAAACACCGTTTTGAAAGACAGGTGTTTCAAATCGATTGACTGTAAAGGCTCAAATGGCGCACCTTTCATGGCTTCCAGAACCGTAGAAAGGTCCCATACGGGGACTGAGGGAGGTCTGGGAGGATTCAGTCTCTTAGCTCCTCTAAGGAAGCGGATGACTAAATCGTTCCTTCCTATTGACTGACCAAGCGTTGTTTCTGAGAACGCTGCTATAGCCGCCACATAAACTTTGAGCGTGGAGGGGGCCCTGCCCCCATCCAACAGCTCTTGTAGGAAGGAAAACACCTCCGTCACATCACAGTTTGTGGGTGACACACCACGGGCTGTGCACCAGCCCGAAAACACTGACCATTTCGAAGAATAGAGTCGTCTTGTAGACGGAGCTCTAGCCTGCGTGATCGTGTTTAATACTCCTTTAGGGAGTCCAACATGTACCCGTTGATGGCCCAGACATGAAGGGACCATAGTTCCGGGTGAGGATGCCAGATCGAGCCGCGGGCCTGTGAGAGGAGATCTCTCCTCACTGGTACTGGCCACGGGGCAGTACTTGCTAACTGCATCACGGCTGGGAACCAAGGTTGGTTTTTCCAGAACGGTGCTACCAGCAGTACTGAGCATCCTTCTTCCCTGATCCGTTCTATCACCTGAGGCAGGAGAGAGACGGGGGGAAAAGCATAGAGCGGGCGGCGGGGCCACACATGGGCCAGCGCGCTCCTGCTCTTGGAGAAAAATTCTTGACAGTGAGCGTTTTCTTGAGACGCAAACAGGTCCACTTCCGCTCTGCCGAATTTCTTCCACAGCAGTTGGACTGTCTGTGGGTGTAGAGACCATTCGCCTGCCGGAACATTGTTCCTGGACAGTCTGTCTGGTCCTATATTCATGATCCCTGGCACGTGCGCTGCTCTGAGCGAGCGCAGGTTGCACTGAGCCCATACCAGGAGGCGTTCTGCCAGCCTGTACAGTTTCTCGGATCTGATGCCGCCCTGGCGATTTATGTAGGACACCACAGACATGTTGTCCGAACGGACAAAGACGTGGTGACCTTTTATTTGGGGACAAAAACGCGTCAGCGCGTTGTCTACTGCCAGCATTTCGAGGCAGTTTATGTGCAGGAGCTTCTCCCGTTCTGACCACTGGCCGAAGAACGGTCTGCCCTCGAGCAGCGCTCCCCATCCCGAGGTGGACGCGTCCGTGGACACCACTTTCACCCTCGAGGAAGTCCCCAGGCTTACACCTGATTGGTACCAGTCGTTCGCTTTCCAGGGTTTCAGAGCTGTAACGCATTTCTGATTGACCCTGAGGCGAAGCAAACCGGGTGCCCACGCTTCGCGTGGGACTCGCGCTTTCAGCCAAAACTGCAGCGGGCGCATGCGGAGCAGACCCAGCTGGAGCACTGACGATGCTGAGGCCATGAGACCTAGCATCTTCTGAAATCTCTTGAGCGGGACAGACGCGCCGCAGCGAAAAGAGTTCGCTGTGCGTCGAATGTCTACCGCGCGCTGTTGTGATAGTCGCGCTATCATGGATAGTGAGTCCAGTTCTGTGCCCAGGAAAGATATTTTCTGACTGGGTGACAGGGAGCTCTTCGCCCAATTGACACTCAGACCCAAATCCTCGAGGTGATCGAGTAAAATGGTCGTGTGTTCTATGAGCACTGCGCGAGATTGCGCTAGAATCAGCCAATCGTCCAAATAGTTCAGCACTCGCATGCCTCTCATTCTGAGGGGTGCGAGCGCCGCATCCATGCACTTCGTAAATGTACGGGGTGCTAGGGACAAACCGAACGGCAGGACTGTGTACTGATATGCCTGGCCCTCGAAGGCGAATCTCAAATATCGCCTGTGACGTGACGCTATCTGTATTTGAAAATACGCGTCTTTCAGATCTATTGACACAAACCAATCTCCTTGGCGAATCTGCACAAGGATTTGCCTGGTCGTGAGCATCCTGAACTGTCGCTTCACAAGCACTTTGTTCAGTTGCCTTAGATCTAGTATGGGTCTGAGACCCCCGTCTTTTTTCGGTACCAGGAAGTATCTGCTGTATAGCCCTCCCTCGCTCTGATCTTGAGAGAGAGGTTCTATGGCCCCTTTGCTCAATAGTTTCGTCACTTCGGCTCGAAGTAGATGTGCTACTTCTGTTTTTACCGTGGTCTCGACGCGCGCCACATAGCGGCGAGGGCGTCGGCGAAACTGCAGCGAATAGCCTCTTTCTATAATGTTCAGCACCCACTTCGAAACCCCGGGTAGCTTTGCCCATGCGTCTGCATGGATAGCTAGGGGTCGAATACGAAGCGCGCTCCGCTCGCTCAGCGATGGAGAAGCTTCGGTGTGCTGTAACACAAGCGTGTCGCTCGTGACATTTGAGGCATGGGGCGCGCTGATGACAGCGGGCAGATTGCCCGCGCTCGACTCCTCTGCGGTGGTTAACCGCGAGGGGGAGGGCTGGGCGGTTCCCGTGGGAACTGTCATGTCTATGTGTGGATGTGGGCGCGGGACAGCGGGCACATTTATCACACCGAAAGCATCGTTCGCTTGCGTGAAGCGAGTGCACGTTGGTTTCGTTTTTACAGAAACCGTGAGACATGCATAACGTGGTGTTAGTGGGCACATTCACCATGTTTGAAGCGCAATCGGTCTGAGCCGATTCATGTGCGCGAGCCCTGTGTGACGGGCTGTGCTTGTGTGTAGAGATGGGCACTGGGCAGTGGGCATTCTTCTTACACATAAAGCACCATCGGCCGTGGCCGGGACACCAGAAAAAATTCACACTTATGGGATTTATCTGGGTAGCCGTAAAAACGGCGTTTGTGTGCAGGCAAGCGGGTGACAGAACCGACTTGTTTACTGCAGGATACACTGGAACAGTCACATTTACTGGAACTGAACGAGCGAGAAGTTGCCATAGAAGCAGAGAGCGTCAACATGCTGGCGTTTATTGCAGGCCTGCGTGCATTACAACAGGCTTGTTCACTGCAATATTGACATTTCCAGTCGCCTGAATTCCAGAGGGGAATGGGAAATGTATAGGAAAAAGGAGGTTGGTCCGTCCGCAGCGGGACCAGAAAAACTCCCTTTTTTCCTTACGCCAGTGACGCACGGAACACCATAGAAACGGTGTTTGGGTGCAGGCGAGCGGGTTGTACAACGCGCTCGTTGGCTGCAAAATACACATCTGCAGTCGCCTTTTCAGGGAACTGACAGAGCGAGCATTGACGGCATAATTTTATCTGCCGGTAGACCCGGGGATCGAACGCGGGTCTCTCGCGTGCAAAAACCTGAGAGTCTGCCACTGGGCCACAGGGGGAGACACATTGTAACTCAGTTAGTGCGAGTATTATAAGAGAGCGTCAACGTGCTGGCGTTTGTTTGCAGGCATGCGTGTATTACAACAGGCTTGCTCACTGCAATACAGACATTTCCAGTCGCCCGAACTTCAGAGGGGAATGAGAAATGTACGAGAAAGAGGAGGTCGGTCCGTCCGCAGGGGGACCAGAAAACGCTCTTTTCTCCTTTCGCCAGTGACGCACGGAAACCATAGAAACGGTGTTTGGGTGCAGGCGAGCGGGTTGTGCAACGCGCTCGTTGGCTGCAAAATGCACGTCTGCAGTCGCTTTTCAGGGAACTGACAGAGCGAAGCATTGGCGGCATCATTTTAACTGCCGCTAGACCGGGATTCGAACTCCGGTCTCTCGTGAGAAAAACCAATGATTCCGCCACTGAGCCACAGGGGGGAACGCAAAGGTTTTCGGATGCACGAGCATATAAGAGCGTCACATGCTTTCTTCGGCGTATGCTTGCAGGCGCGCTTGTATTAAAACAGGCTCGCCTGCTGCAATATTGATATTTCCAGTCGCATGATCAGGGAACTGGGAATATGCATGAGAAATTGAAGGTCAGTCCATCCTCGGAGGGACTAAAAAACACATCTTTCTCCTTTCGCCGGTGAGTGACGCATGAATGGGGCGCAGAAGGCAGGGTAGCTTTCTTATAACGTAAAGAAAAACTAACCCCGACCGTCCGCTTCCAGCCTCCCTTGTGAGCGGCGCAGTTTGCGCGGCTTGAACAGAGGGAGAGAGAAAGCTAGCCCCGTGACCGCCCGCTCCTGACATCCTCTGTGAGCGGCGCGGTGTGCGCGGCTCGAACAGAGGGAGAACAGGTATCGTCCCCCAAGCAGGCAAGGCAAGCGGGCGAACCGGCAAGCTTTGCGGGTTGGGGGGGGGGGCGGAGGAGCAGTCTCGGAGAAGGATGCCAGGTGAGTCCTCAGAGTCACCATAGGCAGTACCTAACTCGCAGTGAGGGCAGTCGCCGTCAGCGAGTGCGAGAGCTGCGTGATCAGGAAAAGGGGCGTCTTGAAAAAGACGCCCAGCTCTTTTAGTGCAATGGGAGTGTGTGTCGCGGCGGCGAGCACACACACATACATAAACACAGTAGCAGAGAAAGGATATAATGCCGGAAAGCGCAGCAGGAAGGCAAGGAAGGCGGCGCGGCCAGCGACTTCAGTGACTCGTCCCGCTGAAGGTGCTCTCTTTCAGACGGCG